>NC_134540.1:110430488-111037738 GCF_050624435.1 Tenrec ecaudatus | reverse complement strand
ACAGTCCCTCTGGAGACCCAGTTTTGCCCTTTATGCTGTACTACTTACCACATAAGGAGGAGCCATGGTGACACAGTGGTTATGGGTTGGTTGCTACGCATAAGGCCAGCAGTTGAAAACCACCTTTCCTTGAGGGAAAGGTGGGGCTTCCTACTCCCATAAAGAATCGCAGTTTTGGCAACTCGAAGACGGCATTTTTACCTTAGGGTCACCATGAGTTAGCATCCACTCGATGGCAGTGAGTTTGATTTTTTTGGTACCACAGAAGGGAGAGCATGAGGGAGAAGAATTTGAGTTATGGTGCTAGCAATGAATATCAAAAGTACCATGTGTTACCAAAAGTAAAAACAAATCTATCTTGGATGAAATACAGCCAGAGCTCCTTAAAGGCAAGGATGGCTAGATATCATCTTACTTACTTTGGGCATGTTGTCAGGAGAGACCAATCCTGGAGAAGGACCGCACGCTTGGTAAAGTAGAGGGGTGGAGAAACAGAGGAACGCCCTAGACAAACTTGATGGACTCAGTGCCTGCAACCATGGCCGTAAACATAAGAACACCTGTGAGCATGGTTTGGGGTTTTGCTGTAAACATGGTGGCTATGAGTCAGAACTGACTCACTGCTACATACTAACAGCAACTCGAGGCCAGCCTGTTCCTGACAGAATTGATGCTCTCATGATCAAACACTGTTTACTGCAATAGCCATTTAGACTTCATGGTATCTGGTCATGAATCCCATGATGTATATGTAATTCAATTGGAAAAGCAACTCTGTTTTATCTATCTATCTATCTATCTATCTATCTATCTATCTATCTATCTACCATCTATCTATCAATCTATTGCAACAGTATCTTTTAACCCTTTCTTCAAACCTGATTTTCCTTTAAATTTTTTAGTTACAAATCACTGAAAGTCAGAAAATTCATTATGCCTGCTTACTCACATGACTTAGACTTGTAATGTCACAAACTTAAATAGATGTGGTGTAAAACACCAAAAGGCATTTAAGATGGCATTTTATATATCATCATTGAAATGCTGGCAAACAGCAATATGAATAGTTTCCTCCTCTTCATTCGCTCTGTAAACTTCACCTGGTCATCCCGAAACAGGTCAGAAACATACCTTATATGCTCGAGTATAAGCTGAGTTTTCGAGCTCATTAAAAAAAATCATTTATTGGGGGCTTATTCAACTCTTATCACAAGCCACGCATTAATTGAACCAGGCATGTTTGTACATATGTTGCCCTCATTCTTCTCTAGACATTTACCTTCTGTTGAGCCCCTGGCATCAGCTTCTCTCCCCACTCCCTCCCCCACAACCCCACCCGTAGATTGTACATTGTTATTATCTTCATCTCTCACACCGACCACTGTCCCCCTCCCCCATGTTCTCTGCTGTTCTTCCCCTGTAGAGGGGTGTGTGGTTAACTGTCGATCATTGCGATCGGTTCCCCCTCTCTCCCTTCCTCTCCCCCTCCTCCCCCTACCCTTCTGGCATCACTATTCCCACTCCTGTTCCTGGATTCTGTGTGTCCTTGAGCCCATCTCTTATCTAAACCTGTGTCCATGTTCCGGTCCAGTCCGAATTGAGAAGCAACACTGGGGTCATGGTAGTGGGGGGGGGGTGTCTCCCCATGGACCCATTGCTTCAGTGTATAAGCCCAAGCCTTCAGGACTCCATTTCAGCACACTTTTTATGCAGTTTTTGTGGAAAAATTAGGTGCCTTGGTGGATATTCCGGTCGGCTTATACTTGAGTATATACATACTTAAATTTCCTCTGGTGCCGATGTACAAACAACAGCTAATATTATTAAATTTTGTTTAAAAGCCCTTTAGGGAAAAAAGCCAATTTTGACTAGAACTCAAATAGCCTTTACCTCTGGCCATTACTTCCTCTATCAACTTTGCAATGAACTGATTCTAGACAGGGGAAACGCTCTGGAAAGAGGACATTTTCCTGTGAACTGCTGAAATGAGTAATGTCTTGTTTGGCACATGGATGAAGACGAAGGGCTCCCGTGGAAAAGGCCTTGCCAACCAAGGGAGTGCTAAAGCTGAGCTGACTACAAATGCCTCATGGGAAAGGCAAACCAGCGGGGGAGAGGAGGAAGCATGCCCGGCAGAAGATGAGCGCATGTCTGTTGGTAGAAAAGGGGGAGGACCGTCTGCCAAGTGGGGGGAAAATGACTGACAATAATTTTAAGGACCTTGCATGTGGAATATGTGTGGTGCACCCAATAAGCCACATTGGCCCGGGTTTCTGTACATCCCCTGGGGATCCAGGCCAAGTGCCACAGAACACTGGAGCATTGAATCTTGTATCTCCAAAGTACACAGCACACTCCAAGGCCGTACTGGGGGAAATGTTGTGGAAACTCCATTAGGTGAACTAGAGTCTTCCTCAAACACATCTATAACCCAAGGACGTAAGACTGAAATCACATGGGTTGTGAAGAAGCAGAAGACTGCTTAACCAAGAGTATTGAACTGCCAGTAGGCAGACCATTATGGACTTAGTGAATCAATGCCCTCTTTGCTGTATTTAGATATGTATTATTCTGGTAAATGAATTATTCTGTGATCAACATCGTCAGTGAATCCTATTGTAAATTTTCCCTGAAAATCAACTACCATGTTTTTGGTGAAAATAGTGTGCAGCCACGTAAGGATTTATTCTGTTCAAGTGAATAATTCAGCTATTGTGGTATGTAATTAGTGTACACTTGTTCAATCTCCTTTCCCAACCGTGCTTTAAAAATTAGTAGCATAGGCTAATCAATGCCACTATTAACAGAAGATCTTTATGCTCCAGGGAGGTGATTGATAAGATTGTTTGTTATAAATTAACAAGGAGGTCTTTAAGGGGAGCCTGAGGCAGATAAAAATAATTGATCTCTTCATGAGAGCTAGCATAAAGCAAGGCCATTTCATAAGAACTAATTGTGCTTAGGCTGGTGTAGAATTAAATGTGAGCCCCAAATCAATTCACATATCTATGACTTAGATCTATACATAATATTTATAAATTCATATATAAACATATATATATGTCTCTAACCATATATAACCACATATATAACCACACATATATATAGTTCACCTGAGAGACATTATTGTCATTTTTTACTAAAGAATATTATCATTCGTTCCCTGCAGCATTATTTCCACTGCCATCAAGTCCCGGTAGGACAGGGTGGAACTGCCCCTGTGAGTCTCTGAGCTGGCGAGTGTTCACAGGAGTAGGAAGAGATTGTAGTGTTTTAGGAGAGGAGAAAGCCTTGCCTTTGTCTTATAGAGCAGCTGTTGCTTTCAACTTGTGGTTAGCAGCCCCATGCTAGTAGAGGGTTGAATACATGAATAGGCTTATAAAATTAATGATGCTTTTAAGTCAACTAGTTGAGCTCAGCAAAGTTTAGGAATGACTGCTGGATAGGAAAACATATAGACGTCAGGTGAGGTGAGCTGTTTTTCTCTTTATGGTAACCTTAGTCACTTGAATCTTAGTATGTACAGCTGTCAACTGAGTCTCCACCCAGAGCCGGGTGAGTTACCCAGTGGTCTGCGCCCTGACAGGTTAGCAGGATGACGGCAGCAGAGGCTCTGCCAGAGGAAGGTCAGCCTTCCTATAGTCCCATAAAGATTTGGAGTCATGGACACCCAAAGGTTTTCTTACAGGGTTTCTCTACATGGGAACCCACTGGCAGTGGTTGCTTGTTTGTTTGAGTTTTGAGATGGTTCATCGAGACACTGGGGAGAGTTGTGGAGCCTTTTGGAAGGACACAGTTAACTGCATATTCCTATAATCTATCTTTGTTTAAACACAATAAAACCTGTAGAGCTAAAAATAAAAATTTTCAAAAATCTGGAAATAAATAACAGATTAAAATCATAAGCCCTTTGAAGGTAGCCTCTCTTTGGCATGTTCAATACAGAACTGAGTGGTTAGCATGGCTGACATCCTTTGTAATATTTAGAAATTTATGAGAAACAGTGTTGAGAATGATTCATTTAGGCTCTGTTGGGGAAAAAATGGATTCATCAAGACTTGTTGCATGGGGTTACCCATACTGAATGTGGTGTGTGTCATTTGACTAGAAATAAACTCCTAAGTATTGTTTTCCATTTCTTTCATTATCTTAGTCGAATATGCAGTGTTCTTTATTGTATGCCTTGCCTCCTGGTATCCATGTCCTTTTGTAATCTGCCTTCCTATACCCCACATGAATGTGAACTTGGCCTATGACTTGCTTCTTATGAATAGAACATGAAAAACTTGCTGGAATGCCAGTTCTGAGATAAAGTGACAAAACACTGGGCCCTTCTTCTAAGAGGAACTCTCTGTCTTGAATCACTGGTCCTTGGAAAAGGGCAACTAGGGAGTTTTGTGAATAGCTCGTCCTATGGGGACACCCCCATGGGATGGACCTTGCTCTCCCTTAGTCCAATAGCCCAGAAGTATCTTCAGCCTGGCAGCTACTGTATGAATGAATTTCAAAGAAAAGCTGTTCATTTAGTCCCAGTGGAGTTCTGACATGACCGCAGCTCCCTTGACTTCTTGATGCAAACTCGTGAGAGACTTAAGCCACAACCAGATTCCCAATTTGCAGAAACTGTGAGATCATGCATGTTTATTGTTCAAAGAAGCTAAGCTTTAGAATGATTTATTATTGGACAATATTTAACAAGTACACCATTGAATAAACAAAAAAGCAAGATGAAAACCCCACATGTAAAATGTTCAGAATATAGCCACTGATTTTTTATGATCAATTTCTTTGCTATTGTGGAGGACTCTAAGACAAAGAAAGAGAGGTGAGAATAAAGGAGGAAGGAAGACAGAGATGGATGGATTCTATCTTTCCTTCTACTCCACCAATAGCTTTAATGCTGTATTTTCCACATCTTCTATTAAACACAGTCATAGACATCTGACTTCAGCATATATTTATTTCCAACCTATTTTTAAATTTAAGAAGGAAACAATAATATAAAATTAACCTATATCTTTCTGTATACAGAATAAAGAAATATCTACTCTCAAACAAAAAATTTAGCATTCTAAATAATAGATGGGCTGTGAATATTTTAAAAATATTAGAAAAACATAAAAATACATAACTTAAAACAAGCCAAACTTTTAATTGTGAATTAGGTGTCCTTTGTCCCTTCAGAGAATCAATTTCTGTATTCAACAATGAAATTCCTTATCAAACCTCCCAATAGCTTTCACTGTCCACTTTCTGATTTCTCCTTTTCCTTTTATAGAATTCTAGCTTTTATTCATGCATCTTATCACCTGTTTACCCCCTAAGCTAGGAAGCCTGGTTGGACGCTGAGTTAGGTAACAGGCTGCTAACCAGAGTGTTAGCAGTTTGAAACCACCAGTCTCTCCGCAGGAGAAAGAGGACGCGTGCTATATTCCCATTAAGAGTCACCATTTTGGATACACACAGGGACACTTCAACCCTGTCCTATGGGATTTCTATCAGTTGGAATCCACTTGATGGCAGCAAGTTTTTTTTAACAGTTTTTATTTATTAAAATTATTTTATTGTGTAAAGCTCTTTTTTTTTTACATTTTATTAGGGGCTCATACAACTCTTAACACAATCCATACATATACATACATCAACTGTATAAAGCACATCCGTACATTCTTTGCCCCAATCATTTTCAAAGCATTTGCTCTCCACTTAAGCCCTTTGCATCAGGTCCTCTTTATTTTTTCCCCTCCCTCCCTGCTCCCTCCTCCTCATGAGCCCTTTATAATTTATAGATTGTTATTTGGTCATATCTTGCCCTATCCGGAGTCTCCCTCCCCGCCCCCCTTCTCTGCTGTCCATCTCCCAGGGAGGAGGTCACATGTGGATCCTTGTAATCGGTTCCCCCTTTCCAACCCACTCACCCTCTACTCTCCCAGTATCACCCCTCACACCCCTGGTCCTGAAGGTATCATCCACCCTGGATTCCCTGTGCCTCCAGCTCCCATATGCACCAGTGTACAACCTCTGCCCTATCCAGTCCTGCAAGGTAGAATTCGGATCATGGTAGTTGGGGGGAGGAAGCATCCAGGATCTGGGGGAAAGTTGTGTTCTTCATCGGTACTACATTGCACCCTGACTGACCCATCTCCTCTCCTAAACCCCTCTGTGAGGGGATCTCCAGTGACTGACAAATGGGCTTTGGGTCTCCACTCTGCACTTCCCCCTTCATTCACTATGGTGTGTGTGTGTGTGTATATATATAATTTTTTTTGAATGATGCCTTATACCTGGTCCCTTTGTACCTCGTGATCGCACTGGCTGGTGTGCTTCTTCCATGTGGGCTTTATTGCTTCTGAGCTAGATGGCTGCTTGTTCACCTTCAAGCCTTTAAGACCCCAGACACTATCTCTTTTGATAGCCGAGTACCATCAGCTTTCTTCACCACATTTGCTTATGCACCCGTTTGTCCTTGGCGATTGTATCATGGAGGTGTGCAGCCAATGATATGATTTTTTGTTCTTTGATACCTGATAACTGATCCCTTCGGGACCACTCGATCACACAGGCTGGTGTGTTCTTCCATGTGGACTTTGTTGCTTCTGAGCTAGATGGCCGCTTGTTTATCTTCAAGCCTTTAAGACCCCAGACACTGTCTCTTTTGATAGCCGTGCACCATCAGCTTTCTTCACCACATTTACTTGTTCACCGCTTTGGCTTCAGCAGTTGTGTCGGGAGCATGAGTGCCAATTTAATAAAAGAAAGTATTCATGCATTGAGGGAATGCTTGAGTAGAGGCCCAAGGTCCTTCCGGATGGCAGCAAGTTTGTCTGAGTAATCCTCTAACAAGAGATGCAGCTTCTGTCTCACCCTATGACCATAAAACTGTGTTTCTTTTGGTATGAAAACCTTTCTCTTGGTGTTTGCTTTATAACAGTGGCCTCATATAATATTTGTCCTTCTGTGATATTTTTAAAGAGAAAAAGTGAAATAAATGTTATACAATTTACTGCATATACTTTATTTTATGGCATTTAAACCTACTTTATGTTAATTTGTTTTTATTAAAAATATTTGATAACATATATAAACTTATTTCATGTTAATATTTTAGAAACCCATATTGCATTTTATCTGCCTGCACAGCCATTTATTATCTCATCAAAATAAGTAGCAGTGTTTTTTTGAAATAAAAATAATCCCACAGAAGCCATTTAATGTGGTTGAATAAGAACATAAGGGTAATAAAAACAACATGAGCCATGTTGTAGAACTATATTCCTAACAAAGAACACTCAAGAAGAGGAGAGTGGGGGAGCTCTTGCCCTCAGCGTCTCACTTCCACGACCAGTTCTAGTTGGACACGCTTTGTAGCAGAGCAGCGTGATCTCTTTTCCGCATGATCCGTCCCTGTAGCTTTTTGACTTCGTCTTAGAATGAATCTCTTCCGCAAGGTTCATGTACTCATCCAAGCCTCTGAGACAGCCCCTGATCCACATATTCACTCCCACACCTGAATCCAGGATCTCTTTTGCAAGTATCTGAAGATGAGGTTCTGAGCCACTTAGTTAAGGGGAAACACACAGTAATCGCACGGGTTCTGTTTCCTGAAACTGACCGGTCCCACATAATTTCACCGTTGGCGGGGGGGTGGGGGGGGTGGGGGGGTGTTGCTTTCTCAACCTGAGGCCTAGTGCCTACACATGTGGGTGCCCACAAAAGACACTCAACCGAGGAGCCTCTAAAAACACAGAAGGAATTGCTCCACTGTCTTAATTTCCAGGAGTTTCTTTGGGACCATCTTCCTCAACCCTTAATCTGGTTTTCACTCAGTACTTAATTACCCCTGTCCTACCTCAGCTCAATGTCGCCTTCCCACATTTCCCCCCACAGGGGTGGTTCACCCCCTCCTCCCACCAACCCAAGTAGCAGTGTTCTATAGGTTTTGGTGAAACTAACGACGTAAATTATTTTCAGAATGCTATTGCATTAGTGAATATACACTAAGACCATACTGATTTTTATTAACCGTAACACTGAAGTTTCAGGAACTTACTGTGATGGAGAAGTTTTGTTTTTTTTCTCCTATTTTTGCTACATATGCTAATTTTTGAAGCCATTATTTTTATAGCATGCCATTTAAATGTGAATGTTGTAGGAGATAATTGCAAAGATCATGAATGTGAAAGCCATGAAAAGCACACGGGACCAAAAAAGCACACGGAAGCTGGTTACATCTCTTTCATCAAAGATAGAACCTTAAGAAAATACTTTTTCATATCTTCCATTTCATGATAAGCAATGCAGATTTATGACTACTCAAAGGCACTATACTAAAGTCCACATACCTTTTCATTCAATGAGGGGCTTCCAAATTCATCTATTATTTGAAGATTTAATAGAATTAATCACGGCCACCATCATGATCATTATTCCATTTTCAGCCCTGAAACTTGGAAGAGTACTTTATAGTTCACACAATGCTTTCACACCCATTAATGCCTCACAAAGACCGGGAAGTAGGAAGGCCATTTATATGGTTCTCATTTCACAGAGAAAGAAATTCAAGCCAAAGAGAATTTAATTGGCTTTCCCTAAATTCTATTTACTCACTCTTGGCTCGGTACTCATTCCATAGGTTGTTTTTATTTTACATAATCCTGGCTGAAACAGGTATACTACACTTATCATTAAGAAAACTTATTGAAATGTGGTGAAGAAAGCTGATGGTTCCCAGCTATCAAAAGATATAGCGTCTGGGGTCTTGGAGGCTCGAAGATAAACAAGTGGCCATCTAGTTCAGAAGCAACAAAGCCCACATGGAAGAAACACACCAACCTGTGTGACCACGAGCTGTCAAAGGGACCAGGCATCAAGCATCAAGGAACAAAAAATCGTATCATTGTAAATGTGTGAGTGCAGAGTGGAGACCCAAAGTCCATCGGTAATGGGTGAGTGCAGGTTGGAGACTCAAAACCCATCGGCCACCAACCGGATACCCCCTTACTGAAGAGTTGTGGGGAGGAGATGAACCAGTCAGGCTGCAGGGTAGCAACGAAGAAACATATAACTTTCCTCTAGTTCTTAAATACTTCCTCCCCACCACTATCATGATCCCAATTCTATCTTACAAATCTGGCTAGACCAGAGGTTGTATATAGGTACAGATAGCAACTGGAAGCACAGGGAATCCAGGACAGATGACTCCTCCAGGACCAGTGGTGAGAGTGGTGATGCCAGGAGGGTGGAGGGAACGTGGGATAGAAAGGGAGAACTGATTACAAGAATCTACGTATAGCCTCCTACCTGGGGGATGGACAGCAGAGAAGAGGGCAGGGGGAGACGTCGGACAATATAACATATGACAAAATAATAATAGTTTATGAATTATAAAGGCTTCATGAGGTAGGGGGGTGTGGGGAGGGAGGGGGAAAACATGCAACTGATATTAAGTGGTCAAGAGGAAGGCAAAGGTTTTGAGAATGATGATGGCAACAAATGTACGTATGTGCTTGACACAATGGATGGATGTATGGATTGTGACAAAAACTGTATGAGCCCCCAATAAAATGACTAAAAAAAAGAAAGCTTGTTGAAACCTTGAATGACTCAGATAAGTATTAACTCTTGAATGGATCAAAGTAAGCATGAAAGAGAATGCAAGCATCTTATCGAAACACTTGTGTTTTATACTACCAGCAACTATTACATTAATCCCCGTAACGATTTTCAGTCCCATTGAATGGATATTTGTTGGGCATTCTTTTTTCCCATTTAAATTTATGATCCAAAATACTCAGCAAGTGATGAGGTAAAGTTCTCTTGTTTTAGCTCAAAGTGATTTTAGTATCTTGACATGGGGAATTTCCAGTATAAATTCACCCCACGCCTTGACTGGTGATTTTATCTGTTCTAAGTGAACATTAACAGCAAACAAAAGCTTGCTTGACATTTGTTCATTTGAGAGATCTGAGGGTTCTACAAAGCCCTGTGCCTGGGGGAGATTTCTGTCCTTATGGGATTCCATCCTCCCCACCAGCTGGCCTTGGTGTGCATTGGATAGGCTTTGAATGTGACGGTAAGGTTTGTGGTTAAATCTTTTAGCAAGATTAAAGATCACTAGCCCATGGGACATTAGCCTTGTTTTTGCAAGGTTCCTATTGGGCGTACCACAAACTATTTTAATTCTAAAATTGACACTTTTGGTATTCAATGAATATTTATTAAAATAGATGAATTAATGACACTATTAATATGAAACCTGTGCACATTAGTGTGGAATCTGTACATGAATCAAGAGGTAGTCACTTGAACAGAACATGGACTACTACATGGTTTATTCAGGAAAGATGTGTTTTGGAGTTGTTTTTTTTTCACCATACTTAATTATCTGTATGCTGAGAAAATAAGCATAGAAGTTGGACCGCATGACGAAGAATGGTGTATCAGGATTGGAGGATGGCTTCTTAGTAACCTGACATATGCAGATGACACAACCTTGCTTGCTGAAAGTGGAGAGGACTTGAAGCACTTGCTGATGAAGATCAAGGATTGCAGTCTTCAGCACAGATTGCAACTCAGTGCAAAGAAAACCCCCAATCTTCAGAACGGTAGCAATAGATCACATCGTGATAAACAGAAAACAGTTGTCAAGGCTTCCATCTTGCTTGCAGCCACAACCCATGCTGATGGAAGCAGCAGTAGGGAAATCCCACTGTGCACATCAATTGCACAAGTCATCTTCAGCTTAAAGAGCAAGGATGCCACTTTGAGGACTAAGGCATACCTGACCCAAGTCAGTGTATTTTCAATTGCTTCATATGCTTGGAAGGTTGGACATTCAAGGTTGGACATTGAAGAAGAATAGATGCATTTGAATTATGGTGTTATTGAAAGTACTGTGGGCTGCCAGATAAACAAACAGACAAGTCTTGGAATTATAGCCAGAATGGTCATTAGAAGCTGTGGACATGTTATCAGGATAGACCAGTTCCTGGAATAAATGATCATGCTTGGTAGAAGTGTCAAAAAATCCAAGGAGACCTTAGATGCAATGGATTGACACCATGGCTGCAACAATGGCTCAAACATGATGCCCATTGTGATGGGGGTGAGAGACTGCACAGTGTTCATTCTGTTGTACCTAGGCTGACAGTGATAGCCTTGAGGGCACCTGAAAATAGCAATATGACAAGCTCAGACTATGCAAATGTATGGAAATCAGCGATTAAAGTAGTGATTGGAGGTGGGAGGAAGAGGCAAAAAAGGGATCTCTTTTTAGCTCGCATTGAGTTCCTATTTATTAAAAATGTGACAATGAATGTTGTTGCTTGTTGGAAAACACAATTGATGTCATTGGTTTCATTGAATTTTGTACAAATGAAAAACGTTGAATTGGAAAATGTTACGTTACCTATGTTTTTATAGAAATTATAAGCAAATAATGTTTAGGATTGCAAACCCAGAGAAGATAGATCCTTAGGGATAGGCCTACTATTTTCTTTATCAAAATTACCTTGGAATTGAGGTATCTGTTATCCAATGCTGAATATAGTTCACAATGGGGGAGGGGCTGCTGCCCTCTATGAGACGTGAAAGCAGCTGTAATGTGGTGACAGGGGTCTGAGAAGGCTCCCAGGGGGGTCTCTGGGGAGAGTCGAATTCTGGATTCAAGTGCCTGGGTCAACCAGTGGTTTTGATCGTGGAATGATTGAGTGGGAAGCACCAAGGTTAATTTGTTGATTAAAATTATAATTCAGCATTTACATTTTCAGAGCCCATTGTAATTGCTAATGAGCTGGTCCTCAAAGTGGGCCTGTGAGGAAGGTCAGTGTTTTGTCCCCATTACACAAATGAGGAAACTGAGACGGGAGATGTGAAGTGACTCATTCAAGGTCGCATGCAAGTTGACTGAGGAGAAGGCTCTGGCTGCATTTTAAAATGATTGTGAGAGGTTCTTTTTACAGTTGGACTCAAGGTTTTTTTTTGGGGGGGGGCTCTCCAAGGGGCGCTCACTCATTTCAGGACTCTGCTGTCCAATTATGGTTTGATGTGGGTCTGAGTTCCTCTAAGGAGAGAGGTCCAAGCCACCCACCTCACTTGGGAAGAGCAAACGTAGTCCTGGGCTGGAAGCCCACTGCTCTGGCTGTGCTGGGCGACAACTGTGCATACGCTACTCATGAACATCAGTCCAGGCAGTCACGGTCCTTTTATTCACCCTCCAAGAAAACTCCCAGACACCTCTTCCTTTAGGACCATTCTGTGAGATCAGCTCATATTCACTTTAGTCCTCATTTTAAACTCTCACTTAAACAGAGCACCTAACACCTTTTATTTATTTATACAAGAAAATGTAGCTATTACTCATCTCATATCAGTACTTATGGGTAATAGATACATTCAAAGGCCCATTGAGCTTTGCTGCTGAATATATTTCTTCCTTTGAGCTACTGGGCTTTATTTTTGTGTTTAGAACATTACAATAGATCCTTTCTCTGCTATTTGCTAGGAAACTACCCCACTCTGTCTCAGAAGATCTTGACTACCCCTGGCTGATCATGTTGTTGCCTTTGAGCCCATGTGACAGATTAGGACTGCCTCATAGGGGTTTCTTGTTGGAATGTCACAGAAGCAGCTCTCTGCAATTCGAGAGTCCAAACCATTGATCTTTTTGCTAGTAACAGAACAGCCCACCAGGGCTCTTTTGTCTAATCATTGGCACTTACTGTCAAATGTGTTTTAATGGCAGAATGAACCCAGGCCACTCTTTGCTTGTTTGCTTGACAAGAGGCCTTTTCTGTTTTCCTTTCCAGGAAGGAATGAGGAAAAGGAAAGAAAGAAGCAGGACAAAGAACATCCGGACCCCTAGCCCCAGCGTGTGTGCTGCTGCACAGAACCCCGGACACGTAAAAGAATCAACAGTTTTACTGGCATATAATTAACAAACTATACAACTCCACACTTCCATCATTCAAAGAAAAAGTTGTACAATCATCACCACAATCAATTTCAGAACATTTTCCTCATTCTGCGCTCATCGCTATTAGTTCCCCATCCCTCCCTTCTCCACATCCTCCATTGCCATACCCGCAAGGAACCATCAATCCAATGGCTGTCCTGTAGATTTACCCATCCCGTGTTTCATATACAGAGCCTATTTAGAAAATTAGATAAAGCAATAAAACCCCCTAACAGCAACACATTGTTATGACTAATACTATTTGTAGATGAGGAAATAAGAGCAGGTGGAGAAAAGCAAGGAAGGAAACAGGTACTCAGCGACTGTAGGGAAATATGCTCAATGTTTCTAGATTTAATTTTAATTGAATCAAGTTAGCTTTTTGTTGAAAAGATCACTTCTTCTGTAGCTAACACAGAGTTGACCAGTAAGGAAATTACTTAGAGATTTTGTAACTGGTGGCCTCAGGGTATGCTCTGAAAATCAAGGCTGAGTCACTGCACGCCCCTCTACATACCCCAAGAACTTTCTGGATTTTTCAGTGTGGTTTTAGTTATTGGGATGTGGGATGAGAACACATTTCTTATTTTTTATTCATAATAGCCCAAGACATAGAGTATACTCTGGGAAAATTTAGATATCTGTTCTTGACGTTTTCCAAGTGGAAGCTTAGTCAGAGTTCCACAGATGAGCTATTCCAAGGGCACGTCTTTACTTACAAAGGGGTTGAGCTTCAGACCAATTGAGGCTGATGAGGTAACTGATATGTTGATGAGATATATAGCAATATACGAATGCAGTAACTGATATATTGGCTACTGTATGGAACGCAGAGTCCTCTTAGTTTCATATCTAGATCTCCCATTTTCTAACTGTGCTTAGAAAATTAATGATCTTCTTTGCACTTCATTTATTTATAAATAGGGAGGATATTATTTACATTAAAGACATTGTGACAGCTAAAAGGTAATATATTAAAAATAATCACTGAATTAATTGGTGGGAGAGAGGAGGACATGGGGAAACATAACAAAGAAAGAACAAAGTGAACACGTAAGCTAATAAATGTAGACGGGATAATAAAATTAGAATATCACCATTTTATAGTTTGTATCGATTCTTTGGTGGGTAGTGGTGAAAGTTAAAGCTGCAAACCGAGAGGTTGATAGTTCAAACCTGCCAGCTACTCTTCAGGGGGAAGCTGTGGCAATCTGCTTCTGTAAAGACTAAATCCTTGGTAATGCTCTGGGGAATTCTTCTCTGTCACCTGCGATTGCTAGAGGTCAGAATGACTTGACAGAACCGAGCAACAAGTATCATAATTCATTCAAGGTGTTTGAATAATGAATGTCAAAGACATTGGAGGGAAGGTTGTCGATGAGTAAGATATTCAAAGTTGACTCAAAAAGGGGAAAATGTAAGGTTACAACAGTTAGGTCACCACTACCTTTCCCATATGTTAAAGCTAGTATAGATCACAGAGACAGTCTGTCATTATACTCTACTGATATAACTAAATGTGACATACCTACTATCACTTTTCCCCACTTGTCTGACAGTTGGTCATACTGTGGTGACTGTGTGCTGCTGAGAGTTTGGAAACGACATCACCAGTATTTCAAAAGCCCCCAGGGCGTCAGCGGAGCTTCCAGATGAAGAGCAAACTGCGAGGAAGGAATAGGCTGTCCACGTCTGAGGAGTGAGCCCTGGAAAACCTGGTGGACAGAATGAAACCATTGTCCGATCAAAAACCACATGAAAGAAAGCAGAACATTGTTAGAGACAGTGCCAGAAGATGAGCTCCTGAGTTCGGAACGCACTCACGATCGGATTGAGGAAGAACCGCTTTTCCAAAGGAGTGCTGAACATAAAGATGAGGATAGAGTAAAGCCCGAGGAGGTAACGCCTTTGGAAGCTTCATTGACGGATGGGACATGACGCAACATTCAAAGATGCATAAAACTTGACATTCCCATAATGGCAATAAATGCACTTGACACAATGGATATGTATGGATTGTGATAAGAGTTTTATGAGTCCCCGGTGAAATGATTTTAAAAATTAAAAAACAAATAAATAAATAAAATTAAGGCAAGGGTTGAAAAATATATAGAAGGTTCATAATAAGGTAAAAAATGACATTCTAGGAATTAATGATAGTTGTTGATGACTAGAATGCAAAAATTTGAAACAAAGAGGAGCAGTACTTAGAAAATATGCATTTGGTGACCATCACTTGTTCATACCAAACATCTTTTTCAACAACACAGCAGATGACTATATAAATGGACTTCCACAGATGGAATACACAGAAACCGAATTGACTTCATCTGTGGGAGGACACGATGCTCAACATCAGCAGCTAAAGCCAGACCAGGGACAGTCTGTGGAACAGACCATCAAATGCTCATATGTAACTTCCAGATGAAACTGAAGAAAATTAAATCCACAAGAGTCAAAATATGACCTTGAGTCTATCCCACCTGAGTTTAGAACATTTTTTTTTTCAAGAACCTATTTGATACATTCAACACGAATGACAGAAGACCCGAGGAGCTCTGGGAGGACATGAAGACCATCCTTCATGAAGAAAGCAAAGGGCTCCAGGAACTGATGGGATCACCATGGCAAAGTTTCCCCAAGCTGGTGACGAACTGGAAGCACTTATCAATTCCAGGACATTTGGAAAGCAGCTATTTGACCAACTGACTGGAAGAGATCCAGATTTGTACCCACTCCAAGAAAAGGTGACTCCAAATTATAGAAAAATATCATGGCTGTCACTTGCAAGTAGAAGTTTGCTGAAGAGAATTCAACAATGGTTGGTGCAGTGCATCGACAAGAAGCTCCCAGAGACTCAGACTGGATTTAGAAGAGGCCATGGAACAGGAGCTCTCTCTGCTGGAGTCCATAGATCTTGACTGAAAGCAGGGAGTACCATCAAAATATTTGCTTGTGGTGTCTGGACTATGCTAAGGCATTGGACTGTGTGGATTCTAACAAACTATGGAAATCCCTGAGAAAAATGGAAATTGCATAACACTGGATTGTGCTCCTGTGGAGCCTGGACAGGGATCAAAAAGACGTCGTGGGAACAAAGCAAGGGAACACTGCATGGTTTAAAATCAGGAAAAGTGCGTGTCAGCATTGCACCCTTTCTCCATAGTTATTACATCTGTACGCTGAACAGATAGTCAGAGGAGCTGTACAATGAAGAAGGACTCGGCGTCGGGATTGGAGGAAGGCTCGTTCACAGCTTTGATATGAAAATGACTTAAGGCCTTATCCCATGCATTGCGATTTGTGGTTAGCCCACACTGGTTTCGTTCCCCTTTCTCAATTGTAGGTTAAACACATTACCATGGGTAAATCAATGGCACTGTAAACAGAAGATCCTTATGCACCTGGGAAATGACCCATAAGATTCACTGCCATAAAATAACAAAGATGCCCCTGAGGGGGCGGAGACAGAAAGAAAACATAGATTTAGGAATGGATTTGGGGCTTGCACTTAATCTCTCCTCCAATCTAAGAACGATTCGTTTTACGACACGGCCCTCCTCATGAAGGAAACATGGGTGATGTCAATGCTATGGCCAGTGTGCTGCAGACATTAGATGGCACGTGGCAAAATCAGAAGGAATAGCATTGTGAGTCTTAAAGGCTAGTTTTAAAACAAGCAGCTATTTCAGTGAGATGTCAACTAAGTTCACATGGAAGAAGCACATCAGCATTCGTGATTCAAGGAGTGTAAATGATGTAAACCGAATCTGAGGAAGGAATAGTATCAGAGCTGAAAGTGTGAAATTCTGGTTTGCAGAAGGCTATTAATGACAACGGAGGCCCCGGATACACTCGCAGGATCTACACGTGGAATAATCCCCTGGTGATTCCCATCTGACCGTAAATGAGGAAGGGGGAGACGCTGGTTGGCAGACAGAGACGACTGTAGAGATGATTATCATAGATTGAAGTGACACATCTGATTGGAATGATTAAAACCTTGTCATTTAACCCTCTTTTAGATACATGTCGAGCTTAAGCTGGCTTTTAATAGTGTGTGTGTGTGTGTGTTTCAATTTGGGGCTTATCTCTGTTATAGTTTGTTATTGCTGGTATCTTCACTCTCTGTTCTGTAACCTCCTATGTGTTTTGGTATGTGGAACCCAAGAGTGGTAGTCTACAGAGTCAATAACTAGAACAAGGATTTCTGGGTGTTTTGGCAGGGAGGGAGGTAATGGGGAGTTGATGTCAAAGAGCATAAGAAGTAAAACATTTTCTTTCTTGTATTCATTGTAATTTATGTAGTTATTGTTATTTTTCTAACTGTGGCAAAAATAGACACAAAAGCACATTCTCTGAGTCCACAGCTTCTACTTGTATAGTTGTGTCATTGATTATATTTTTTGTGTGGTACAGCCACCATTGAAATCATTTTCCAAATTATCTACCAGCAGTGGCATAAACTCAATGCGCCTACGCAACAGCTCTTTCCCCTTCACCTATGGTCACCATTGGTCAAGTTTGGCTTCTTTTCTATTTATTTTGTGTGTGTGGTTTTCTTGATACATTTTTCACATTTGTATACTTCTGTGGTTAAATTGCTTTTAAAATGAGTTACATAACCATAATCAGTTCCAGTGCTCCCTCCCCCCTCCTGAATTATTTGCTCCCTAAATCCCCTCACCCTGCCTATCTCCCACTGTAACTCCACATCCCCTATAAACCCGTGCATCCGCTGGACTCTACGTAGCTACTCCTTCTGTGATTCCCAAACCAGGACACCCAACAAACAATAAAAATCAAGCCAAAATAAAGTGGTAAGGATAAAATAATAACAGCATACAGATAAAAACGCAAATAATGAGTAAGACAGAAAAGATCACCCTCAATATTTAAAAAGCCAGGGAAAATTTTTTGTCATGGAACAAGCAAGATATAATTGAGCCTAGAACAAATTCAGGTTGTGTCAAGAGGGAGGTCACGTGACCAGATATCAAGAGCCAGCACAATCAAGCGTACAGGGCCATGGCCTAAGAACGAATGGAGCCAGGATTAAGTGCGAGTGCAATATCCAATCTTGGATCTATCTATCTATCTATCTATCTATCTATCTATCTATCTATCTATCTATCTATCTATCTATCTATCTATCTATCTATCTATCTATTTTTGGTCTGCTTCAGGCACCCCCAGAGATGTACTTGTTAATTTATGGTACAGATTCTTATCATTCGTCTCCCTGGAGCATACGAATCTTCTGTTAATAGTGTCATTGATTAGCTTCTGGCACTAATTTTTAAAACATCGTTATGAAAGGGAAATTGAACAAGTATAGGCTAATATTGCAATACCGGAATGATTCACTTGTACAGGATAAATCTTTATGTTATGTGGCTGGGCGCTATTTACATAAACAATGGGGGATGGTTGTCAGCCACAATTTACATAATATTCACTAACAATGGTAATCAAAGGTCTTCTACAATGATACCTATCTTAATACAGCAAGTAGGGCATTGATGCACTGTGTCAATTTTGGTCCATCTGATTCCAGACTCTAAGCTGTCTTCTACATGTTCACACACCATGTAATTTCAGCCCTAAGTCCCAAGATTACAGGTGTGTTTGAGGTAAAGTGTAGTTCACTAGTGGAGTTTCCACAATGGATCACTCTAACATGGCATTTGGAGCATGCACTATGCTTTGAGGATCCAGGATTCAGTGCCTCAGTGCTCTATGACACTTGGTCTGGGTCCTAGGAAGTGTACAGAAACTCAGGCCAATGTGGCTTATTAGGTGCATGTTACTAGACATTCTCCTCCTTTAAAATCATTTTAAATCTTTTTCCCCCCAATTGGAAGGTGGCCCCCCCTTTTTCCACCAACAGACATGCACTTGTTTTCTCCCAGACATGTCTACTCCCACTTGACTTTCCCATCTGTAGCTCTTATCCCTCTGACAGGAATATCTGCCAGTACATGGAGACTTTGTCATACCTTTGCATGGCAGGCACTAAGCAGTCATCCTTCCCTACCCCTCCCTTTCCAATCGGATACTAGCTGATGCGAGGACCCCTCTGACCACAGGATCTTTAAGGTCATACCCAGAGAAGTGCATGGTTCATTAACACCAGTCAGGGTCTCTGGCTGCCGTGGCCAGCAGACTGGATTATCCTGCACGTCTGAGCCTGTGTCCATCCTGTTGCTTGTCTCTATAGTGGTGGACTCATTCAGTATTTGTGCTTTTGTAAATGACTAACTTCACTCAGCATGATTGTTTCCAGATCCCTCGATTCCATGAGGTGTTTCATCACTGTTTTTTTAAGGATGTGAAATATTCCGTTGTTTATATGTACCAAAATTTGGGTTTTTAAAAAATACTTTTATTGGGGGCTCTTACATCTCTTATCACAATCCATACATTCCTCCAATATCTCAAGCATATTTGAACATATGCTGCCATTATCATTTTCAAAACATTCTCTGCCCACTTGAGCCCCTGATATCAGCTCCCCATTTCTTCCCCCTCCCTCCTCCACTCGACCTCCCTCATGATCCCTTGATAAATTACAGATTTTTTTTCCATATCTTATTTCGTCCTCCGTTGCCCCTCACCCACTTTTCCATTATGCATCCCCCTGGGAGAGGGTTCTAGATTGATCCTTGTGATCAATTCCCCCTCTCTCCCCACACCATCCCCTAATCCTCTTGGATTACTCTACTCTCCTTGTTGGCCCTAAGGGGTTTATCTATCCTGGATCCCTGTGATGCAGGCTCTTATCTGTAGCAGTGTGCATGCTCTTCTACCAAAGTTTTATCCATTCTTCTTCTACTCATGGGGCTTTAGGCTGTCCCCAGCTTCTTGCTACTGTGAACTGTGCACGCATGGAGGTGGCAGGGACTATGTCTGTGTGTGATCTGTCTCATTTCTTGGGTGTACCACCTCATTTCATGTCATAATTCAGGCAGTGAACAAATATATTGAGCAGAATAGTCAGATGTGAGCAGGAACTATTAAAATGTTTATTTTGTACTACATAATGCAAATGTAACCTAGTTACATTTCTAAGATTTTAAAAAATCAATAAGCATTTTGAATTCAGGGAGATTATTAATACATCATTTTTAAATGTGAAATTTAATTTTTATTTTATCTAATGTGCTTTGTCATTTCTTGGAATTCCTCCCTGGGATCCTCGGCAGGTACATGTTATTCTAGTCTGATGGCAAGACCTCTTGGGGAAACAGTATAGTAGCTGGCCAAGGGCCAGTTGTATCTCCTCAGGCATCCTCCACTCCTCAAATCCATTTTTTCAAATGTAGTTATATAACAAGTAGAAACTAGTTGGCTACATTCCTAGGAGGAGCTGTCTTTTTAAAAGAAAAATTTGTTTTTTCCTCTTTCCATTTTGATGAGAATAGGTCTAGATTTTAATAATAAGAAGCTTACAGAGAGCAGCAGATATTAAGGGCTTAAGCAGAAAGCAAATATTTTGAGAATGATGATGGCAACAAATATACATATGTTCTTGACACAATGGATGTATGTATGGATTGTGAAAAGAATTGTACAAGCCCCCAAAAAATTATTTAAAAGAAAAAGAAAAAAAAGAAGTGTACAGATAGATGAGGTTCTTTGGCAACTAGTGAGGTAATTTCTGAATTACTTATTAGCAAGTCCTTTAAACACACACAAAAAGTACGGTACACTTTTAAAAAATAAAGCATTTTATTGGGAGCTCTTAGAGCTCTTATAACAACCCATACATCAATTGTATAAAACACATTTGTACATAAGTTGCCATCATCATTTCCAAAACATTTTCTTTCCACTTGAGCCCTTGGTATCACCTACTCTTTTTCCACCCTCCCTTCCCCATCCTCCCACCCTCGGGAACCCGTGATAATTTATAAATTATTTTAATTTTTATGTTTTAGACTGTCTGTTGTCTCCATTCACCTACATTTCTGTTGTTTGTCTCCCTGGGGGGAGGGGGTTGTACATCGATCATTGTGATCAGCTCCCCTTTTCTCCCCCTTTTCTCCCCACCTTTTGCCTACCCTCATGCTATCAGTACTCTCATTATTGGTCATGAGGGGTTTATCTGTCCTGGACTCTGTGTGTCAGAGATCTAATCGGTACCAGTGTACATGGTCTAGTCTAGTCAGAGTCTTAAGATAGAACTGGGGGTCATGATAGTGGCGGGGTGTAGTCGAAGCATTGAAGAACTAGAGAAATCTTGTGTGTTTCATGCATGCTATACTGCACCCTGGCTGGCTCATGCCTTCCTTGTGACTCTTCTGTGAGGATATGTCCAATTGTCTACAGATGGGCTTTGAGTCTCCCATTCCAACCCCCCTCTTTTGCATAGAAATGGTTGTTTGTTTTGGGTCTTTTGATGTCTGATACTTGAGCATATTGACACCTCATGGAAACAAGGATTGGTGTGCTTTCTTCCATGTGAGCTTTATTGTTTCCCTTTTAGATTACCACTTGTTTAACTTCAAGCCTTTAAGACCCCAAAGGCTATATCTTGTAGTAGCTGGGCACCATCAGCATTCTTCACATTAACTTATGCACCCATTTTCTTTTCAGTGATTGTGTCGGGAAGGTGAGCATCACAGAATGCCAGGTTATTAGAAAAGTGTTCTTGTGTTGAGGGAGGATTTGAGTAGAGGCCCAATGTCTGTGTATAGTACATCTTTGATGCTCAATAAATGTTTAATTGATTTAACCTGAGAATAAAGCAGACATCTCACCCCCTTAAGACATCTAGTTGTTAAACATTGTCTGAAATATCTTGCACCACGTTTCCATTTATAGTTAAGGTGACAAATTTATTGAATCTCTGTCTCTGTCTCTATAGCTACCCCTTTCCTTCTCTCATCACTGGTTCCTGGGCATTCTTCCCACTACAATATGATCTCAGGGCATTATATATTCAAAATAATACTGGTTTCCTTGCACCTTTGTGAAGTGCTCAACTATTAACTGAAACATTGGTAGTTCAGACACATCAAGAGTTGCTTTACAAGAAAGTCTTCATCTGCTTTTGGAAGGTCATAGCATTGAAAACCTTATAGGATGCAGTTCTACTTTGCAACAATTGGGGTGAACATGAGTTGGAATCAACTCAATAGCAATTGATTTGGTTTTTTATATACGACTATAGTTCTGTTAGTCTAGGTAGACCAGAGAAACAAATTCATAGTCACTCACATGTATATAAGAAAGAGCTTTATATACAAGAGCAATTGAATATTGAGAAAACATCCCAGCTGAGTCCAGATCAAGTCTATAAGTCCAATATTAGCCCATTCGTCTGATGCCAATATATACATTTCTCTCCAAACTCGTGAAACCTATGCAATGTTGCCAAATGCAGGATGATCACAGGCCAGTGAGTGCAATGTTTTGTGGATCCAATGGTGTTGTAAGCATCTCAGTTCTAGCAGTAATCTCCACATGGCTTCTCCAGCTACAAGGCTGTCTCCATGTGGCTTGTGAACAGCAATGTCTTCCAGGAAGGGAGCCTGTGTCCTGCCTCTAATGAGCTATTTATCTCTGTAGCGCCTCCAAATGAGGTCATCAAGGTGCGTCCTGAGTGGTAGGCTAAACTCCACCCCTTCACTCGTAAGACTCAAATTGACAACAGCTTATGTAACTACCACAGGTCATCCGTTGTCAATTTGACACTCTCACACAACTCTTTAGCCATCTATAATCTTCAAGCAAACAATAATAAAATCATGTCTGTACCTAACAGGATAAAACTGAAATTCAACCAATTCAATATGTGCCACCCTCATTTAAACATAACATTCTATAAGTGAACAATAGAAAAATATCCTATGCCTAACAATTGCACTTAAGTAACACCTACACCTTAATCCTATAATCCTATGAATATATTCCCCCACCTATGAAAGTCTGTAAGCCAACCACTTCATGTCTTTATCCCCCCAATGTTGGTTATCCAATTTTGATTCTGCCCACTTATATTAACCCAGTGCTCTGAGGAGACAATCACAGCCTTTGATGTGAAGAATCTTCATCCCAGTTGGAACCTTCTGAAGTCCCCATCTATAAGCAAAGTCGCATCAGGACAAGCCGTCCATGAAGTCTGCAGCAATATGCAGCAATTCACAGGCTCAAATATCTTCTCTTTATCTGCATGGGTTCTGGTGAACTCAATGTGGGCTGCCTCACTTAGCCTCATCAGAGTGTCCGTTGATCGTCTTGCCTTTAGACCATGTGTCCCATCACAAATTCTCCAAAAGTTTAGCAACCTTGTGCTAGGTCATGAACTTCAGACCAGTCAACCCACTCTTGTCTTCTCTAGTCCCCGTGAACCAGGTCCATGGGTGTCAGCGGCCAGACTTAACCCATCTCTTTATTGCTGCATTTCTCTCACTTCCACTCAACAAGTGGACCCAGGTGGTCACCTAACAAGCATTTCAGCCTGCCTACAGGCTTCCTTTAACTTTCAGTCCTAGAGAGGAATTTCCTTCACAGTTTCAAATTTTTTTTCAAGCCTCTGACAAAAATTCACTAGTTCAAGATTCAAGAAGCCAAAGTTCTTTTTTCTTCAATCTGTCAACACATCCCAAGACTGGTCTCTTGGAATGCTAATATTCTGAGTACTCCAAAGCACTGGGTGGGGCTTATTGTTTCAGAGCCTTCTGTGCAGGTGTATCTTAAACCCATTTAAAGATCTAATTTTAATGGCTCAAAGTAAGTGGGCTCACGATATCTCTATTTTCATCCTTCCCAATAATCATTTCTATAAATCCTTATATCAACAATATTAAGCAGAAGAAATTAGTATAAACAAAATAGAATCAGACACTAAACTCAAAGTCTTAAAACAGTCAAATTCAATCCTTGTTTATCTTATCTTAATCCTTATCTAAACTATTCCATTGATACAAAATATTGGAAAGCATCAGGCCCGATCCAGGCTTTCTGTCAAACATTTTCACTTAGCAGCATCTCAGAAATTCATACAGTTATTTTGCCCCCTGAGCTCAAAATATACATTAATCTCATTCATTTTCACCATTTCACACAGGAATAATCAAAAACAACAACCAAAGAAAATAATCAAAACTTTAGCTTCCCATATTCTTTCCAGAAAACAACCCAGTAAACTGCATGGATATATCTGACCTCTGGCTAGCCCAAGAAGAAAACCTACCATGAGGCAGAGGTTAAACAAACATCCATGCTCCATCTTTATGATTTGTTTCTCTAGTACCCAGCTCCCAAGGTACCATAATGTGTTAGTCTGTGTAGACTCGAGAAACAAATTCATAGGCACTCACATGAGTATAAAAAAGAGCTTTATATATAAGAGCAATTGAATATTGAGAAAACTGTTCAGTACAGATCAAGTCCATAAGTCCAATAAGCCAATATGTTTGATACCAATCTATAAAGTCCTCTTCAGACTCACAAAACACATCCAATGACGTCAAAGATTGGAAGATTACAGGCCAGTGGGTTGGAAGTCTTTTGGATCCACTGGCATTGTAAGTAGCTCAGTGCTGGCAGGGGTCTCCACAGGGCTCCTTCAACTCAGGGAACTAGTGTAGTTCCATGTGGCTTGTCCGCTGCAATGTCTCCCAGAGAGTCAGCCTGTGTCCCACCTTCAATGGGCTATTTATCTCCTTATTGCCTCCAAATGAGGTCATCAAGCTGTGACCTGATTGACAGGCTAAACTCCACCCCTTCACTCTTAATCCTCTGAAATTGACATCATTACAATAGTAATGAAAAACCATATCTAAAAATACTGGACCAAGGGTGTGAGGGGTGATGCTGGGAGAGTGGAGGGTGAGTGGGTTGGAAAGGGGGAATTCATTACAAGGATCCACATGTGACCTCCTCTCTGGGAGATGGACGGCAGAGAAGGGGGGGGGAAGGGGAGACTCCGGATAGGGCAAGATATGACAAAATAACGATGTATAAATTACCAAGGGCACATGAGGGAGGGGGAAGGAGGGAGGGAGGGAAAAAAAAAAAGAGGACCTGATGCAAAGGGCTTAAGTGGAGAGCAAATGCTTTGAGAATGATTGGGGCAGGGAATGTGCGGATGTGCTTTATACAATTGATGTATGTATATGTATGGATTGTGATGAGAGTTGTATGAGCCCCTAATAAAATGTAAAAAAAGAAAAGAAAAAAAAAGAAAATGATTAGGGCAAAGAATGTATGGATGTGCTTTATACATTGATGTATGTATATGTATGGATTGTGATAAGAGTTGTATGAGCCCCTAATAAAATGTTTTTTAAAAAAACTCCAAAACTGTTAAGGTGTTTTCATACTGCTTCCTGATTTGCATCCTAACGTGCAATATTCTTCACTTTTACCTGAGTATCAACACTGTTATTTATCTTCAACCATATTTTCTCTGTAGAGTAGGATCCTGTCCATTTAGAGGTAAGCCAATTAGATAAGAGTCATTGTGTTTGATATATTAGAAAAAGTTAGGCAACTTCTCTTCTCTGAACATGTTATGTTCATCTTTGAAAACCCCTTTTCCACTTCTGCTGAACTTAACACCAATTTTTATGAAAATATTTTTAGCTCTTTGAACACTTTCAGGTATTACATAACATACTCATAGGAAATTACTAACAATCATGTTTTCTCCTTGGGTTCCATGCAAATATTTTTAAGTACTCTTTTTGCCCCTGATTGAAAAGTTGCTCCACCTGATTTTCCTTCCAACAGAAATATAATTACTTTCTACAAGATACACATGCCAGTATATTTCTTTATTACTCTGGTGGTAGTGTCTGTTGATTCGAGGTGAATGAAGCAAAATTTTGTTTGGCAACAATTGAATGGTCTTCTCCATCTCTTCACATCTTGAAAACTGACCCCAGGCTGAGGTGAAGTTTCCTGTGTTGAAGTGATTTTTAAGATGTATTTATACAGGGGATGATATTTGTTTCATGGATGCGAGGTAGGTTTTCTACCTTGTTGCTTGGGGCACTGGATTAGAAGATTACATGCCCTTGGAACAGGAGCCTGCCTTCATCTTGGTGTTTATTCTATAGTAGTAGGCTCATACAATTTTTGTCCATTTGTGATTGATCAGCTTCACTCAGCATCGTGATTTACAGCCTTCTGTGGTGCTTCAGCTTTTCAGCACTGCTTTTTAGGGATGCATAATATTTTATTGTGTGTATGCATCAGAGTTTCTTTATCCTTTCTCTTACTGATGGGCATTTGTGCTGTTGCCAGCTTCTTGCTATTGTGAACTGTGCTGCAATAAATGGGAAAGAATACACTCGTTTTTGTTCTGTCTCATTTCTTTGGGGGTATATTCCCAGCCAAAGTACTGCTGGGTTGTGTGGCATTTCTATTTCTAGTTGTTTTAGGGATCACTAGATTGTTTTCCACAATGATTGTATATATTTACAAGCCCACTTGAGGACACCTAACAGCACAACACAACAACAACACATTCATACACAAATAATAATGTACAATCAACATTAAATAATGACAAATTTGTGAAACATATTATAACATACATGAAAATGGAGGACATAATGCTTAGTGAAATTAGTAATCACAAAAGGACAAATATTATTGAGATACAGATTATAAAATGTTAAGGAAAAGTTATCACACTAAAAGAAAACTTATTTGGTGGTTGCCAAGGGTAGAAGGGGAAACTATGGTAAATTACTTTCTAGAGATTAGACATAGGTTAATTTTAAGGGGAACATAAAATAAGGAGGTAAGTAAAAATGATAGGGGCAAAAGATGACACTTGGAAGGGTGCAAGAGGTAACGCCAATGGAGGTAAATGCTATTATATATACAATCCTACAATAATAAAGACATTTGAGTAAATTCTTGGGTAGACATGCAGGCTGAGCAGGTACAAATAAGGAGCATGGGGCTATAACCACACACACACACAGGTTTGACAGAGGATTTGTGCATAGGCATTTACATTTGCTTCAAATAAAAACTACCAAATATAGTCAGGAACACAAAGATGAATTGGTGTAAGAGAATTCACCAGGGCGATCCTCTATATTCTACTTAAATGGGGAATGACTGTGGGTTCAACAACTCAGAAGTGGCTATCTAAGAAGCAGCTGTTGGATTCTCCCTGTCGGGCGGAAAGAACAGTGATGACACAATGGAAGCAATTCATCCAAGGGGCTCAGGGAGCATGTAAACATCAGCCTCACAACCCAGATACTAAGAGAACTAGCTCCCGAAAAAACTACCCTGAAAGAGATCACATGTTTTGGATAATGTAATATCACCCCCTTATTTGTACATGTTAATAACCACTTAGTAACTTTACTTCAGCTGGGGTCAGTTTCTCTTGTCAGGGGGTGGGGCGTGGAAGGAGAAGACCAATCAGTTCCTCCCATATAACATTATTCCATGCGTCAACCCAAATCAGCAGACATTCCTACAAAGGTGTTCAGTGAATCTTAATGGAAATTTAAGTCAGGTGTGTGTGATCTGTATTTGAGAAGATGGATAAACCTCTGCTGGTGAGTAAATAAGATGAGGAAACCCAACAGGTGAATACACCCTGTATTATGTTTGTAATTGTGTATTTTTGAACTAGTTTATATCCAGCCCTTGTTCACCTAGGCTTAGGAATTTAGGATCTGCTTTTCAAGGTGCACAACTTTCTTCATAGTCTACGCCAGAAGGATAAGATTTGGAAACTCCACTAAGCAAATGGAACTTTACCTTAAACTCATCTGTAGGAGATTTAAGGAACTGAAATACTTCCTTGTGAGTAAGGCAGAAATGCGACTTCATAAAAATAACTAGATGACTGCTATCCCAAGGTTATAGATTTGGAGGTCGTTGGGCGTTGGTTCAGATCCCTTGCTTTGAGAGGGCCCTCTGATGACTTAAAACAAGCAGCCATCTAAGTGAAGTGCCAGCTAAGTCCACACAGAAGAAGCACACCAGCTTGTGTGATATAAGGATTATAAAAATAGAATCCAAGATCAGAGGAAGGAATGGT
This sequence comes from Tenrec ecaudatus, assembly GCF_050624435.1. Classification (NCBI taxonomy): domain Eukaryota; kingdom Metazoa; phylum Chordata; class Mammalia; order Afrosoricida; family Tenrecidae; genus Tenrec; species Tenrec ecaudatus. The sequence goes on along the minus strand of NC_134540.1, from coordinate 111,009,761 downwards.
ATTAGAACTTAAATTCTGAATACTAAGTTTGCAGAAGGCGATGGATGACAGTAAAAGCTCCCAATCCATTTGCTGGGTCGTACTTGGATGAAGCCTCTGGTGAATCCTGACAATTGGCCAGGGATGTGAAGAACCGTGCTCTCAGAGTGTCTTGGAAAGTGGGCTCAGGCAGATGCAGTTAGGCTGTAATGTAACCTAACCTTCTCATACGTTCTCCATTTTGACCCAGTTAAAGTTTATTCTAGTTTTTATTATTTGCTGTTCATTTCACATGAGGGTTTCCTTATGTTTTATTTTCTTCTTATAATCATTTGCCTTTTGTTTTTGTATATTTTTTTCTATATACAAATGTAAGGTAGGTAAATCTGTAGACAGTAACTGGATCCATATCTTTTTGGGGTTATGACACAGGAAGTTGGGGGAGTGGGATGCTGATAAAAATGATACAAAGGGTGAAAAAAATAACTGCCAGAGCGGTGAGACTAGGGGGATACCAGCATGAATATGTGACTCCTTGTTGGGTTGATAATCAGTGGGGAGGAGCTGGGCAAAAGCATGAAGCTTTTAGAAAAATCTAGGCCCAGGCCAAAATATGAGTCAGGCTGACATTCTCTTGCTTCTGCCAGCTTTTCACTTAGTCTTTTCCTCTCCCAACAAGATGCACACTTCCTTCCAACTCATCCGTGTGTTGAAGAGATTTACAAAACTCTTCCTGTTAGCGTGTGCCTTTGTGATGTATATAGAAGCATTGAATTAAAGAAATGTTCTGCTTGTACATGATCTTCAGGGTAGGCTGACCTATACTCTAGAAGCGAAGTCTAACCACATCTGTTTCTATGGAGTTGATTCTAATGCTTCATGACCATGACCTCCTGTGCTACAGAGTAGAAATGCTGCATAGGGTTTGTTTTTGTTTTTTACTGTGATCTTTCCTGAAGCAAATCACCAGGCCTTTCTTCCGTGACACTTCTGGGTAGGAATAAGTCTTCTCTACTCTAGACCTGTCTGAAATTCTGCCCCTCAGTGCAGAGAGGAAGATGGAGTGCCAAAAACTTAGGACAAAGAAAAAGAAAAGGGTGTGCTTAGTCCTCTTTCCTTTCCTTCCCCATTTCCATCTGCTATGACATGGCATTGATTTATCATGTGCTAGAATCTAAGTTTTTGTTTCCTCTCCTGGAGACTCAGCTATCTATTTCCAAAAAGTGAGGGCTGCAGCACCTCCTGGACCCGCTTCTCCCCTTTGCGACCATGGCATTGGAAGAGCAGAACGAAATCTGCTTACCTAGACTTTGACAGGCACCTGGTGCCAAACACCGATTGAAGGATGCTGCGATTAATCACCCGGGAGAGCATTTACCCTTTCTTCTACATCAGAAACAAACCGTTTAATAAAAACAGTTTTAAATACACATTTAACACAGGCATTACATCCCTTTCCCTGTGTTATGCAATGTCAATTTCTGCTGGTGCCTCCTCCATTAAAAAAATCCGCTTAAAGAACACTATTAGAAAATAAGCGTCAAAGAAATCTTTTCATGACAACTCACTTGTGGGTTTGAAGTGTGCTTTAAATGGTGAGATCACAGTAAGTAATTTAGCTGAAGTGTAATAATTGGGTTCCGAGAGTTATGATTGATACATTTCATTGAAAACAGCACCCTGAGGTTTCCTCAAATTAAAGATGAAATCTAAATAAAACCTTAAATAACCCATGTGGAAATACTTTATTGTAGTTAATAACCGAGCAAAAATATGCTTATTTTGTCTGTGAACTCATTGTAACATATTATTCCTATTTTTGTTCGCAATTGAAAGGCATCACACTTGCTGTATGTGAAAATAACAGCCTTCCTAAGTATTAATAGCAAGTAAGAGACATTTATAGACGTTCATGCATCATTTAGAAATGACCCTTATGAACAGAGAGTTACAATGGTTTTCATTAGCATAAACTCTAAAATTATAGTCTGAATAAGAGAAAGAGCTTTCTTTCTTGAATGTACATGCAAAATTTAAAATTTTTCTTTGTTAAATTTTATCCATAAATGTTTCAATATATTTTTGTGCTGCCAAATGACGATAGTCCTAAATGTATATATATTAAGGCATTTTATTTGGTATGTGTTGGTCTGTAGGGCCCCGGGGAATGTCCCCCATCAAGACTTATGTCCACAGTCTGGGTGCCGTGTACTCTCTGGACAGTGTTGTTTGAGTTTATCTTAGTCTTCCAGAGCTGTCTTAAATAAATTGCTAAGCAATTATGACCCCTGAAGGGTTCGTTTGTCTTAATTCTCTCTTTCCTGCCACCTCTGATCCAGAGAGGTTGGAAGTAGCTTCCCACTCTGTTACCAAATCACCAAACCCATTGCCATCTTGTCTCCTCTGTTTCGTGACTCCCGTTTCTGAGACGGTAAAGCACTACAGGAGCAGAGAGCCTCATCTTTCTCCTGTGACTGCCTGGCAGTTTTAAAAGGCCCACCTTGTAATTAGCATCCCAATGCTTATCTTATAGCACTGTGGGGTCCTTTCCCCGGTCTGGTAAGCTTGTGCAAATTCGGAGTGACTTTTGAAGGTATTAATTTCCCTTCACGGCAGAGCAAAACAAGTACCTTTCCGGTGTGGGTACGCAAAAGATGATGAGTGTTAATTATTGAGCACCTACTATGTGACAGGCACTACATATCGATTATCTTTTTCATCTTCATACATGTCTTATGAGGTATTTTTTAATACTTTTTTTCTAGAGAGGGAAAGCAAACTCAAGCTATTCATTCCTCAAGACGACACAGAATGTGACAGAAAGTGTTTTCCCCAAACTATTTTGAAAGATAAGGGAATTTCCCCATGAGCTTTTGGTTTGGTTTTCTCCTCGAGAGCAAAAGTATAACCAAGGCACACTTTATGTGGGCCATTCCTGATGATGTCAGTGTGGCTGGGTCAGGTCCAACTGATAGCGCACCATGGGATGAAATAATGCGTGGTCCACGCACGCCAGCATCTATTGTCCTTATGTTTGAAACACTGTTGAAGCCACTGTCAAGCCTTCTCCTTGAGTTATCCTCATTTCCATTTATTGTTTACTTTACTGATGAAACTTCATCATCCTCAATTCTAGAGAGTGTTTTGGTTGTGCTTTTCTAAGATAGATTTGTTTGTTCTTCTGGCAGTACCTGGAATAGTCAATATTTTTTTTGCCAACACCACAATTCACATGCATAATTCCTTCTTCAATCTTTCTTATTCTTAATTGTATAGTTTAAAAAAGGTTTTTAACAGTTTTATTGACATATGCGATTGTTAAAGGTTAGGTCAATTAGATACTCCTAGGGAAGGGTAGTGGTGGAGCCCAATCTACCAATTGGGTCACAGCCTGAAGACACCTCCTTGGTAGTTACATAATCTTCTGTCAACTTGAGGATATTAAAAGTGAAAGGGTGGAGTTTAGCCTGTCAATCAGGTCACAGCCTGATGCTGTCTCCTTGTGGGCATGGCCACCTTATGAGGATTCTGGGCACTTCCTCCCTCTCTCTGCTTCATCTTCCTGCTGAGAAGGCAGAAGCTAGAGGAACCACATGGAAATGCTGCCACCGCCACTGCATCCACAATACTTTCTACCCACTGTGATCTTCCTGCATTTGGCACCGTTGAGTGATTAGGTGAGTCCAAAGAGGTATTTATGGCCTAGCATTGTACATGTGGGCTAATATTGGGAATATGGGCTAATATCAGACTTATGGACTTGATCTGGACTGGGCTGGGATATTTTCTTAAGATACAATTACTTTTTGATATAAAACTCTCTCGTACACAAGAATATTTCTAGATTTGTTTTCTAGTCAACCTGGTCTGACAGATACGTTTTTTTTTTGTAGAAGAGTGGGAGATCGAGCAATTGAATACTCTTTGACCCTTTGCCTTCTGCCAGAGCTGGATCTTCTGTCTAGTTTTTCAATTTCCTGTTGCATTGCCTGCTGATTCCAGCTGCGCTCAGCAGACTAACAACTGTGGATTCATTTGGCTGACTCTGGACCTCTGCATTGTCATCCTTGTTCTCCATTTCATCAGCTTCTGTGAATCAGGAGATGCCTAGCTTGAGCCAGACTGTATTTAGCTATTTCTACAACCATGCAAGACTCTTTTTTGATGATAAAAATGTTTTTATATACATTAACATACAAGCATCGCTAATTCTTTTTCTCTGTGGAACCCAGTCTAATACTTGTACTGGGTGTGGCTCCAGAAAAAGTGCCATGGATTACTAAAAAGACAAGACCATCTGTCTAGGAAGAAGGCCAGAGTGTTCCTTAGAGGCAAAGATGGCAAGATTTGGTATTATATACTTTGGACATATTGTCAGAAGAGACCTGGAGTAAGACATCATGTTTGATAAAGTGGAAGAGCAGCAAAAAACAGGGAGGACCTCAATGAGAGAGATTGACACAGTGGCTACATCAATGCACTCAGACATAGGAACAATTGTGTGGTTGGCCCAAGATTGTGCAGGGTTTTATTCTGTCATGCATAGGGACCCTATGGGTAGAAGTTGGCCTAACAACGTGCATGCTGATAGGGTACCTGGGGCTCTATCTGGAGCATTGCCCGAGTCAGATGCCTTGCATGATTGTGCTTCTGGTTTACAGGAAGTGCCCTCTCCACCCATTACTGCCTCTAGACCTTTCAATAGACTTAAGTCACAATGAGTCCCCCAAAGTGAAGTCCAGATGATGACTCAGGAAGAAGTGTGTTGTACTCCTAAAGAACTGCTGGAGTCCTTTTGACAGAAACCCGGAGAACGTGTGTCAGAACGGTTATTAAGGGTGTGGGATAATAGTGCAAGGAACATACGTTTAGATCAGTCTGAGTTTATTGATATGAGACCACCAAGTACAGATTCTTCATCCAATGTTTTCTCTAGGGAGATTAGGTGAGAATATAATAGTTTCTTTGGTTGGTCTGCTGCAGCATGGATTGTGGGATGCCTTAAATTAAGTCAAGTTAAAGGACCAGATCTACCTTGGTATACCATAGAAGAAGGCATCCAAAGGCTTAGGGAAATGGTATGTTGTAGTGGATTCATCAGGATAAACCCTGAGACCTACACAGAGAGTGAGCAAAGACCATACCTTTTATAAAAACAGTAAGAAAAAAATTTGTGAAAGAAGTCCCAGCATTTCTGAAGACTTCCGTGACTACGATTTTATGTCAGCTAGGCTTATTAAACCTGAAATGCTGCTGATTCAGCCCTGTGGGGGTGGAGGTCAAGTGGAAGCACTCAATCGACAGTGACAAGATAAAGGACAGCAGTCAAAGTAGTAATCAGGATAGCCTGACTCATGTGGACCGATGGTGTTGGCTACTTAGGATGTCTCTAGGAGTTAACTAGACGAGGAGCCTACTAAATATATTCTTGACCTCTATAAGCATAGAAATTCTATATCAGGAGAATGGCAGTCAAACTTCAATCGCCAGAACAAAGAATCACCACATCCCAATCCATTCCCAGACTTGATCCAGTTTAGAGACCTACAACCCCGTTAAGGAAGAGGAGGCTGGGTCCTTTTGTGGTAGGTCCCTAAATACCACTGAAGGCTTATGCTGTCAGTCATCCTCAGAGTCTCCCCAAGGTGTCTGCAACCTGTCACAAGATTGACTGTTCACAGGGGGTAAGGAATAATCCAACCTTTTGCAGATTACTGAACATTAACTATGAATTGACATCATTCCAAGGAGATGAAAATGTTTTGAAGACCCACTAGTAAGAATGGAAGCATATTGAGGCCAAGTTCGTAATGGGCTCCATTCAGGTGTATCTCACAGTGGGTCTAGTGGGTCTCCAAACCCATCCTGTATTAACTTCCCCAGTTCCAGAGAGCATTATTGGAATAGACATACTCAGTAACTGGTAACCCCCTGTACTGGATATCTGAAATGTGGAATAAAGGCTCTCATGGTAGAAAAAGTCAAGTGGAAGCCATTAGAGTGGTCCCTGCCTAGGAAAATAGTAAACCTGTAGTAAGCTGCATCCCTGGAGGGGTTGCAGAGATTAATGCCACCATCAAAGACTTGATGGATACAGGGTTATGTCAAGTCTCTGGGACTATGCCACCATTTAGTGGACAGGAAATTCAATTACCTTTCCCAGGAACAGCAAAGACGTGCTTTATGTACAAAGGCCTTTGCATGATATGGAGGTACCACTCAAAAGTGGACAGCAGCAGCACTACAGCCCCATTTCTGGAACCTCCCTGAAAGACAGTGGTGAAGAATAATCCTCCTAATGGGCAGAATTTTGAGCAGTACACCCAATTGTTCAATTTTCCTTGAAAGAGTGATGGCAAAATGGGTGACTGTATACTAACTCATAGGCTGTGCCCAATGAGTTGGAGACTCGGCAGGAGCATAACAGAAAATTTTGTTGCAAGGAAATATGGAAGAGGTATGTGGATACACCTCTCTGACTAGGTCTAAAAATCGAAGATAATTGTGTTTCCTGTCAATGCCCAGCAAAGGTTTAGTTCTGAAGAAGGTCATTTTCACAATCAAGTGGATCTGATTATACGTATTGAAGAAATTAGTCATCATTTCCCCCAGCCACTGCTGCCATTGCCCAGTAGGCGTATGAACAAAGCGGACATGGCGGCAGGGATGGAGGTTATGCATGCACTCAGCAGCATGGGCTTCCACTCACCAAGGCTGGCTGGGCTACGACCGCTACAGAGTGCCCCATCTGCCAGCAGAAGAAACCACTACTGGGTCCAAGGACTGGGCCCGTTTCTCAAGGCGATCAAATAGTAATCTGACGGCAAGTTAAGATTACATAGGACTGCTTCCATCATGGAAATGCAGCATTGGGTTCTTACTAAAATAGTCTGGATACAGTTTTTCCTTCCCTGCATGTGCTGTTTCTGTGAAAACTATAATTTTCGGACGTACAGAATGTCTAATCCACTAAATGGTATCCTACACAGTGCTGCTTCAGATCAAGGAACTCACTTCACAGCAACTTCAGTGCGGCAGTGGGCCCGTGCTCACAGAAGCCACTGCTCACACCATGGTCCTCAGGAGCATGAAGGAGCTGGCTTGATAAAACAGTGCAATGGTCTTCTAAAGGCACGGTTACAGAGCACCTACATGTCCAAACCTTGCAAGTTTGGGGAAATGTTCTCCAGGACGTTGGATATGTTTCAAACCAATAATCGATATATGGTGTGGTGTCTTCAATAGCCAGGATTCATGGGAGCAGGAACTAAGGGGTTGAAACAGAGCAGCACTATTTACTGTTTATTCTAGTGACCTGATTGCAGCATTTTTACTTCCTGTCCCGGTGACCTAATGCTCTTTAGACCTGGAGGTCCTTGTTCCACAGTGAGGAACACACCCACCTGGAAACACAACACTGATACAACTGAATGGGCAGTTAAGAATGCCCCCTGGGATGGTCATGGAAGGGGGAAGGCCGAGAAAGGGGAACCCATCACAAGGCTGGCTAGATAGGTGGTCCCTCCTCCACGAAGGGGATGAATAAAACAAATGTGGTTGAAGGGAGACAATGGACAGTGTCAGATATGAAATAATAAGAACAATATATAATTGATGAAGGATTCAGGAGGGTGGGAGTGTGGGGGAAAGGGAAAAAAACCCTTATACCAAGGGCTGAAGGAGAAACTGTTTTGGAAATGATGATGGCAACATATGTACAAATATGCTTGATACAATTGATGTATGGGATGTTGTAAGAACTGCAAGAGGCCCCCAATAAAATGATTAAAAATACACAATAAAATATGCAATGGTAATGAATTAAAATAAAATAAAAGAATGCCCCTGGCCATTTAGGACTTCTCCTGCCTCTGGATCACCAGGAAAAGAAACCTGTTACTGTACTGAGTGGTGTGAGTGATCCAGATTACCAAGGGAAATTGGGTTGGTGTTACATAATGGAGATGAAAAAGAATATGCTTAGAATCCAGAAGATTATTTATGTCCTTGCTTAGCACCACAATGTTCAATGACTAATATCACCAGTAAAGTACAGCGATACAATTTTTACATGACTACTTTAATAGAACAGGCTCTTCAGGAATGAAGTTTAGGGTCACCTCACCAGGGAGCCAAGGTACTTGCTGAGGATAAAGGAACTATGGAATGGGTAGTGAAAAAAGGCACTTTCAAATACCAGCTATGTATGTCTATGTGACCAGCTGCAGAAACAAAGATTGTAATTGTTATGAGTAATTCTTATTTGTATGCACCATGTAATTTTTTTTACTTATAACATATAAGGTGAAAATGAGGTTGGTGCGTTTTCAGTTATATGTGTGCTAGTTGTATCAATAGTAGGAGCAAGTATGATTTTATTATTGTTTTGGTGTGGTAATTATTTATGGTCAAGAGTTATGTATAGGTGTCAAGTGACAAGGGGTGATCTGTGATGTGTAGGGGTTATGTCAACTAGACACTCTGGGTAAGAGTAGGTGTGTTAGTCTGGGTTGACTAGAGAAATAAATTCATAGAGACTCATATATATCTAAGGAAGACCTTTATATATAAGAGCAATTAACTGTTGAGAAAATATCCCAGCCCAGTCCAGATTGAGTCCATAAGTCTGATATGAGCCCATATGATCAATACCCAATCTATAAAGTCCTCTTCAGACTCATGAAACACATGCAATGATGCTGAATGCAGGAAGATCACAGGCCAGTGAGTGGAACGTCTTGTGAATTCTGTGGTGGTGTAAGCATCTCAGCACTGGCAGGGGTCGCTATATGGCTCCTCAAGCTCCAGAGCTCTAGCATAGCTCCATGTGTCTTGTCAGTGGAAATGTCTCGCAGGAAGTTAGTGTGTGTTCTACCTTAAGCAAGCTATTTATCTCCTTAGCGCCTCCAAATGAGGTCATCAAGCTGCGACCTGATTGACAGGCTAAACTCCACCCCTTCACTCTGAATCCTCTCAAATTGACAACTGATCATATAACTGCCACAGTAGGGGTGGAGCCAAACTATCAATTGGATCACAACCTGAAGACACTTTTTTGGTATCATAAGCATTTTTGTTTAAGGGAGAGGGAGCTCAAGCAGAGCTGAATTCTTGTTGACCCTTTGCCTGCTCCCAGAGGTGGATCTTGCATCTGGTTCCTTGAACTCCTATTGCATTACCGACTGATACCAGGAGCCATCAGCAGACAGCTGATTGTAAATTCATTCAGCTGACTTCAGACCTCTGCCTCTGCTACCCTGTGCCCCTGTTGTTTCTGACTTGTCATCCTCTACCCTGTTCATCAGTTTCCATGCATGAGGAGAAGGTTGATTTGAATAGGACTTGACTTACCTATTTATACAATGGGGTAAGTTATTTTAATATATACATCTCTTCCTATATACAATACATAAAAGTGTCCCTGATTTTGCTTCCCTAGAGAACCTAACCTAACACAACATGTAATTCACAAGTGAGGGTTTTTCCTATCTTTCATTTTGTTACCATCGTTGTCTCTTTTTCACACTGCCCAGGAAGTGATTGAAAATACCATGGCTTGAGTCTTTAACACTTTAAAAGATCTGTGTAGCATATTTGCCCAGTGCATTACGTTGTTTAACTTATTGACTGCTGCTTCCATGATTATTAGTTGTGGATCCAAGTAAAGTGAAATCCTGGACTCTTTCATCTTTTCTCTGACTTCTGTGATTTTAAAATTTGTACGGTTGTATTATTTGTTCAGCATACAGGTTGAATAAGTATGGTGAAAAGCTACAATTCTTGTCCCACCTTTCCTGATTGTAAGCCTTGTAGTAGCTCCTTGTTCTGTTCAAACAACTGCTTTTTTGGTCTCTGTACAGGTTCAGCATGAGCACAGCGATGTTTTCTGGAATTTCTATTCTTCCCAATGTTATCGATAGTTTGTTACGATCCATATAACCAACTGCCTTGCATAGTTAACAGAATACAGATGAACATCTTTCTGACAGAAGATCCATTTGACATCATTGATGTTCCCCCCTCATCTTCTTCGGACTCAGACTTGGATTTCCACAGCTCCCTGTGGATAGTCTGCTGCTACCAGTTTGAATTAGAGAAAGGAGTATTTTACTTGCAGGTGATATTAATGATATTCAGCAATTTCCACATTCTTTTGTGTTAAATTTCTTTGAAAGGAGCACGAATTTATTGACTCTTCCAGGCAGTGGGCAAAGTAACTGTTGTCCAAATTTCTCATGTGACAGTCAAGTGAAAACCTGATCAGTTTGTTTCAAGTTTTCTGTTAGTAGTCTATGAATTCCTGGATTCTTGCTACTGGTCAATGCCTTCAGTTCAACTTGAACTTCTTCCTTTAGCACTACAGGTTTCGACAGCACATGCTACCTTTTAAAATGGTGAGAGATTGACCTTTTTTGTCAGTCAATATATTTTATTTCCTAAACATATCCCCCTACTTTTTGACATAGAATAGTTTTATTGACATATCACATAACTCAATTTTTTGATCATGTTAAATAAGTTGTGCCTTAATCACCACGATTCATGTTCAAACACCTTCTTAATTTTTGTACACATTGTTAGTAGCTCTCCATTTTTCCCCACCCTCCCTGCCATAACCCAAGAAAGTATTCATCTAATTGCTATCTCTATAGATTTTCCAATTCTGGATTTCATATAAAGAAAGTCATCCAAACCGTCCCCCAACAACAATAAGAAAATAAAACATGGAACAACCTCAATCGAAAAGAAAACGGAAAATACTAAAGAATCAGGACAAATTAAAAATGTGACCAATTCCTTTTGCTACAAGGACTTTGTATTCTTTCCGTCTTCTTTGGCACTTCCTGCATCACTCAATATTTTGCTCATAAAATTCTCACATATTGCAACTCGAAGGCTTGAATATTTCCTTGATTATTTCAGCTCGAGAAAGGTCAAACTGTTTCTTCTCCTTTGATTTTCTAATGGCAAGTCTTTGCACATTTCATTGTAATCCTTTAGTCCGTCTTTTTCGGTTGCCATTTGAAATGTTCTGCTAATCTCTTTAACTTAAGACTTTCTTCCAGTAGTTTTAGCTGCTCTATGTTTAAGAAACATATTTTAAAATCTCTTCCGACATCTCCTTTTACCTTTTCTATCTTTCCTGCCTTTTCAATGACCTGTTTTTGCATGCTTCATGTAGAATATTCTTGATGTCATCTCCCCAATTGTTTGGGCTTCAGTCATTAGTGTTCAATGTGTCAGATCTGTTCCAGGTATGGTTGCTAGATTCAGGTGAGATAGACTCAAGGTCGTGCTTTGGCTTTCATGGATTTGTTTGAATTTTCTTCAAGTTCAATCTAAACATAAATATGAGCAATTGATGCTCTCTTCCACAGTTGTCATCTGGCCTTGTTTTGGCAGATGATATTGAACTTCTCCATCATCACTTTTCACAGAAAACAGTTTAATTTTCCTGCACATTCCATTTGTTGAGGTCCATCTCTATGCTCATCCTTTATGTTGTTCCATCAAGAATTCTGCAATAAAGAATTTGTTGGAAAATTCTGACTGTATTTTCCAAGTGCTGATTCCTCCAACTTTAGAATTCCAGTCACCAGGAATTATCAGTGAACAGTGATTGCATTTTTGATCCATTTCAGACTGCAGCAATTCATCCAGTCCTTCAATTTCTTTACCACTGGAGTTCATGATCAATGTGCAAATTTCAATAACAGACATATTAGTTTGTCTTGATGGATATTATCATTTAATGGGCAGCATTGTACTTCAAGACAAATTTTGAAATGGTTTTGGTGTTGAAAGTAACCCCATTAATCTTCCATTTTTCCTTTGAGCCATAGTAAACCATAGGATTGTTGCATTCAAACTGGCTAATATCAATCCATTTCAGCTTACTCATACCTACAGTATCGACAATTGTAATTTTTTTCATTTTGATGGTTTCTAATTTTTTTAGACCCATACTTCATACACTTTATTTTGAGTCATGTCTCATAAACCAGTGAGATACTTAAAACTCTGGTTCATTCACATTATTGTGATAGGCTCTAGTTTGGAGAGGCAGCTCTTACACACACACACACACACACACACACACACACACACACACACACACACACACAGTATTTTGACTCATTCCAACCAGAGGGGTTTATCTTCTGGCCTCCGTCAGATAGTGTTCTGCTGCTCTCGGTAACGTTTTCTGTAGTTAATTTTTTCATAATCGAACTGCCTCTTCTTAAGTGTGGTCTTAATCTTGAAGCTCTGCTTAATGCTACCCATATGGGTGACCCTGCTGGTATTTGGACTATCAGTGGTAAAGCTTCCAGTTTTATATTAACATACAAGCGACCCCACTATGACAACTAACTGATGCATAAGTGATGGACGTCGGGCATTAGCTATCATCAATGTACTCTCACAATGCCAGAGACTGCCTGGGTCATGACTTAGAAAGGCGGAGGCGAGGACGGTGCTAGAAAAATGTTATAATGACGCATGTTCTCCTTCAGCAAAGTTATTTATCATATGTTGCTATCCCTTGTTCCAGCTTGCATCTGCTCAGCGAAGTATTCTAAAATGTGGGCTATTCTAGCTACAACAGGTGTCATTTTCATTGGGATTATATGCTTCACAATCCTTCGGTGTCTGATGAAAAATGAGAACTCACCAGAGTCTTGTGAGGATTAGCTGAGATAATCTGGTTCAAAGAAAGTTTCCAATAAGTGATAACTTCTGTTACTACTATTTTATTATTATTGTTATTTATAATTAGCCTAGCTAAAATCATACATCCAGTTCTTAGCATCCCTTGCACTGGTGCTGAAGGCCAGGTCTCCTTACACAAACCTCGTCGTTTCCTCTTTAGTTCACTCCACAACAGATCCTCACAGCTGTGCTTTTACTATCAGCATTGATATCAACTTTTAATATCCACCATTTAAAGCTGACTAGGCAAAACAGCCTAAAGGCATTATACTACAAAGTTTAGCTTAATGATATAACTCTAGTTGTTGCTTTAAAATAGATTTTCCAGTTTCCTATTTATTACATATTTTACCTTCACATCAACATTCCATCAACTCTAGCAGATGGATGTCTGGCTACATATATTACTAACCATTAAACAACCCCCAAAAGAATTAGTTTCTTTCATTCTGGTTTCCATTTTTATGTGAAAAGCCAACTTGTTCCACCATTTAATTCCCTAAAATTTTTCAGCACAAATTCTGTTTTTCCCTTTGAAAACCAGAGCAGGTCCGGTAGTGACCTGTCCTGAGGAAAGCGGGGAGACTAGGCTGCAGATCGTATAATGAACAGTAGGGAAAACCTTGATAATAGTTCTAAAATAAATCCTAACTTTATAGGTAATTTCTTCCTCTATATTCTTCTCCTTCTTTCTCTAGATATCAGTCTTAACCTTAAAATTAATTCAAAGGGGTCGGTAGTTTTTAAGAAGAATGATCATTTCTCCATGAAATCTATTGATGAGTAAGATAATATAATGAATAAAGAGTTATTCCTTTCTTCATAAGATATGATGTTGTTATACTTCTTTAGTGTCTTCAAGAGACCTTTCCAATTAAAGAATTCTCAAGCCCAAACTTCCTTTTTGTAAAGAAGGAGTATGAATAAAATTTTAAGGTTAACTCTGTTTATATGCATGAGTGATTATTGTATAAGGATATAAATAATAAATTACAGAGATTTATAAATAAGTTATTGGTGGTAAACTATACCAGGACTTCTAATTTCCTTTTTTACTTTGCATACACTGGATTATTATTTAACTATAAGCTATTTAGCAATTAACTACAGATATTTCTGCAATTTTATAGGTCTCATCAGGGATAAGCAAAAGTAGATTTTTATTATAGATTATATTAACTCTATGACCTTTATTTTATAATCAATGGTCCTTTAGGGATTGCTTGGTTGTTTGTTAAAAATCACTTTAGGAATACCTGCTTATGATAAGCGTGGATCATGATTATATCTGAATATTTGAATCAGCAGTCCGAAAGCCTTATTTTTAAAGATCAAGGCAAACGGCATGTAAATCACAGCACAGCTTCAAATGGTTTTCAAAAATTATCAGACCTTGAAAAGACCGTTTACTCCACATAATTGAAATTGAACTGCTCCTCAGCCTTTCCACCTCACTTTATTCTGATGGAAACATCTGGAGGAGAAATGCAAATGCCTGCCCCTCGCATATCCTGCCAAATCGCAGTTCTAGGAAAATGTTTTTGGAAATGAATAAAAAATGTTGAACTTACTTCAGTCCAATCATCTGACACTTATTGGGCCTTCTCTGGCTTACCTGAGCCATTTTGTGCACGGAGGCCAATATTTACTGTTACACTTGGGTTCCTTTATAAGACAGAGGGTCGCCAGTTTTGTAGTAAATTGAGTGTGTCCAAGAATTGGATGGAGGCCAGTGTTCACACAGGCCCAGTGATTGTGTTCTTACTGCAGGTGAGAAGAGACCAGACAAACCTGCATTAGTTCTGTAAGCTTTATGATAATTAATTTCAACTAGATTATCTGAATTAAAGAGGGACATTTAGTCTGGGGATGGATTATTTAAAAACCTTCCTTTTACGATTTCACTTTGGGGAAAGTTGACTGAGTATATGAACCGATTATTAAGAACAGTGGTTTTAGTGATACATATATTCATATAAAAGACACCACTTTTAGAACCTGATTTTTAAAAGCAACCGTAGTTGTTTTAAAACTAGTAAGAAAGAAAATGTACATGAGACGGACCCTAACTGTCCCTGGCACAGCTGGAGCGCTGTTGGATGCAACATAAAAAGAGGCGACTATTAGCAGGCCTTTTGGGCTCTGATACGGCTCTCCATTCCTCCCAGAGACGCGTGCACGTGGGCTTGTTTGTTGATAGCTGTGATTGACTGTTGGGTCACATTATCCCCTGCTGCTCTCCTGCCCTCACTTCTGGGGATACCAACAGCAGGAATTGTCAGTCAGGGCTCAATTGATTATCCTCAAAATTTGCTCCTGCTACTGACCATAATGGCAGAAAAAAAAAATCTTGCTCCTGAATTATTCAGAATGAAAATATACACAGAAGAAATCGATAAAGCACATCTGATATTAAAGACAAATTAAAACTGCCACTGGAAGGGGGCTTGAGACAGGCTCTATGTAAAAAGGAAGAAAGCATTTTGGAGATAAAGAAAGAGGGTTTTTGCTTTCTAAAAAGAATCATAGTCAAACTTTTCTTTCTTTAAATTAATAGCTCTATTAATGGAGACATTAGGACTTCCTGGGTAGTGGTTTCCTTACGACTGTTAGAATTATACATGAAACTCCAGCTCTGTAATTTTTCCCTGATTTTCTCACAGTCGTTTGAACTTAACTGGAACGTACCAAGCTGGAAGAATTAGGAGAAAATGCTTAGGTCGAAAGCAGGACACAGGGCAACAGCTAACACCAGGTACAGAGCCTCTGAAAGGAGTCAGAAATTCAATCAAGTGAGGAAAAGGTACGCCATTCTTACTCTCACAGATGGGAGACACAGATCTAATTGGAATTGTAAACAGGAAAAACCTAGGCTCTGGGAGATTGTCATGCACAAGTGGAGATGGGGGACATGCGAGGAATTTCAGGGGTAGAATCCCATCAGATTTAATCTGGATTCTGAGGAGAGATGAGACTCCGTTTCTTCAATGACAATTTGCAATTATGCTTAGCGAGCCCAAAGAGCCTCCAACCCTCTTTTCCTTAATTAACAATTGTGTTTAGTCCGAGTTATCAAAATAATTGGTTAGCTTCTCCATTGCATTCTGCCTGTGAGGTTTCCTGTCTGGGTTATTATCTGTTCTCTGCAGGAGACAAATTTAGCCACTAGCCCAGGGAACTTGAGAGAAAAGCCCCCTCTCCTGAAGGGTCAGCACGCAGCTTGAAAGAACAAGGGGCTTTATTAGGTAAGCGGTAGCAATCTCCCCCGGCTCTTGGCGAAATGTCACTCAATTAGGAGTCTTCTCCGGGACTGCTGAGTGGAGAGAGACAATTCTCCTGGGACGTACCCCGCGCCCCGCCCCCCGCCGCACGCGCCCCCCCCCCCCAAATTCTGAGTTGAGAAAGCAGTCCTATAGTCAGGGAAACCCATCCTTCCCCTGAAATTGGCTGGGGGGACTGAATATCACAGGAAAGCAGTTGGTCTGCCGAAGATAAAACTTTTTCAATCATTTTTTGGACTCACCTCTGCAATTTTCCGTTCATGAATAAAGTAACTGCTTAAATATATATATTTATAATATATATATATATATTATATATATTAATGTCTAATTAAATGCCTACATCAGATGCATCATGGTCAGGTCCAACAAAGGATTTTGTAAAATAATCTGACTTCTGCTAGCTCATCATAATCAGCCAAAAAACACCGCCATTGAGACAATCCTCACTCGCAGCGACCTTCTGTAGGGTTTCTAAGACTGTAAATCTTTCTCTCTTGGAGCTCACTATCGCTGGGTGATTCCAAAAGAATATTGTCAAACATTGGGAGCTGTAAAGATTTTGTGGCAGGTTTTCCCTCAGGACTCAGGCTCCAGAGGTGGGCTGCGTCCCACTGACTTCAGAAAGATTGCTTGGCATGGCTTAGCTTTTCATTTAAATTATCAAACCAGTTGTGGAGTTGATTCCAACTCTTGATGGTGCTATGTGTGTCAGAGTAGAACTGTACTCTACTGGACTGTCCGTGGCTGACTTTTCAGAAGTCGAGCAACAGGCTTTACTTTTGAGATGCCTCCGGGTAGATATGAGTCTTCAACCTTTTAGTTAGCAGCTGAGCATCTTATTGTTGGCAGCGCCCAAGGACTCTGCGCTCATGTTTCTAGTCTTGACCATAACCTGAGAGGAGAGAGAAGACCATCAACCAGCTTACCCTGCTATCCCAGGTCCAGGTTTACCTCCATATATGTGTGCCGGCCATTTTCTATCATATTAAATGGTGCTACCTGTTTTCTTCCAGAGAGTCCTGGTAGCACAATGGAGTTATGCTTGGCTGCCAGTGGAAATGTCGGGGGTTTGATTCTTACGGTGGCTTCACAGGAGAAAAGATCTGGTGATTTTCTCCCATAAAAATCAACCCAAAAATAAAACAAACAGAACTCACTGATCGAGTTGATACTGCCTCATAGAAACTGTGTAGGACGTGACGGATCAGCCCCTGAGTTTGCGAGACACTTTATGGGAGTAGAAAGCCCTTCTTTCTCCCTTGAAGTTACTGGTGGTTTCAAACTACTGACCTTATGATTGGCAGCCTAACATGTAATCACCATGCCACCAAGACTCCTTCTCATAAAGATAAGGCCTAAGAAGTCCTGTAGAGGCAGTTCCATCCTGTCCTAACGCATCATTTCAAGTTGGAGTTGATGTGATGGCGCGCAGAGATAAATATAACCTTCCCTTTGCCCTCTTCTCAAACCTTCCACACTTCTACATTTCTGAAGCCATCCTCATGCTCATCTGTGACCATGCTTCCCACCTCAGTGAAAAAGAGGCAGCAACAAGACGGGACTTTCTCAGCTCACGTACCTGCACGCAGCACCTGCACTCTTACATCTGCCCTTGTTGGCTAGGGCGTGTGTTTCCACTAGATTACCACCTCTGGCTTCTTCAAGGACATTGCTTCAGAGATACTGATTCTTTCCTGCATGATTACTCTTTAGTTTTCTACCAGATGATTCTCTTTGGCATGAAACACGATGTCATTCCTCCCAATTTAAGGCAAACAAGCAAACCAAACCAACACAACAAAACAAAAACCCCACAAGAAACATTTCTTGACCCTTCTTCCTTAGCTACCGTCTGCTTTTTCTTACCCTTTGAGCAAACCTTCACAAAACATTGCCTGTAACGCTCTCTCCAATTATTCTCACCTCATATACTTTCTCTCTATAATTTTTATTCTGAAATAGCTTTGTTTCCAAAAGGTTGTAAAAATAATACAGCAAATTCATGTATGCCATTTTATTTAGCTTCCATTAACACTAGGATCTCACACAGTGAAAATGCAATGATCAAACCTAGGAACTTCCATGTACTCTAGGCTTCACGGCAATTAGGTTCACTTTGTTGTCCCACAGAAGGTCATAATGACCTCCACATTATTAAAGCTGAAGGTTAATTCTCAGGCCTCACTCCACTTGTCCAATCAGTAGCATTTGATATGCTGATGATTCACTTTCCATTAATATATATATACTTGGATAACTAGCTACCACATTCTCCCTCCTTTTTTTCATCTTTAATTCTTGTACTATGTCAGTTAAAGATAATTTTGGCTTTCAAGTGGCTCCATATGGAAATTTTAGAGCTACCCTTGATGCTCCTCTTTCTTTTATTTATCTTACATCCAATTTCTTAGAAAGTTCTGTAGCCTATTCCTTCTAAGTCTCCCTAGAATCCAGTCACTTCTCGATGCCTTCTTTCCAGGATCCTGGTCCATTCCACTATCATCTCTTAGGTTATTTCAATAGCTACCTTTGTGGTCTCGGCTTCTTTTCCCCCCATCAAGCTGAATGTGGCGCTTACCATGAATCTGTTAGTGCTCTGTTCAAGATGGTTCCTCGTCTTCAGTGACTCTCCATTTCACTCAGTAGATACCAGAGTCCTGACAAAGACACGCAGGCTCTATGACCTGATAATCCTCTCCATGATCTACCTGACCTAATTTCCTACTCCGACTCATGCGGTTCCCATTGTTCCAGCCACAGCGACCTTCCTACTGCTCAGTGAGCATCCAGGCCTCAATCTTGGCGTTAGGACCTTTCGACTTGCAGTTTCTTAGACCTGAAACACTTCTTCAGCTATCCCCATGCCTGACTCCTCCATCTTTAGATATTTGCTCAAATGTTATATCTCGGCAAGGCCTGACCTGATCACCATTTTCTAAATGACCTGTCTTCCTCCCAAAAACCCTTGCTTTATTTTTTTGTAGTTGTACTTATCACTATCCAAGCCCTGTATATTCTACTTTTCTCATTCTCTCTACTACAATACAAGTGCCACAAAGGCAGTGAGATTTATTCTCTCTTCTTAACCACTTATGCACTTCTCACATAGTGTGTGCTCAGGAAATGCTGTTGAGTGAATGAAAAATCCCATCCCATATCGCGGACCCTGCTAGTCGAGGAAGGAAAAGCTCCTAGATATTAAGTAACTTGTAGGGGCAGGTAACAATTCTTCTCACGTAGGCACCTTCAACTCCAAGGTCTTGGGTACTTCACAACATGTGACGTTTAATTTAGGAGAGATTTATTCCAAAATATTGATGACCTCTGGTAGGCAAGTGTTGTAAGGCCAGGAGTAGGGGCAGAGAGGGACACTGAAGACACTGACGACAGTGGGTTGAATTCCTTGGATCAAAACTGCTTTATATAAGAGGAATTCCAAGTAAGCTTTCACTACAGGGTGACAAAAAGAAATATTCTTCTGCCAGAGCAGCTGTTTGCTCTTATAAAATACCCCAGTCTTCATCATAATGGGAAATCCAAGAGGCCGCTCTGTTGATTGAACTGAAAGTCAATGAAAGTCAAGGAATTGTCTCTGTTGAATTATTAAGTAACTATTCCTAAATTAAAGTCTTTGGATTCAAAGCAAACCGGACTGCATTTTGCACAAACATGTCTTCCTCGATACGCTATTAGGCGAAGTTATCTGTGTGCCAGTATATCAATCAAAGACTCTAAAACAGGTGTGTGAAATGGCGATCCATCAAGTGGGATCTTCGACCACTCCACAGCAGAGTTTTTGGGAACTCATTCAGTGGGTAATGCACAGGAAAAGGGCAAGGCTGTGCAGTGCTATTAGTTGAATTCCAAAGAGAATGGAAAATACAAATTGATGCTGGAATGAAATCAGAAAATATACTCAGCACTTGGCTCAGTCTTATTTAGACTGTTTGCCTGAGAAATGGAAGAAATAATTCAGGTAAATGTGGAAAGATCTATTAAGAAAATAATAAACTTTTTATCTTAGAACAGTCTTACATATAGAGAAAAAAGTTACTAAGATGATAGTAAAATATTTTATCCTCTTAAACACCTGCCCATCATGTCCTTCTATTACTATGACATATTTCATAAATAATATTGATATAGTTACTAACTAAGGGCCACATTTCATTTAGATTTATATTTTACCTAATTGCCTTTCACTCTTCCAGGATCTGACCAAGAGCATCACTCAGCATTTAGTCTTTATATCGTCTTACTTTCTTCGCTGTGATGGTTTCTGAGAGTTTTCTTCCTTTTGATTACTTTGACAGTTTTGAGCAACCACGCAAGCAGTTGGCTACTTGTCAAAAGGTTGGTTATCAGCTTCACCTGCAGGTGCCTTGAAGCATGATCTGAAAATTCAGTCGTTAAAAACGATGGGGTGCAGTTCTCCCCTCATACACTTGGGTTGCTATGAGTCAGAGTTGAATAATGGCAACTTTTGGGGGGACAGATATTTTGTAGAATGATTCTCAATTGGGATTTGTCATGATTAGACTTGGGTAAGATATTTTGGGGAAGAAGACTTCAGAGGGAAGGTTCCAGAGAGGAAAAGAACTGAGATGGGATATCGTTATCAGCACTGGTGATATCATAGCATGGGTAAATTCTTACCAGGGATCTCCTTTGATGGTACCCGAATCACCTGGTCTGTCATATTTCTCCACTGTGAACCTACTCTTCCCCTCCTTCCCCGTTCAGTACTCTACTGTTTGGAAGAATGGTACTACGGGTGACCTCTAGGTGGAGTTCGAGTTCTCTCCACTTGTTTTTGTCTTATGTGGCTTTGTTATCATCTCTTCATTGGGTACAAGACTAACCAAATCAATGATTCTTTTCTTTTTTTTACAACATTAATTTAATTTGGTCTGGAGATGTTGATGTCTGCATGATTCCTTCTGCATTACTTTCTAACCTTCTCATAGCTTTAATTAAAAACAAGCCAAAAAAAACCCCAACACTGTATATGCCATGTAAAAATCAGTGCGTTCCACTTTCTTGGAGGTGGGATATCAGCATTAATTATTTGGAACTCTCTTTCAAAGGAGAATACTCTTTTCTTCTCCATCTGTTTATTTACCTGATCATTTATTGTTGCCTTTAACACCATTATAAATAAAATATAATATGTAAGCATGTATTATATAAACAAAATATTTATAAACAAAATTGAGGCTATTTTACTTTATGGACATAAGCATTTTAAAATTATTATTATTTCTATGAATATGCATACTTATTTTATATTCTGATTTATAATACAATGTATTATTATTTTGGTCAGATTGGTACAGCTTTGGTAATTAGGAGTGCTTTCTCCTAGTTCCCATGATCCTTTGGCTTGTCCACATCATTGTGTGTGTGCGTGCTTTATCGTGTCCGTACTTTCTGGCACTAACCGGTGCTCCAGGCTTATTTTTTTGTATTTATAGCCCTTGTTTTTGAATCAGTTATCTCTACAAGCACCCTTGATTCCTTTTATTGAAAAATGGTGTAAAAATTCAAGGTTTGGTTTCATTGCTAATAAGATCTGTTTCTAGACTGTGGTAGTTACATAATTTCATGTCAATTTGAAGACACTTAAAAGTGTAGGGGTGGACTTTAGCCCATCAATCATGTCACAGCCTGATGGTGACTCCTTGTGGGTGTGACCTTCTCAGAAGCAGGGTCCTGGGAACCTCCCCTTCTCTCTGCCTTCACCTTCCTGCTGGGGGGACCACTCTGAGAACTGATACTTCCACCACCATTGGATCCATATTACTTTGCACCCACCAACCTGTGTTCTTTCTGCATTCTGCACCATTGTTTGTGATGGCATGAGTCTGAAGAGGGACTTATGGACTAATGTTGGACTTATGAACTTGAGTTTGACTGTTCCGAGTTATTTCTTGCTGTAAAACTCTTTCTTATACATATGAGTGTCCCTGAATTTGTTTCTCTGGCCAACAAACAGGCTCTCTCAGGTAACAGGATGATACAATGTAAACGTGTATAGTAATTCAAAGATGCCCAGGTAGTGCAATTGCTAAGTGCTTGTTTGTGATCTGAAAGGTCAACAGTTTGGAACCACCAATTGCTCCATGTAAATATTGTAGCCTCAGAAAACCTGTGATATAATTCTATTTGGTCCTATAGGGGACTGTGAGTTGAAGCCACTCAAAGGCACGCTATAGCAACAGCAGAGTAACCCACGTATGTACACATATCTCGAAATACTTTTATTTTGGCTTTGATTAATTTTTTATTTATTTGATTTATTTTTATTTATTAAAAGATCATTTTATTAGGGGCTCGTAGAACTTATAACTATCCATGCATCAATTGTATCAACCATATTTATACATATGTTGCCATCATTCTTTACTAGATATTTACTTTCTATTGAGCCTTTGGTATCAGATCCTCTGTTTTCCCTCCCTTCCCCCCCTCACCCTTGTGATCCCTTGATAAATTATTATTACTATTTTCATATCTAACACCTACTCTTCTCTCCCTCCCCTATGGTTTCTGGTGTTTGTTCCCCTGGAAGGGGTGGTGGTTGTACGTCAATAATTTTTATCTGTTCTCCCTTCCTCCCCTCCCCTCTCCACTTTCCCCCTACCCTTATGGTATCACTATTCCCATTCTTGATCCTGGATTCCGTGTGCCATGAGCTCTTATCTCTTATCTGTACCTGTGCACATGCTCTGGCCTAACCCGCAGTGAAAGGCAGAACTGGGGTCATGATAGTGGGGGGGGGTGTGAGAAAGTCTCAAGGCATCAGAGGAGTAGTGTGTGTTTCATCGGTGCTATACTGCACCCTGGTTGACTTATCCCTTCCCTGTGACCCCTCTGTGAGGGGATGGCCTATTTTATACAGATGTCTATAGTATAAATACTTGAATATGTAATTATATCCTTAGTAAAACAAACATGAGTCCACACTAATGTCTCCAGCTATAATCCGTCACGAGCCTATTCTCGTTTATCTGTACCTCCCATTTTTAACAGTGATAATTTGGCTCTTATATTGCCAGAAGAATAGATACATTTGAATTATGTTATTGATGAAGATATTGAAAATACTGTGGACTGCCAGAACAAACGAATACTGTCTTGGAAGAAGTAC
Source organism: Tenrec ecaudatus (assembly GCF_050624435.1). Taxonomy (NCBI): domain Eukaryota; kingdom Metazoa; phylum Chordata; class Mammalia; order Afrosoricida; family Tenrecidae; genus Tenrec; species Tenrec ecaudatus. The sequence continues at coordinate 110,986,637 of NC_134540.1, read as the reverse complement.
AGCTAGAATGTGCCTTAGAAGTGAGGCTTGCTAGACTTTGTTTCATGTGCTTTTGACATGTTATCAGGAGAGACCAGTCCCTGGAAAAAGACATCATGTTTGATAGAGGGCCAGCGAAGACGAGGAAGGCCCTGAAACAATGGGCTGAAAGATAACAGCATTTGTTATGTTTCAAACAAATGGTACAAGATTGAGCAGCATTTTGTCACTATGAGTTGGAATTGGCTTCATAGCATCTAACACCAATCTGCTATTTGCTTAATTGTTCACCTCCGGTATGCATACATAATTCACTGCCATTGAGTCGATTCTGACCCATATCGACCCTCTAGGACAGAATAGAACTTCCCTTGTTGGTTTTTGAGACTGCCAATCTTTACAGCAGTTGAAAGCCCCATCATCTTCCTCTGAGCAGCTGATGGATTTGAACTGCTGACCTTATGGATAGCAGTCCGACTCACTAAGCTACCAAGGGTCCTCAGTATACGTGGATGGAAGTTTCAAAACGGCTAACCTTTACACTGTGAGAATATAGTTTATCAACTAGAGCACAGGTGTCTATCCAGATCCTTCTGCCTTTTGCCTTGTAGACTTCAGTCATTCCCCAAATTACTTAGGTCAGCACCTTTTCCACCCACTCACTATTCAGTGAGATTGTTTCTTACATTATAATTTACTTAGATTGTTTTGCCATGTTTTGTATTTCCTCCTAGGATCCCCTGAAATCCTAAATATTCTTGAAATTTGAATCCACTAAGGCCCACCCTATGGATTTTGACAAACGCACAATGTCACAAATCCATTATTACAGTGTCCTGGAGAGTAGTTTATATCTATAAAAAAAACCCCACCAGTGTTTCACCTATTTAGTGATCTTACCAGAACCTCAGCAACCATGGTCTATCATTACTGTATTTGTTTTCTTTTCCAAGTGTCATATAATTGAAGTCATACGGTAAGCAGCCTTTGTAGACTGGTTTTTATCATTCGGTGGCATACAAGTATATTTAACATTCATCCATGACTTGATCGTTTTATCTTGGTAGCTTCCAGTTTCGAGTGATTTTGAGAAAAGTTGCTAGAAACATTGGCATACAAATTTCCTCGTGGACATAGGTTTTCAAAGCATTTGAGTTGACATCTAAGATTGTAATTTCTAAGTTGTATATTAAGACTATGTTTAACTTTGTAAACAACTGCCAAACCATCGCCCAAGGTGTCTGTACCTTTATGTACTCTCACTAACACCGAATGGAAGTTCTTTTTATTCTGCATCATTGTCGGCAATTGGTATTGTCAGTGTTCTGAATTTCAGCTAGTGTAAAGGTATATAGTTATATTTTATTGTTTTAACTAAAATTTTCTTAATACAAATGACATTGAACACGTCTTCATTTGCTTTTTGGGCAAGGATCTGTTTTTAATTATCCCAAACTTGCTATCAGATGTACACTGATTTTTCTGCCTTGAAAGCCTATAGACAGTTTTAGAAGTTGGAGATGGGATTTTGTCAATAGAAGTTGGTCTTTCACGCAATTTTAAAGTGAAAGTACTTCTGACATTATTACAAAACCAGGAGGTAGCAAAGAAGCAAATTTGTGACCCAGAAAATGTTATCATTTTTAGAGTTTAGTGTGGTTTTTTCGTGGTTACCCACAATGTTTTATAAAACTCTGCTTCATCTCTGCCTACCCTTTCCCCCGATTCAAGAGGACTGCACCTTTGCAAGGAGCATCTCGTCCAATTCCTCATAGCTTCTGGCTTTAATATTCTGCGTTAGCTTCACTGAGCTCTTCTACAGATGCTCAGCATTCAATCCTGAAGGCTCCACTCCATCATCAGGTAATTAGTATTTTCATTAACTTGCTTATTGTCAAGGAAAATGAGCCTTGATCATCTAATTTTTCCTCAATGAGTTGAATATTGTAATATATCTATAATTAATGTGCTTTATGCCACAAACGTGTAATGGAGTGGAAATCTGAGGCTGCTCCCAGCAGTCACTGTCAGTAAATGTTTGATGAATAAACAGAGACTTTCTAATGGGAAATGGTGGCGACTTTTATAAGCAGACACAATAAAGACTTTATTAACATACTTAAGAAGCATTCTGGGAAATAGAATGAATGCATTATTACTGTAGGCTCCTTTTGTGAAAAGTAAATTTTACTGTCCCAATAACAAATGTTTACTTGTTTGATGTAAGTTGTAGTATCAGTGTTTTATGGTGCATTCTATAATTTAATACAATGAAGCTTAATTTAGCTACATATTCCTTACAGATTTGAGATCCAATGGGAAGAAATTCCTGTGTTTTTATCTCTTAATCAGTTACATATCCGTTTTTATGGAAGGGAAGAGCCCATTGACAAATATCAAGATATTTATGCTCCCAAACCAAACCTACAGGCATCCAGTCAATTCTGATTCATAGCAAGTAGAACTGCCTCAGAGATTTCAGGATTTTTGTAAATCTTTATAAAAACAGAAAGATGACAGCTCATCCTTTTCTTTTTCTTTCTTTCTTTCTTTCTTTCTTTCTTTCTTTCTTTCTTTCTTTCTTTCTTTCTTTCTTTCAAAAGCTAGTCTTCTTGTTCTCCTAGCAAGTGAGGGAAAAGGCTTCCGGTTAGAGTGGGGAAACTAGTCTGCTCCTACCAAGTGAGATAACAGGTTTCTGGTTAGTGTGGGGAAGCTAGTTTTCTCCCTGCTCTCCTAGCAAGGGAGGGAATAGGCTTTCTGGTTAGAATGGGCAAGCTAGCCTTCTCCGTGTTCTTGTTTTCGTAGCAAGTGAGGGAACAGGCTTCCAGTTACAGTTAGCTCATCTTTTTCTTGAGGAGCAACTGGTGGGTTTGATCTGCTAATCTTTCTGTTAGCAGCCCAATGCTTAACCTACTGAGAAGGACTCCGGTATTTTTGCCTCAGGGTAACAAGTACAAGAAGTAGACAGGGCTTTGCGTTTGCTTCCATATAAAGAATCAAGTTTATATGGTAGGTTTTAAAGAAAGGCAAAAAGATTAATTTTTCCTTCTTTTAAATTGTGGTGAGTATATCTCAGATGAAAACCAAAGTCCCTGCCATCAACTTGTGTCTAACACATAAAGACCCTGTATGTTTCCAAGAGCCTGTGAGTTTCCAAGAATGTTTATCTTTACCAGAGTAGAAAGCTGCACCTGTATCCCAAGGAGCAGCAGATGATTTCAAATGGCTGACCTAGTGATTAGTATCCTGATTAGTAGATCATGATGTCACAAGACAATAGAAAACATCAGTCATTTCTACCATCCTTACATGTTCAGTGCGGTGGCATTGTGTTCATCTTGTTCAACCACTGGCATTAACCGTTCTCTACTCTCCCCCCCCCCCACCCCCCGCATTTACCCTTAAGAAGCCCAGAGTCCTGTAAGCATGTGTTTTCCTTTCACTTCCTCTTCTATTCACTCCTGTTAACCAGTAATAAACTTCAATCTTTGCATATGTGACAAAACACACATGTCGGTAAGCTTTCATGCAGAATCTAGAGATCTAGATTTCGTTGTGTCTACATATTTCTTTTTTACCTATGGAAACGTACAGGGAAGTTCCTTTCTCTGTTTCTTGATAAATAGATGTAGAAAGAAACAAGGGTGTTTATAAGTTTGCCTCTCTGTTCTTAGTTCTCTCCACACCCACCACCTTGGGCAGAGCCCCAGGGGCAACTCCGAAAGCACAGCCAGTCTCTTCCTCCACAGGGCCTTTCCATGGTGCTTTCCCAGCATTCTTGTCATTCTCCAGGATCCAGTTCAAACGCCCACCTGGGGAAGTGTGCCCTTGAACAGCTGACTTTCTTATTTGTGTTAGATTTGTGAGTTGCTCTCCTTCCTAGGACATTCAATCTCAGTCTTGCGGCTAAGTTAGGTCTGTTTCCTCTCATTTACTTGTAAGTGTTGGAGATGGAATTAATTCTGGGTTGGTTTTCTTTTTTGCTACTAACAATAGTATTCCTCAAGGTTACTTGATAGCACAGTCAGTTAACTGTTGAGCTGCTATCTGAAGAATTGGTAGTTTGAACCAACCAGTCACTTCAAGGATAAAAAAAACGAGGCAGTCTATTTCTGTAAGTATTTACAGTCTTGGATACAGTTCTACTCTGTCCTTTAGGGTTCCTAAGTCAGAGATGATTTTAATTAATTTTATTCCCAGGTACTTATAGAATGTCTTACACATACTCAAAATAAAACTCACTGCTATTGAGTCAACTCACCAATAGGAATCCTGTGTTGGGCTGCTAAACACAAGGTCAGCAGTTTGAAGCCATAAGCTTCTCTGAGGAAGAAAGATAAGTCTTTCTACTCTTGCAAATAGCTACAGTCTCTGAAACCCACAGGAGAAGTCCTACCCTGTCCTATAGGATCTCTATGAATATGACACATATGAGGCACTCAGAAACACAACTTTCCAATTAATCTAGTCCTTCAGAGCAGTCTTACTTGTGGTTGAGCTGATTCTAATTCATGGCAATCCCACAGACATTAGAGTGGAACATGTTTCACTGGCTGCTTTTTGAAGTAGACTTCCAGGTCTTTTTTTCTGAGGCACTCGTGGGTAGATTTGAACTGCCAACCTTTCGATTAGTACTCCAGTACTTAACTGATTACACCACCCTGGGATTCTTTGAGGACTCAGAGATCTATTATTTACACACGTTGTTGTTGTTGTTCTCATTGTGAGGTGCTATCGAGTCAGTTCCTTCTTATAGCAAACCAAGTAGCCAAAGGAAACACTGTCTGGTCGCATGCCATTCCTTCAGTAGGAGGCATGTTGAGACCATTATTGCAGTCACTGCGTCAATCCATCTCACTGAAGGTTTTCCTCTTTTTTGATCTCTCTCTACCAATTATGATGTCATTATTCAGGAAATTTTTGAAGTATGTCTATTTCTCTTAGAGATAGTAAGTTAACTTGCAAAGATATTTATGGCATTTAGTCCATAGCAAATGTATAGAACTTATACGGAAATTCTAATTTCACCAGTAACATGGATATGGTACAGCGAATTACTTGTTTCCTACAAAATGACTGAGACTGTGCAAATAAAGTGTACAGAAATCTAAAATAGAGATGAATAAATTTGTCGATTTGTTAGGTTTAAAATGAGACAGCTCAGAAGTAGAAATAAGAGAACTCATTACAATCAGTAAAGAAGAAGTGGGGTATGTCCTTTGGATCCTGAGATTTGATTCTTGCACAATGAAACACCTTAATCCAGGGACAGGAAGACATGACACTAGATAATGGCAGAGGAGTGACAGGAGCAGCACTAAGATCCAGAGTATGAGACAGAGCGTATTAGGCTGGGTTGACTAGAGAAACAAATCCAGTGACACTCGTAGGTGTATAAGAATGGACTTTATAGCAAGAAGTAGTTATATATCAAGAAAGTGTCCCAGTCTAGTCTAACTCAAGTCCATAAGTCCTATACTAGTCCATAAATCCCTCTCCAGACTCATGCAGCCACATGCATTGATGAGAATGCAGGAAGATCACAGGCTGTGTGGATCTGAGGTCAGTGAAAACATGGAAGGGTTCCAGCAGCTCTCCAGGGTGGCCAGTAAGCAGTAAGGGGAAGGAAGAGAGAAAAGGAGGGTGGGCCTCAGGGCTCTGCTTATAAGAAGACAATACCTCCAAGGATTCAGCATCAGGCTGTGTAGTAGTTACATAATCTGTTGTCAACTTGCGATTTAAGAGTGAAGGGGTGGAGTTTAGCCTGTCAGTCAGGTTGCAGATTGTTGATCTCATTTGGAGGCATCAAGAAGATAAATAGTTTGCTAGAGGCAGGACACATGCTCACTCCCTGCTAGACATTTCCAATAACAAGATACATGGAGCTACTCTAGAGCTCTGGAGCTGGAGGAGCCACATGCCAGTGCTGAGATGTTCTACCACCACTGGATCTATAAGACTTTCACCCAGAGGCCTGTGATCTTCCAGCATTTGGCGTCATTGCATGTGTTTCATGAGTCTGAAGAGGACTTTATAGATTGGTATTGGACATATGGGTTCGTATTGGACTCATGGAGTTCATCTGGACTAGACTGGGATGTTTTCTCAATATACAATTGCTCTTGTATATAAAGCTCTTTCTTTTTCTTGGTGTGTTTATTTATTTATAAATTAAATACTTTTATTGGGAGCTCTTACATCTCTTATCACAATCCATACATTCATCCAATGTGTCGAGCGCATTTGCAGATATGCTGCCATCATCATTTTCAAGGCATTCTCTTCCCATTTGAGCCACTAATATCACCGCCCTATTTCATCCTCTTCCCTCCCCCATCTGCCCTTCCTCATGAACCTTTGATAAGTTATAGACTATTGTTTTCATATCTTACATCGTCCTCTGTCGCCCCTCACCCGCTTTTCTGTTGTTTGTCTCCCTAGGAGGAGGTTATATGCTGATGCTTGTGATGGATTCCCCTTTTCTCCCCCCACCCTCCATGAATCCTCCTGGTATCTCGACTCTCATTTTTGGCCCTGGGGGAGGGGGATTATCTAGCCTGGATTCGCTGTGCTGTGGGCTCTTATCTGTAGCAGTGTGCCTGCTCTGGTCTAATCCGTCGTGATAGTGGGGGGGAGGAAGCACCAAACAACTAGAGGAAAGTTGTGTGTTGCATCAGTGCTATAGTGCGCCCTGACTGGCTCATCTCTTCCCTGTGACCCCTCTGTGAGGGGATGGCCAATTGTCTACAGATGGGCATTGGGTCTCCACTCCATGCCCCTACCCCCACTCCATTCACATTGGGTATGATTTTGTTCTGGGTCTTAGATGCCTGAAACCTGATCCCATTGACACCTCATGATCACACAGACTGGCATGGTTTTTTCCATGTGGGCTTTGTTGCTTCTCAGCTAGATGGCTGCTTGTTTATCTTCAATCCTTTAAGACCCCAGATGGTATATCTTTTGCTATCTGGGCACCTTCAGCTTTCTTCACCACATTTACACAGGCACCCTTTTGTCTTCAGTGATCGTGTCGGGTTTCCCTGGGCCATGTCCGTATGTTGTATTCATGTTGTGGCACATCGGGTTGATGCCTTGAGATATTCCCCCCCTACCCATGTCTTTTTTGCCCCCTTTATTTCCCCCTCTTATTTAGTTGGTTTCTGTATGTATCCCGGATTGGGTTTGGCCCCTGCCATAGTTGCTGGACCTCACCCCAGGGATATATGTATATAGAAATTTTCCCCTATGCCTCCCTTTATTTTTTTTAGCTGACCTCAGTGGACTCATGTTGTACTTGTCCTTTTGCCCTTGACTTACTTCAGAAACACATGAAAAAATGCTCAACACCACTAGCCATCTGGGAAATTCAAATCCAAACAATGATGAGATATCAACTTATATTTACATTGATAGCCCGATTCAAAAGAATAGAGAGTAACAAATACTGGAGGGGCTAGAATCCTGCTGGTAGGCTTGTAAATAGGTAAAAACATCATGGAACGTGATGGGGTGCTACTCAAAACAACTTGGAATAGAAATACCCTAGGACCCAGTATGTTAGTCTGGGTAGACTAGAGAAACAAAGTCATGGACACACATATGTGTATAAGAAAGAGATTTATATACAAGAGCAATTGAACATTGAGAAAACATCTCAGCCCAGGCCAGATCAAATCCATAAGTTTGATATTAGTCCATATGTCTGATATCAATCTATTAAGTCCTCTTCAGACTCACGGAACACATGCAATGATGCCAAATATAGGATGATCACAGGCCAGTGGGTAGAAAGTCTTTGGATCAGTGGTGTTGTAAGCATCTCAGTGCTGGCAGGGGTCTCTGCATGGCTTCTCTGACTTCAGACGTCTGGTTGCATCAGGGTAGGTCCACCTGGCTTCTCCAACGTAGGGCACTAGAGTAGTTCCATGTGTCTTGTCAGCTGCAATGTCTCCCAGGGAGTAGCAGAGAGAGAGAGAGAGAGAGAGAGAGAGAGAGAGAGAGAGAGAGAGAGAGAGAAGTGTCTCCGCCTCCAAGGAGGAAGTACCCGATTTCTCAGAATTCTCAAGAGAAGGCCATGCCCACACAGAGGTCTCATTGGCTATGATCTGATTGACAAGCTAGACTCCACTCCTACACTCTTAATCTTCAAATTGACAAATGATTATACATCTATTACACCCAGCAATACCCTTGCTGAGCATTTACCTCACAGAAATAAGAGACAAAGTTGAACAGATGTATGCTCGCCCATGTTCATTGCAACACAGTTCACCATAGCAAGAAGATGACAACAGCCCACCAAGAGAAGAACAGATAAAGAAATGATGGTGAAGGGAAAGAAAAAAAACCAAAACCTAGTACATGTGCACAATGGAATTCTATACATCTGTGAAAAAGAGGGATGAAACACCTCATGACATGAATGGACTTGGAAACCATTGTACTGAGTGCAGCTAATCAATCAAAAAGGGCAAATATTATATGCGGCCACTATCAAAAGGATAAGCACCAAACCGAAGGCAGGCTTCTGCTCCCAGCGCATGTCATTTTAATATCCGGTCTTCCAAGCAGTGAGGTAGAGAGCATTCCTAGTGCTCATGAGCCACATATCACCTCCTTCATATGTACATATTAAAAACTACCTAGACAGAGGAAACTGGCCTTAGCTGGGGTCAGTTTTTCAAGATGCGGGGAAAGGGAGAAGGCCATTCAGTTGCTGTCATGCCACATTGGGCTAAGGTTACCCCAAATCAACTGATGAGAATGATAAGCAAACCTTACTGAAAAGTCAAGTCAAGATGGGGGCAGAGCGGCAGGAGGGCAGTAGAGCATGTGTGTCTGGGAAAAGGCAGTTACATTTCGCTTGGTTGGTAAACTGGGTGGAGCAACCTCCTTTCACACTCGCACAAAATGCTTGACAACACCTATTTTATTAGATTGAGGTCTCTATCTTGTTTAATGGCCATTGTTAATGGATCCTTGCTTGGTGTCTGCCCTAGCCTTGCAGAGTTTTCTGTATAGGGAAACTAGGATTGAAGAAATAGGAAGACAGTAATGATTACCAGGGTACAGAGGGAAAGGAATAGGGAAGTGGGAAATCAACAACAATGTGTAAGAATAAAAGAAAAATAGTCTGAAAGTTGATGTGACAATGATTGCCCAGCCCTTCTGGATATGATTGAGCCATTGAATTGCATGATATGCTAATTGTAACTCAAGAATAATAATCAAGCCTATCTTGAGGACTCAAGCAAATTCCTGTCCAGAGGGCTGAGAGATTTCCTGCAGAGGTTTGGCTTTACACCTTTCAGGGGTTACTTGTAACACAGTGTTGCTTCAACAGTTTTCCTATTGTTGGCCTAATTCTGACAGGGGCCTATGATCATCACGAAGCTTCAGGTTACGAGTTTGACCAGTAAACCCAGACAAGAAAGTCCCTGGAGGGAAAGAACAAGTGTAATGACTTCCGCTGATGACCTGCCTCCCGAGAGAGAGAAGCACCTGGCTCATGCCTCTCAGTGACAAAGAATGGGCATGGTATTTTGGAAAGCATCACCAAGACAATGTGTTTCTTTCAGAAGATGCTAAAAGAGATATTGTTGGGCTCTAGGGGACTGGTTCACCTCAAATCTGTTCCTGTTATTCACTGTTTACCTTCTTTAAATAATAATAAGGGCTATTGATTGTCAATACTTTGTAATAATCCTTTGTAAGTGACCAAATCAGATTGGACAGTAAAAACTTCCCAATGTCTCATATTTGCCTGGGATTTAGAGAACAATCTCTGTGTTCATGCACATAGTTTAGGAGAACATTATGAAGCCCTGAAAGGTTGTGGTGACAGTCATGAACATCCTCCCAGGTGAGGCCTTGTGGATTTGAACCAGACAGTGAATCATTTCATTCATGCTGCCACTTTTGCATACCAGGAAACTTTTCTGAATCATCACTTTCTTAAATGAAAAATGAGACTAGTGACAATTTCTTGGAGTATTAGAGATAATTTCTATAAAGTATCTACCACACACTTGCTTTTGAATAAATAAAATAGTATGCTACTGATGGAATTTTGTCCCCTCAAAAGGTATGTTGAGTGCCTAATCTCTCTACCTATAAAGATGACCTTGTTTGGGGACAATGTAACTGAGAGGAATTCCTGAAACCCAAATGAAGGCTGAACATGATAGTGGGACAAGAGGAAAGTACAAAGAAATAGAGGAAATAACTAGGAGGCAAAGGGCATTTATAGAGATCTAAATACAGGCATATACAGATGTAAATATATTTATATATGATGAGGGGGAAATAGATCTATTTCTATGTACATATATTTATAGGTTTAGTATTAAGGAAACAGATGGATAGTGGGCCCCTACTCAAGTACTCCCTCAACACAAGAATACTTGGTTCTAACAATTTGGCAGTCTGAGATGCTCACCTTCCTGACACGATCACTAAAGACAACGGGTGCATAAGTAAATGTGGTGAAGAAAGCTGATGGTGCCTGGCTATCAAAAGATATGGCGTTTGAGGTCTTGAAGGCCTGAAGATAAACAAGCAGCCATCTAGCCGAGAAACAACAAAACCCACATGGAAGAAGCTCACCAGCCTGTTCCAACACAATCACTGAAGACAAAGTGGGTGTTATGGTGCCTGGCTATAAAAATATATAGAATTTGGGATCTTATAGGCTTGAAGATAAACAAGTGGCCATCTAACCGAGAAAAAAACCCACATGGAAGAAGCACACCAGCCTGTGAGATCACGAGGTCTTCAAGGGATCAGGTATCAGGCATCAAAGAACAAAAACATAATATCATTGTGAATGAGGGAGAGTGCGGAGTGGGCACCCAGGGCCCATCTGTGGGCAATTGGACATCCCCTTGCAGAAGGGTCACGGGGAGGAGACGAGCCAGTCAGGGTGCAGTGTAATAATGATGAAACATACAATTTTCCTCTAGTTCTTGAATGCTTCCCCAACCCCTCCCCCACTATCATGATCCCAATTCTACCTTACAAATATGGTTAGACCAAAGGATGTTTACTGGCACAGATAGGAACTGGAAACACAGGGAATCCAGGACAGATGAACCCCTCGGGACAAGTGGTGAGAGTGACAATACCGGGAGGGTGGAAGGAAGGTGAGGGAGAAAGGGGGAACAGATTAGGAGGATCTACATATAACTTCTTCCCAGGGGGATGGACAGCAGAGAAGGGGGTGAAGGGAGATGACTGATGGTGTAAGATATGACAAAATAATAATAATTTATAAATTATCAAGGGTTCATGGGGGAAGGGAGTGGGAAGGGAGGGGAAAAATGAGGAGCTGATACTAAGGACTCAAGTAGAAAGCAAATGTCTTGAGAATGAGGAAGGAAACAAATGTACAAAAGCGCTTGACATTATGGATGTATGTATGGATTGTGATAAGAGTTGTACAAGCCCTCAATAAAATTATTTTTTTAAATGACCTTGTTTGGAAGTAGTTTTTTGTTATGTTAATAAAGACTTACCAGAATAGTATAGGTCCTAAACCTAAGTGGTATCTTATGAAAAATAAACACAGACATGGAGACACAAGCACAGATGCCACATGAAGTTATACTGTACCAAGGAACACTAAGATGTCTGAGTCCACAAAAGCTGAAAGAGAAAAAGGTCTGCCATGAGAAAGAGGGGTGAGGGGTGAGAGAGCAAGAGAGAGACAGAGAGCCTCACCATGCTGCTGTCCTGAATTCAAATTCCTAGTCTTCCAAACTGTGAGGCAATACATTATTGTCTGTGAAGCCACTCACATGTGGTCGATTTTGTCTGGTAGTACAAGATCATTAAGGAAAATGTGTTGTTATATTTTCCTTAAAATTTTTGAGCAAGAAAACCAGGAGCAAGTAGGCACTGAAATTAATCAAGCAACTTTTAAAAACTTCAATTAAAAAAATCCACAGGCATGTTAAGTAATTTTAAAAGTAAGTTAAAGTTATTGAATGACAACAAAGAGAGGTTGGCCCAAATATATGTTGATTGTATGTCTTGTGTACAATGTGGTGCTGGAAAAAACAAATGATAAAGCGAGACATCACTATAATGGAATCGAAAGGAGTGAAATGGAAGTGAAAAGGGAAAAAGTGATATTTTTGTATATTTACCTACTGGGAGATGTGGTTTTTGCTTTCCAAAATGAAAAGTAGGAGATAAAGTTCAGTGAGTTTATTCACTGTTTTGACTATAAGATTATTGATATTCCCCTTACACTGTTCATCTCACTGAAAATATCCTTTTAAACACACAGACATTATTTTACTTTCATAGAACAATATGTGAATAGATTACCAATTGTTCTGTCCTAAGATTGAGTTCATCAATGCACACAGAAAATGCAAATGAAAGTCTTGAAATGGAAAAGGCAAAGTGCTTTCCCTTAAAAAATTATTTAAACTAATTTAGTGGCAGGAACAGAATCCTTTGAGAGAATAATACTGGTGAGAGCGATCCCAACTTAAAATAGAAAATTAATGAGTTGAAATATCTAAATTAGAAGCACAAGTTATGTGGTTCTTTATTTTAGTGGATGGAGATAGAGGGGAGAGTAATATGGGCAAGGTAGTCCCATGAAGTTGTTTGTGTCCCAAGCATCCTGACACTTCCTAATGGTCTACAGTGCACATAACAATAATTCATCATGTGGAGAAGAAATTGCTAAGGTTAGAACTGAGATCTCGGGTTTTTAAAGGAAATATACTGTGCTTGAACTAAAAGAACTTTCCTAGTTCAAGCATGAGGACATCTGCCATATTTAACTCAGGGTAGTTCAGGAAAATATCAGCTAGAGTTCAGTGCTTTTATTTCTTAGGGTATTAAAACTATATATAATCAGGGAGATAGGAAAGCTGATGTGCGGAAATACTCAGCAGCAGCAGTGGAACATCAAAGAGGTAAAACTTAGAATTTCTGAAATTTTCAGAAAAAAATCCGCCCTCCTGAAACTTCTCCATTATAGCAATTTCTTTTTGAAAAGTCTTTTTGTTGTTGCTGTTGCTGCTGCTGCTGCTTTATGCATACTTCTGAAGACAGTGAAGTGAACAATAAGCAAATGCATGAGGAAAAACATAAATGGGACCAGAAGAGGAAGACCTAATGTGTTTCATTATTTAATTTAACGAAATAAGTTTAATATACTTATTTGTGTCTGGGTCCTGGAGAAAGTGTAGACAGGTTAAAGTGAACTCTCCTGGGGAGCAGCTGATTGATAAATTGGGTGGCTTCTTTCTGCGTGATTATTTGTGGGCCAGCACATCTTCCAAAGGACCGGGCGAGGCTGGAAGGCGGAGATGTGGCGAGGCTAGAAGGTGGACAGGACCCCAGTTGACTTTGACTCCTACTGATTCTCTGTACTAAAATAGAACTGCCCCATAGGGTGCTCTTTCTGGGGCAGATCTCAAGGTCTTTCTAGATCTGGGGCCAGCAAACTGTGGCACTTGAATCATTAAGTGGGTCTTTCGGTATATGCACGTGGCTCTGAAGTAAAATTGAAAAAAAATTAAAAGATATTATTCAGATAATGATGACTTAATTTGTTTGTAAAAATACCTTTATGGCTCTGAACAATTTTTAAATTCTTTGAAGGACAAGATTGGTTCTTCTGCCTCAAAAGATTGCTGATCCTTGTTCTTGATAAATGGGTGGGCCCCACCAAACTTCCATTAGCAGACAAGTGCTGTCATCACCCAAGAGTTCTTTCAGTTATTGATGTGCTATTTCCTGGGAGTGGTTTGTATACTCAGAGAATTTTGCTCAATAAGCAGGATTCTTTGTAGAAAAGGCCAAAATTGGCATCAATTTAGGGCCACTGGTTGTTTAAGGCCTTGGTCCTGGAGACTTACAGAGGAGCTTGTATAACTTCTACTTAGCATAGACGTTATAAAATATGATGAAAATGATACCTGACTTTGTGTACAGCACTTCCGAATTTAAAAAGTAGATTTCTTGCTCTGCCTAATTTAAAAAGAAATAAATTTTGTTGTGTTTTCAGCGAAAGTTTACACAACAAATTAGGTTTTCATACAACAGTTTCTATATAACTCACTCAATGACATTCATTACAGATTTTTCAATCTAAAACAAAGCAAAAAATAATTTGAAAAACAGAACAAATTAAGACTGAGTTAAAAGTACAATAAATGATAAGATGTTAACTTTAACTTACCTATATCGGGAGTCCTAGTGGCGTATGGTTACACGTTGGGCTGCTAATCACACGGTCAGCAATTTGAGACCACCATCCCACAGGAGAACGATGCGTGCCTGTCTGTCATGAAGGGTTACAGTCTTGAAAACTCACAGGGCAGTTCTACCCTTTCCTATAGGGACGCTATGAGTCAGAATTGAAAAGTTGACACTGAGTGTGTGTATGTGTGTGCTATCTGTATTATTTCACTTTCAGATGTACTTTCTGAGGGCAGGGTTTTCACATTCTTAGTCAATCATTCAAGGGTAATCAATGAAGGATTACTGATATTCCCTTTGGGTCTCTGCAAATGAATTTTGGGCTTTGACAGTTGTACAAAGCCTTGAGTACACAGAATTTAAGCTCTACTGCATTTACTTCCTCGCACCTTGTATTTTGTATTTTGTTGGATTTTGTTATTTACTGAATCACACAGGGTTATGTACTGTTTCCATATGGTCTTAGTTGACACCTCACTTTGATGCATATTTGTTTTAAGACCCCAGACACTTTTCTTTATGATAGCTAGACACCATCTGACTTCCACAGTTTGTTAAAACTAAATCAAACTCACTGCATTAAAGTCAATGCCAATTCATAGCAACTCTATAGGAGAGGGCAGAACTGCCACTATGAGTATCTGAGACCGTACCTCTTTACAGGAGTAGAAAGCCCCATCTTTCTCCTGCAGAGTGGTTGTTGATTTCAAACTGCTGACTTTGCTGCTAGTAGCCCAATGAGCATCCACTATGCCACCAGGGCTCCACACTTCGTGAGAGCACCCCTATTTTCAGTGATCCCTTCATGAGGCTAAGTATTGAATAGTGCTGCATATTATGTTAGGACTTACAGTTAAATGTGAGCTCAAAGTCGATTCCTATATCTAAGGTGTTCCATTTTAGTGCACATGCTTACTTTTTAATCTTATAAATACCAGGATGATGATAGGAAGATCTGCAGACTGACCTGCCCAGAATCATTTTGCTCATCGATGATGCTTTCCTTTCTTCAACAGGAACATTTTTGCATGGTGACTTTGTCACCTTCTTCTCAAGAAAGCAAAGTATAAAAAGGAAGATAAATCAAGCAATGTGATAACAAAATATCTGGGAGGAAGGAGGGCAATGGCATGGTACTTAAGTTAGTTGTGGTTGAGTAGCTTCTGACTCATGGCAACCACACAAACAACAGCCAAAAACTGTTGCCCAGTGATGCACCGTCGTAAGAGTTGTCAGTTTGCCATGTGCTTCGAGTGCCTTCCAACCTAGTAGTCATCTTCCAGCACGATACCAAATAGTATTCTGTTGTGATCCATAGGATTTTCACTGACTACTTTTTAGAAGTAGATCACTACTCCTTTTTTAGTTTGGAAACTCTGCAAAAACCTGTTCACCATTGACTGCTGGTATATATATCTGCTAATATATATATAATAGCTTTCAACAGCATAGCAGTATATATATATACACACAAACCCCAATAGTATACCTTTCAACAGCATAGCAATACATACACACACACACCAATAACATAGCTTTCAACAGCATAGCAATATATATATATACACACACACTAATAGTATAGCTTTCAACAGCATAGCAATACACACACACACACACACACACACACACACACACACACACCAACAGCATAGCTTTCAACAGCACAACAAAATGCAAGCCAGCACAGCATCACACAATGACAGATGTGGTGGTGGTGGGGGGGGGTAGGTAGTACTAAAGTAAGTGGTGACTCTAGTTTTCTACAAACCTGTTTTTCAGAATTGTCTGTATTTGGGGGGGGGCTTGTGTGTTCCTTTCCTTATGGCTGTATTATGCCGTGGATTCTACTCCCTCTGGTTTGAAATTATTGATGGTTATCATGGAAGAGTGGTTCTTCTCAGAAACAAATGCATACAGAGAACTCTGCGAGTTTTTCAAATACGTTACTTTGATTTATAGAAATAGAAAGCCCCAAAGGGCAATCAATTCTCCCAGCCAGTAAGCACTCTGCTGTGACGGCTCTGTGACTCATAACAGTCTCCTTTGCTTGGTGGAGAGATTACGTCTTAATAGGCTGTAAGAGCTGGAGAGAGATGTTTGAGTGAATTGTGAAGAGACACTGGAGGATTTGCCTGGGCTAAAAAGGCCAGCTCTTTGAAATATTCTGGGTTTTCCAAAGCATCAATTAGCTAAGATAAAAATGCAAATCAAAGAAAATCTTTCTCAATCTTTTAAAATATAAATCCCTAGCAGTTTTCCAACCCATCTTTTTGGTACCCCCCACTCCACTTTCCCTGTGAGCATGATGATGGTTTTTAAGTTTTTAGAGCATACTTATTATTTGAGAAGTGAATATTTTCAAGAAAGAATAGGAAAAAGTACTATGATTTAAAGTACACATGTACCTAGAAATATTTGGGTTTTTTTTTTAACGAGTCTTTCTCTCTGAATCTCCTTTTCCTCATCTGTGAAATAGGATTGTGGTGGAACCTGTTTCTTAGTCTAAGTAGAGGAGCAAATAAGAGAAGACTTTGCAATGTGAGCATGCTTTCAGGCACATGAAAACATTTTGTAAAACGTTGTTTCCTTTCATAACTAATGTTGCTATTATTATTTTTATTTTCCAGCTCTGTTTTATTTTTTCTTATACTCTAGAATTTTCTGTTTATGGTTTAAGGAGTACATTGACATGAATTGGTAACAGGTGTACCTGGTTCAGTTTTATTTCAATCCTTCTGTGATCCACGATGAATACTTTCATACATCGCTGCTCTGTAACTTACAAATTGTTCAAGTAAGTGTAAGGTCTATAGAACTCGTCACACACGCCCCCACACACGAAAACATAAACACACAGATATTTAAATTTGATCAACTAGCTCTTTCTTGTTCTCTCAAGTTCTTTTTTTTTTAAAAAACAACGTTTGTTTCTTTTGACTAAGAGTTTGCTCATAGTTTCATGAGGTCTATAATGAATATTTCATTGCTTCACCCTCCTTTCATCTGAATTCCATTAATTAAACTCGTATATGTTTCCGTTTTCCCCTGTGTTTCTAAGCCTTCTTTTAACTTGTAGCTATTTTCCATTTAAAACGCGACTTGAGTTTCCTCGTCTTCCTCTTTCCTAGCGCTTTCCTGCCTGCATCTTCCCTGGGCCCCGAAGAAAGCGGTGAAAGCTTCTCACTGGGCTGCAGTCCATCTGGCTGCTCCAGGACGCACTGACATCATGACAGTCAATTGGCAGAGCCTTGTCCTAGCACAGTTGTACCCCTTGTAATCCCTTCACGTTCTGCGAGCATACCAAGTACATTCTTTGCCTTCCTCGGAGACATAATGACTTCTCCTCGTGAGGCAGAGCTTCCTGGAGGACGACCAGAGAACTGCTGTGCTTGACGGCTGGATGATGAACGCCTGCCGGCAGTCTCTTTCTATGAGGCGATTATCTTGGAGGAAAGGTTTTGCGGCCCATGCACTGCTTTAAAAATGCCAGGTTCGAATTCTGACTCAGCCATTTATCCCCCTGTAATGTTTTCATACTCATAGCAACCCTAAAGGGCAGGGACAGGGTTTCCTAGACTGTAGCTCTTTACAGGAGTAGAAAACCTTGGTTTTTCTCCCAACGAGTGGTTAGCGATTTCAAACTGCTGACCCTGAGATTAGTAGACCAACATGTAACTACTATGCTCCTGGGGGTCCTTTGGGATTGACTGGATGGCAGTGAGTTTACATTTGGGGGATAGCATTTGAATATGCTTGTGTGGTTGTGTGTAGTGAGGGGTGTGCTTAGTCAGAACACTGCTGAAGCTCTATTTCCAAGGATCTCAGAGCCTGTATTTCTACATCCCACTTATGTTATTCCTGTATCATGGACATAATAACTGGTTGTATTTTTCTCCCTGAAGTGAAATCATATCCGTGGCATTTCAGAACTTTATGTGTTAGGGGAAATCCTTTGCCTTTTTTCCTGCTTTTTCTTCAGTGGAACATGGGGTTAAGGACATTTTTAACAGTCCCTAAAGGATAGGCCGATGGCTAGAAAGTACCTTATGTTTGGTAGAGGGCTGGTGAAAACGAGGGAAACCCTCCAGACAGTGGATTGACACTCACTGACTGCAGCAATGAACGCAAACATTTCAAACGATGGACTCAGACATAGCAAACATTATAAACATAATGTAGGATGAGGCCAGTTTTTACTATACTTATCTGGGGTCTCCCTGAGGTGGAGCCAACTCCATGATAATTAAAATAGCAACAAAGGAAGTTGAAGAGGTGCCTTTGTGGCGGTTGGGGGTGGGGTGGGGGCTCGCCATGGAGCGGATGCTAACTCCCGGAAATCCTTGCGTCTCTAGGTAGAACTGTATTCCATAGGGCTTTCAATAGCGGAATTTTTGGAAACAGGTCACCTGGCACTTCTAAGGTGCCCCCCAGTTAGCAGCTGAGTGTGTGTTAGCTGTTTGTACCATCCAGGATTCCTGGGGGATCCCTTCAATGTTCCTACAGTTAGTAGGATGTAGAATCAAGAAAATATCATTATAACCACACAGCTGGTAATGTAGATTACTTTTGCAATGTGCCCTTTAATTTTCACATCGCAGTAAATAATTTGCATATATGCCATATTGTGGAAGGTTTAGTTGGACTTGAATGGAGCCTTTCTATGCTCTGGTCTTTGTATGTCCTCGTGCAGCTGCTGGCCTCTTCTTCAGGAGCGTTAGCTCAGCTTCTTAGGGAAGTCCTGTAAATTCCGCTGCCACTCAGTGTTAATCTTAGTAGCGGTCCAGTGGAATTAGAATCAGACAGCCACTCACACAAGCCTGGAAAATGTCCCGGGTTTGTCTAGGATTATACTGCTACTCCAAACCCCGCCCTTTCTAAAGACTCAAACTAATTTTATTTGCATTTTAACCTTTAAGTTAATTAATGGTAATTAATATGTATGTAACAACTTCAGAAATTTCCCATAGGCTCATTATAATTATGTTTAAAAGGAGCAGGGATATATGTACATGTGTGTATATGTATATATATATATAATAAGGCTTTCATTAAATGGCCTTCATTAGGTTATTAATGAAAACATTTTTGCCTGGACAAGTCTAGTTTGACTGCTGGTTTCAGCTTCATGGACTTCAGTCATATTCAATTGACTTATTTGAAGACACATGGTGTGTGTGTGTGTGAGTGTGTATGTGTGTGTGTGTGTGTGTGTGTGTGTTCAGGGGGAGGGTGAAACGAGGGTTCTTGTCCTGAGAAGTACTAAAAGTCATTAGAAAATTACATAATCATAATTTTCTTTCCTTATACAAAAAGTTTCCAATTTAGTCATTTTGGATTATTTACTCATCTGAAACCTCTGCTATTACAAGTTGTAGCAGGGGAAATAGTATTTAGTGCATATAAGAAGAAAAATGAGGATCTGCTTATTTGGCAATTTATATGTTTATTCATGTATGATCACTCCCCAGGTGGCCTGATCAATGATGACAGTAAAGTTTTTATGAAGAACATTGCACTCTCCAACTCTAGTGTCCCCAGGGAACAAGGGCATAGAGGTAATTGTAGTATAAACATGACTAAGTGTTAACTTATGTTCTTTCTAACTATCTTTAAACATAGGCTTATACTGGTTGGCCTCCATGGGCTTTTCCTAGTTTAGAATCACTGTGTGTACAGTAGAAAGAAATCTTAGGGGCACCGACCTCGCATTGCATGAGTTCTATGTACTCTCGCTCTTTTCAACAAAGAATCGTACTGTGTTTATGGTGAAAGTTTACACCGTAACTGGATTCCCATTCAAAGCCTCGCCAGCTTTTGCTGTTTTTTTTTTCTTCTTTGAAACCAAACCATTGTTTCCTTTTTTTGCAGGGGTGAGAAGGCATCTTATTGTCATTTTGATTTTTTTATTTCTAATGGCTAACAATCAACACTTGAATGTCCTTTTTGGTGAAGCGTCTGTTCAAGTCCTTTGGATGTCTAAGAATTGGATTGTTTGTCTTTCGGTTGCTGAATTGTTGAAGTTTTCCATATCTTTTATATTAGCCACATATCAGGCAATTGTTCTTTTGTAAGTTTTTCCTACTCTGTAGGCTATCTTTCTATTTTCTTAATAAAGTTTTTCTGATGAGTATTACTTACATAATTTTAGGAATTCCCAGTCAACTCATTTCCTTCCTGTTTATGTGCTTGTAGTTTAGTTGATCATTAACTTCTGAAAAAAATTTTAATTCCTGTGTTTTTTTCCTTTGTTATTGTGGGAGTTACATAATTTTGAGCCAATTTAAAGTGTGGGGCTGAAGCCTAGCCTGTCAGTCAACTTAGTCTGGTAGTGCCTCTTTGTGGGTGTGACCTCCTCAGAAGGAGAGCCCTGGGAACCTCCACTTCTCTGTCCTCACTTTCACGCCAGCGAGCCATGGCTTAGACCTTCGAGAGCCCTGGGATGCTTCCACCACCATTTGATACGCAAGACTTTTCACCGACTGGCCTGTGATTTTCCTGAATTCCGCATCCTTGCTTCTGGCTGTGTGAGTTCGTAGAGGGATTTATGGACTAGAATCAGACTTATATACTATTATTGGATTTACAGACTTGAAATGGACTGGGCTGGGATGTTTTCCTGATATATAACTACTACTTGCTCTAAAGCTCTTTCTTACACATATGTGAATGTCACCGGATTTGTTTCTCTAGACAACCTGGTCTAATCCATTACCTTCCAGGAATCTAAAAGTTTTACCTTTAACAGATCTTCAACCCATTTTGAGTTACTTCTTGTTTGTGGTGTGTGTTGTGGATCCGTTTTCTTTTTCTGTCAAAGGATATCCAGCTTTGCCATCACCATTTGTGAAGGAGACTATTTCTTCCCCACCTGTGGTCTTCCGGTGTCCTGCTTTGTGGACCCTGCCAGCTATGTGGGTCTGGAAGAATCTCCAGTTTAACATCTGACCCACGGACCTCATTTAGACTGGACTGAAACAGTTCTACAACTGTGTGAGCCACTTTATATTATAAAATTCTTTATGTATGTGTATACTTACACATCACTGGTTTTGCTTCTCATGAGAAGCCAGCCTAACACTGGAAGCGTGAGGCTTTCTAGGTTCTTCTTTTTCAATACTATGTTGGCTCTTCAGGACCTCTTTTCTTTCCAGATAGTGCTTGTGGTTGGCTTTTGCATTTCAGTAAAGAATGTTATTGGAATTTGGTCTGAGATTGTATTGTATCTGTGGTAGTTAGGAATTATGTCAACCTGACACTCCTGCCTAGAGGTGGAGTCAAACCTGTCAATCAACTTGCAGCCTGATGACATTGCCTGGAATGTCAAAAGCTTTCCGTGTAAGAGAGAAGGGTGCTGAGACCTGCTCTTTATCTGCCACGTTACCCTCCTCCTCCCTGGGATTTCTCAGAGACTCTCGTTGGCCCCAAAAGTGACTGTGTGGAACGCCTGACCTTGAGAGCTTTTGGCAGCCTGCCATGTTTCCACTGACCTTGGATACCCATGACTGCACCCAGTGGTCTGCGTCACCATGCTGCATCACCAGCCTGAAGCGCTGTGAATCTGAAGAACATCAGACTTATGGACTGGAGTTAGCCTGGGCTGGCATGCCTTCTTTTGATATAAAATGACTTTTGATATAAAGCTCTTTCTTATGCATATATGAGTGTCACTGGATTTATGTCTCTAGACAACCCGGCCTAACATTATCCATAGATCACTTTGGCTAGTATTTTCACTAAGCTAGTTCTTTCAATCTATGAGTATACACTGTTCTTCCATTTATATAATTCTCTAAGTTTCTTAAGTAATAAACAAGAGTTTCATCTTATAACCCTCTTACAACCTCTGTTAGGGTTATTCCTAGGTATTTTTTTTTTACCATTTTGTCATTTGTGGGGTATTGTAAATGACATTGATTTTTATTGTTATGATTTTTTTCAATAATTTTATTGCCATATGATTCACATATCATACAATTCAGTAGTTCATTTACATCACGAAGAGTTGTATGATTATAGCCACAATCAAATAAGATTTAGAATATTTCTTCATTCTTGTACTCATCCTTATTAGCCCTCCATTTCTCCCAAACTCCCCTGCCATACCTCCAGGGAACCATTAATTCAGTTTATGTCCGATAGACTTGCCTATTCTCAATTTCATATACAGGAAGACACTTGAAAATAACAACAACAGAAAAGTCAACAGATAAACACCTCAATGGAAAGGAAATCATAAAACATAACAACGAGAACAAATTTAGCGAGCTATTTATCTCCTTATTGCCTCCCAATGAGGTAATCAAACTATGACCTGACTGATAGGCTAAACTCCACCCCATTCATTCTTAAATCTCAAACTGACAACAGCTTATGTAACTACCACAGACTATGCCTTGTCAATTTGACACTTTGATATGGCTCTTTAGCCATATATAATTTAAAAATAACAATAATAATATCATATCTGTACCTAATAGGATAAAAGTAAAATGCATAAAATTCAATATGTGCCTCCCTCATTTAAACATAACATTTTATAAGTGAACAGAATAAAAATATTCTATCACTAACAATTGCATTGTAAGTAACACATACACCTTAATCCCATAATCCTATGAATATATTCCCCCACCTATGAAAATTTGTAAGCCAACTACATCATGCCTTTACCCACCCAATTTTTGGTATTCATTTTCTAATCTCCCTACTTACATCAACCCAATGCTCTGCGGAGACAATCATATTCTTTGATGTGAAGAATCTTCATTCCAGTAGAAACCTTGTGAATTCCGCATCTATAAGCAAAGTCAAATCAGGACAGGCCATCCATAAAGTCAGCAGCAATATGCAGCAATTCCCAGGCTCAAATATCTTCTTCATCTGGTCTAGTTTTGGTCAACTCATTGTGGGCTGCCTCACTTAGCCTTACCAGGGTAGTCATTGGTCTCCTTGCCTTTAGACTGTGGCCCCATCACAAATTCTCAACAATCCCAGCTCCCTTGTGCTGGGTCATGAACTCTGACCAGTCAAACCACTCTCATCCTCTCCTCTCGTTCATGTAAACCAGGTCCACAGGTTTCAGTGGCCAGACTCAACCCATTTCTTTATTGCTGCATTTCTCCCGCTTATACTCAACATGTGGATCCAGGTGGTCACCTAGCAAGCATTTCAGCTTGCTTACAGGCTCCCTTTAATGTACAGTGCTAGAAAAGAATTTTCTTCATGGTTCCAGATTTTTTCCAGCTTCTGACAAACCCACTGGTTCAAAAAATTTTTTAAAAATCCAGAGTTCAATTTTTCCCTTTCAATCTGTCAACATCCCCCAGGCAGTCTCTTGGAATACAAATATCCTGAGGACTCCAAAGCACTGGGTGGGGCTTATTTTTTTCAGAGCCTTCTTTGCAGGCGTGTCCTAAATCCATTTAAAGATAAAATTTTAATGGCTGAAGGAAAGTGCGCTTACTAGCTCTCTCTTTTTATACTTCCCAATAATCATTTTTATCGATATTATATCAATAACAATAAGCAGAAGAAATCAGTATAAACAAAGTTGAATCATATACTAAACACAATGCTTAAAACAGTCAAGGTTAATCCTTATATAAATGATCTTAATCATTATTTAAACTATATTATTAATATAAAATATTGAAATCAGCCTCTGACATCACCAAGCCAGAGTCAGGCTTTTTGACCTTCTGTCAGCCATTTTCCCTAAGCAGCTCTGATAAAGTCAAGGGGCAATTTTGTCTCCTGAGCTCAAAATATACAGTAATCACATTATTTTTCACCATTTCATACAGGAATAACTAAAGAATTCAACCTTACAAAATAATAAAAACTGCAACCTCCCATATTCTTTCCAGAAAACAACCCAGTAAACTGCATGGACAGCTCTGACCTCTGGCTAGCCATGGAACAAACACTACCGTGAAGCGGACGTCAAGGAAATATCCACTCGTCATCTTTGTGTTGTTCCTCTAGTCCCTCACTCCCAAGGCACCACAATGTGTTAGTCTGGGTGGACTAGAGAAACAAATTCATAGACACTCGTATGTGTATAAGAATGAATTTTATATAAAGAATAATTGTACATTAAGAAAACATTCCAGCCCAGTCCAGATCAAGTCCATAAGTCTGATATTAGCCCATATATCTGATACCAAACTATAAAGTCCTCTTCAGACTCATGAAACACATGCAATGATGTCGAATGCAGGAAAATCACAGGCCTGTGTGTGGAAGTTCTTGTGCTTCAAGTAGCAGTGTAAGCATCTCAGTGCTGGCACGGGTCTCCATGTGACTCCTTCGGCTCCAGAGCTCTGGATCCATCAGCCTCTCTCCATGTGTCATCTCAACAGGGATGTCTTACAGGGGGTGAGCATGTGTCCTGCCTCTAGTTATCTATTTATCTTCTCAGCACCTTTCATTCTTAAGTCTCAAATTTACAACAGCTTATGTAACTACCACAGCAGCCAATATGGAAATGGATTTGGCGATATGCAAAACAGATGGAAATCGAGCTACCATATGACCCAGCAATGCTCTTACTGGGTAGCTACCCAGAATAGGCAAGAAACAAACTATGGCTAGACATCTGTGTTCCAGTGTTCATTGCAGCACAGTTTACAGTCACAAGGAGTTTGAAATAACCCAAATTTCCATCATTGGGCAAATGGATTAAGAAACTGTGGAACATACATACCATGGAGTACTACGCGTCCCTAAAAAGCAGTGATGAGCGCATGAAGTGCATCACTGCATGGGAAGGATTGGAGGGAATTATGCTCAGCGAAGTAAGCCAAGCACAAAAGGACAAGTAAAACAGGAGTCCATTAAGGTAAGCCTAAAAATCAAAGGAGGTATAGGGGAAAAGCTACTGTATTCATACATTCCTGGGGTGAGGTCCAGGTACTATGGCAGGGGCTAGACTCAATCCAGGGATACATATGGCAGCCAACTGAAAAGGAGGGAAAAAGAAATAGGGGGAAAAAGACATTGGTACTGGGGGAACAGGGCAATAACCCACCCAAGGGAGTGTATTGTTTATATCTCTACAGGAGAGGGAGTGAGGGACCAGACTTCAACCCGGTGCACAAAAACAGACGTGAATGCAACATATGGGCATGACACAGCAAACCAATAGATAGGTTTGCGGGGCCGGTCCCAATCCCAGTTGCCTGAATATCCCCCCACCCCCATCCCCGCCTCAGAAGAATGCAATACAGAGGACAGCACTAAAGCTATAGCTCGGGGAGTGGGGCATGTCTGATCAGAGCACATGGGAGCAGAGTAAGAGAGAAGGAGAGAGAGAGAAAGTGGAACACATCCTGCCACACCAAGTCCTGACTGAGGACGATATTCCTTCTTGAAGCAGCCACTTCACAGAGGGGATCCTAGGGCCAGCACCACCTTGAGAAATGAAGTCCTTTACTGACCCATAGCGCTATGGGGACAACACTGGAGACACAGTGCGGGAATTGTGCTCAATCTGACCCGTCCACACAGGGACAAAACACTAAGGGTGTGTATCAGAGCAGCAAGGGGTGAAAAGCAATGAAGTTCCTGAGGAATACCAAAAATAGACTTTGGTACTAGTGTGTGGCACCCCATCAGGTTTGACAGGGAAAATACTCATAAAGGTCAAAAAACAGACCTGGCTTTTCTTTTTTGTTGTTGGTTTTTATTGTTGTTTTGTTTTGTGTTTGTGATTATTATTGTCTCTGCATGTCTATCTAGATAAGCTAGGCGGGAGAAACCATCCAGTGCAGAAAACAACGGGACTGATGGTTCCGGGGACACAGGAGAGGGTGAGGCGGGAGAAAGGCAGCAGGGTGCCAATAAATCCAGGGACGAGGGAAAAACAAGAGATGGTGAGGAGAGCATAAAATGCCTGGTGGGGTTTGATCAAGTGCAATGTAACCAAGAAGAATTACTGAAAGCCTACTAAAGATCAAACAGGATCGTGGGACAAGAGGAAAGTAAATGGAAATAGAGGAGAGAACTAGGAGGCAAAGGATATTTATAGAGGTCTAAATACAAGCGTATACATATATAAACATATTTATATATAATGAAAGGGAAATAGATCTATGTACATGAATTTATATGTTAAGTATTAAGGTAGCAGACAGATGTTGGACCTCTACTCAAGTACTCTCAACAAAAGAACACTTTGTTCTAATAACTCAGCATTTTGTGAGGCTCACCTCCCTGACATGATCGCTGAAGACAAAATTGGTGCATTACTGTGATAGGTAGGTTTATTGTGCCAATCTGGCCAATGAACACATGTGGGATTAATTGAAGGGCAGAGAGATAAATGACTCAGTGAGCCTTGCCTTTCTTGTCTCTTGCTCTTTGATGATCAGATCAGTGAGAAACTGCCTTAGCTTGTTTTCGGCCGCAATTTTCAAGCTACACTACCTGTGGGAAACTCAACCCATGAACTGTGTCACTGTCGTTTGAGGTTCCTTCAAGACCTGCTTCGCCATGCTACTGTAGTATACATCACTTGAGTTGAGGACTGATGACTGTTGGTGACCTACCTTGCTGTTTGCTGCTTGTGGCCAGATAGCCTGAATTTGCTGTACAGAAGACTAAGCTGTCTGCGTCTTTGACTTGCACCTGGTGGCCCTCAATACTTGAAGGACTTTCAGCATATTACCTGTCTCACGGAAGTGAGTTGCACTGAACCATTTGTACTGCTCTATAATTAGCTGTTTGTTTCTTATGTTATCTATCTATCTATCTATCTATCTATCTATCTATCTATCTATCTAATTATATATAAAATCATAAGTGTCCTGTTTTGTTTTTTTTTCTCTAGAGAATCCTGTCTAACATAATAAGAAAATGTGGTGAAGAAAGCTGATGGTGCCCAGCTATCAAAGGTATAACCTCTGAGGTCTTAAAGGCTTGAAGATAAATAAGCAGCCTTCTAGCTGAGAAGCAACAAAGCCCACATGGAAGAAGACATAGTGCTGTGTGATCAAGAGGTGTCAATGGGATCAAGTATGAGGCATCAAAGATTCAGAACCAAAAATCATACCGATGTGAATGAGGGGGAGTGCAGAGTGAAGCCCCAAAGCCCAACTGTAGCCATTTGGACATCCCCCGATAGAAGGTTCATAAGAAAGAGATGAGCCAGTCAGGGTGCAGTACAGCACCGATGAAACATACAACTATCCTCTAGTTCTTTAATGTTTCCTCCCCCCCACACACACACTATTATGACCCCAATTCTACCTTACAAATCTGGCTGGACTAAAGCATCTACGCTGGTTCAGATGAGCGCTCACAACACAAGGAATCCAGGACAGATAAACCCCTCAGGATCAATAATGAGAGTAGCGTACAAGGAGGGTAAGGGGGGAGATGGGAAAAGAAAGAGGGGACCCTTTACAATGATCAACATATAACCCCTCCCAGGGGGATGAAAAACAGAAAAGCAGATGAAGGGAGACAGCGGTCAGTGTAAGACATGAAAAAAAAAATCAAGTGTCCCTGAGGGAGAGAGGGTGGGTAGTGGGGTGGTGGTGATCTGATAACTAGGGCTCAGGTTGAAAGAAAATGTTTCAAAAATGATGATGACAATATTGACACAATGGTGTATGGATGGATTGGGATAAGAGTGGTACGAGCCTTCAATAATATGATTTTTTTTAATGGCACATCTACGGTTCCTCACATCTAAATCAAAGACCAATCTACTTTCCAGCAAATTAAAAAAAAAAAAAACAGTCTTGCATGAACAAGAGTCTGTGATCTAATACACATGATACTGAGGTGAAGAGGAAGGTCGATTGATGGGTTTGATAAGCATTATATATGACTCTATCCCATTTAATACTCTTGACAATAACTTTTATGTAGAGTTGAAAACATGATTTTCAAGTCTGCATGTTACAATTTTCATGAGGAGAAGCTGGAGTCCTGGAAAAACAACGAGCACTTAGTAACATTGGGTGACTGGAGTGATGTCTGGGTTGAAATGCAAAAGCTGTGGTTTAAACTAGCAAGAGTAGAGAGTGCACCTAGTAGGGTCCAGGGTACACCATACCTGGGAATAGGAAGGGAGGCACTCACTGGTAAATGATTTTTGATGTGTAGATCCTTGTGGTTAGAGAATCCTCATACAATTTTATTGAGAAAGGTGATACAACCTCCTCTTTTTCTTTTTTGGTAATTCTTATGTCCTAAAGCTTTTCCTATATAACTAAGCAATTAGTTCTACAATTCATACTTGTCTTTAGTTATTGAACTCTGTTTTCTCCCATTTTACATTATTTATTCACCCAAATCCCATATATTTCTTACATAACTTTATGCTCATATTTGTATGTGCTAGACATATCACAAGCTCACATGGAATGATACTGAATTTGAGGAATTTAGCTTATTTCACTTTATATAAATTCCCTAAGCATGAACTCATTATCTCTTTGGCTTTGGTTTCCTACAATGTTTTTAGAAATATTTATCTTTTTTTTTCCTTTGTACTTGAGCCAATGGTCTGCCATATTGTCTGAAAACCCTAGGAGCTATCAGCAGGCTGCCACCTTTGGATTCATCTGCCTCTCCAGTTGAAAGCCTGACCTTGGATTCATCCATCTCTGCAGCCTGTGGTGTTGCTGTTGATTCTGGATTCATTAGTTCCAAAGCTAGGCCAGTTAAGAGCAACCTCCAGTTTAATATCAGACCCAGGGACTTTAACTAGCCTGGATTGAACTTCTATGACTGTGGGAGTCATTTTCTTGATAGCAGAAAATATTGAAAGTACCATGGGTTACCAGAACAAACAAATCTATCTTGTAAGGAATGTTCCTCAGAAGTGAGGATGGCAAGACGTTGTCTCATGCGTTTTGGGCAGCTTATCAAAGGGACCAGTTCCTGGAGAAGGACATCATGCTTGGTAAAGCAGAGGGTCAGTGAAAAAGAGGAAGGCCCTCAAGAGCTGGATTGGCACAGTGAAACAACAATGCGATCAAACAGGAAAGATTATGAGGATTGAATAGGACTAAGCAATGCTTTGTTTTGTTGTACACAGGGTTGATATGAATTGCAACTGAATCTACAGCATTTATCAACAGCAACTATAATATATCCTCCTTAACACTTTCTCAGGAAATTATTAGAAGATTTACTACTAAAGATAATGTAAGACAGAAGAGAACTGGAGCCAGTAACAGTAATTTAATATAGAGAAGAATTGGAAAGCCCAAAGTGATGACAAATTTATGTGTACAAGGTTAAAGAGTGACCGATAGGACCAGAGGCTCCAAGAGAGACTTAAATAAAAAGGGATGCTTGATTAATTGAGAGGAGCGAAGTATTTAGAAAACAAAAAACTCAAAAGCTTGAGGGTAAACAAGTGGCCATCTAGCTCAGAAGCAACAGAGCCCACATGGAAGAACACACAAGCCTGTGTGATCACAAGATGCCGAAGGGATCAGTTATCAGGCATAAAAGAATAAAAAATCATATCATTGGGTGCACATCTCCATGAAACGGTCGCTGAGGACAAATGGGTACATAAGCAAATGTGGCGAAGAAAGCTGATGGTGCCTGGCTATCAAAAGGTATAGTGTCTGGGGTTTTAAAGGCTTGAAGGTAAACAAGCAGCCATCTAGCTCAGAAGCAACAAAGCCCACATGCGATCACGAGGTGTCAAAAGGATCAGGTATAAGGCATCATCAGAACAAAAAAATCTTACCATAGTGAATGAAGGGGGGGGGGAGTGCAGAGTGGAGACCCAAAGCCCATTTGTTGACCACTGGTGATCCCCTTGCAGAGGGGTCTAGGGGAGGAGATGAGCTAGTCAAGGTGTGATGTAGTACCGATGAAAAATACAACTTTCCTCTAGTTCTTAAATGCTTTCTCCCCCTCCCCCCCATTCATGATCCGAATTCTACCTTGCAAGTCTGGCTAGACCAGAGGATGTACACTGATACAGACAGGAACTAGAAAAAAAGGGAATCCAGGGCAGATGATACCTTCAGGACCAGGGGTGTGAGTGGCGATACTGGGAGGGTAGAGGGAGAGTGGGTTGGAAAGAGGGAACCGATTACAAGGATCTACATTGACCTCCTCCCTGGGGGATGGACAACAGAAAAGGGGGTGAAGGGAGACGTTGGACAGGGAAAGATATGACAAACTAACAATTTATAAAATATCAAAGGCTCATGAGTGAGGGGGAAGCGGGAAGGGAGAGGGAAATGAGGACCTGATGCCAAGGGCTTAAGTGGAGAGCAAATGTTTTGAGAATGATGATGGCAATGAATGTACAGATGTGCTTTACACAATTGATGTATGTATGGATTGTGATGAGTTGTATGAGCCCCTAATAAAATGATTAAAAATAATAATTAAAAAAAGAGAAGACAAAACTCAAAGAGTATATGAAGTGAATTCATAACAGAAAACTAAGGACACAAAGTAATATTCTTATTTACCAGAAACAATAAAATGTTATTTAAGACAGAAAAGGTAATCACTACTTGACCCATGGCTTCACCCAGGATCATACAAAGAAAAATATATTTCCAACCATGATATTGGAAAGAGGAGGCATGAGAAGGTATGAGATATTTATATGCAGTGTAAGAAATGGAGAAGAGTGGTGGGTGCTCCACTTCCATGTGTGAAGTGAACAGGTAAGCCCTGAAATGGATAAAAGTCAAGAAGTATCAACATAAGTGTCAACATATGTGATTTATAGATATGGAAAAACTAGCAAAATAATGAATTAGAATGCCAAAAGCAATCACCTATGTATGAGAGAAAGTTAAAGGTAGTGGGGGAGAAGGGATCCCAACTATTTACCTAACTTTCAGGTCCGGGTGGTTCTAAGAGAATGTGCCTATATAATTTTAACAAAATAATAAAGCTCACTGATTTTTAAGAAAGTCAACAATCAGAACAATTAATTCTACCAACATACCTAAATCCAAGTATGAAAACAAAGGCTGATATTATACTTAATTTCTGACAATACTACTCCAATATTGATACTACTCGAATTTAGATATTTGTGTCACTAGTTACAGATAAGTAAGCCAAGACTTGGTGATCACAAATACTTCATTCATTCATTTATTTACAAATATTCATAGAGTGTCTTTTGTACCAACCAAAATAGAATTTGGCCACAGATTCTAGAGTGTGTTTATTCCTTTACACATTCCTGTAGCCCATGAAAGCTTACTCCCGTGGACTGAGTCTTTCAAAAACCGTGGTTCCAAGAGGGAAGAGAAGTTTTAAAAATGTAATTCTGTGTAGGGAACTGCATGTCTCCCTACCCTGGATTTAAGCCATGAATTTACTCTCGGTTTCCTGCCATACAAACTGCCCTGAGGTTTTACTGCCCTTTGTCTCAATTCCCGCCAGAGGGTGGCTGCCGTGACCCTTGCTAGGATTGGTGCTCTTTCACTAGCAGCTGCTATGCTCATTGGTCAATACATGACTGATGGCATCTCCCCCCAGGCTCTCCAGGAATGCCCCATTAGCATACTTACCTGTTTGATCAGTTGCCCACCATTTCTTCCTTATTTAGAGATGCACGACTATTGGCTACCTCAGCTGTACCTTATTTTACATGTGACGTAATGGTGCCAGCCCTTCGCTGGCTATTTAAACCTCTGCTCTCAACTCAATAAACGAGGCTTGATCAGATTCCTGTCTTGCCTCCATTTCTCATGCCCTTGCCCATCTTCATTCCCAGTCCCTCTTTCAGATATTCACGTTGTTGATGTCCCGCAGGACGGGACAATTCTGGCTACGCAATTAAGACTCAGTGAAAAGGAAATGATGTTGAAGGTAAAAGTTGCCAAAATAGTTAAAAAAATGAATTCCCTTGTGAGCTCAGATTTCAATATACTAAATGAAACAGAAGGAGCTCATAACTGAAAAACAAAAAGTACAAAATACAGACAAAAATTTGTAAATTTAAGTCAGATTGACTCTGGAGAAAAATTAGAAAAAAAATTTTGTAATGCTAAAGTTCACACACACACACACACACACACACAACTAGAATAAAACTAGGAAAAGAGAGGTTGACCTTGTTGCTCAGAGGTGATTTCATAAGGTTAGCAAATGTTCAAGGACACATCTAACTGCCATTCGATTAGTTTCTATTTCCTTTATTAAGAAAAATGGTTTCTCCTTATACACTGCTGGTGGCCTATAAAAGTGTAAAACCACTCTGGAATTTGGTGTGTTCGACTGGGTTCTTTAGATAAGTAAAATCAGTCAATGTGTACACCTATCTATACTTATAATCTATAGGCCATATTGATATATATATATCAGTCATCTCTCTCTACCTATACAAACCATATATATATATATATATATATATCTCCTTATCATATATAGCTATATCCATACCTATACCTATGTCCACATCTAGAGAGAGAAATTTCTATCAAGAAAATAGCTTATATACTATAGAAATCCAGTCCAGTTTAGTTCAAGCTCATGAGTCCCGATATTAATCCAATCTTTTCTCGACTTGTATAGCTTTAGGGAACACACCCTAGTTCTCAAAGTGATATCTTGAGACGATAGCTATTTAAAAATGCCTTTGTTCTGATTCACACTGTTTTGATGGCTTGACGCTATCCAATATTTCTTAATGAGAAATAATTTAATTCAGAATTTTTCTTTCAAGTTTGGGTGTTGGGAGTAGGATTAAAAAAAAAAAAAGGACCACACTGGCATAGCATCAAGGATAAAGTGATTCAGACTTCTCAGCAATGACTCTCGAAAACCAGAAGACAATGGAGTTTTAAATAAATTAAATTTTATATCATTTTAGATTTATTAGAATGGTGGGTAAAATTAGAGCTATGCATTTAACCCTTGACTTTTACGTGAAAGTTTCGCTATTTGTCTCTTTATATAAGAGAACAAAATGCTACTGGAGTATGAGTACTATTGTCAGAAGAATCCCCGTTACATTCTCACTAAAGCTCATTCTCATGACCTGCCTGAGAAGCCCTGGAACTCAGGGCTTGTAATAAAATGGTGCATAAGAATATAAAAGGCTAACAATATATTCAGATAAAAGATATACTATCTATTGGTTGACAAGAGCATTAGCAGAAAGGCAAAGGCTTCCTAGAAGGGCATGAGCTCCTTTAACACCAAAGAGCAGTCAGAGCATAGAAGGCATTTTCAGCAGTGCGGAGCCGATGCACGGTAGGTTTCTCATTATAGAGTCTCTGTTGACCGTTGGTTATCCTCAATGACAGCTGACCAAAATGGTAGGTGTCTTTGGGGATCCAGGAGGAAGTGTCTGGAGCACAGATGAAAGCCTCTGGGGACTAGCAGCCATTTCAAAGACATTTGAGGAGGTGGGAGAATTGTAAGGAAAGGTGGGAGCAGCGTCATAAACATTTTACTTTGTCATTGTGTTCAGATCCATTGTTTTTGATTTTTCAGTAATACTCTTGACTCTTTAGAAGTCAACAATATTGATAGCTTGTATATTAATTTTAGGTAATATTTTTACTGTGACAGCACAGCATTCTTATGGGATATTTTTATCTAAGGGGATGAGTTCATAATAATATAAATCTAGACCCTGCAAAAGACATGCCTGTGTCTAATATTTTTCCTACTCTTTAATCTCTGCTAGATTATACATTTTCATATCTTTGGATTCCCCATTGCCTTCTTTTTATTGAGGTCTCTGAATTATTTTCAAACTTTTAAAATGTGGCTTACAGTAGAATTTTACAGATATCCTTATAAAACATAGAGATTAATTTCCCCCACAATACTTAATGAGGTTCCAGGAGTACACCAACTAGATTGAATTTACATTTCAGATATTAGCATGTGTTATGAGCCTGAGTGTGTTTTAGAAATGTGTATTTATATAGTTGAGCACAATGGAATGTGTCAAATCTGAGGAAAAAAACCAATCAACTAACTAACCAATCACCCAACCAACCAACCAACCCACCCATAAACACTTGGTGCATATGTAATTTACAAACTTTATAAGAAGTATCTACTAGCCAAATCAATTAGGTGAGTTTTAAAACATGAATAGTGTGTCACAAGTACAGATACCAAGAACTTAAACCTTTGTCTACTTACCATGAGAAAAGCTATTTTTAAAAATTGTAATTCTGTCAATCAGTTTTTTAAAAGGGTTTACAACTTTTACCATGCTTTCCATAGACTATGTTAAACTTATTTATAGTCAGTACATCATATTGAGAGTAAATATATATTTTGGTTAAAATTAATGTATTAACTATTCTTTTGTTTTCGTAGAGAAAACAAGAAAGTTTATTCCAAATTTCTGATTGTATCTAAACTAATATTAATCTTGAAGAAAAAGTACGAGTATCTCTAAACAAAAAGGTTCACTTGTCAAATTTAATTTTAATATTTCTGTAGAAGGGAATTGATTGAGAGGAAGAAGAGGCTGCCTGCTCCTGTAAAGATCTACAGCCTTGGAAGCCCCAATGAGATGTTCTATTCTGTCCTCCATGGTCACTGTGAGTGAGAACCTACTTGGTAGTAGGGTTTTTTATATACCCAACACTGGTAGGCATGAAAGTATAAAGGAGGACATAGTGTACAGGAAATGGAGAACCTTTAGGACAGAGAAGAGCAACTTATAAGTACAGAATTTGTGAGAGAAAGGAAAGTCCATGTGTATTCATAGGAAAATCACCAAACTATAAAGGTAAGTAAAAACTCCCGAACTATTGCTACCAGGATTCCAGTTTATATATGCATGGATTTGTTTCAAACAAAACATCTTTACATATGTGTCTGCACAAGCGAATGGCTGAAGACAAGCTCGTTCAGTCATATATTTGTCTTAGTCTCTTTAGGGTGCCTTCTAGTAGAAATGGTGGCTTGGAGGGGATTTGCTGGACCAGTTAATTCAAGGCAGAGGGTCAGTTCAGATGGTTATAGTGATTTTTTTTTTTGAATTTCAGATAAGTAATTTTGATATATTTGGCGTAAGGACATAGGACATCATGAGGGTTTACTGGGACCTTAAAACAGTGTTGGTGAGACAAAAGCCAGGAAAACTGCACTAAGGAATTCTTTCCATCATGACAATGTACTATTTTTCTTTGAAGGCTGCCCTTGGAGAATTTTGCTGGATAACCTTACCCCATTCACAACGCAGCCCTGGTCTTGACCCTTGAGACTTCTTTTTGTCCCCAAACTTACAGATTTGGAAAAGGAACATGATTTAAATCCCTCGAAGATGGCTTAACTACTATTTTTAGGTGGTATAGGTCAAAGAGGAACTCTGGTGGTGTCGTGGTTATGCCTTGGGTTGAGATGGGCAAGGTCAGCAATTAAAAACTGACGAAAGACTTCTCCAGTTAACAGTCCCAGTCTCAGACACTCCCAGGGGGCAAGTTACCCTGCTCTATAGGGTCATTATGAGTTGAAATTGACTCGATGGCAGCAAATTTGGGTCATGAGTCACAGTGTTCTGAATTCTTCAGGGAAAGATTAGTGAGATAGAAACATTGCCTTCAGAGTGTATAGACCTAGATGGAAAATATGTGGAGAAACAATAGCTTCCTATTTTGATATTTTTGTTCTATAATTTTATATAGCATTTTATGACTTAACCTTTGGACATGAGAGAAAAGTATTTTCTGTATATCCTAAGAAGTTTAGGCAAGTTATTGGTGAAAATCCTGCAGCATTGTGTTCTAGTTAGGTGTTAAGTCAACTTGGATGGGTCAGAGTTTTCAGTGGTTTGGCAGCTGTGTTAGACAGGGTTCTCAAGAGAAACAAGATCAGGACACTTATGATTTTATATATATATATATATATATATATATATATATATATATATATATATATACATACACACACATATATATACATATATATAAAATAAACAACTAATTAGTCTATAGAGCAGTACAGATGGCTCAGCGCAACTCACTTCCATGAGACAGCTAATACACTGGCAGTCCTCAAGTCATGAGGCCACCAGGTGCAAGTCAAGAAAGCAGAAAGCTGAGTCCTCTGTACCACAACGAAGGCAATGCCGCCACAGGCAGCAAACAGAAAGGCAGGTCACCAACAGTCAGCCAGATAACAGGGTCTGACAGTCCCTATGTCAAGCGATGTGCACACCAGTGGAGTGGTGAAGCAGGTCTCAAAGGAATCTCAAATGATAGTGACACAGCCGACAGGTTGGGTGTCCCACAGGTAGTGTAACTTGCAAGGTGAGGCAGAGAACCAGCACACTGCTCTGATCATCAAAGAGTAAGAGACAAGAAAGGCAAGGCTTGTCAAGCCATTTATCTCCCTGACTTCAATTAATCCCACATGTGTTCATTGGCCAGGTTGGCACAATAAACCTACCTATCCCAGTAAGTGATTGCCTGTGATGCTATCAAACACAATGTTATCATTTCCATAATGGGATCTTTATGAGCACTCGATCAGCTGTAAAATTATTAGGGTGAGGTTCATCACTCTTGCTCCGATTATGACCCTGATGCAATTGATTGGCATTTCTTTCGTGAATGCGGTCTTTTTTCCAGTATAAATGGATGCTATGGAAAAACTTATTACTTTTTGTTGGGTCTAGATCTTACATCTGGTTCTTTGGCCACAAGTTCTTTGAACTTGAACTAATACCACATCATATTGCCCGCTGATCCTGGGAGTCATCAGTGGCTAGCCATCTGATCTACTTACCTTGGATTTGTTTATCTCTGCAGCCAATAGTTCATTGTCTATCTGCTAATCTTGAGGTCATCAGCCCCATTGCTACTTGAGTCAGGAGAAGCCCTCAGAATAACATCTGGCCCACGAACTAGAATTTTATCAGGACTTGGGCTTGCCTTGGAGAGAGATTGGACTTTCTACTCCCATAAAGAGTTATCGTCTCAGAAACTCACAGAGGCAGTTAGGGTCACTATGAGTCAGAACTGATTCTATGGCGATGAGTTTGATTCTTTTGGTTCTACAGTTCAGCATTTTTACACTTTACGTCAAATTTTCTATTCCTCTCTTCATATATATCATATACATATATATGGAATCTAAGAAACATTGCATTTTATGAATCAGTTCAAGTATTTATGGATTCCCTCTTCTGAGATTTCACCACCTGACTGTCAGTTGGTTGTACAATGACGGTTTATGTTTTATTTTGATACTGGAAATTAATCCACTGTATTTCAAGTACTAGAGTCACCTATGGTAGAGAGGTTTCAGCAGAGTTTACAGACTAAGAGTGGGAAGAAAAGTCAGGAGACTACTTCTGAAATCCAGCCATTGAAAACATGACAGATTACAAGAGAATATTATCTGGTATAGTGCTGGAAGATGAGTCTCCTAGGTTCGAAGACACTGAAAACATATAGTGACAGCAACAATAGATAGAAACATCCCAACACTCTTGAAGATGGTGCAGGACTAGGAAGTGTTTCAAATATATATATATATGTTTATATATATGAGTTTATATATATATAAACTCTGAACTGCTAGAATGGATTTTAAGAAGAGCTACAGCTTCCTTTTAGGATGTGCTACCAACTACAGAAGTCTGATTGGAATAATTTGAGTCCAGAGTCAAAGGTCACTTGACCTCTTGATTGGGCAGGATGTTCTCCAAGTCTTGTCTCCTCAGGTTATCATTATGGACATCAGCTGACTTTGAAATACAGATTTGCAGAAGTGCCAACTATTAATAGACACAGGAAGGCACAGTTACCGTAAGAGTCTGACAAATATAGATTTGTGATGTCATTATACTCTCAATTTCTCTTCAGCCAACAAAAACATTGCCCTTTCTATTTCTTTCTTAGTCTTCTCAGTGGGACATTAGAACACAAATGGCTAGGTAAAGAGCATGCACACAAATAGTACACAAATTCAAACATAGATTCTGTTATTTTAAGCTCACTTTACATTTTCATTTTATTTACTGTCTTCTTTCTAAAACATTCACGCATTTCTTACTGTCCTTTGCTCTAACAAACTAGAGCATTTGAACTTGCCGTATATACTCGTGTATAAGCCAAGTTTTCCAGCACAAAAAATATGCTGAAAATGGGTTTGGCTTATACACGGGTCAGTGGTACCCCAGCGAGGTGTAACATTTCGCTCTGCTTTGGGATACAGATGATGATGAGGAATCCAGTTTTGAAGGATTTTAACTCTTTACATTTGAGCTTGGTTATTGATTGAGCTCAGGGAATAGTACTGTTAAGGTATCCTCGTTGATACCTTATTGTTTTTGTTGAACCTATTTTCTACTTACTGTGCTGGTTTACTGATGTTAAATTACTTGTCCTTTTATTTATGTTTTTACTTAAAATAAATATTTAAATACATCACCCCACTGATGTCTCAATTTTTAGTAATTTTATTTTCATTTGTTTTTATTTTTGAAACTCACCAATAGCTTCTGCATTTTCCACCCTAGGCTTATATTTGAGTCAATCAGTTTTTCTGGTTTCCCAGGTAATAATTTGGTACCCCTGCTTATATTTGGGCTGGCTTATATTCGAGTATGTTTGAGTATACATGGTAAATTTATCTTTATGCATGATTTGTGATCTTTCTCTTTGGGAAATTGGTCAGAGAGGGGCTGATGGGACCTCTAAGATTATGACCCTAGTCACACACTGGAAAAAAACTTTTTTTGTAGTAATTAACCAGTTAAGAGGAAAAGGGCAACGTTGACCTAAGAACAAATTTCAGAGTGTGGGGAAAGGAGGAATGGAAACGGGAAACATGAAAGATGAGGGATCTGTGATGGTCCACTGAGCAGATTTCACTGGATGAATTGAAACCAAACGTGTGAATTGTTAAACAGTAACATGATGGTTTGTTCTGCACCCATTCACCTAATTCATAATAAAACTCTTATTAAAAGAAAAGACTATATTCTCTGAAAAGTCAGTTATAATCTGGCAAAAATGCAGTGGTGGTTTTATGCCATTACTTGTGAAAATGTTAAGACAGATTTCAGACATATGCTTTAAGGGAAATAGTGTGGAATTTAATTTACACTTGATTATCCCACTGTACATTTTATAATGAATAAGTTTCTCTGCAGTTTTAATGATAGCGTTGGTTTGTACAAATAAAGTAAGCCAGGTGGAATTATTATTTAGGCATTTAAAATATTTTTCTCCTTACAGATCTACTATTTTTGACTGAATTTTCCCCTGTATATTGTTGCACAATATTCTATTTTTGTTTACCTCATGGATCTTGCCATGTGTAGTACTTCATAACACTGTGGTAATATAACCTTCCATGGGTTTGTATTTTTGCCCATTTAACTTAACTTCAGGGCTATTTTTTTCAGCCACGAGTGGCATCAATTTATTTTTCTTTATCAATTTGTGTCATGCCAAGGATTTATTTGAATGTTTGCTTTCATAACAATGAGGGTAGTGAAAATATAAAATGTAACTCATGTTGCAAGTATAAGAAAATTCTTGTCAGAAAAATAATCAGTGAGAAAATAAATGAATCTAAATAAAGAATAAAGAAATAGCAAAATAAAGAATAATTATTTGTTAGTTTAATATGCATGTCTGAGTTCTTACATGACGAAGCCCTGAAAAGTTCATGGAACAAAACCATTATCTTTTAATTGAAATTTTTCATGAACTTTCTGAAGCCACCTAGTATATATGTGTAAAAATATTAAGCAAATATGATTAAGAATCCTAGATAATGTATGATATTTAATGATTGGTGAAGATTTTATATTTCTAAAAATTTGAATAAAAATTACTCTCATTAATGTCATGCAATCAAATACCAGGTATGGAGAATGCTGGATTAGCCAAGAGCAAGGCTGCCAGAATTGACAGAATACCAATTGAAATGTTTCAGTTGGCTGAAGGACCATTGGAAGTACTCGCTCCACTATGTCAGGAAATTTGAAAGACAATTACTTGGCCAACTGACCAGAAGAGAACTATTTTGTGCCCATTCCAAAGAAAGATGACCCAACAGAATGCTCAAATTATAGACCGATATAACTGATATCATACACAAGTAAAATTTGCTGAAGATTATCCAATTGTTGTACCAGTACATTGACAGAGAACTGCCAGAAATTCAGGTTGGATTCAGAAGAGGATATGGACTAAGGAATATCATTCCTGATGTCGGCTGCATCTTGGTTCCAAGTAGGGAACATCAGATAAAAGTTTATTTGTGTTTCACTGACTATGCAAAGGTATTTGACTATGTGGACCATAATAAATTATGGATAACCTTAAGAAGAATGGGAATTCCAGAACACTTCACTGTGCTCATGAGGAACTTATACACTGATCAAGAGGCAGCTGGGCAAATAGAACATGGTAATATTGCATGATTTAAAATCAGGAAGGATGTGTGTATCTTGGTTGTACCTCTCCCCATACTTGTTCAATCTGTATGCTGAGCAGATCACCAGAGAAGCTGGATTATATGAAGAAGAAGAATGTGGGATCAGTATGAGGAAGGCTTTTTAATATCCTGTGATATGCAGATGACACAATCTTGCTTGCTGAAAGTGAGTAAGATTTGAAGCACTTGATGAAGATGACAGTTTCTAGCTTTCAGTGTGGATCACAACTCATTATAAACAAGATCAAAATCTTCAGAACTGGACAAATAAGTAACATCATGATAAATGGAGACAAGGTTGAAGTTGTAAAGGATTTTTTTCTTGCTTGGACCTACAGTTAATGCTCATGGAAGCAACTGTCAAGAGATCAAAAGATGCATTGCCTAGCTAAATCTCTGTGTAAGGCTTATTTAAAGTATTGAAAAGCAAGGATGTTCCCTTGAGGAGTGAGATGAGCCTGACCTAAGCCTTGGTATTTTCCATTGCATCATATGTATGTGAAAGTTGGACATGGAATAACGAAGATCAAAGAATCGATGCATTTGAATCGTGGTGCTGGAGAATATTGGAAGTACCACTGCCTGCTAAAAGGACAAACTGATTAGTCTAGGAATAACTAAGATCAGAGTGCTCCTTGGAGGTAAGGATGGCAAGACTTTATCATACATATTTAGGATATGTTACCAGGAGAGACTAGTTCCTGAGTAAGGACATCATTTTTGGAAACTTGGAAGGGCAGCAAAATAGAGGAAGGTACTCAACAAGATGGATTAATACAGTAGCTGCATCAGTGGGCTCAGGCAGAGGATCAATTGTGAGGATGGCACAGGACCGTGCAGTGTTTTCTTGTGCTGTGTTCTGCTGCTATTGTTGCAGACAACTCTATGGCACTTACCAACAACAGAGGATGCTGAGGCACTGTGGTGATTAAGATAGACTCTCTGGTTAGAAGGGATTGGCATGTGATGGGGGAAAACAAAACAAAACAAAGCAACAACAACAAATAAAACCTACTTCCATCAAGTCAATTCTTATTCATAGTGTTCCTATGCAGGGTCACTGAGGCTGTAAATCTTTACAAGAGAAGAAAGACAGATTTTTCTACCATGGAGTGGCTAGTCGGTTTTAACCTACAATTTTGGTGGATATTTCATCTAGCAATTACTCAACAACTCTAGGTCATCGCAATACTATGGGACGCATTCTATGATGGAGGAATGAGGTAATTAGTGTATTGTGTCAACCTGGCCGATAAACACATGTGGGGTTAATTGAAGGGCAGAGGGATAAACGGTTCCATGAGCCTCACCTTTATTGTTTTCGGGTCTCTTGTCATGTGATGGTCGGACCAGCTGCTTTAGCCAGTTCTCTGCTTCAGCAGGCAAGGTTCACTTCTTACAAGACATCCCTGAGGGACCCACCCTGATGCATCCCTGGGTGATGGAGCGGCTGTGTGTGTGGACCACTGCCAGCGCTGTGATGCTTATACATTCACTGACTCAGATTTCCTCCTTCAGCTGGCATCATTGCTTGTCTTTTGTGAGATGGAGGACTTTGTGGATTGGTGTCGGACATATGGGTTAATGTTGGACTTGTGGGTTTGGGCAGCACTGTGTAGGGATGTTTTCTTGATGTGCACTTAACTTTTATATAAAACTATCTTTTATACATGAGTTTCTGTGGATTTGTTTCTCTAAAGTACCCAGACTAACACAAGGAAGTATAGGGAGGTACATGTGGGAATAATTCAGTGATGGAGATCAGTGAAGAACTCCCAGGGGGCAGGATATTTGTATTGATATACTAGGCATATTTGAGATGACTTCAATGAGTCTTGCCTTTGTATACTTCTCTTTAGGTAGGATTTGTAACTTGTAACTTGCTCCTGTGCATAGACTATGTGAAAGGTAAGGGGATATCACTCCTGAAGTTATGTTATTTAAAAAAGAAAATGTGTAAGGATTTGGCATCTGCAATCAAGGCTCCTGATGAGTTGATTTTAAGTTAAGCAAAAGTTCGGTGATCTTGGGGAGGCCTGACCTACTCAGGTGATTTACTTTAATGAGATTAGGTCTGAAAGAGTCAGCTGTCGTGTTGTGAGCAGACCTGTGAGTGAGCTGTATGACAAAGGATTGGACTGGCTCATTTGAAAGCCAGGTGGGAACCATGAGGAATTGAGTTCTGCCATGTGAGCCTGGAATAGAACTCTAAGATCCAGAGAAGAGTAAAATCCAGCTAATATGTGGACTGCTTTCTCACCAGACTGTAATCACAGAACACAGTTAGACTGCATTTGAATTCCTGTGAGATAATAAATGGATATTGTTTTAGGCAAATAAAATTGTAATTATTATGCAGCAATAAGAAACTAATGTAAGTGGAATGTGAAAGCCAGTACTCAGGAAAAGAATGTTCTGGGATTTTAATCGAGTGGTTGAAAACTGCAAACTTTGCCATGAGGTGGACTTGAGTTCTAATTTAGTTTGGTGACTCTGAGTCACTGAATTTTTCATTTTTCCTCCTGGACATGATCACTTGTTATCATTATTATCCTCGTCCTTGTTTGACTCTTCCTTCTCCTCTGGACCATCGTTATCACGATCATAACTAGTCATCTTCAGTCTCCTAATCATCACCACCATCACCATGATATCTTCGTTTCCTAAGGTTGACGTAACAAAATACCACAAAGTGGGTGTTTTTAAAGAGCAGAAATTTATTGTCTCACAATTCTGGAGGCTAGAAGTCCAAATTATGATATGTTGATTCTTTCTCAGGGTCTTAAAAAAGGAATTAGTTTATGCCTCTCTCCTAGGGTCTTGTGGCTCCTGGCAATTATTAATATTCCTTTATTTATAGATCCGTTCTCACATGGTGTCTTCTTCTAATGTCTGTGTCTTTTCTTCTCATAAGATGCCATTCAGATGGGATTAAAAGCCTCCCAACTCTTGTGTGATCTCATGTTAACCTAACCAACGATAGCGGAAAGATACTATTTCCAAGTAGGGTCACATGTTATAGGTCCTAAAACCCTATGGTCACAGAGTTGCTTTCAACTTATAACAATCTTATAGGATACAATACAACTGTTCCATAGGGTTTTGTAGACTATGAATCTTTATGGGAGCAGACAGCTTCATCGTTTCCCTTCAGATCAGCTAGTGGGTTTGAACTGCTGGACTTTGTGGTTAGCAACCCAACTCATAACCCAATACAATACAGAGGCTCCTTTTGGAGGTCCAGTGGATTAGAAATTCAAAATATCTATTTTTAGGCCACACAAGTTGATTCATAATGCTATCATCATCATCATCATCTTCTTCATTGTTATCGATTCCTCCTAGGGCTATTGTAAAGATTAAATGAGCTAAATTGGTGAGTTATGTTCAAAAGGGAGATGGCATAACATAGACCCAGTATTCTAAGCTTAGTCAGTATGATCTCAAGTTTCCATTCCGTTCCTGAATCCTTTTCTAAACTCTTACATTGTTCTTTGCTAGTTGGGACAGCTTGAGGCTTAACAATTTGAAAGATCTAGATTTTAATACCAGCTTTAATTTGAGCAAATCATTTAATATTTTAAATATCAATGTCTTAATATATAAATGTGAAATAATATATCTATTTTATGTGACTGTAAAGATTAAATATAATAATGTATTTGAAGTATGTAAAAAAGTATACACTTAAGAATTCCTTAGATGATCTAAGAAGTGTTTGCACGTACGTATTATTGTTTGTAGTCTACACCCCATTGCATGTATGATTCACATAAATAGCTCCATCTACACATCTTTCGTAAACTTCTCTGCATAATAAACATTATTGAGGAAAATACTCTCTCTACAGGTCACTGAAACTATTTTAATTGGTCTAGAATGTTTTAGGTCAGGAAAATACTGAAAATTAATTGGTATGTTACATATTCTGACATTATCTTTCCAAGCATTGTGCTTCTTTATTTTAAATATTCTTCACTGTAATTATTTCTTGTGTGTGTGTGTGTGTGTGTAGCTGAACAGATTGAATTATGTCCCTTCGGTCCCTCTTCATTGATTGTATAATTATTTGTCCTTTGATTTCAAGGGCTGAATCATTGCTTTCTATTTATTAGTTTATAGCTACTTTTTTTTTCTTTTCAGTAAGGCATTCTTATATTGTGAATAGGTATTGATCTTAGGTTTTGAATAGATAGTGGTGTCTGGTTAACTGAAGCAAGCGCTTCTGCCTAATGTGACTTGTTATTACTATAATCTTCTGCACTCGGCTACTGCTGCTGCTAGTAC
This sequence comes from Tenrec ecaudatus, assembly GCF_050624435.1. NCBI lineage: Eukaryota > Metazoa > Chordata > Mammalia > Afrosoricida > Tenrecidae > Tenrec > Tenrec ecaudatus. The sequence continues at coordinate 110,941,766 of NC_134540.1, read as the reverse complement.
AGAGCAAGCTGAAAACCGAGATGCCCGGAGGAATAATGAGGAACGGGCAAGATTTACTTTATTTTCTCATTGTGGTACTGCAGTTCTTTTCTTGGCTGCTTCGCTTGTTTTATTGGCTTCTTCATTCTTCCTGTTTCATTGGGTAGAGACTATGTTTATGTTGCCTTACAAATTATCCTTCCACTTGGCATTTGCTATTGCTAATTGCCTACTATCTTTTCCCCCATTTAGGTAACGAGTGGCTATTTTGTATCTACCTCCACAGGAATATTACGGTTTCTTATCATGATTACACTGCATCTATTTCTCCCTTCTACTCTATTTGATTTATATGTATGTGGTGCCTTCTTAACATGGAGGAAGCAGAGGCATTCATATTCATCATCGGTCTTTGCAAGAGCAAGTTTTAAAAAGCATAGATCCAATGTATTCTGTATAGTGATGTAGATTAGGAAACAGAATTGCAATTAGTTGCATTTTCAATAACTTAGAAAATTGTGTAATTATATAACTCTATCAGAGCCTGCTTATTACTTGTGTCAGGACAGAGAGCTCAGGCGGTACTTACTGATTGAGATACAGGAATGCTTGCTGTGAAGGGACAGTTTTATCTGGGGCCTCTTGACTGGCCACTCATGGTACATCAGCCATTGTGTTCCCGACTAACACAATATCTTTTTTTTTTCAGAGTCATGGACCTTTGAGAACTAGAAAAAAACAATAGAGGGCAGTGTTTTTCTGCTATAAGAAGATGACATGAAACATGGTAAAGCTATTATTCTGTGGCTTATTTAAATAGGCATTTCTAGTCATATTTATCTTATGTCTGGCAGGAGATTCTGTAGGCATCCTCCAGCGAGTAGCTGATGCTTACTGGAATCACTATTGACAACACTGCCAGTTTAAGGCCCTTGTTTAAGGCATCTGTCTCCTGAATTGAAATGATCTCTCAATTCCAGGCTCATCTCTTGAATTCATCCTTTACCCTGCTGTCAAAGTTATCTATTTTCAACAGAAATGCAACCATTTCACCCCATGCCTCGAACCCTTTCCCGTCTCTCTATTTTAAAGAGGTGATCATCTCATTAAAATGTCAAACTTAGGAGCCAAGGAAAGTTGACTGGATAACTGTGAGACATGACACACAAGCCTTTGTTTCTTACCCTAAAAACGGAGCTAATAATACCATGCAGAGGGATTCTGTGATGACCCGTTAACCTTCTGTCAGATGGTTGTACTTTGGTGGGTTGCATGTTGCTAAGATGCTGGGAGTTATGCCACCAGTATTTTAAGTACCAGCAAGATCACCCGTGATGACTAGGTTTTAGCAGAGCTTTTAGTCCACGACAGGCTAAGAAGAAAGACCTGGTAACTTACTTCTGAATATCAGTCTATGTAAATTCTCTAAGTCTCAGAATATTGTCTGAGAGTTCGCCTGCTTATTTTGGATGCCTCATCAGGAGGGACTAATGATACAGACATCATATTTGACAAAATGGGACTCCAACAATGACAAGTAAACCTGTCACTGTGATGGACTGATGCATGGGTTGCAACAGTGGATTCTCACATACAATGAACATAAAACCAGAACAGGACTGGACAATGTTTCATTCTGCTATACATGGAAGAGGGTGCCCTGAGTCAGAGAGCTGGGGGTTCTGAGTCAGAGTGGACTTGACAGCAACGGGCAAATGTGAGCATTGTGCATAATCTGGGCTTTTAAAACATTTACTTTTAGTTATTAAAAAATAGGTATGATATAGATTTAAAGTCAGATATATTTTCAGAAAAAAGGAACACATTAGAAAAGACAGGGGATGTAATTTGATTTTTTTCCCCCAATTGATGAAAATCTATTGTGATTCTATTGTAAAGCAACTGCAACTCACTGCTCCATTTTTCCTGGTGCCTGGTTAGTTTATGTTCATGTGATCATGATTATTTAAGAATATTTCATTTTAGAATCTGGTATTATAAATTTGACAGAAATGTCAACATGACATGGTCAAAAGAGAAACACAAAAGTAACTGGATAAAAGTAACTCAGCCAAAAGAGGATCCTATTCAGAGCAAAAGAGTGAAAACTAAGTGTGTTGAAGAAAGCAGATGGTGCCCGGCTATCAATCAAAATAGTGACTGGGGTCTTAAAAGCTTGCAATGAAGCAAGCAGCCATCTAAGTGAGGAGTCAACTAAATCCACACAGAAGAGGCACACCAGCTTGTGTGATCGTAGGATGACAATTACATTTGAGTACAGTGAAAAGTATCAGAACTAAAATGATGAACATCCAACTTGGAGAAGGCTATTGAGGACAGTAGGAGCCCCAAACCCATCTGCAGAGCATCTACTCAGACCAATCCACTGACAAATCCACTGTAGCCAAAGGCAGGGGTCCTAAAGAGCCAAACTATCAAGCAGAAATCATTATACTCTATTGAATTCAATACTTGGCCAGTTGGCCTCCCTATCGACATGACCTGAATTTCTACTGTGTGCAAGTATCTCTTAGTTGTTCCATGGCAGAAATTTCTTCCCACTGATACACCATTTGTATTTTTGTCTTTATACGAATAGAATCTTATCCTTGCCACCTTAAAAAAACAAAAATGATGAAGGCCTTTAATAAGATGGATTGATACATGACAATATCAGTAGGCTCAAACATAAAAAAATAATTGTGAGGATAGCAAAAAAAAGAGTAAAAAATATTTAGAGGCAATGAAGGAGATTAATAACAAATTAAATATTATCAGTATGAATATTTTTATCTGGAATGAAAGGATTTATGGGTTCAAAGTCTCTTTTGAATGCATTCAGCTACACTTCATAACTTTGTCTTTGTGGGCATTCCACCTGAGATGAACGTCGGACATACCACACTTTTTCTTTTCAGTTACAACCTTGCTTGTTTCATAGTCCCTTCCTGGTCCTTTTTTGGCCATTCCCTTCAAAGGAGATTCCCTTAGTTCCATCTTCCTCTATGCTTGTTATTATCTTAAAATAGGAAATACATGTGTATCACCTGTCCCCTGCCCCCACTTGAATTTAAACCATCCAAAACAAGGGAATTTGGATTATTCAGTTATATGTCTGGTCTCTGAAGTAGAGACTGACTAATGTCATAGGAAAAGAACAAAGCCTACTGCCTTCAAGTCATTTTGATGCCTAATGACAGTACAAAACCAAATAACACGGCTCCATATTGCTTGTTTGAGGTTGTACATCATTACAAAAGCAGACTCAATAAATACTTGTTAGATGAATAAGTAGTATGCTGAAACTCCAAATCTCCAAGAAGCAATGCTCAAAAGGCCTTCTCTTTCTTTGTAAATTGTACTGATTTCTTATGGAAGTCTTCCCAAGAAGCCTCCCAGTGTTACAGAAGTCTCATGCAATTGGCTCAGTGGAGTTACTAGCATATAGTAAGAACTTCGTGTAATCCCCATGTCCTGCAAACAATTAAAATTCTTGAGCCATTTAAGTCCATCTGGGGGCACCTTGGAAATCTACTTCTGAAAAATTAGCCACTAAAACCCTTAGAGCACTGTTATGCGATGACACATACAAGGTTGTCATAAGACTCTTCATTGTGATTTGGATTAAAGTTTTCACAGCTAATAGGTTTTCCATTCAGTAGTTCCTGAACATTTTATATCATAATACTGATTGCAAGCCCCACAATGTAATAGCACTTTCCCCAGTTCTTCCCTGTTTTCCATTTGTTCCTTTCTTGACTGTTGAGCTTTATCCCTGGGAAAATGCTATCCGTTTTATCTTGCATGGTTGATTGTTCTAAGGAGCGGGCACCACCTCGGTATTACTGTTCACCTTACAGGCCTGTCAATGGTTTGGCTGAAAGTGAGCCATGGGTATGGGTTGGAATTTTAAGTACTAATTACTACTACAAGTATAAGAGATTAATACAAAAAAGGTTTGTTTTTTTTTAATAAAAGAATACAGCCTGCATGATTACAGTGTAAGTCTTCTGCTCAAAAAGATGTCTCTGACACTTACCCTCAGTCAGGCTTGCGTTACAGATCTTTGCTGTCATTGCTGTAGAAAATGAGAGTGGATGAAGAGAAAGAATTGGAGAACTTGTGTGAGCTATGAGAGACCCGGCTTTCGTATCAACAGCAGTTGTATCAACAGTTTAGTATCAACAGCTTTAGTATCAACAGCTCTAGTATCAACAGCAGTTGTATCAACAGTTTAGTATCAACAGCAGTATCAACAGCTTTAGTATCAACTACCCTACTGGATGGTTCTGCTCCATCCTTTAGACAAGTCAGGATTGACTTGGTGGAATGGGTTTGTTTCGTTTTTTATTCTTCTAGTTGCTCAATTTCCTTATGCCAATGCAGGAATAATGTTGTGTACATCTATTGTACCTCAGTGGGATATTCTGAGCAGAAAATGAATGATAGCATGAGCACATATTGACATGACTTAAAAACAAGAGGTAACATTTAGCACAGTATATTAGCACCCACTCTTGTATCAAAAATAGAAGCAAAGAACTAAAATTATTTTTAAAAAGAACTAAAATTGTAAAAAAAAGACAGTCCCAACTTTACCCTACGTTAAGTTTGAGGTTTTTCCCACAGTTTTCAAACTTTCATTTTTATCTATTTTACAAGTGTAACTATGAATGAAAGATTTCAAAAGAAAGAAGAACTTAGACCAAAACAAGAAACGCAAGAGGCTCAGCAAACATACATGTTCTAGTTCTGCTGTACTCTGGAAAAAATGGCCAAATAGCATTAAGTTTTCTAAGACGTTTTAGCTTCTTTTCCATCCGATCTTCTTCTCTGATTCTCTACAGATTTGCTGCTCTTTGCAAGGACCCTTTTTGCGCGTGAAACTTGAGTTGGCTTCAAAGAGGGACACAACAGCACTGCTAACACACCTTATTCAATGGAGGACGCACGCGACCTCCTTCACACACGTGATCACTGTTGCAGAAACCTCCTATTTAAATACACACTTATCTGAGCTGAAACGATTGGGGTCAAGGCTTCCAAGAGAGGGGCTGAATACACCTCTACTGAAGCAATGCCCACAGTGGCCTGACTTCAATTGAAAATCACCTACCCTCATTAAAGAGCAACTAAGAAACCATATGCCCGTTTTAGTGACTCGTCATGAGAGTAGGTACTTATTCTCCTTGTTATATTTTCAGATAAATGCCTAAGGGACCTGTCAAATATCAACAATGGCTCATATAAGAGTGCCAATTAGTCACCTTGCTACTCAGGGCTTGGGAACAATGCACGGTGCTCTGGAAGCCCCTTGAATACAAGCCTCTTTGCCTCTTAATCCAAATGAATAATTAATGATAATTATCGTGCTGCAGTTATCATCTGTGATAATAATATATATGTAAGCTGAATAAATTCAATCTGCTACTATGCTAAAATGGCAACTTATAACATTCTTAAGAAATACAGCCATAATTGTCAATATTAATGGTCAAGGAAAAAAGGACAATTTTATATCAGGAATTACAGCAAAAAGGCCTAAAACCTTTTGTTCTCAAGTGGGTTCTGACTTATAGTGACACTCTAGGACAGAGAGGAACAACCCTATAGGATTTAAAAGGTTATAATCTTTATGGGAGTAAATTGTTTCTCCTATGGAACAGCTGGGGTTTTTGAACCACTGACATTGCTTAGCACTTAACTCCTGTACCACCAGGACTTCTTTAAAGAATGAAAGTGGAAATGAATCATTTTGATTATATTTGCTCCACATCCATCACTGATGGGATCCTGCTGTGGGGATGCTGGGGATCCTACACTTGTGGGAAGCACAAACTATAGAAAAAGCTTTACTATACATGTGTACCCCATAATCTGCCTGAAACACTGTTACATAGCAAAACATCAAACCAAACAAACATGACATGCCTTGGTAGAGAGGTAGGCAGTGCTGATTCATGGCAGTTGTGGGGGAAGGTTTTCCTTTTAAAACAGCCCAAATGGCATAGAATCACCTAGTGAAATTGGTAACCTAATACTTTCTCCCAGTTGTTTCATTGTCACTTGATGGCCAGGCGCTGCACTTCCTTTGTTCTCTGTCACTGTCTTTATTTATCTCTGTATCTGTATATATCTGCATGGTGCAAATTAGTTGCTAACTAAAAGGTTGGAAGTTTAAGTTCACCCCAGAGCTGCCTCAGAAAAATGCCTAGGCATCTACTTCATAATAAATGCCTAATCCATCAAAGAACAAAAAATCATATCATTGGCTGCACACCTCCATGATAGGATCACTGAAGCCAAATGGGTGCATAAGCAAATGTGGCGAAGAAAGCTGATGATGCCGGCTATCAAAAGAGATAGTGTCTGGGGTCTTAAAGGCTTGAAGGTGAACAAGTGGCCATCTAGCTCAGAAGCAACAAAGCCCACATGGAAGAAGCACACCAGTCAGTGCAATCACGAGGTGCCAAAGGGACCAGGTATAAGGCATCATGCAAAAAAAAAAAGATATATATGTATATATATAAATATATATATATATCATATTGAATGAAGGGGGAAGTGCAGAGTGGAGACCCAAGGCCCAAGTGTCGGCCACTGGAGATCCCCTCATAGAGGGGTTTAGGAGAGGAGATGGGTCAGTCAGGGTGCGAGGTAGTACCGATGAAGAACACAGCTTTCCCCCAGATCCTGGATGCTTCCTTCCCCCAACGACCATGATCCGAATTCTACCTTGCAGGACTGGATAGAGCAGAGGTTGTACACTGGTACATATGGGGGCTGGAGGCACAGGGAATCCAGGGTGGATGATACCTTCAGGACCAAGGGTGTGAGGGGTGATGCTGGGAGAGTGTAGGGTGAGTGGGTTGGAAAGGGTAACTGATTACAAGGATCCACATGTGACCTCCTCCATGGTAGATGGATGGCAGAGAATGGGGGGAAGGGAGACTCCAGATAGGGCAAGATATGACAAAATAACAATCTATAAATTACCAAGGGCACATGAGGGAGGGGGGAGCTGGGAGGGAGGGGAGAAAAAAAGAGAACCTGATGCAAAGGGCTTAAGTGGAGAGCAAATGCTTTGAGAATGATTGGGGCAGGGAATGTGCGGATGTGCTTTATACAACTGATGTATGTATATGTATGGATTGTGATAAGAGTTGTATGAGCCCCTAATAAGATGCTTTAAAAAATAAAGCTCTGTTTTCCATAAAAAAAAGAAATGCCCAATCATCTACTTCATAAGAAATGCCTAGGCATCTACTTCAGAAAAATTATCCACTGAAAATTACATGGAGCACAGTTTTACTCAGATATATGAAAGTTGATGTAAGGTGGAATGTACTTGACATTAACTAGTATATCTCGATCTCTCCCTATATCTATGCTTTCACTTTTGAGCGTTCAGGTTGACTATTTTACCTGATAGGTGGCCAATTGTTTGTTTAACTTTAAGCTATTAAAACCCAAGAAGCTACTGTATATACTCGAGTATAAGCTGACCCGAATATCAGTCGAGGCACCCAATTTTACCACAAAAACTGCAGAAAAAAAACTGTGCTGAAAAACTCGGCTTATACATGAGTGTATACAGTGTATCTTTTAATAACTGGGCACCATCAGCTTTCTTCACCACATTCTCTGTGCACCCATTTTGTCAACCAGTGATCGTGTTGGGAAGGTGAGTATGACGCATTGCCACATTATTAGAATAAACCATTCCTGTACTGAGGTAAGATTTAAATAGAGGCCCAAAGTCCATCTGCTTACTTGCTTTATATATATATATATATCTCACATAGACAAATATACCGTATATACTCAAGTATAAGCAAACTCTCACTTTTGAGAGTTCAGGTTGACTACAGCACATTATGGTCCCATATGATTTTCTCGGCTATAAAAAACGCCGATTGTTAGGTCTTTCTCCCAAAGAGCTGCTGGATGGATTCAAACCAGTGACCTTTTGGTTAGCAGTTGATCATTGTTTCACCAAGGCTCCACCAGGCCTCCTTCCTCTACTTAAACCAAAATATAATGAGTCCTATGGTACTCTGGGCTAGATGCTAATTAGGGTGCAAACAACAAGGATGACAATTCAAACCCTCTGACTGCTTAGTGAGAGATAGATGAGGCCGTTTGCTCTTTTGAAGATTTATAGTCTTGGAAACTCTATTTATAGTTGCTATGAGTAGAAAAAGAAACCCTTGTGTTATTGTTGGTTACCACCCAGTTGGCAGTTCAAACCCACCAGCCACTAGAAGAGAGAAATAAGAGGCTTTCTGCTTTTACAAAGACTTACAACCTTGGAGACCCAAGGGAGCAGACTTATTTTGCCAGATAGCATCACTATGAGTTGAAATGGACACAATGGCAGCAGGTATATGATTTAAAATTAACTTGATGGAAATGTTTCTTTTTTCTTTTGTGTGGGGAGAGTGGGTTGACTAAGGAGCCCTCATGGCAGAGTGGTTAAGCGCTCAGCTGATAATTGAAAGGTTGGTAGTTCCAATCTACCAGTTGTTCTGTGTGAGAATTATGTATCACTTTGCTTCCATAAAGAATACTATTTTAGAAAACTTTTGGGGATTGTTCTAAGAGAGTCCCTATGAGTCATAATTGACTTCACAATGCACAACAACAATATAATCATTCCTTTTCTGTGGTGGGGTCAAATTTCTTAGAATGGCTTTTTTATCCATGTTTTTGTAACTAACTCCCACCAATTGATTGGGTGGGACTATGCTAATAAGGCATGTAAAAGACTATAGAGAGGATTGGTCAGAAATTCTGGGGACATTAGTGTCTGTCAAAGAACAAAAGCTCTTAATTGCATTGGGTTTGTCTAAATTTAGCAGATCAAGCAAAGTGGAGAAAGTTTGCAAGTTCAGATTCTTTTTCTTGTCAAATAAATTACTGTTATTTATGGAGCACTAAGTATATCTAAAGTTCCAAGCTAAATCTAGAGAAGCTTACAAACAACTATTTAAGAAAATAAAAGTAATGCTAATTTGTATAATCTTGTTAAATGCCATCCATTACTGCTCTATTTTATCTTTATAGGCACAGATGAATATTTTTTACTTAAGAACAACATTTTAGGGCAGAATATGATATAAAATTATAAAGTGGTTTCATTTTATTAAAATATAAATTTATTTGAATTCTGTCATTTGAAATCGTTATATCCTCGAGATTTATAAGAAGAAAATGTTACTGGTTACTTGGTATGCTTAATGGGTTAGCCAGTTAACTGGAGATACAAATCCAGTGACATGCATATATGCATAAGAAAGAGTGTTATATCAAGAAAGCTTCCCAGCTTACTCCAATTCAAGACAACACTAGTCCCTAAGTCCCATAGCCATGTGCAGTGATGCAGACGGTGGGAACATCACAGGCAGAGTCACGGAGATCCAAGTTTGGTGGAAACATGGCAGGGCTCTGGCAGCTCACAGGGTCAGAGATCCAGGTGTCCCAGCAGGCAGGAAGGTGAAGCAGAAGAAAGAGAGTGCCGTTTCTGGATCCTTCTTTTAAGCAGGCCACCCCTCCAAGAAGACAGCATCAGGCTGTGGCTGACGGATTTGATTCCACCTCTAGCCAGGATTGTCAAGTTGACATAAAATCATCTAACCATCACAATATTATCATTAGAAAACTAACATTTTGTTTGAATTGGGTGAAATAAGCCTTTAAAATAATCTTTTATTTGACACTGATAGTATAAATTTCAAGTATTAGAAAAATATGATAGGCAATTCCAGTGAATGCTTAACAGCTAGGTTTTAAAACCATTGTCCAATTCACTGTAGCTGTCAATGAACTCCAAACTACAAAATAATTTTCAAATGTATACTTATAAATCCCTCATTTTCATGGAAAATTATTAAATGAGCTTCCTCATTCTTGATGAGTTAAGCAGTGGGAAAACAAACAGGTATATTATTTATAACAACTTTTGAAAAAAATTTTTTTTAACTTTTCTCACTTTTCTCCTTTTGGTGCATCTAAATCCTTTTGTATTTGGGTTTTCCTTGGCTCTTTTTCCTTAGTGATTCCAAAGGTAATATGGTTTTCTACTTCCAGGAAAAAAAATTTATCTCCATAGAATCTAGATTGACTTCATCAATTTTCTTTTTAAGCTATTTTCATATCATATATACATATATACTTAATAATAATTAAAATGTCTTGGAGACAAACATAAATTTAACATGGGAAAGGATAATATAATATCCCTTATAGATATCCTGATCAATTACAGACATCCTATTTTTATGTCTTTTGAGGGAAAATTATCCCACGGTAGGAATGCTTATTCGAGATGTTGAGGGTAAGAATAGCCAGAGAGCATAGTAGCTCATTTTCATTGAGAGCTTTTATGCAGAAAATGGGAGAAACACTCTACAGCAAAAGATTGCAGTGTGACATATAGTTCATGCCCATATAAAACACTTTTTTTGGGGGTAGCTGTGCCCTCTGTGTGCCATTATGAAATTTTTCTACTCACTGGCTTAAAGAGACTCAGCAGGAGTTTAGAGAGTGAAACATTTTATTTGAATCAGAACCCCTTGGCTTTAACTGTGCTTCTTTAGACAAGTATATATTACCTTAGTTCCAGGCCTATCTTAAGTTTTCACTGGGTCTAACAGAATTAGAAGCTATTTCAGGCTTGTTGGTAACGATCTCGACGTTATGATACTTTTCGATTGTAGAGCCCCAAATCAAGATCTAGACATGGTAGTAGATGCCTTATTCTTAAATATCAGCTTCACAGGGAAAAATATGTTTCTCCAAATTATTTGAATTACTGACAAATCTGTATGGAATCAGAGATAACCAGGGATTAACCAAACTAGGCAAACTCAGAGACCAGTTTATCAATTCCTTTCTTAGTTTCAAAGAAAGGAAAAATTATCTTATTTTGAAACATCTAAAACAGTGAGTCTTTGGTTCAATCCACTGTTTGCTTTGGGAATCAATAGTGTTCAAAGCCAATATGTCCTTAAGTCTGATAGCAATGCCTTATACTTCAATTCTATTCTTCCATGAGCACCGTACTGTGTGTGGGACCTGCCCGCACACTTGAAGACCTGGAGCCTTCCCTCAGGAACACTGATGGTGCTGGGAGGTAGGCATTGGACAGCTAACTGTAAGATCAGTGTTTCAAACCCACCAGTCATTCCCTATTTTAACTTTGACAGAGAAATGAAGCTCTCTGCTCCTGGGAACATTTAGTCTCAGGAACCCTGTGGAGAGTGTCTTGGAATTCACTCAATGGCCATGACAGTGGGATGAGCCATTACCAACGTGATTACAGTGAGTTTGGTTTTGGGTTTCGAGCATTCCCCAATACTTCAGTCATTGGTGGTAGTATTCAGTATCTACACAGAATCTCCCATTGCTTTCTTAATAGACACAGATACAAAGCAGTGCATCTTGTTTTTAGCAAAGTTGTCAGACTTATAAATACGAATAAAACAATTGCATTGTGTATCCTACTCTATGGTAAAATAATAGCAATAATAATAACCTCCAACTTGTTTCTTACTCACTGAGTCTCTGGTCCTTTGTCACTGCTTTGACTTGGTCATCATCTGTGATTTCACTGTAAAACTCCTTGTTCCTGTTGTCCTCATTACTCAATGTGATCACTCAGAGGAGGGATCATATCTTTGGCAGGATGAAAGGACTAGGTGAGTTTGGTTGAGTTCTACTTTTAGAATTTGTAATTTTCTGTTATTTGAAAACATATTAAGTGCACTAAAAAGCAAATGAGTCCTGAAAAGTTGCAGAAACCAGGGAAAGGCACTGAGAATGCTGAGATGGAATCAGTGCCCAGAAGTCCAGACTGCTAGGAGACAGAGTAGACAAATCAATGAAAACTTGATGCTGTTTGTAATGGAGGGATTTGGGATTGTGAACGGTCAGCGCAGTGAGACTAAGGGAGATAGACTAATGTTTTACCCATGGTATCAATTGCCACTTTATACTCCTTTATATGTAGTAAATTGTAATTTGTGTGATAAAAAGTTAATTATAGTTTGAATTCCTGACATAGGTCTGGGAAGAACATATTCAATGAGTAAATATTAAGAGTAAATGATATTTATCTGGAATGTAAAACTATATAGATTTCTTAATATTTATTTCTTTTTGTATATATCCCAAAATGTATTTCATATGATACCTCTCTTTGCTTGAGAAGGGAGTTTTCTGAATATTTGTAGAAGCTGGTTTGTGTGGAGCTAAATGTTCTGTCCCCCTCCTCCCCTACACATACCTAGGTGTTTTCATAATCTGATCTACTCAAACTCCGATAGGAGAGGGACAGCTGGGCAAAGGTCGAGATTATACTTTTCAGTAATAATAATCTACAGTTTTCTGTTTTGAATTCTAGATTTTCTCTGATGTATTTGTGTTCTTGGAACCATGGTGGTGCAGTGGTTAAGCACTTAGCTGCTTACTGAAAGATCAGCACTTTGAACCCACCAGCAAATGCTGTGGGAGAAAGATGTTGCCGTCTACTTACCTAAAGATCTGCAGTTTAATAAACCCCGTGGGACAATTCTACTCTGCCCCATAGAGTCATTATGAGTCAGAACTGACTTTATGGCACTGACTAATGGCACACTTGTCCTCTCGTATCTGAGAGAGAGTCCAAATGAGCCTCTAAGGTGACCAAAATGAATGGAGCAGTTGGAGATGTGAAATAAATGAAGGGCATGGGAATGGAATTTAGAAGTTTACCGAATGCTTTCGGGAATTTGGAATTCCTCTGGCAGATTTTCTGATGTGCCATTTGTTTGTTTATGAGGACCCCTTAGTTTTCCGTGCCATCAAGTCAACCCCGACTCGCAGCGGCCCCATCACACAGAATAGGAGTGTCCCGTAGCATTTTCTAGGTTCCAGATATTTAAGGCAGCAGCTTGCCAAGTCTTTTCTCTTGGTGGGGACTAGAGGGCTTAGACCACCGACGTTTTGGCTAGCAGCTGAGTGCTTAACCACGACTCGTTGGCAAACCCTAGGACCACATTTAGGAGCCCTGGTTGCACAATGCTTGACTGCTAACAAAAAAGTGGAGGGGGTTGGGTGGGCTGTACTCACTAGTGGCTCTATAAGAAAATAAACCTAGGGCTCTATTTCAGTGAAGATTTACATCTCAGGAAACCCAATGGGGTCGTTTTACTCTGGGTGATAGGCTCACTCTGCTTAGGAATTCACTCCACAACAGGGCCACGTTCATGATGCATAGTGTAGTAAAAGGGGATGGCCTGATGTATAGCACTGTAGCACATACCAGGTAGATTCAGAAAATTTGTGGGGAAATGGAACTGAAAGATATTGGAAAATTTCCCATGAACTTTATGAAGCCCCCTCAAATTCAAAGAGCTAGTCCATATTGTTTGTGTACAATGGCCTCGAATGGAGTGATCTTTTTATCTTCACCTAACTCTCCTGGGTTAAAACAGTGAGACAAGAGAATTTATATTTAGATCTTTCCATCTTCTTTTTCATCCTAGTTCTTATGGTCCTCAGTCCACCAATGTTCTGAAGCTATTTACTGATGATGTATTATCCTTGACTAAAACATCACCACTGAGCCTGTCCTCCATCCCAGGGCCCCATTCAACCTCTTTCATTTTGCCGTATCAAAATGGGTCTGTCCTGTGCCCCATTATCAGCATTAATAGCTTGTGGGAGCTAAACTCAGCTAGGAAAAGTGAGCCACCAAGTATCAAGCATCAAAGAACAACAAATCATATTGTGAATGAGGGGGAGTGCGGTGTGGGGACCCAAAGCCCATCTGTAGGCAACTGGACATCCCCTTACAGAAGGGTCGCGGGGAGGAGATGAGCCAGTCAGGGTGCAGCATAGCAATGGCGAAACATACAACACTCCTCTAGTTTCTAAATGCTTCCCCCCCCCCCACTATCATAATCCAATTCTACCTTACAAATCTGGCTAGACCAGAGGATGTACACTGGTACAAATAGGAACTGGAAACAGAGGGAATCCTGGACAGATGATCCCTTCAGAACCAGTGCTGAGAGTGGCGAGATCGGGAGGGTGGAGGTAAGGTGGGGTAGGGGGCACCGATTCCAGGGATCTGCATATAACCTCCTACCTGGGGGACAGACAACCGAAAAGTGGGTGAAGGGAGACGTCGGACAGTGTAAGATATGTCAAAAATAATAGTTTATAATTATCAAGGGTTCATGAGGGAGGAGGGAGGGGGGAGGAAGAGAAAAATGAGGAGCTGATGCTGGCGGCTAAAGTGGAACGCAAATGTGTTGAGAATGATGATGGCAACCAAAGTATAAATGTGCTTGACACAATGGATGTATGTATGGATTGTGATAAGAGTTGTATGAGCCCCCAATAAAATGATTTTTAAAAAAGTGATCCACCAAGTTCTTCCCTTGGAGTGATCAGAAGAGTTTCAGACACTCTTGCAGGGTGGACGGGAGAGATATTTGAGGGGTTAGAGGGTGTGGGATTTACTCCCATGTGCCTGTATGTCCGAATAGTTCACTGACCCATTTGGGGAACTCTGGAGTCCGGTAGGAAGAACCATACTCTACCCGAGCATCAGGAGTTCCTTCTTCCATCGGGTGCTTTTCTAAGTATTTTCAGTGCAAATCGTTGACAAGGTCAATGTTGATATTAGGGCAAAAAGACTTAGAGAAAGCAGAGCGATAGCAAGTATATGAGACTAAGGAAATGAAGTTAGCAAACTGTACAGGGCGAATGTTTTTGTTTGTCCACCAATCAGCGGAGTCCACCCTAGTTTGATTCCACCCCAGAGCTGGCTTCTCTTGGTTCTAAAACCTGGCTCTGTCTCTGGAGTCTGTTGATTTGGGAAGTCTTTGTGATCTCTGGAACACTTCCTCTGGAATTTGTCAGCTCCAGGAGAAAAGAAATGCACTGATTAGGAAAGCTTATGTGGATAACAGTATCGGTTGTCGCTGTGACTCTGACTCGTGGAAACTGCATGTGTGTCAGAGTAAACTGCGCAGATGGTGTGCAGTGTTTGGCTCTTAAAGGGATCGACTAGCATGCCTTTCCTTTGAGGTGTCTCGGGTGGACTGGGTGGGAGCCGCATCAGATTTCCAGGCTTCAATCTTCGTGGAAGCAGACGGCTTGATCTTTCTCTGGGTGAGTGTCTGCTGGGTTTGAACTGCTGACCTTTTGAACTCTTAGGTGTTGTGCCCTGTGGTAGTCACCTAATGTGGTGTCATTTTAAGGATTAAGAGGGTGGGGGTGGAGTGTAGGCTGTCAATCTGGAGATAGCCATTGAGACTTCTGTGAGCATGGCCATCCCCTGAGAATTCTGAGAAATCTGGGGTTTTACTCCTGGGAGGAGAGAGACTCGCTGATACTCCCTGAGAGACATTGCAGAAGACAAGCCACATGGACGCAACCAGACCTCTGAAGCCGGAGAAGCTGCAGAGAGACCCCTGCCAGCACTGAGATGCTTACAACGCCACTGGATCCAAAGGGTTTCTACCCACTGGCTTGTGATCCTTCTTCATTTGGCTTCATTGCATGTGTTTTGTGAGTCTGAAGAGGACTTCATAGACTGGTATTGGACATATGGGCTAATATCAAACTTATGACTTTGGACTGGACTGGGTTGGGATGTTTTTTTCTGTGTTCAATTCCTCTGGTATATAAACCTCTCCCTAATATACATATGTGTGTTTATGAATTTGTTTCTCTAGTCTGCCCAGACTAACACATGCCCCAACACCTAAAACAAACTAAACCCATTGCCATTAAGTCATTTCCAACTTACAGCAATCCTTTGGGGTGTCTGAGGCTGGACGTCTTTATGGGAGCAGAGAGTTTCATATTTTGGGGGGACATCTGGTGGTTTTGACCTCCAGGTTCCCAAAGTCTTACCTTTGGTGTTTTTTGTTAGCATCTAAGCACAGTGACTGTGTGCCCTGCCCGGGGACGTCTCACTTTCAATGCACGTGTGATCTGGCAGATTTTGTTTTCTGTTAGTGTAATACAAGAGGGACACACACAAACATTCTCAGCTTGCTAAGGAACCATGATTTTACACAGAAAAAGAGCGTCTCTGGGTAAATCTAGATCACTTAACAAATCTGAATTAGTGTCTGTCGTGCCAAGGCCTGAAGCCAGAAGGGAACAAAAGAGGCATACATGTTGAGGAGCTCACACTCAATAGTAAGTAGACATTTCGTAAAATTTAAATCATATAAACCAAACCCACTGTTGTTGAGTTGAGGCTGATCTGTGGTGACCCTACAGGCCAGGGTGGAACTTTCACATGGGGTTTCCAAGGCTTTAATTTTCACTAGAAGCAAAAGGACTCATCTCTCTCCTCGTGAGTGCTTGGTGGGTTTGGACTGCGGAACTTGTGAGCTTGGAACCATTGCCCCCCATATCAAAACCAAACCAAGTCCTTTGCTGTTGAGTCGTTGCCAAAGCCTAGGATTTCTGGGGCTGTCGATCTTTATGGGAACAGAGAGCTTCCGCTTTCTCTTAAGCTCTGCTGGTGAGTTCGAAACATAGGTTCCCAAGCATATTGGACCTACTGCCCCTTTGTCAGAAAACCAAAATCATTACTTAGCACCTCTAGCAATGAAAGACCTTAGTATCAGAGTCCATAAGCCAGGAAAAAGTATAGGTAGGTATCTGCTTTTACAGCACACCTGGGTCGGGCTCAGATCTCAACCTCCCAGAGAATGATCTTGTCCACTTTGGCACACACAGGGACTCTGTCCAATGCCCTGAGAGTACCTCTATGGCTCTTTTAAGTCACTGTATTTATTAGATACTTGCTATAAATGATTATAACCATATATCCAGCAACTATTTGATAATTACCTGCAATATTCTAAGTACTATCCTCGGTGATGGGAATACTAGTGGATATTACCAACAGACACCAAGCTCGTTGCCATTGAGTCAATTCTGGCTCATGGCGTCCCTCTAGGGAAGAGTAGAACTGCCTTTTTGGGGTTTCTGAGGTTGTACGTTTTATCTTTCTTTTGCTGAGCACTGGGGGTTCAAACTGCTGCCCTGTGATTAGGAGCCCGGCGTGTAATTCACTGAACCCCTGTGGCTCCTGGAGAACATAAAGTGCAGTACAAACATCTTTGTCCTGGAGTTTAGATCTGGCGTAGTTAGATATAGCCAAGATGTCAAGAATTACGTTTTCTGAAAGAGGCTGAGCACTTTGTGCTACTCACTCATGCGCTCCCTCATTGCGTCATCCAGATGATTCCGACTCACCGTGACCCTGAAGGACAAGGTGACCTGTCTCTGCGGGTTTCTAAGAATGCAAATCTGTACAGAAACACAAAACCTCCTCTTTCTCATGTGGGGCAGCTGATGGCTTCAGATAGCTAGCTTTGGTATTAACTGGCCCAACTCGTAAGCCACTTACACGAATACATAAAATGCTCTGGAAAGACGGACAAGAGCATTGTTAACCACATGCTAACCCCAGCAAGGACAGGGTGTTTGATTTAGATTTGAAGGATGAAAAAGAATCTGGTGGCATTGAAGAAAGATTGAGTAAAAAATAACTAGATAGTTTGGGTAAAGTTGGGGGAAAATATCGAGGTATTGAGAATGGTACGAATTCATTCATCTGCAAGGGTAGGTAAGAATAAACGCACATCAGATGAACCCAGCGACATGGTTTGTAAATCAGTGCTATGGATTTGATTCCAAATCATGGTGACCCTGTGTGTCAGGGCAGAACTGTGCACTACAAGGACTTTTGTTTGTTTTGTTAACTATTTAGAAACCGTTTTATTGAGGTATAATTCATATATCATACACTTCCATAGTTGAGTTGTATGGAAAAGAATGGTATAATCAACACTGCAATCAGTTCTAGAACATTTCCTTGCTTCTTGTACTCATTATTGGCCCGCACTTCCCTCCAGTTATTGCTTCTATAGATGTAGCTATTGTAAATTTCATACACTGGAAAATGTACCACAAAAGAAAGAACAAAGAGAATAAAGTACCAAAACAACATAAAAATAAACCAGAGGAAAAAACCTCAGTTGAGAAAAAAGCAGGAGATATTGATAACGAGACACATTTAAAATGGGTCAAAAGGGAGATCAAGTGATAAGGTATTACATTTTAACCTAATAACATCTGGAGATGCTGTGTCCTTGTAAGAACGGGTCTAAGATCACAGTAGTTTATACCATAGCCTGTATCACCAAGGGCTGGATTGAAACTAGATCAAAAGTGTCTAATTAGGAACCCAGTACTGGATCTATTCTCCCCTTGGGTTCTATATAAGTATTGTTTGTTTTTTTCCTCATGGGAAGTTGCTCCTTCCCATTGACCCACTAACAGAAGTGGAAACACCTCCTCTGGGACATCATGCTCCCCTCCCCTCATCTTTACGTGACTTTCTAGTACAGTGTCTTTATCACTCGTGTAGGAGTGTCTGCTGAATTGACTTGATCTTATCACCATGTTGTATGGCAGCAAAGAAATGATCTTCTCTCTTTCCTCCTTCTTGAAGGAGTGACCCCAGTGGCGGTGATAGAAAGTGCATGTCAAGGGGAAGATCTGTGGTCCACGAATGCTAGGCAGGCTCTCTGCCTCATTAGGTTGCTAATGGCTGATTTTTCTTGGAAATAGATTACCAGACCTTTCTGGAAGTAAAGTCGCTTCTGGGTGGAGTGGGGCTGTTAATCTACTGCTTACAGGTCAACTGTGATACCCATTTGCACCATTCAGGGAATCCTAGCACTATTTAATTCTGTTCAAAGTAACACAGGCAACAGGCCAGGTCTCTTCTTTTATACCTGCCTTTAGTTTGGAAATAATATGTTTTCCTTCACCAATAGCTTGCCTATTTTATTTATCAGTCTAATAATAATATTTTTGCATCTGCACATAAACATATTTCTTTCTAAATTACAGATCAACTGTAATACAGCAATAATTTAAACTAAACATGTAGTATGTAATCAATAAGTTAAAAATATTTATATTAATATAATATGAAATTATTTCTTTAGAAGGTACATGTCATTACCTAGTGTTTTCACAATGTACTCCCTCAACTCACTGTGTTGATTCCAACTTATAGTAACCAAATAGGACAGAGTATAACTGCCTTTGTGGGTTTCCAAGCCTGTAACTCTTTACAGGAGTAGAAAGATTTGTCTTTCTCTGGAAGAGCAGCTGGTGGTTTCAAACTGCTGACCTTGCATTAGCTGCTCAACATGCAACCCACTATGCCATGAGGGCTCCTTTCAAAATGGCCTAGGTACATCAGTACTTACATGCCTTAAGTCTTACAGCTTTATCTCTATTACCCTTTTTAGACACAGGTGAAAACTTCAACTTTATTTGCTCTACACTTCTTCCTAGAAACCCAAGGGCACACGGGGCTCAGATGCCCAGGAATCCCGTATATTGGTATTTTTACACTCCATCCAGCAAACTGGCCTGAAGACTGCTCTCTTCTTAAAATATATGCGGCTCCATCGATTTCAGAGAAGGTCCTGTTTTCTTGGGTCACCAGATGTGAGTTCAAGTTCTAGTAGTGCAATGCCTGCAGAAATTTGGAATTTATTTTTCTTAAAATCATTTTATTGGGAGCTTGTCCAACTCTGATCACAATCCATACATCCATCCATTGTGTCAAGCACATTTGTATATTTGTTGCCATCATCATTCTCAAAACATTTTCTTTCTATTATATAAAAACATTTATTTCTAGCCATTGTTATCAGCTCATTTTTCCCTTCTCTCCCAACCCTTTCTCCCTTACAAACTCTTGATAATTTATAAATTATTGTTATTTTTTAATGTCTTACACTGTCTGATGTCTCCCTTTACCTACTTTTCTATTGTTAGGCCCCCAGGGAGGGGGTTATATGTAGATCCCATTCCCCTCCTGGTATTGCTGCTCTCATTATTGGTCCTGAGGGGTTTATCTGTCTTGGATTTCCTGGGTTTCCAACTCTTATCTGTACCCATGTACATGCTTTGGTCTAGCTGGATTTGTAAGGTAGAACTGGGATCCTGATAGTGGGGGAGGGGAGGGGGAAGGAAACATTAAAGAACTAGAGGAAAGTTGAATGTTTCATCGGTGCTGCACTGCACCCTGACTGACTCATCTCCTCCCCATGACCTTTCTATAAGGTGATATCCAGTTGCCTACAGATGGGCTTTGGGATTTTACTCCACACACCCTGTCATTCACAATGATATGATTTTTTTTTGTTCTTTGATGCCTCAGACCTGATCCTATAACTACCTCGTGATCACACAGACTGACGTGCTTCTTCTATGTGGGCTTTGTTGCTTATGAGCTAGATGGTCGCTTGTTTATCTTCAAGCCTTTAAGATCCCAGACACTATATCTTTTGATAGCCAGGCACCATCAACTTTCTTCACCACATTTGCTTATGCACACGTTTGTCTTCAGTGATCATTTCGGGATGAGCATCATGGATGCCAGTTTAACAGAACAACGTGTTCTTGCATTGAGGGAGTACTTGAGTAGAGGCCCAATGTCCTGAGTGTCACACTTCCCTTTAGAGAAAAATAATTTAAAAAACAACAATAATATTGCCATTCAAAACCTGTAAAATTCAGATCTTTTGTACTTGGTACAATAGGAGTTTCCATCTCTCCTCATAAGCTCCAATCTCTATCCTTCATTTCTTCAAAGTCACAATCTCTCTTCATCTTTTTCCATTTCTTCACAACAAACCATTTCAGGATTCCTTTACCTACAATTTAGCCCAAAAGATCTTGTAATCTCTCGTTGTGCATATTTTCCCCTTCCCCCCCTTTATAGATCTGAAATCCTCTGCTTTCTCACTACCCAGTAATTAGCATGTTTCCATAGTAACAGACAATTGCAGAGTAGGGAATCACTCTCAGTACCAGTTACTGCTGAGTAACCACTGTGCCTAGCAAGGAAGGGTCTTGACTTGAGTAACATAGGAAGACTTTTATTGGTAGAAGAGGATACATATATTTGAGAGAAGTCCCTCTTTTCTTGGGGGAGAATATGAGTCATTTTGGTTGAAAAGGACTGCATACTTAGATAATAAAAGATTTTAAAAGATTTAGGAAAAGTATATAATACTGGCTCTCCCTCGACCTAGTTTGTAAAGATTTATAGTGTTTTGATCTGGAGATGTTATAAAGAACCTGGTAGCAAATAGTTGATAACATGTACCTTCTAATTTTACATGCATGATTTAATAGGTGTGCCTCATGGGGCAGATAGAGAATACTCTAGCTTTATGAGATTCATTTATTATTTTTAATTTTATGTTTGTTTCTAACTAAATATGAGCCCACAATCAAGATATACTTACTAAGAAGCTTTAATGGAATTAGTTACTATAGGAGTTCACTTCTTTTTTTTCTGTTTTGTTTTTTTTTTAAGTAAGCTCTTTGGGTTCATCCTGAGTCAGAATTCATCCAATGACAATTAATAATAATGAGGATAGTAAAATATGTTCTAAGATAGTGGGACAAGAGGAAAGTAGAAGGAAATAGAGGAAGGAAGTAGGAGGAAAAAGGCATGCATAGAGGCCTAAAAACAGGTGTGTACATATATAAATGTATTTATATATGATGATGGAGAAATAGATCTATGTGGATATATTAAATAGGTTAAGTATTAAAGTAGCAGATGGATATTGGGCCTCCACCCAAGTACTCCCTCAATACAAGGACACTTTGCTCAATTAAACAGACACTATGATGCTCACCTTCCTGACATGATCACTGAAGACAAATGTGTGCATAGCAAATGTGGTGAAGAAAGCTGATGGTGCCTGGCTATCAAAAGATATAGTGTCTGGGGTCTTAAAGACTTGAAGGTAAACAAGTAGCCATCTAGCTCAGAAGCAACAAAGCCCACATGGAAGAAGCACACCAACCTGTGAGATCATGAGGTGTTGAAGGGATCAGGTTGCAGACACCAAAGAACAAAAATTATCATTGTGTGCTCACCTTCCCCATACAAACACTGAAGAGAAAGTGGGTACATAAGCAAGTGTGGTGAAGAAGGCTGATGGTGCCCAGATATCGAGAGACATAGCATATGGGTTCTTAAAGGCTTGAAAGTAAACAAGCGGCTATCTAGCCCAGAAGTAACAAAGCCCACATGGAAGATGCACACTAGCCTGTGTGATCACAAGCTTTCGAGGGGATCAGGTATCAAGACCAGGTGACCAGATGTCCTGCTTTTGGCGGGACAGTCCCACTTTTGAACAATTTTTTCCCATGTCCCGCAGTGTTTTAAAAAAGTCCCATTTTTGGAAAAAAATGCACGATAAGCTAGGGTATACAGTTTTCGGCTGCCATGCAGTTATTTTGCCAGGATATGAGTTTTATCAATGGTGTCCCACTTTACCAATGTTAAAATCTGGTCACCGTATCATCGAGAATGAGGGGGAGTGCGGGGTGGTGACCCAAGGCCCATCTGTAAGCAACTGGATATCTCGTTGCAGAGGGGTAGTGGGGAGGAGATGAGTCACTCAGGGTGCAGTGTAGCATCAACAAAACACACAACTTTCTTCAAATTCTTAAATGCTTCCTCCCTACCACTATCAGGATCCCAATTCTGCCTTACAAATCCAGCTAGACCAGAGGAAGTACACTGGTACAGATAAGAGTTGGAAACACAGGGAGTTCAGGACAGATGAACCCCTCAGGACAGGTGATGAGAGTGGCGATACCGGGAGGGTGGAGGGAAGGTGGGATAGAATGGGGAACCGATTACAAGGATCTACATATAACCTCCTCCCTGCGGGATGGACAACAGCAAAGTAGGTGAAGAGAGATGTCGGACAGTGTAAGATATGATAAAATAATAATAATTTATAAATTATCAAGGGTTCATGAGGGAGGGGGGATCAGAGAGGGAGGGGAAAATACTGAGGAGCTGATTCCAAGGACTCAAGTGGAAAGCAGGTGTTCTGAGAATGATGAAGGCAACAAATGTGCAAGTGTGCTTGACACAATGTATGTAAGAGTAGTATGAGCCCCCAATAAAAAGATTTGAACATAAAAAAAACCAAGGAAGGTGTTCCAAGAATATTTTGGGGAGGTACATTTCTCTCTGGTTAAGCAACAAGAAAGATAGCAATTTTCATCTATTAACAACCTTTTAGGCCCTATGCTAGACATTTAGCAATATATTATCTCTCATGAAACTACTAGCTGGCTTTTCAAGCTATCATTTCTGTTTTGCATGTGAATAAAGTGATATTCACAAAGGTTAAATAATTTACCCAAGGTAAAAAAATCTAGTAAGAACCTGACACAAGAATTCTAGGTGTCTCAAAACAAATCTGTATACAAATGTGCATTATCTCTACGTCCCTAAAATGTTTGCCTGGGTATTAGAAAGCTACGTAGACACAAAAGTGGAGACCCTTGTTTCATAGGAAAACCTTGACCAATAAAAGGATGAAATTGTAAGCCTTCTGCACTGGAAGAGAAAGCAGCTTAAAGGATGAGTACCGGAAGCGGAAGGTGGTTTTGCTGGAATGACCTGTTTTCGCAGCATGCTGGACATGGAAGAGTGAGAATGCATCGTTTGTAAGCATGTTGGTGATAATCTAAGCCTGTGTGAACTGTCGGAAAATGTTGTCCCCAGCTCTGTATCGCCATCCAAGCATGGAATAGCTGTTTTGATCATTTTGATTTGGAGGGTGATTGGGGATGGAAAACTGTGATTGCTAGAAGAACATTGACCTTTCATCTTCACCTCCTCTGAACATTTATGATGTAAAACGCTCTTTCTGAATGAATCTGAATGAGGTGCTACTGATGCACACACTGAATTCCATAAATTGAAGGTCAACGTATAGTTCATATTTGGTCAAAACCATGAGGACTATATTCTCCATTTAGCATATGAACAAACTTACTTTTACATGCCATCTACACAGCGAAGTGCTCTTCATATTACCAGGTGTGGTTTTGAAAACAGCATCTTTCAGATTTCTTTCCTCAGGGAGTGCAGTGGACTGACCCTGGCTACTATGCCCTGAAGTCCATCTCTGCATTTGCATATTTCCAGTGGGCTGCTGCCAGTCCGTGACTAAACACAGCAAGGATGCTCCAGCATTTTGTTCTAGGGAGAGAAGGAATTCTCTGATGAGTGACTTGGGAATTCTCACGAGTCTCGCTAAACTATCTTAAAACTACTTTGCAAGACTCTTCTACCCACTCTTTCTTATTTCCT
The DNA here is from genome assembly GCF_050624435.1 of Tenrec ecaudatus. Classification (NCBI taxonomy): domain Eukaryota; kingdom Metazoa; phylum Chordata; class Mammalia; order Afrosoricida; family Tenrecidae; genus Tenrec; species Tenrec ecaudatus. The sequence continues at coordinate 110,917,546 of NC_134540.1, read as the reverse complement.
GACCCCTCTAATTCACAGGAACCAAACCTGCATGGTCTGCTGGCTCGCTCAACTCCCACCAACCCCTTACCTATTTACCCCACAAGCGCTTCTCCTAGTAACACTCTTGTTTGGTGCTATCGAATTGGCACAGTGCTCTTATGCACATCGGAATGAAACAGCATCTGTTCCTCCACCTGCCTCACAATGATTGTGTCTGAACCCATTGTTGCAGCCACGGTGCCAATCTGTCTTGGGGAGGGTCATGCACGGTTTCACTTCCCCTCTACTCTAAGTATCAAGTCCTTTTTCCAGGGATTGGTCTCTCGTTATAAAATGCCCAAAGTGGATCACACCGAGTCTCATCATCTTTGCGTGTATTCAGGAGCATTCAGGTTGTACTTCTCCCAGGACAGATTTGTGTGCTCTTTGGGTAGTTCATGGTCATTTCAATATTCTTCACCAGCATCATCACTCCAATGCATTGATTCTTCTTTGGTCTGTCCACCTTTCACATGCATATGAGACAATTGAAGACATGGTTTGGGTCAGGCTCATTTTAGTCTTCTCAGTAACACCCTTGCTTTTCAACACTTTAAAGAGGTCTTGTGCAGCAGATTTACCCATGCCAGGTGTTGTTGAGCTCCTGACTGCTGCTCCCATGAGGATTGTTTGTGGATCCAAGCAAGATGGTATCCTGACAACTTCAGTTTGTTTTCTCTGCTTACCATGATATGAACAGTTGGTTCACATGAATCTTCTCTTACTGTCTTCTTGAAAGCACGATCGTCTATTGAGCTTCAGAGAGTTTCCTGTACTCACTTAGCCACACCACTGAGAAGTGGCAAGATTCACATACAGACGGCCTGACCTCCTGGCTCTTCCCGCTGGTCCATACTGCTTGTTGTTGCTAGGTGCTCTCGAGTTGATTTCCAACTCATAAGGACCAAACGTGACATAGTAAAAATGCCTCGTGGAGTTCTCTAGGCTGTAATGCATATGGGAGAAGATGTTAAGATTTTTTTTTCTTATGTGAAGATACGGGGTAAGTTTGAACCAGAAGTCATTTAGTTTAGTTAACAGCCAAGTCCTAAAACATCGCATCACCAGGGCCCTTCCACAGTGCCTAGGATGATACATACATACATCACACACACACACACACACACACACACATATATATATACATCATACACACACCACTATTTTACCAGCGATTTGGCTTCTGACAAGTTCTGTGATACAAAAGGTATTCTCAAATTCCCTGAACTGATTTGGAAGGCAAGTCATTAATATAAAATGTTCACTTTTTTTTTCTCAGAACAACTCACATTTTTTTCTTAATATGTGCTACCGTCTGGATAAATAAATGTGATGCATTTCTTTTTTAACATCTCTTTTTATGTAAATTAGAGCTCTGTATGCTCGTATCTGCTTTTTAACGAGAACATGTGAATTTGTGACTTTCTTTGGGAAGTCTGAGGCCCAGGAACCAATGAAGAGATCTCAATGAAGTACTAGCATGACATTTCCCAGTGGTGGAGTGCTTATTGCCTGAAAGCCAGCACAGGCTTGGAAAAGCACTCCTCTTTTGGCTCCGGCAGCGTGTGAGATTTCTAAGGGGAGAAGGCCTTCCTTGCATGAAGACAAAATGAGTACAGAGTGGGGCTGGAGGCTGCTTGCCTTACTACTGAGGCCGGCAGCAAAAGCCAAGGGAGCTTTCTCCAGGGGAAGTCCAGCAACTGTAACTGACTCCTAATAAATCGAGAACCCAGTGGGGAAGTGAAGCACACAAAGGTGATGTTTCTTTCTTATGTGTTTATTCTTTCAAACCCTCATCCCGTATTTTCATTCTCGGCAAAGCAGCACAATTTACCACGATTCCCTCTTCAGTCTGGCCAGGGTTCAAGAGGACAGGGAGCCTGAAGCCCTGTATCTGAATGTCTTCTTAAACGTGGCAGTGTCTCAGGTCGTTAGTGCTAGAACACTGCCCTGTTCCCTGTCGATTTTGCAGACCATGTTTCCACGTCTTTCCACGTGCTTTAGGAAACATTATCCTCCTGGGCCGTGTCACTGGTGGTAAAACCTGAACTGCTCCCACTGAACCTTAGCTCATAGCTGGTGACCACGGCTAGTCTTTCCTGCCTCAACATTTCACTTATAACTTGATCGTGTCCTATTTACCTCTCTAGCTGCTTCTTGCAAGGCTTCTTCATGAAGTGTATCCAGGAATAAAGTGTCTCCCATTCTAGGAATGCCCATGCTCCCTTATGCCACAATCCGTTTCCCATGATGTTCCTCCTGACAGTAGTGCCCTTTCCCTTCATCACCTCCCACACTTCTGGTCTGTTTTGTGCATCTCTAGTTTCATTACACTGAGATTACACGTGAGCTTGTTACGGAGAACCTTTCCACATCACTTCAATTGTCCCATTCTCTGCACTCTTTAGTCATTTTTGGATTGAAATGAATTTTTCCTGGAACTGTCCTTTTATGTTTATGAACCAGATTCAAATTCAGAAGATTAGTTCTAAGATATGGAAATTAGACCATCTCTTGAAATTTCTCTGAGTGATTACTAGGTGTTTGGCACAAAATGGTCATGCTCATAGACAGTGTTTCTGGAATTCATGTTTCACAAAAGTACTAGAGAAGACTGCCAGTAAAGACGGTGACTTAGGCAGGAACCTCACACAGTCGCTTTCAGTAAAGGCATAAGAAAATAGAGGCAGAGTAGATTCCTGTAGTTCTCACACGCTGAGGGGAGAAAATCTAGGTGAATCGAACACCAACTGCCCAGGAGGCTGCTTCGTGGGGGATTGGACTATCCCTGATGTCCAGCAGTGCTCTGGTTCAAGGAAGGATCTTGGGCTCACATTCATGTGCTTGACGGATGCTACAAAACTCGACATGGCCTTGGAGAACCCAGCTCGGGAACGCCTGGAGCAAGGAAGGGAAAATGTGCAATTGCAGGCCTACATCTGACCCTGCTGACTTGGGCTGGTTTTCCAACTTGAAGCCAGCAGAGTGCACATTTTGTGGACTCCAATGCCCTGCACCTGGTCGAGCAAAGCTGGGGCTCCTTTTGAAAGAACAGAGTGGCAGGATGCATGCGTTTGAGGACTCCAAGGCCCTGGGTCTGGCCAAGTCAGCTTGGAGCTGTTTTTAAAAATAAATGAATAATGCAAGAAGGAATTTTTCCAGAAACCAGATTTTCAATGATGCTTTGCAAGGCAATAGAAAAGCCAACTCTATTTTTTGACACTCTACAATCACTTTTTATTATTACAAGTATGGTTCACGCTTAAGGCTATAACTCATCTTTTCCTTGTTCATTCATTAAAAAAAGTTTTATTGGTGTACCACACAATCATTGATTTAAATATCTATATCTATCTATCTATCTATCTATCTATCTATCTATCTATCTATCTATCTATCTATCTATCTATCTATGGTTTAAATATGTATCTCTATATCTCTACATAGATATATTAAATGTGGAATCATTATCACCATCAATATTTAGAATATTTTCATTTTAAACATATTATTATTAGTTCCCCATCTTCTCACAATCTCCCTTGCCATAATGCTAAGGAATGATTAATCTAGTGACTCTCCCTGTGGATTACCTATCCCGAATTTCATATAAAGAAAATCATACAAAACAAGCAAGCAAACAAACTATAATGACAACAAACACAGAAAAATCTCAATCCAAAAGAGAGCAGAAGATAATAGAAACTAAAACAAATTAAAAATTGGTAAAAACAGAAAGAAAATGATAATTTGTTAAATTTTAACCTGGGTTATTAGGTGTCATCAAGTTGGTTCCAACTTACACCAACTCTCTGTACAACAGAATGAAACATCGTCCTGCTCTGGGTCCTCCTCATAATTGTCCACAGAGTTCAGCCCATCAGCATAGCTACTGTATCAATTCATCTCATGGAAAATCTTCTTTTTTTTGCTGCCCCACTACTTTACAAACATGATGTCCTTCTCCAAGGGCTGGTCTCTCCTGATTACTTGTCCAAAGTATGTGAGACCAACTCTCACCATTGTTGCCTCTGAGGAGCATGCTGCCTATATTTCTTCCAAGGTAGATTGGTTGGCCCTTTTGGAAGTCCATGGTGCTTTCAATGTTCTTGCCAGTGCCATACTTTAAACACATGGATTCTTCTTCTGTCTTCCTTATTCAATGTCCATCTTTTACAGGTGTATAGGGCAATTGGAAATACTGTGGTTTGTTTCAGGCACAGTTTAGTCCTCAAGGTAACATCCTTGCTTTTCAACAATTTAAAGAGGTCTTGTGTACCTCATTCTTCTTCATATAATCCAGATTCTCTGATAATTTGCTCAGCTTACAGACTGAATAAGTATGGTGAGAGGATGCAACTCTGACAAACACCTCTCCCGATTTTAAACCAGGCAGTATGCCCTTGTTCTGTCTGTACAACTGCTTCTTGACCCATGAACAGATTCCACTTGAGCACAATGTAGTGTTCTGGAGTTCCTATTCTTCTCAAGGCGATCTAGATCTTCAATAATCCACTTTCCAATGCACTCTGTCTGAGGGTAAGAATTCAAATCCCCAGTCAATGGTCTAAGGGAGTTTGATGGAGGCTTAATCAATGTGGAGACACTTAAATGGATTTTGGGCTTTCACTGTCATCCATAGCATTCTGCAAACTGGGTGCTTAGAATTTAAAGTCTCATATAATTCCTTTCTCCAATCTTTGATTTTATTATTTATAATCCTTGGAACACAGAGACTTGTATACTCCATCCTTCTGGATTTAGTTGACATCTCCATTTTTAACCATGCAACAGACAATTTTCAATTAGCTAAGTTTTTAACTTGTCAACATCGCTTGTATATTAGTCTAAAAAACTCTCCTATGTATGTTTATCTTCCTTTTATCAATAGTACTTTAAAATATGTACTATTGGCTGGAATAGTTATACTAGAATTGCCAAATATCTCATGGAGATGACTTATAATTAATTCTTATGATGGGATCTTAAAGACTTGTCTTAAAACAAATAGTCTAGACAAGTGTTAAGATCCCAGATGTTATATTTTCTAATAGCCAAATATCACCCAGTTTTTCCCCCTCCACATCTCCAGTGATCACTCCTTGAGGGAAAATATAAGCAGGGCCCATATCCTAAGAATTAATTATCCTTACATTGGGGCTTAAGATTAAGTGTGAGCTCATAATCCATTCTTATATCTAAAGTTTATACATATCCCTGGCCCACTTTAGTGATAGCATTATCAGTTTATTGAGAAATAGCAGAAGTCATCTCCATGAGATATGTGGTAATTCTAGTATAATTAATCTAGAAAATGGTACAGATTTTAAAGAAAGCTGATGGTGCCTGGCTATTATAAAATATAGGATCTAGGGTCTTAAGGGCTTGAAGTTATGCAAATAGCCATCTAGCAGGGAAGCAACAAAGTCCACATTCAAGAAGCACACCAGTCTGTATGATCATGAGGTGTTGATGGGAATATATATCAGGAATTAAAACAAACAAACAAAAATATAAATAGTTCACCTTCCCGACAGGATCACTGAAGACAAAAAGGGTGCCTAGGAAACATGGTAAAGAAAGCTGAATGTTCCCAGCTATTGAAAGATATAGCATCTGGGGTTGTGTTAATCTGGGTAAACTAGGGGAACAAATCCACAGAAACTCATATGTATAAGAGAGAGTTTTATATAAAGAAAGAGTTTTATGTAAAGGGTAAGTGTACATTAAGAAAGCATCCCAACCCAGTGCTGTCCAAGCCCATAAGTGCAACATTAACCCATATGTCCGACAGTCATCTACAAAGTCCTCCTCAATCTCACAAAAAACATGCAATGACGCCGACTGCAGGAGGAAAGCCAAATCAGTGAGTGCTGGCAGGGGTCTCCACACGGCTGCTTCAGCACCCAGGGCTGCATCAGGATAGGTCCATGTGGCTTCTCCTCAGGGATGTCTCGCAGGAAGTAAGCCTTGGCAGCTGAAGCAGGAAACTGACTAAGGCAGCTGCACCCTGGTCCGACCTTCAGAAAGCAAGAGACCTGTGAACTAGAAAGGCGAGGCTCCCCAGGCCATTTATCTCTCTGCCCTTCAATTAATCCCATATGTGTTTATCAGGCAGGCTGGCACAATAAACCTTAATTATCCCAGGGGTCTTAAAGGCTTGAAATTAAACCAGTGGCCATCTATCAGGGAACCAGCAAAGCCCACATGGAAGAAGCACACCAACCTGTGTGATCCTGAGTTATCAATGGGAATACATATCAGGAATTCCAAAACAACAACAACAAAATTTAAAAAATAAGCAGTGAAATTAATGTGAAGGAATGTGGACAAACTAGAGATCCCAAACCCACCTGGAAAATAATTGATAGTTTCTTGCAGAAGGGCCACACAGAAGGGATGCTATTTCTAGGGTGCCCGTGCAGGAAAATAATTAACATTGACACAATGGATTGCAAGGGCAAATTACCAAGTTCTATATACTTCAATAAGAGAATAACAAACGATCCAAATAAAAAGTGAGCAAAAGACGAGAAGAGATAGTTCACCAAAAATGACACTAAAATGGCTAGCAAACACATGAAAAATGGTGATGATCACCAACCATCTAGGAGCCACCAATCAAAACTACAATGAAATATCACCTTACACTCACAATGATAGCTCGAACAAACAAACAAAACACAAAATTCTGGAGAGGATGTGGAGAAATTGGAACTCTTACACTCTCTTGGTGGACTTACAAACATGTACAACCATTATGGAAAGTGATGTAGTACTACCGAAAACAACTGGAAATGCAAATCCCACACATCCAGAATACTGCTACTGAGCATGTTCCCCAAAGAATACTTGTACTGAGCATGTTCCCCAAAGAGAGAAAACACACACAGAGATGTATGCTGTCCATGTTTATTGCAAAACAGTTCATCATAGCGAAAAGCTGGAAACAGCCCAAAGAGCCATCAACAGAAGAATGGACAAACAAACTTCGATACAGACACACAATGGGATACTATGCATCTCTAAAAAACAGTGATGGAACCATGAAAACCTTCAGGACATGGATTGACCTGGCATCCAATATTCTATGTGAAATTAATCAATCACAAAAAAGCCAAGTATTGTATGAGACTACTACAAAAATAATACCAAGATAAAAGCAGGTTTCGCTTCTCAAGTCATCCACTCTTCTATTTCAGTTTCCTAGGTGGCAATGCTTGCTTAGAGTTCATAAACCACAACCTCCCCCCAAGCCCTCCTCGCCAACCCCATATTTATACATCTTAAACATCACTCCTACAAATTAGGCATCACCTCCGCTGAGTCAATTTCCCATGATGCAGAGAGAGGGAAGAGACCAATCAGATCCTGCCATCTAACCTCAAATTAAGGTGCACTCCTGCAAGAGGAACTAGTGAACCTTAGGAGGCGGTGGGGTGGATGGCCTGCCCATCAAGAAGGTGACTATCCTTCAGTAAATAGGGTGGGGCAGCATACCACAGGGTGTATACAGACAGAACTGGGAGAATGAGCTTGGTATCATGCACTGAATTAACCACCGTGTCCCAGTTTGTAGTCAACCTTGGTTGGCCCAGTTCATGTACTATAGACAACCAGGCCTGTAGACTCTGTCCTTTGAGGTGTACAACATCCCTCATAGACCCCATAAGAGGATTCAGTTAGAAACTCCCACTAATTGAACTTTATCTTAAACACACAGGTAGGAGAACAAAGAACTGAAATAGTACTATGTGCCTTAAGCTGAAATGACTCTTTGCCTTTGTGAAAGAGCATTAATGAAGGTTTTCCCCTATCTCCAGCACTTATTGTAAGTGTCCAGTCACCAAAGTTGTTAATCTGTATAAATCAACAATCTGTGTTTTTTAATCTAAAAACTGTACTGCACATGTATGCTTTCTTTTGTTTCACAGTGTTTAAAATCCTATAGTAGTGACTAAATTCATGATAATATCAATAGAACTACCACATATCTCTTGGGGATAATTTATAATGTCTTTCAATAAAATATTGATTCTTTAAAGTGAAAAGAAACATATATAAACCATAGATATATGAATGGGTTTTCAGTTCACACTTAATCATAGGCCCAATATAAGAACAATTAGTGATTATGACATGGCCCTGCTCAGTTCCTACCCCCATGAAGTGATTAGTGAAGATATAGATGCTGTGGGAAAGCATGGTACCCGGCTGTCACAAAGAACAGCATCTGAGTCTTAAAGGCTTGTCATCAAACAAGCAGTCATCGAAATGACTCATCAGCTAAGAGTACATAGAAGAAGAACACCAACGTGTGTGATTCAAGAATTGTAGAGAATAAAATTAATACCAGGAGGAAGGAATGGTATTAGAGCTTAATTATAAAGCCCTGGCTTTGTGTGTGTGTTTTAGTTGGGAGTTAATACAGATATCATATCATTCCATAGCTCAATCGCATCAAGCAGTATTGTACAATTGCTGCCACAATCAGTTTTAAAGCATTCTCTTCCTTCTTGAACTCTTTGACATCAGCTCCCTTTTACCTCCATCCCCACTACTGAACCCCCCCCCCCCCCCCAGAAACCCTTATTCTACATTCTGTCCCTATAGGTTCATCAATCCCGGTTTCATATACTGAAAAAACCAACAGAAATTCAAGAAGGTCACCTCCAATGACAAAACACATCTGAGATAAACTCCAATAGGAACAAACAAACAAGCAAAAATACAGAAAATGTTGAAAACCAGATCAGGCCCAACGTGCATCAGAGGGGGATCAACTGACAAGGTTTTAACCCTTCAAGTCACGTTTATCATGTTGATCTTCTATAGTCATCTCTTTAATGCACTCTGCTTTGTAGCCAGTTTCTTCCCATCCCCCTGTTTTGGATAGAGGAAAACCACCAGTGGGGTAGTCTCATAATCTCATATCAACTGTAGGTAGTAAGAGGGAAGGGGTGGAGTCCAGCCTGTCAATCAGGTCACAGCTGGGTGATCACAGCAGAGACTTGCTGAGCCCTGAGAGACCTTTCTCTCTCTGCTCTCATCTCCCAGCTGACAAGCCACATAGAGATACACTGAGACCTGCAACCGCCTCTTTCTCTGCGTCACCCTCCTGTTGAAGATCCTCACTCGGAGAGCTTGGAGAGCCAGGTGGAGACCCGAGCCAGCGCTGAGATGTCTCCACCGCGAATGGATCCACAAGACGTTGCACCCGCCGGCCTGTGATCTTCCTGTACTTTGTATCACCGCATGTGACTGTGAGTCTGAGAAGGATTTTTGGACTAGGATTGGATTTGGGGGCTAATATCAGATTTAGCGACTTAATCTGGACTGGATTGGGATGTTTTCTTAATATACAATTACTCTTTGACATAATGTTCTTCCTTAGACATATACGAACGTTTCTGGATTTGTTTCTTTACTCAAACTGGTCTCACACAACTGGAGTATTTTTTCCTATGTACATCTACAACTGTGTCTTGGTCTTCACTGTCACTCATAGCCTTCTGTAAACTAGGATCTGGTACTCTTCCCTTCTTTGGCTTCAGATTATAGGATTACATTTCTTCAGTGACTGATGTTTGTGTGCTTCCTCCATGTGGACTTAGTTGGCATCTCACTTAGATGGCTGCTTTTTGGGAAACAAGCCTTTAAGACCCCAGATGCTATTTTAACTGATAGCTGGACATCATCTTATTTTATCACCGTACTTAGCTATAGCACCCATATCTTCTGTGTTCCCTTCCTGAGGTTGAGTATCTATAATTTCTCTAGTTTTTAAATTTTTCTGCTTTGTTATTGATTGAGAGTTTTCTTTGTTTCATTGTGTAATTGTTGTTGGGCCATTTGTATTTTGTTTTGATTTTGTGTAGATGAAACCCAGATTAGATAAACCTATATAGCCACCACCTGAATAAATAGATTCAAGGGTACATAACAGGGGAGGTTGTCAGGAAATGAGGACCTAACAACAAAGAGTACAAGGGATAAGAAATGTCTTGGAATTGATTATAATAATGGTTGCAAAATTATTATGAATATGATCAAACTATTAAAATATAAGATGTGTGAACTGTATGTTGGTGAAACTATTAAAACAAACAAACTAAGTGTAAAAAGAGAGAGCAAAGTAGGAAGCGTCTGACTCCCTGGCCTCAAATATTCCTGACTACACAGTTATGGCAGTCCCGTTTGGTCCCGGAACAATGATAGACAGGTAGACCAAATGAACAAAATAGAGAATCTACTAACACATCCACCCGCTTTCAGACTATTTATTATTGTCAAAGGTCTGAGAAACATCCAATGGAGAAGAGATCATTTCATCAACAAATGGTGTAGGCAAAATTAGATTTTCATTTGCAGAAGAATGAAACAGAATCTTTATTTCACTCTTTATATGAAAAAGAACTCAAATTGGATTAAATTCCTAAATGTTAACACTAGAACCATGAAGGTCATCAATGAAAAGTTGGGGACAAATTTAAAAGTCTTAAAACATGGCATAAGCCCACTGCCAAATCAATATGAAAATGATACACAAGCAAAGAAAAAATAAGGGACTATAACCACCTAAACATAAGACACATGCATAAAAACACTTCATCCTAAATAAATAATTAAATAAATAAATAAATAAATGAATAAAGAGAGAACACCCAGACTGGGGGAAAAATATTCTCATTGGTGAAGAGCCTAATCTTTCAAATCCACAGAAAAATTCAACAGCCTAGTAAGAAACAAATGAATAATATGAAAATGGACCGAGGTGTAACTAGTTTACCAGAGAAGACATCCAAGAGCCTAACAAACATAAGAGGAAGTACTGGATCAAATAGCCACGCCCATGCATGCAAATCAAAACAGAGGCAAATGAGATCCCACCACGCTGACATTAATAGCAAATTTCATAAAAACTGGAAATAAATGATGGACAGTGTACAAGTGAGACTGGAACCGCCACATTGCTAGTGGTTCTGAAAACTGTACAAGCACTGTGGAAAATCGTTTTGGGCTTCCTCCAACTACTGGGATAGAAATTCCATATGATTTGGCTATCTTCTCAGTAAATTCCCGAAAGAAACAAGGAACGAAGAACAAGATAACCTGGGCGTACCATGTTCATTGCAGCACGATCCACAATAGCACGAAGATGGAAACAACCAAAATGCCCAACAGCAGGAGACTTGATAATTAACCTTTGGTATGTACACACGATGGAATACTGTGTATTGCTAAAGAAAAATGAACCTATGAAACACTTTATGACATGGTTATATTTGGAGACATTATGCTGAGTGAGTTTAGTCAAACATAAAAGACAAAAATATTATATGATAATATTTGCTATAAAAAATCAAGTTAAAGATTAGCATAGCCAAAGAAACAAACTTTGATAATTACTAGAAACAGGGGAAGGTAGAGATGGGGAAGTAACCGTGAATAGGGTAGACAGGTATGACATTGATGAAGGGGAAGATCATATCTATCAACAGGGAGGTGGGAACAAAAGGGGGCAGTGCCAGCCACTGGGAGGATTGATAAAGTTTTTAAATTGTAGATTATCAAAATGATGATTTAAAATGTAAATCCTCATCTAATCCCCAATGAAAAATTGCAAAGAAGTACTAGACAAGAAGGAACCTCTCACAGGCTGAAATGAACTGGTCTGCCTTCTGAAATTACTAAACTATTGACTCTTCCAAAGAGGAGACACCAATAGAGATGAAGGACATTTTAAGTCAATGCTCATATAAACTAAGCTGCCCTAACCTACGGAGAACAGAGCAAAACAAATACACGTAACAAGAATGTAAAATACTGGCTGTTTAGGATTTCTGCTTTCCTCAGATTTTTGGGTAAATGTCATGGAAAACTATAGAGTTTGCTTCCAATGTCCACTGCCACTGTAGATTATTAATAATCTATCTTACTTAGGTATTTAATTTTAAATATTTTGCATGCTAGGCAAAAGTTAACAGAAAAGATAATTAGTTTTACATTCAATAATTCATCTATATTTGTTTAACGCATCCATTGAGTCCCCTCTATGTGCCTTCACTTATCGTACTACTTACCTTTATTTCCTTAGCGCCTTCTTTCCTAACCCTCTGAACTTTGTTGTTGAATTAATGGTGCCTTGTTGGCAGGAAGGGAGTGCTGGTTCAGACCTGAAAGGTGACTAAAATCCATGTTCTCAGGGTGCCAGTCTCTAACTGACTAATAATTGTGGTGACATTTAGGATTTTGGGTTTTTTCTACATTTACTTCCATTCTTTTCAAGATTTTCTAAGCAGTTGGTCGTGTTAGCCGGACACAAGGTAGTTATTCTGTTCTCAGACTTGTGGAAGCTGATGTTTACGTGGTTCATTAACCCACTGAACTAATTGTTTCCATGTATTTTCATTTTCAACACTCTGGATGGGGAAAGACTAATACCTGCACAGTAGATGGGTTCTCATGACCTTCTCAAACCCATCATTACTTAGCCAAATGGAATATGGAATATTGTCTCTGCTACGTATGTTATGTCAATAGCATAGTCGTCTTTTCAGAAGCGATGCCTTCATAACTTTTCACCCTGCTGATGGCCCTCTAGAACCCCATATATGCCAGCAGGCCACAAACTTTATCCCATTCTGCTTACAGCAACACCTGAGCGTATCCTGCTCCTGAGCAACACCTCCCTCAGTCTCAGTCATTTCCTCCCTGAGGGTTGTAGTTGGCAGCCAATAATTACACAATTAGAAGGCATGACATTAAAAAATTATTCTACTCGAGCCCTTAGTATCAGCACCTAATTTTTCCCTCCCTCCCTCACCTTCCCACTCTCATGAACCCTTAATAAATTATAAATTATTATTATTATTTTCATGTCTTGCACTGTCTGCTGTCTCCCGTCACCCATGTTTCTCTTGTTCCTCACTAGGGATAAGCAATTGTGAGGGAAAACAATGGAGCCTACAGTTCCAGAGGGAGGTGGGAGGAAGGAAGGAGGAGCCAACAAACCCAGGAACAAGGAAACAACAAGTGATCTAAAATCAATGGTGAAGAGGGAGTAGAATGCCTGGTGTGGGTTGATCAAGTGTAATATAGCCTAGAGGAATTACTGAAAGCCAAATGAAGGTTGAACATGACAGTGGGACACGAGGAAAGTAAAAAGAAATAGAGAAAGGAATTAGGAGGCAAAGGACATGTGTAGAGGTATAAATATAGGCATGTACATACATAAATATATTGATATATTGATAGAGACATAGATCTATGCAAGTGTATTTATGTTAAGTTTTAAGGTAGCAGATGAACATCGGGGCTATACTCAAGTACTTTCTCAATGTAAGAACACTTTGTTCTAATAACATGGCATTCAGTGATGCTCACCTTCCCAAACACAATCACTCAAGAAAAAATAGGTGCATAAGCAAATGTGGTGGAATAAGCTGATAGTGCCCTGTTATTACAAGATATAACATCTGTGGTCTTAAAGACTTAAAGATAATCAAATAGCAATGTAGCTGGGAAACAACAAAGCCCACATGTAAGAAGCGCACCAACCTGTGTGATCATGAGGTGTTGACAGGATCAGGTATCAGGTATCAGAAGATGCCAAACAAATAATCATTTTGATGTGAATTAGGGGGACAGAATAGAGGCCCAAAGCCCATCTTTAGATAATTGGACATCCCCTCATGGAAGGGTCACAAGTAAGGATGAGCCAGCCAGGGTGCAGTATAGCATCAATGAAATATACAACATTCCTCTAGTTCTTTAATGCTTCCCCACCCCACCTCTACTGACAAGGATTGTACTCCAATGAATTCAAAAATTTGGAAGACATGGACAAATTCTTGGAAAAACAATCCCTCCCTAGACTATCCTCGATGGATGTCAGAATCTCAACAGACCCATAGCATTAGAAAAAATAGACAAGGTTATCAAGGGATAACTAACAAAAAGTCCCCTGGACCAAATGGTTTCACTGGAGAATTCTACCAAGCATTTAAAGAAGAATTAGCGCCAACCCTACATAAACTCCTCCAGAACATAGAAAAAGACAGCAAACTCCTGAACTCCTTCTATGAAGCAAGTATAATTCTGATACCAAAACCAGACAAGGATCCCACAAGAATCGAGAACTACAGACCAATATCCCTAATGAACATTGATGCAAAAATCCTTAATAAGATATTAGCCAACAGAATACAAAAGTATATAAAACAAATAATTCACCATGACCAACTGGGGTTCATACCAGGGATGCAGGGATGATTCAACATACAAGAAACCATTAGTATTATTCATCACATTGACATAAAAAAGTATAAGACCCACATAATAATATAAATAGATGCAGAAAAAGCATTTGACAACATCCAACATCAATTCCTGTTTAAGACACTTGAGAAGATAAGAATGGAAGGAAAATTCCTCAAGACAGTACAAGCTATAGATGAAAAACCAACAGCCAGCGTGGGAGTCAAGGGAGAAAAGACTAGCACAATCCCACTGAAAAAGGGGACCAGACAAAGATGCCCCTTATTGCCACTCTTATCTAATATCCTGCTGGAGGTTTTAGCTAAGAGCCTAAGGCAAAGAAGTGACATCAAAGGTATTTGTCTGGGGAAAGAAGAGGTGAAACTATCGTTACTTGCATATGATATGATTTTATATATGGAAAATCCCAAAAGTTCCACAAGGGGAATGCTGGAAGAAATAGAGGAGTTTGGCAGAGTGGCAGGATACAAGATCAGCACACAGAAGGCCATCAGACTGATATACACTTTGGATAAGATCAAAGAAGAGGAGATCAAAAAGGTGGTACCCTTCACAATAGCCAAACACAAACTGAGATATCTAGCGATATTCTTGACTAAAAGAACAAAAGATCTATATGGGGAAAACTACAGAACACTATTATAAGAAACCAAGAGTGACCTTAACAAATGGAAGAATATCTCATGGATTGGAAGACTCAATATAGTAAAGATGTCAGTTCTGCCCAAGTCACTATATAAATTTAATGCAATCCCGATACAATTACCCTCATCTTTCTTCAAAGAAATGGAAAAACTGACTATCAGCTTCATATGGAGAGAGAAGAAGCCCAGAATTAACAGAGAACTCCTCAAGAAGAAGGACATAGTGGGAGGGCTTGCTTTACCTGACTTTAGCACATATTACACAGCCACAGTTTTCAAAACTGCATGGTATTGGTACAATGACATATACTCAGACCAATGGAAAAGAACTGAAAACCCAGAAATAAAGTCATCAGCAAAGAGACAACTGATCTTTGATTGGATATTTGAAAAAAATATCCAATGGGAAGCAGATGTCCACTTTAACAAATGGTGCTGACAAAAATGGATATTTACCTGCAGAAAAATGAAGCAAGACTCTTATCTCACACCATGCACAAGAATAAGCTCAAGGTAGATCACAGACCTTGAAATTAAACCCCAAACTATTAGGGCTATCAATGAGGGAATTGGGACAAACCTGAGAACTTTGGCACAGGGAATACATAGGCTATCAGAAATAGGGAAGGATACAAACACAGAGAAAGCACAAATTGACAAATGGGATATTCTGAAGATAAAACACCTGTGTACATCGAAAGAATTCACCAAGAGAGTAATAAGAGAGTCCATGGACTGGGAAAACATCTTTAGCAATGACACATCAGACAAAGGCCTTATTACTAAAATCTACAATACTCAGCTAGCTTCAAAAAGAAAAGTTAATTGCCCACCGAGGAGGTGGGCAAAGGACCTGAACAGAAGTTTCCTAGGGGCAGAAATCTGAATAGCTAACCAACATATGAGAAAATGTTCCCTATCTTTAGCCATAAGAGAAATGCAAATTAAAACAACAATGAGGTACCACCTGACACCCTCAAAGGTAGCCCAATTCAAAAAATCAGAAAGCAACAAGTATTGGAGGGGCTGTGGGGAGACAGGAACTCTCATCCACTGCTGGTGGGCCTGTAAGTATGTACGGCCATATGGAAATCGATCTGGCGATATCTCAAACAGATGGAAATCAAGTTACCATACGACCCAGCAATCCCCCTTCTGGGCAAATACCCAGAAGAGGCAAGAAACAAACCAAGGCTAAACATCTGTGCTCCAATGTTCATTGCGCACAGTTCACAATTGCAAGGAGTTGGAAGCAACCCAAATTTCCATCAACTGATGATTGGATTAAGAAGCTGTGTTGTATACTTATAATGGAGTACTACGCATCACTAAAAACCAGTGATGAACATATGAAGCACATCGCTGCATGGGAAGAACTGGAGGAAAACATTCTAAGCAAAGTAAACCAAGCACAAAAGGACAAATGTAAAATGGGTCTGCTGAGGTAAGCTTTTAAAAAAAAATGCAAAAGAGGCTTAGGGAAAAAACTACCATATTACAAATATTCCTGGGGTGAGGACCAGGTAATATGGCAGGGACCAGACCAAATACATGGACACACATGGTAGACAAGTAAAGAGGAGGTGGGGAAAGGAAAAAATAATAATAAAAAAGAAATGGACAGCCAGTCCACAGAGAGGACCACATGGCCAACCCCAATAGACATGTTGCCCCTCACTGACACATAGTCCTACAGGGGACAACACAGGAGACACAGTGTGGGAATTTTACCTGATCTGATCCCGCCACACCGACGCAAAACATTAAGGGGGTGCAAAAGAATGGTAAGGGAATGGAGCAGTGAGGTTCCCAAGGAATGCTGAAGGTGGATTTTGGGGCCAGGACATGGTGCCCCAACATGCTGAACTGGAAAACACTCCTAAAGGCCAACAAACAATCCTTGAACTAACTACAAGCTTTTCTTTCTTGTGTTTTTTTTTTTTTTTGGTCATTGGTTTGTTCTTATTTTGTTGTATATTGGTGCTTGGTTTTGCTCTGCCTTTATTGTGCATGTTATTATCTCTGCAGGTCTGTCTAAATAAGATAGGCAGGATGAACAATCTGGAGGAAAAAAACAACGGGACTCAAAGTTCCAGGGGGACATGGGAGAGGTGGAGGCAGGGGGAAAGGTAGTGGCGTTAACAAACCCAGGGACAAGGAAGAATAAGTGATACAAATCGGTGGTGAGTTGGGTGTGGGAGGCCTGGCAGGGCATGATGAAGGGTAATGTAACCAAGAGGAAATGTTTAAACCCAGGTGGGGACTGAGCATTTTAGTGGGACAGGAGGAAAGTCAAAGGAAATAGAGGAAATAGCTAGGAGACAAAGGGCATTTATAGAGGTCTAGATAAATACATTTACATATGTAAATGTATTTATATATTAGGATGGGGAAATAGATTTGTGTGCATTTATTTATAGGTTTAGGATTAAGGTAGCAGAAGGACATTGGGCCTCCACTCAAGGACTCCCTCAATGCAAGAATACTTCCTTTCATTAAATTGGAATTTTATGATGCTAACCTTCCCGGCACAACTGCTGAAGACAAAGCGGGTGAATAAGCAAATGTGGTGAAGAAAGCTGAGGGTGCCTAGCTATCAAAAGATATAGCATCTGGGGTCTTAAAACTTGAAGGTAAACTAGCAGCCATCTAGCTCAGAAACAACAAAGCCCACATGGAAGAAGCATATCAGCCTGTGTGATCACGAGGTGCTGAAGGGATCAGCTATCAGGCATCATCAGAACAAAAAAATCTTACCATAGTGAATGAGGGGGTAGTACGGAGTGGAGACCCAAAGCCCATTTGTAAGCCACTGGACATCCCTTACAGAAGGGTCTTGGGGAGGAGACAAGCCAATCAGGGTGCAATGTAGCAATGATAAAAAATACGACTTTCCTCTAGTTCCTAAATGCTAGCCCACCTCCCCCACCCTCCTGGCCCACTAGCATGATCCCAATTCTACCTTGCAAATCTGGCTATATCGGGGAATGTACACTGGTACAGATAGGAACTGGAAACACAGGGAATCCAGGGCGGATGATCCCTTTAGGTCCAGTGGTGTGAGTGACAATACTGGGAGGGTGGGGTGGAAGGGGGAATTGATTATAAGGATCTACCTGTGACCTCCTCCCTAGGGGACGGACAACAGAAAAGTGGGTGAAGGGAGAGGTTAGGCACGGCAAGATATGACAAAATAATAATTTATAAATTATCAAGAGTTCATGAGGGAGCGTCGAGCGGGAGGGACAGGAAAAATGAGGACCTGATGCCAGGGGCTTAAGTAGAGAGCAAATGTTTTGAGAATGATGAGGGCAATGAATGTACAAATGTGCTTTGTATGTATGGATAGTGATGAGAGTTATATGAATCCCTAATAAAATGTATGGATGGTGATGAGAGTTGTGTGAGCCCCTAATAAAACGATTTAAAAAAAAAGAGAGAAACACAAGCATTTTCAAAAGAAAAAAAAAGAAAGTAGTATACATTACTTTAGTTTTGCTCAAAAGTCCTCTTATTTTTCTATTTATTTCTTCTACTTTAAAAAAATTTAATACACATAAAGCTCCTATTAATTTCAGTGAGAATCAAGAATTCAGGGATAGAATGTAGCCAGAAGGGTTATAGTATTTTACTTAGAGTGGGAGGTAATAAAAATGGTTTGTTTGCTTACATTGCATCAACATTTAATGTTTTTGCTTGCTGGGTCAAGTGAAGTATTATGATTGACGTTCAGAACATAGCATTTCTGCATTTCACCAATAGACCTTACGTTTGGTTGAATTGTCTGAAGAAACAAAGCCAATGATACTTTTATCAAGAAGGATTTTTATACCAAGAAGGTGTCCTAGCCCAATTCCACTTACGTCCGTGGTCCGATGTTAGCAGGATCCCTCTTTAGCTCCACATAACTGCAGGTCAGTGGGCGGATGCAGAACAGTGGGTTGCACGCCTCCAAAGTCAGAGGAAACATGGCAGAGCACTGACGGCTGGCTCTCATGATCAGGCATCCTGTCTTGGGCAATGCTTGGCGGCAGACACAGGGTCCCAGCAAGCAGGAAGGGGAAAGGCAGAGAGAGAGGGGAGGGGCCCCGTGTCTCTCTTAAAATAGACCACATCCTCAGGCTGCGACCTGATTGACAAATTGAGCTCCACCTCTACGCAAGGGCATATGAGGGAGGGGGGGGTGGGGAGGGAGGGGGAAAAAAAAAAAGGACCTGATGCAAGGGGCTTAAGTGGAGAGCAAATGCCTTGAGAATGATTGGGGCAGGGAATGTATGGATGTGCTTTATACAATTGATGTATGTATATGTATGGATTGTGGTAAGAGTTGTTTGAGTCCCTAATAAAATATAAAAGAAGAAAAGAGAAAAAAATGATTAGGGCAAAGACTGTACAGATGTGCTTTATACAATTGATGTATGTATATGTATGAACTGTGAAAAGAATTGTATCAGCCCCAATAAATTGTTAAAAAAAAAAGAAAAAAAAATCTCTCTACTATCAAATAACCACAATTCCATCTACTCCCTGCCATTGAGACAATTCTTATTTATTGTGACCCTACATAGACTAAATGTTTTTGTGAAGAGATAGCCTTATATTTTATCTTTACAGTAGCTTGTGGGTTTGAACTGTTGACCTTGTGGTTATTAATCTGAGCTTACCAGGAATTTTAATAACTTCTGAAATGAGGACACATACTGTCAATTGCATTAATTTTGATTTTACCTTATGAAAATAGATACATTGAATTGGCTTATGTATTTTTTATCTTAATAAGTATAAGAACTTTTGTTAATAATAGTAAAAATGGAGGGCTTGGGGAGAGAATAAGACAGTTGGAATAATAACAGATGTAAAATGGATATGACTGAGTATAAGTGAAAGAATTGTAAAGCAGACTGAAAATGCTGGCTGTGTATAATTTAGATAGTTTCATCAACTTATTTCTTTTCCATTTCTGTTTTATTAGTACTAGTAGTGTGGGCACAGGAATGAAAGCAAACAAACAAACAAACAACATGGGCATTATTTAGATTCAGGGGTAGGACAGGAAAATGAACATACAGAAAGATAGACAGAGATGATTCCTTACTCAGTAGTGTAATTTAGAAAGAATGGGAAAAGAAGTAGGAAGTAAAATATAAAGGAGACTTCTTTTGTAGTAGAGGAAATAAATGTATTTTTATACTTTTTGTGAGAGTCTGTGGGTGGTTATTGTTCTTGTTGTTGGGTGATGTTGGATCAGTTAAGACCTATAGAGGCTCTATGAACGAAAGAATGAAACACTACTTGGTCCGGCACCATCCGTAACATAGTTCCTATGTGTGAGGCCAATGTTACAGCCACTGTGTCAATCCATCTCATTGAGGGCCTTCCTCTCTTTCGATGTCCCTCTGCTGTGGGTGGGACATAGTTTTTAATGTCTGAAGTGTACTGGCTATAATAGTTTAACTTGTTACAAAATACCAAGCTGACTTATTTCCTCCTAAAGTTTGAGAAACGTCATTGTGTTCTGGCGTGGATTGTTGCTGAACAGAAAGCTCCTATTTGTTCCTTTATTAGTAGTTTATAATTTATCTCTTAAGGTTTTAATAGTTTATTCTCATCCTCAATATTCTGCATTTTCCCTATCATGTGCTTAATATTGTGTTTTGTTGAGTCAATTCCAACTCATAGCAACGCATGTCCCACAGGGTTTCTTAGACTATGCTCTGTATGAAAGCATCAGATCTTCTCTCTCTGTTAGTGGGTTTGGAAATATAAAACTTTTGACCTTTCGGTTAGCAGTCAAACATTTCATCATTGAGTCAACAGTTCTCTCTAGTCTATCATATGCTTCTGCACAGAGTTATTTATATTTATCCTCGGATTCATGTATTTTTTAATTCTGATAAAAATAAAACAATCTTTGCTAAATATCTTTAAATGCTATTGTGTTATCATTTTCTTTTTATCCTGAAACTTATTATCCTGAAACTTATTAGATATATTTAAGATGATTATTTGAAGAGCCCCAATGAAATTATCTTTAAAAAGAAAAACCAAAAACTTACAGTCTCAGAACCCCATAGGGCGTCACTGTAAGTCAGCATCGACTTGATGGTAGTGAGAGAGAGATGAGAATGTCTTGAAGTTTTTTATGTTTGTCTAGTTATTATACAATAGAGGTAATTTCTACAATTTTATATTTTTGTGTATTATGTCTAGTCCAGGCACTCTCTCATTTTTTTGTGTTTTAAACACCTTGTAATGTGACTTAAAAGTTTAAATATTATATAGTGATTTCTTTATCTGGTTGTTAATTTTGCCTGACTTTTACCTATATTTCCTTGCCCATCTTTAAAATGTTTTAAGAGTTTATGATGGGTAAATGTTTAACATAATTATCCCAAAGCAAACCCCTGTATTGCTGTCATGTAGGTCGAGTCTGCACGATGTTGCCAGCATCTGAGAATCCATTTTTCAAGACTTTTTCTAATCACTATTCTTTTACCTACAAAGATAGTTAATATCTTGAATTCTAGTATTACTATGTTTATTTGAAGGTTATCGAATTGAAATCATAGAATATATGTATGTGTGTGTGTGTCCAGTTTTTCTTTCTCAACATTGCTTTTGTTAGATTCAGTTGAGAATATTTTCATTTTCATTACTATTTAGTGTTTTGTCATAATGGCATATTACAATGTAATTATTCACTCTAATATCAATAGACTTTTAAATTAAGAATTATGATGACAAACGCTACTATAGTCATCTTGTACACATGGAATATATTTCTTTTAGGTAAATAATATGTAGAATTGGTAGCTTAGATAATATGCATATCTACAGACTTATTATATAGTCAATTTACCAATTTACATTACTGTGGAAGTTATATGATCTGTCAACTTGAAAAGGGGTGGAGTCTAGACTGTCAGTCAGGCCATAGCCACTGAGGTCTCTGTGTGGGCAGGGCCTTCTCCTGAGGATTCTGGGAACTCCTATATTCCTCCCTGGAGGTGACAGACTCTCTGCTTTTTCTTCCTGCTGACAAGCCAGATGTGCTATGCTGATGGAGCCAGAGCTCTGGGCCTGGAGGAATCGCATGGTGACACACACCACACTGAGATGTTTCCACTACCAGGGAATCCACAAGACTGTCCACCCACTGGCCTGTGATCTTTCTTCCTGCATTCAGCATCATTGCATGTGCTGTGTGAGCCTGAAGAAGAATTTATAAACTGGTAAGGGACATATGGGTTAATATCAGATTTATGGACTTAATCTGGACTGGCCTGGGATGTTTTCTTAATGTACAATTGTTCTTTGATATAAAGTTCTTTCTTAATTTTCTGAATGTTTTTGGATTTGTTTCTCTAGTCAACCCAGACTAATGCAATTGCCTTTAACAGTATATGGGGATTCTGACTTTCCCATATCCTTGCTAACACTTGGTAGACTGCTCATCTTACTTTTAACTATTGGGGGTGATTATTCATTTCCTTTGTCTAGATTTCTTTTTAGGAGGAACACCTTTTCATATATACCAGGGGACTTCAAAGAGCTTTTAGAAAGTATCCATTATTTTTCAGTTTTCTTTTTTCCAGTAATTTTTGAATCTCCTTTGGTTGGGGAAAAGCTGTTTGCTACTTAGGCAAACAGGACAGCACCACCATTCTCCACAGTGCGTGGATGCTGGAGGAAATTGATAGTTCGACCATGGGACCTTATGGCATGTAGAGGCTGGAGAGAGCAGCCACCTGAAAATTTGTCAATTACTTCATGTTCCCAGCCTCATCCTCCCCTCTGTCTTTGAACGGCGACTAATGAGCTAATACTTCTTTGTGTTCCTCAAGAATTGTAAATCGCCCTTTGTGTAATCCTGGCACAAGCATGCTGGTTACATGCCTTAAATCTATGTAAGCCCGTCCCTAATGAAGCTCTGGGCCTGGAGTGTCTTATAGCAGGCACCCCTGCACCCTCACTTTTGTCTGTCTCTTGTGTATATGTTTTTTCACTACAGATCGTGCCACCTCTCACATCCATTCATGATGTAAGATAAAAACTGGTCTCAATATTGTCATTCATCCTTGTATATAGCTAGAGAGATGATAGAAATGCATAAATAAATATGGAAAGAAAGAGAACCTACATAAATGGTTGGGTTCTATCTATTATGAATGCTTGCTCCGGGTCCTTTTGGAAGAAAGACTAAGCTGTCTGCTCTCTAAAAGATTCCATGGCTCCAAAGACCCGATATATGTCACTATCTATCGGAACAGACTACATGACAGGGTTGTTTTTTTTTTTAGGTTTGGGTCAAGTGTTCTATTCCCTTTTCTATTGGATCATCTGTATATTTTAATAATTAATATATCTGAGTTTAAAATACATTTTATATGTAAGCTATCTGATGATTAAACTATTAAAATACAATTTCCCACATTTTGTCTTGTATTTTCATTACTTTTGATAGTGCTTTTGTTTTAAAATCCACAAAATGTCTTATTTTCATTTCAGTATAGTAATATAGTACATTTTAAATATAATTCAATGTGGTGTGCTTTATTGACTTGCTTAAGAACTGTTTTCTTTTCCCAAGGTCATTTAGATATTATGCTACATTATTTTCACTTATAGTAATGATAATTATTATTGTTATTTGCCTTATTCATAACATCTTCAATCAACTTAGAATGTATTTTACCAGATGTAGAGAATGCTTTTTCCCTTTTCTCATGGTGAATATGTAGTTGGCCCAGAGACATTTTTTGAGGATTATTCTTTTTTGTAGCACTATGCCATACTCTATTTTCTTCCAGTGGTCTTTTTTTTTTTTTAATCATTTCACCATCACTACACCATGTTAATTACTATAACTTCAGAATAATAAAAAAGTCCAGTTGAAAGTTTTATCTCATTCATCTTTAAGATTATTTTGATAGTTCTTTCTTTTAATTTTTAAATATAAATTTAATAGAATTTTTAGAATCAACTTGCCAAACTGCAGTTTACACACACATATAGACAAAGCTATCAGGACAGCGGAACTATTTTGGATTTACAGATAATTATGGGTAGAACTGACATAATTATAAGAATGACTTTTCAGTCCATGAGTATGGATTATCTTATTGATATTTGCATACTTTATTATTTCATTCAATATTATTTTATGGGTTTTTTTTCTGAGAAATCTTGGTTTCTTATTCTATGTATTTCTAGATACTTTCTATGTTTTGGTGTTATTGTAAGTTATTTATTTAATGTTTTATTTTATATCTTGCTTCTGGTATGTAGAAATTACAGTGATAGTTGTATGCTAGCATTCATGTAGGAATTTTTCAAAACTCATTTTTATTATAGATATAAAACTTAAACATATAGAAAATACAAGTGTATAATAAATTCTCATGTTCCCATCACTCACCTTCAACGATTATAAACAGCTTGCCCATCTCTTAAGTTCATATTTAATTTGAATAATTATCTATTGATTATTTTGAATATTCTACATATATTCATACTACTTGTAAATATTGGCAAATTGTCTTCTAAGATTTATTTATTTTTTGTTTATTGACTTTTCACACTTTTTGTTTTTTAGAACCATGTTGAAGAGAATGATGATAGCATGTTTCCCATGTGTGGGTTTGGCCAAACCTTTTTGCTTTAATCAAATGACATATAAAAGATTAATATAAATGTATAATAATGTCATAACAATAAATGTGTTAAAGAAATTAAAACATCTTTGTGCTGCAGTATTTGCACAACTTGAATAATACTGGCAATAACTATAATAATTCAGAATTCTTTTTTAGTTAAAAGAAAAGGCACTAAAACATATGAATAGTCAACATAGTACTTGTACATTTAAATTTAATGATCAGCACTTACTGTATGAGCATTGTTTTAATTTAAATAGTCATAACTGAATGATCAGGCATACAAACAAGTTGCTACAGATCTGGTTCTGACTCATGAGGCTCGCCTGAGTGTTTGAGTAGAATGGTGCTCCATAGGACTGTCGGTGTTTGACTTCTCAGAAATAGATCAGGTCCTTGTTCCAAAGTGCCTCTGGGTGGACTCAACTCTAACGTTTTGGTTAGCAGTGCCATGGGCTAAATGGTTACCTATGTCGCCATATGTATTTTTCAGTTTCTGAAAATTCAACTTTGATGGTAACCTGTGTTTCAATAAACGTTATAGTTCTCAGTGGCACCCAAGCAACAGGAAAATACGAAAGAGTTTTCTAACTATGGGAATTAATGCTAAAAAAAGAGAATTTGCTAAATCATATTTAACCATCTAGGCAGTTCATAGCCATTGGCAGTTTAGTGCCATCTCGCTTAGAATGGGGATCTCAGGGGAGCTATTGGCAGAGCAGACCTCGTAGATGAAAGACTTATATTGAAAAGAATGTAAAAAGATTGCTAATATTGACTTTATCCACAACTGATTTGGGTCACCCAAATCATTACTATTGTTTCTGATATCAGAACAAATTTATGTAACACATTTATAACTCTTAGAAGATATCAACTTTACATACATGGCAGCACAGTCTTCTGAAGGTAGTTAATTTTTCCCTCTCTCGTAAAGCTTAAGACACCATTCAAAGAGAATTGCAGATATTATGCACAAGGCAAACAATAATAATAATTATCATTACTTTGATTGAAAATAATGTGGGATAATATTTAAATGACCTTGTGAAAGGAAAACAATTCTGAAGTCAATAAAGCAAAGTGTGATCAATTGTACTATAATAAATTTTTAAATTAAAAAATCATTTTATTGGCGGCTCATACAACTCATCAAAATCCCTAAATAAATTATATTAAAATATACTATATTAAAATTATGCTATCGCAAAATAAACAAGAATTTCTGTAGACTTTAAAACAAAAGCACTATCAAGAATAATAAGGAAAAACCCAAGCTAGAGTTTGGAAAATGACATTTTCACAGTTTAATCAACAAAAAGCTCATATACAGAATATATTTTAGAAACTCATAAATATTAACTATAAGGTTCCTAGATGATGCAAGTGCTTTGTGCTCTTCCTGGTAACTTACAGATTGGTAGTTCAAATCCACCTGTGACACCTTGGAAAAAATAGCCTGGTGATTTGCTTCTGCAAAAAGTACAGCCCTGTCTAATGTGGGACCTAAAGAGTCTTTCAAACATAATGAAAAATGTACATGGGAAGAAGATGAACGAGAGGTCGAAAGCCCCTTAACATTTAAACACTTAACCACATCAAAAACTTTTCTAAAATAGGAAATCAAAATTTACTTCTTTGACAGCTACATACATGACAGAAAACTCATCTTTACATTTCATGAAATATTTACTTCAGAATATTTACTTCAGAAAACTTCAGCAACTCGACAACAAAATGAAAGCAATACAGTTAAAAAATGGAGAGAACACATGAACAGACACTTCAGCAAAGAAAACATACAGTGGCCAATAAACACATGAAAAACATCTCAAGATCATTAGCCGTTAGAGGGATACAAAGCAAAACAACAATAAGACATCATCTAAACAGCAATAAGATAGCATCTCAACCCAGTAATAATAATGCAAATTTTTAAAAAGCTGAAAACTAAATATAAACCAACAAATGCTGGCAAGAGTGAGGAGATTGGAAAAATCTTTCTGGTTGAATTATAAAATGGTATAAACATTGTAGAAAACAGGATGGTACTTCTTTTAAAAGTCGGATGGGGTTTAGAGCATGTTAAAACTACCTGACAAGACGTGGAACTGCCTTGCAAGACGTGGAACTTCATTGCAAGGTGCCGCATTCCATGCTACCTAGGAACCTAAGTGACTCCATTTTGAGAGAGACTAAAATTCCTGTAAGAAATGCTGAATCACCGCAGACTCACTGAAAAGAAGCAAACCACCTACCAAGGGGCACCTAGGAGCTCCCTAGACACATCTGGGGAACCCTGACAAGATCTTGAATGACATCAAAGAGCCAGCAAGAGCACCTATAAAAGGACCGGCTAGAAAGACTAAACTCAGAGAGCTAGGAACCAAGGAGACATCAGGTCCTGCTCCCTCCAACTCTACCCTGGTGAGTACACTGATGACGAAGGCAATGATGCCTAGCGGGACTAGGGGCAAGTAGCTGATATGATGCTTAATTAATCTTGTGTTGCCCTAGAGCTAATGACTTAAGTTAACTTGATGTTAGATTGTTTGATGTATGTTTGAAGTGAATAAACCGAGCATTCGAAAATGTTAAAGATTATTAAGCAATTATTGATTCCAGAGTGGGAAAGGGGAACACAAAAGCATATCTGCTGGTGGGAAAAGAGGGAGGACTGAAGTCCAGGTGTGGGAAGTAATGGGCCGAAGTGCTTTGTGGGATACTAAGGGGACAGTGCCTTCGGCGGTATGCCCTGGATGGACCACATTGACTTCTGACTGCCTCCTGGGGACCCAGGCTGGGTGCGTAGGTGCACTGGGACACTGAACTCAGGATTCTCAAGGCGCACAGCATCCCATGAGGGAACTCCACTGGGTAAAGTGGATTCTCCCTCAGTCGCACCTTGAACTTGAGGGCTTAAGCTGGAAAATACATGGTGTCTGAGGAAGTAGAAGACAGCAGCATCATGAATGCTGAGCTGTAGAAAGGCGGATTGATACATCTATAAGAATAGCGAGTCGAACAAGGATTATTCGGTGTATGTGTGTGCACACAAAGGAGATGGGGGAAACCAGGAAGAAATAGTATACTTGGAAACTGAATATGGAAGTGAGAATATAATTCTCCTTGAAACGATTGAACGATGCAATGACATGACATTTGTGTTAATGCCCAAGTAATAAAAAACAAAACAAAACAAAAAAAACCACATAGATCCAGGAAAAGGTTTTTGCCTTACATTAAATCCTAGCTCCAACTGAAGAACAATTAGTTTTTTCATCATGGCCCTGCTCTACACTCGCCCTCAAGAAGGGAACACAGAGGAGATGGGTGCTATAGAGAAATTTAGTGAAGAAATTAAATGGTGCCTGGCTATGAGATAAAATAGTGTCTGGGGTCTTAAAGGTTTGTCTCCAAACAAGCAGCATTCTAAATGAGATGTCAACTAAGTCCACATGGAAGAAGCACACTATCACCAGTCACTGAGGGATTGTGAAGCATATAATCCGAAATCGAAGGAGGGATTAGTATCAGAGCCTAAAGTGTGAGTCTGGTTTGCAGAAGGCTATGGATGACAGTGGGTGCCCAAGATGCATTTGTTGAACTACATAAGAAATAAGCCTTCCTCTAATTGAGGGACAGGAGTAAAGTGGCTACTAAAGAGTGCTTTCGAGAGTTGAGTATAGAAGATCAAAGGCATAAATTTGACTTGAACAGTTAAAACTTTGTTAGCAGACGCCCCCTATGATGCATGCTGGATCTGATCTGGCTTCCAAAATTTTCTGTATTTTTTGTTTGTTTGTACCGTTTTGATTGGCATTTATTTATACCTATTAGTCAATATCTCAAGGATTTAGGTCATTGGGGTAACCCTCTCGAAGGTTGTGTTATATGATTTATTGTTTATTGGTATATGACACCAAGGATTGATGAACCTATAGAGATAGGAAGTAGAATAAGGGATTTGGGTGTGGGGCACAGTGGTGCTGCTGGAGGGGTGGGGGTGGGGACGGGGGAAGACAATATCAAGGAGTCCATGTAGAAAAGAAATGTTTGGAAACTGTGGTAACAAATGTACAATTCTGCTAATGTGACTGAACTTTGGAATTTTATGATATATTTATATGATATATGTATTACTTCCCCATTAATAATATTTTTAAAAAACTTTACTGAAAAGTGAAAAAAATGTGTAATATGATTGAAAATCTAGTCACCTGCAAAAAATCACTTATCCTGTATTCTGTAGAGTGCATTTTTTCCCTATGCATTGAGTATTAAAATATTCAAATAAACCAGAAAATAGTATAAAATATATCAGTGAATATATAACTATAATGTTAGAACCATTAATAATAAAAACAATGCATGAAAAATTAACATATATAATTTACATATTTGAGTTAAAAAAAGAGAGATGTTACCATATTGACTTGAATAAAATAATATTTTATTACTTGAAAAAAATGTTGGAAATAGAAATACCATATGATCCAGCAGTCTCACTAGTAGGCATATTAGAAATAAGAGCCATGACAAGACAGATATGTGCACATACATGTTCATCACAGCATTATGCACAATGGCAAAAGATGGAAACAACATAAATGCTTATTATTAATTGAATGGATAAACAGAGTATGATATAAGCACACAATGGAATATTACCTGATGTTAAAGACTTATGAGAACTCATGAAACAACTCATAACATGTATGATCACTACGCTAAGTGAAGTAAGTCAATCATCAAATGACAAATACAAGATAGTAAAAAAAAACCCATTGGAAAAAAATGATTTCCCTTCTTGCATAGCGATTGCATTAGACCATTATTATAATAATCAAGAAAAGGTTTATACACAGAAAGAAATATTGTTTGATGGCCACCAGGGACAAGAAGGAAAGGGATGGTAAATTACTAACCATAGAATAATGCCTAATTAGACACATAGTAACTGGTGTTGGGAAAGGCAATTTAAAATAAGGAAATGGTACAACATGGTACCAAGAAGTCACTGGAGGGTTCAAAAGAGTAAAAGACAATGAAGGTAAATACTATTATATATACACAATTCTGTTATTATAGAAAACATCTACCAGTAAATGCACATGCAGGTATGTAAGCTGAACACACGGGAGTGAATAGAGTGTATCCATGTGTATATATAGGTTTGGTAGAATATGTTTTTACATATGTATTTATATGTACAGTAACATATCCAGGGATATTGTAAATTATATTAGGGAAACATTCTGAAAACTTCCACACCATAACTGAACACCTTGCAGGAATGAGTTGCTGGGCCTGGGGGCTCGGACCATAATCTTGAAGAACATCATAGTTAATTGGCACGACACTGTCCACAAGGACAGTCATCTACATGTACTTTGTAAGTAGATACTGGTGTCTTAAAACTGGCAAGTGACCATCTAGGAAACAGCTATTGATTGAATCTTGTCCAGAGCAAAGAAGAGTGAAAGAAATTGAAGACACTGGGAGCAATTAGCCTAAGATACTAATGGACCATGAGAACTAGAGCCTTCATTGCCCAGAGGCAAGAACTAGGTGGTGACCACCATCAACCTCTCTGATCAGGTTCACCACAGAAAGCCCTGAACAATGAGAGAGAAAAAGAAATATATATCTAAAAAGACCAGATTTACTGATCTGGAAGAGAGAAACTAGTGGAACTCATGAGATGTGACCCTTTAAACACCCTGCAGGCCTGGAACTACACCCTCCCCCAAGGATCATATTTCAGTTTAACAATAGATCAGCTTTTGAAGTGAATAGTAACAGCAAGGAGGAATGCACTCAATACAATCCATGATGTTATACCAAAAGGACAGCATTTGAGCACAAATCAAAACTCAGAATGCAGGAAGGGACAGGGAAGAAGGGGGAGATAGCTGTGACATTAATGAAGAGACTGCAACTAACGTCACGAAACAGAGTGTGAATGAATTGCTGAAGGAAAAACTAATATGCTCCAAAATTTTTCACTCAAACTACTATAAAAGTAGGCACTATAACTGCAATGAAATCAATGATATATTATGACATAGATAGAGGAAAGATAGATAGATCACTAAGAAAACTCTATGATACACTAAGAATTGCCTCGGTGGTACTGGGTTTCCTATCATTTTCCTGGAAACATCTGTTGTTTATTTTCAGCCTCACAGCTGGGACCCTGTGCACTGCCACAGACAGTAGCTTAGGAACACATTCTCTTCTTGGCCCGCTCCTTTTTATATTTCTTCTATAACTGTGATAGTTGAGATGTGTGTCACTTGCGTGGGCCAGCATTTCCGGTAGTTTGGCAGTTAAGATGAGATCTAATCATATAATCAATCATTTGCATGATGAATCTGCTCTCAACAACCAAAAAAACATTGAAAAGCAATTTCCACAAGTTTGTGATCTGCTTCTGTGTGTGCTCTGGAAATGCCTGCTTGCCTATTGCTGGGTCTGGATCCTGTATCTTGCTCATCATCTGACTTCAAGTTCTTTGGACTTGGGTCACTGCCTTGCTGTCAGCCACCTACCATTTTCCCTGCTTACCTTAGATTTATTTGATTCTACAGTTAGAAGCCTGGTGTCTAACCTGCCAGTCTTAAGTTGATCAGTCCCGGAAGCTAACTATTTGCGTCATGAGAATTCTCTAGCCTGACATCTGACGTAGGGGCCGATGAGCTTCACTGATTTTGCTTCTCTGGAGGACTCAGCCTAAGACAGGTTCTATCCAAAATGTATGATGGGAAAAGGAAATTATACAAGCATAGGCCAACAGTAAACAACCACACATGAATTGTTGACTTGTACAAATTAAACTGCTAAGTGAATGGGAACTATTTACACAAAAACAGGGGTTAGTGAGGGGAAAATCTTTAAACATTTTTCATTCACAACAGCAGAAACACACCGACAGACTAAACCATGTCACAACGAAGCAAAGAAGTTATTAAAATAATAAGCATAAAATATAAGGACACCATTCATTGGACACCCTCAAGGAAAGAGATTTGAACCAAAGTCCGACATCTGCCACTTGTTTGCCCTCCGATTAGCAGTCACCGGCTTCTTCTCACACTAAAAAGGTTCAGCCTGCAATCCAAACCAGCTGAGTTTGCAGTAAAGCCCAGTTCACTTAGTGGAGTGTCCGCATTTAAACCTTCTGCTTCTACGAAGGAAGCAATCTGCCTCCAAAGAAGAGTCGAGAGCAAAGTCACGGAGGGCTGCATAGAAACCAGGTAAAAAGTGTCCAATTAGGAAGCTAACACAAGGTCTATTTCCCCTTGCGTTTCACATAAGAGCTGTTAAGCAGATTTCCCCTGAGGGAAGGTTTCTCCTCCCCATTTTCCTACCAACAAAGATATGATTACCTTCTCTGAGACATACAATGTCCCCTAACCCCATCTGGACTTGAACTTCCTGTAAAGTTTCCTGACAATTCTGGTGGAAGTGTGTATTGGATCTGAGTGACCTTAACACAATTTTGTATGACAGCAAAGGAATATATTTTCCCCTCTCCCCACATCTTGAAAAAATGACCTCAGTTGGGGTGAGGTTTCCTCTGTTGAATTATTTTTTAAGAGATGTACAGATATAGAGAGTGATATAAGTTTCATGGATACTCGGCAGGCTCTCTACCTTGTTGCTCAGGGCACTGGATTAGAGGACTACACGCCCGGGGAGCAGTTGCCTGCCTTCATTTTTGGTGTTTATCTTATAGTAGTAGACTCATACAATATTTGTCCTAGTATTTTACATTCTATCCCATTGACCGAACTAATGATACTATCAATGTGTAGTGGTTACACATTGGGCTGCTAACTGCAAAGTCAGCAGTTTGAAACCACTGCCAACTCCACAGGGGAAAGATGAGGCTTCCTACACATGTGAATATTTTCAGGTTCAGAGATTCACAGGAGCAGTTCTACCCAACCCTGCAGGGTCATTACTCAGCCTGAACGTGATGTCAATGGAAATAATACCTTAGCGAGATGATTAATAATGTTCTCTAAAATGGAAATGTCTTCAATGTGAACCAGAGACAGAACCATAGGTGTATGAATGGGTTTTGGCTTGAATTTAATTTGAATATCAATCTAAGAACAATTACTATGGCATGTTATGACATGTCTTATGACATGGCTTTGGTTGATGCTCCTCTTCATGAAGAGATCACTTGAGATTTGGGTGTTATAGCAAAGTGTGGTGAAGGAATGGATAGTGTCCGGCTATCAAAAAGAACAGCATCTGTTGCCTGGCTATTAAAAGATATGTTGTCTGGGGTCTTAAAAACTTGAAATTAAACAAATGACCATCTAGCAGGTAAGCAACAAAGCCCACATGGAAGAACCACACCAGCCTGGGTGATCATGAGGTGTCGATGGAAATAAATACCAGAAGTTCAAAAACAAGCAATCAAATTGACGTGAAGGAGCATAGATAAAGTGGAGAACCAAAACCCACAGAAGATCCACACAGAAGGAATGATATATTCAGGGTTCAATGTAGCACTGATGAAACACATAGCTATCCTTTGGTTCTTTAATATTTCCTCCCTTGACTATTATGGTCTTAGCTTTCCATCATTAATCCCATTAGACCTGCATGTGTTCATTTGTATAATTAAGATTGTACGATGTATGAAATCCAAGACAGGTAAACCCTTCAGAAGTAGTAATGGGAGTAATGATCCCCTGAGGGGAAGGGAAGAGATGGAGAGGAAGGGAACTGATAGCCACGGTGACTGTATAACCCCACTTGAAGGGAATGAAAACAGAATTGTAGGTAAATGGATATATTGGATGGTGTAATATATATAGTTAGAGGGTGGGGGAGGGAGGAGATAAAGGGGAGCTGATATCAGAATTCCAGAAGAACGAAAATGTTTTGAAGCTCGTAGTGGCAGAAATTAAACAATTGCGCTTGATCATATTGACTTATGGATTGCTAGATTATCCATAAGAGCTCCCAATAAAATGATTTAAAAAAAAGAACAGCATCTGGGGTCTTAACAGCTTGTTTTCATATAAGCAGCCATCTAAATTAGGTATCACCTAAGTCCACAAGAAAGAAACATACCACTCTGTGTGATCCAAGGATTGTAAATAATATATTCCAAATCTAAAAGAGGGAATGGTATCAGAGCTTAAATTGTGAACACCATGTTTGCAGACACCTATGGATGACAGTGGAAGCCCCAATCCATTAAAAGGGTCTACCTATGGTTTAAGCCTCTTGTGAATTCCTTATTATCATAGTTAAAGGACATGACTAGCCTTGTTGTCAGGGTGTGAACCAAGGCACATCCTTTGTTTCCTTGGGGGCATCTTTGATTCTACCTTAGTAGAGGGTGTGATTTAAGACCAAAAACTGTCATGGAGTCAATTCTGACTCATAGTGACTCTATAGGGCAGGGTAGGATTTCTCTTGTGAGTTTCTGAGACTGAAACTCTTTATTGGAATAGAAAACCCTGTCTTCCCTTCCTGGATCTGACTGGTGGTTTCAAACTGCTGACTTCTTGGTTAGCAGCCCAATACAGAACGACTACACCACCAGGGCTCCTTTGACATAAGCCACCAACTTTTATTTTCCTTGGCTGTGTGCTCATGCCATCACACAGTTCTAATACACATCAGCTCACCTGGAAAGCCATACACCTGTTTCCTGACTGAGCTTTGATAGAAGCAAGAAGCCCTATTGAGATTCTTGGACATTTTTTTTTTACTTCTGGCTCTAGACCCTTTATTTGGCTCAACTTTGCTTGACCTTACTAAACAGAACCCACCACCAAATGAGACATTGTCTCAAAGTTTCATGAGTTTCTTTGCAGTGCATTGCAGAACTCATGGATTTGAGGGAATGTGCTCAAGGGAGATTTAGGGGAAAATGGAGAAGAAAGCATCTTGGAAGAGTTGGACACTGAGGACATCTTTAACCTCCAACTCCTCGGGATTGGTCTGATATTAATTCCTCTAAAAGAAATTATTAACACAGATGCCTAGTTGTTTCCTCTCTTTTCTTTCTTTCAAAATAGTTGGTTCCTCCTGACACAGATGAATTGGTAATTATTCGTTTTATGTGACTGGTAAGCTGTGTGCGATATCCTTGACTCTAAATAAGAGTAGCAATGACTAAGAGGAGTGTTGGCTGACTGTAAGGCAAGCAATACGATGGAAAGCCAAGGCAACCTTACCAGTCAGTAATACGTTGTTTCTTCCAGGCCTGAGAGAATTACTGGAGAATTCTTAAAGACAAAGTAAAAGGTAGCAACTGATGTATTCACTTTGAAAACTTGACAATCAGGTACACATTATAAGATACTAGAAAATAGAGTATATTGGCTATGTCGATCATTGTAGTTTATAAGTGAAAAAGGAGGATGAAATGTAATATTTTATAACAAATTTTAAAACTTTTCAAATGTTTAAAAATTTTCTAGTGACATTTCTATTGTTAGAAAAGAAGGACCAAAGAGCATTAAGTAGATTCATAAACTTTTTATATTTTCTATAGTTTCCTCTCCTAAGAAAATATTTATTAAGTGATCAGATATTTCAAACATGAAATTATTCTACACAGGAAACTATTGAAATAAATGAAAATCTATGGTTTTTTTGAACTGTGACTTCTTTAACATGGGGAACATTCAGGACAGTGGTCTTGTTTAAGACCACTGAGAAGGCTATCAGAAAAAATTATGAAGACAAGAAAACATCTGAACAAAACATAGAAAGCTACCCAGAAAAATAATTAAAAATATTAACAACAGAAAAATGAAAGAGAAAGCGGGTTTAATTAAGTGAATTTGGGCTAGATTTTATGAAGAAGTGTCTTGGATTAAAAACATTTATACATTCATATATATATATATATATATATATATATATATATATATATATACCATAGTGAATGAAGGGGGAAGTGCAGAGTAGAGATCCAAGGCCCAAGTGTCGACCACTGGAGATCCCCTCACAGAGGGGTTTAGGAGAGGAGACGGGTCAGTCAGTGTACGATGTAGTACTGATGAAGAACACAGTTTCCCCCCAGATCCTGGATGCTTCCTTCCCCCAACAACCATGATCCGAATTCTACCTTGCAGGACTGGATAGGGCAGAGATTGTACACTGGTGCATATGGGAGCTGGAGGCACAGGGAATCCAGGGTGGATGATACCTTCAGGACCAGGGGTGTAAGGGGCGAGGCTGGGAGAGTGGAGGGGGAACTGATTAAAAGGATCCACATGTGACCTCCTCCCTGGGAGATGGACGGCAGAGAAGGGGGGGGAAGGGAGACTGGATAGGGCAAGATATGACAAAATAACAATCTGTGGATTATCAAGGGCTTATGAGGGAGGGGGGAGCAGGGAGGGAGGGGGAAAAAAGAGGACCTGATGCAGAGGGCTTAAGTGGAGAGCAAATGCTTTGAGAGTGATTAGGGCAAAGAATGTACGGATGTGCTTTATACAATTGATGTATGTATATGTATGGATTGTGATAAGAGTTGTATGAGCCCCTAATAAAATGTAAAAAAAGAAAAAAAAAAGAAAATGATTAGGGCAAAGAATGTACAGATGTGCTTTATACAATTGATGTATGTATATGTATGGATTGTGATAAGAGTTGTATGAGCCCCTAATAAAATGTTTTAAAAAAGAAAATAAAGCAGAAAACTTTTAAAGATTAAAAAAATTTATACATTCAGTAGTAATTTAAACCAGTTGCTATTGACTCAATTCTGTATCATGGTGACCCCAAACGTGTCACAGCAGAATTGTGCTCTAGAGGTTTCATTTCCTGATTTGTCAGCAAATTGCCAAGACTTTCTTCTGAGGTACCGCTGGATGGAGGAGAACTTACAAAACTTTCATAGCAGCAGACATCAAAATCCAGGTTGAGCGATGAAACAGGGAAAATTACAACAGACCCCAGGGAAATTAAAATTACATAGCACTGCAAAGGGCCATACTCCAAGAAATACAACAATTTGGAAGACATGGACAAATACCTGGGAAAAAACCCCTCCCCAGATTATCCCACATAGACATAAAAAAATTGAACAGACCCACCGCAAAAAATGGAAAGAAATAGATAAGGTTATCAAGGAACTATCAACGAAAAGAGCCCTGGCCCAGATGACTTCAGAGGAGAATTCTACCAAGCATTCATGGAAGAGCTGACACCAATGCTCCACAAGCTCTTCCAGAGCATAGAAAAGGACGGTAGACTCCCAAACACAGTCTACGAAGCTAGTATAACACCAGTACCAAAGCTGGGCTAGGATCCGACAACATTAGAGAACTACAGACTGATACCTCTAGAGAACATAGCTGCGAAAATCCTTAACAAAATCTTGGCCAATAGAATGAATACAAACGTATATAAAAAGACCAACTGGGATTCATACCAGGGGTACAGGTTCAACATTCAAAAATCCATCAACATCATCCACCATGATTAGAAGAAAAAAGACAAAGATCACACGATAATATCATTCGACACAGAAAAAGCATTAGACAACATTCAACACCCATTCCTAAGTAGGACACTCAAGAAGCTAGGACTGGAAGGAAAATATCGCAATATGATTAAAGCTGCATAGATGAAAATCCAACAGCCAACATTGCAACCAATGGAGAAAAGTCAAAAATGTTTCCCAGTGAAAAAGGGAACCAGAAAAGGGTGTACCTTGTCCTCACTCTTTTTCAACCTAGTCCTAGAGGTCCTGGCTAAGGTGCTGGCAGGACATTAAAGGTGTACATCTGGGAAAGAAGACGTGAAATCATCGTTATTTGCAGATGATTTAATTGTAAATTTTGAGAACCCCACAGGCTCCACAATAGGATTGCTGGAGTTGATAGAGGAATATGGTAGAGTGGAAGGATACAAGATCAATAAGCAAAAATCAATAGGGGTGCTATGTACAACTGATGGAGTACAGGAAAGGGTATCAAGAAGGTGGTGCCCCTCACCATTGCCAAACATAAATGGAAATATCTAGGAATATACTTAACCAAAAAATACAGAAGATCTGTATGAGGAAAACTATAAAACATTACAAGAAACCAAAAGGGACCTTCACAAGTGGAAAAATATCCCCTGCTTGTTGTGGATTGGCAGACTAAATATTGTAAAGATGTCAATCCCACCTGAGGTGCTATATAGGTGCAATGTAATCTCAATACAAATACAAGCATCATTTTTCAAAGAAATGGAAAAATTGACTACCATCTTTATATTGAAAGGGAAGAAACACAGTATTGGCAAAGAACTCAAGAAGAATAAAGTGTTTGTGTGTGTGCGGGGTGGATTTAAAACTTATATAGCCATAGTTTGCCAAAACAGCATGGTAGTGTATAAAAATAGACACTTAAACCAATTGGGTAAGAACAGAAAATCCAGAAATAAAAACAGCAGAATACCTACAACTGGTCTTTGATAAGCCCCTACCCTAACCTCCTTCCCCCAATCAAATGCAAAGCAGAAGGGCACTTTTAACAAATAATGTTGGAAAAACTGGATGTTAACCTGCAGAAGAATGAACAAGACCTTGACCTTACCCCATACACAAGAACAAATTCAAGGTGAATCTCAGACCTCGAGGTAAAAGCCCCAACTCTCAGGCTTATCAATGAAAAAATTGGGACAACGCTCAAAACCTACAAAGGGACTAGATGGGCTATGTAATCATGAAGGATGCTCACCCAGAGGTAGAGGTAGGACATAGATGGGCGGGACATACTAAAGAAAAAACACTGGTGTACATTGAAAGACATCATCAAGTAAGTAATGAGAGAGCACACAGCCTAAGAAAAAATATTTGGCAATGACACATCAGACAAAGTTCTTATTTCTAAAATCTTCAGAACCCTGAAACTTTACAACAACAACAAAATTAATATCCCACTGAGGAGGTGAGCAAAAGACTTAAACAGAAGCTTCGCAAAGGAGGAAACTCGAATGGAGACTAAACATGAGAAAATATTCCTGATCATTAGCAATCTGGAAAATGCAATTTAGAACAATCATGAAATACCACCTAACACCCACAGGAGAGCCCAGCTAAAAAAACAGAAAGCTACACGTGTTGGAGGGGGTGTGGTGAGGTAGGAACTCTCATTCATGGCTGGCGGTCTTGTAGATATGTACAACCTCTGTGGGAAGTGATTTGGTCATACCTAAAACAGATGGAACTCGAGTTACATTACTACCCAGGAATTCCTCTACTGGGCATATACCCAGAAAAAAGAAGAAACAGACCACGGCCAGACACCTGCACTTCACTGTTTATCGCTGCACAGTTCACAATCACAAAGAACTGGAAACAGCCTAAATTTCCATCAATAGGTGAATGGATTAAAAAACTCTGGTTTACACATACAATGGAGTACTATGCATCTCTATTCAGTGCAGAAACCGTTGAGGTACCTTGTCTTGTGAAAGGAATTGGAGGATAGTATGCTGAGTGAAGTTAGCCAAGCACAAAAGGACAAGTACAACATCAGTCCACTGAAGTAATTTCAAGCAACAGAACTGGCATAGGGGAAAATGTCCATAATGCACAGTAGATCCCTGGCTGAGGACCAGATAGCTGCACTAAATAAAAGGAAAAAATAAAAAGAGGCAGATAGCAACTGTGCGGAAATTCATTCCCCCTCCCCAGCTCACTTCCTTCTACATGCCTTTGCAGCTCACAGAAGAGTGAGGGAAGAAAAAAGACAGTGATGGGGGAATGGGCACTAATCTACCCAAGGGGAGGGGATTGTTTATGTTTCCATAGGAAAGGGAGAAGACCTCATTCTAAGATGCCAAAGTTTGTGGATGATGTTCCTGCTTGGAGCAGCTCCTCTGCTGAGAGGACTGCAGAACTGGCCCCAGCGCCAGACATGATACACCCTACCTAGATGACAGTGTTACAGAGGACAACACTGAAGATACAGTTTGGGGAGATCATCCAGCATGACCAGCCAACATGGGGGCAAACCAAGAGGGGAATGCAACAGACCAGCCATGGGAGCAAAGACACCAAGTCCCTGAGGAATCTTGATAGCAGATATCTTACTTGGGTGCAGTAAGCTTGGCACCATATCTAAACTGGTTGGGGGCTATTCACAAGGGGGATGTACTGAAAGTTAAAGGTGTAATGGGGTGGAGGTAGAGAACTAGACTGCTTTAACCTTGACTGCAGGAAGAACAACTGGGTCTTGTAGAAGACGTGTCCCTCAGACAATAAGACTGAGGGCTAAATGGTATAAGTGCTGTTGGGTAAATGGGTCTTGGGAAATCGATTCCTGAGAAAAATAAGGGCATGGACCAATGGATTTTATCAGGGCCTGCTCACTAATTAACAGAGATACTCATCTACTCAGGATCAGGGAAATAATTAGATGTGGAACTATTAGCATGGGCTCCCTTTCCCCCTGTCATATTCTTTTATTTTTCTTTTGGTGTCTATGTACATAAGATAGGCAGGATAAACAATCCCAAGTAAACAGCAACGGAACTGAAGGTTGGGGGTAGGGAGAAATGAGTGAGGCGAAGGCAAGGGAGAGGTAAGCCAATAATGACAGGGACAGGTGAACAGCAAGGGGTCTGAAAGTGATGGTGAAGAGGGGACAGCATTCCTGGTTTTGTGTGATCAATTGAAATATATCCGAGAATAATTACTTAGAGGAGAAAAATGGGTAAGTATGACAGTGGGGTAAGAGGAAATAAAAAAGCAAGTAAAATTATGTATAAGTATAAATATAGATATGGATATATGTAAATATATAGATAAGAATATATATATAAATAAAACAGGAAGCAGATGGACTTTGATCCTCTACTTTAATCTTACCTCAATTTATTAGTTCATTATTAGAATTATTTGTGCTAATGTGGCAGTGACAGGATTGCTGAAGAGAAAGTAGGTGCATAAGCACACGTGGTAAAGAAAGCTGGTGGTGTCCGGCTATTAAAATATATAGTGTCTTTGGTCTTAAAGGTCTTTATCCAATATAGATAAACCCTTCAGAAATTGTAACCAGAGTAATGATTCCCTGAGAGTACATAAAGAAAGTGGGAGGAAGGTGGGGGAAAGGGAACTGATAGCAATGATGACTATAAAACCCCACTCGAGGGGAACGAACAACAGAATGACAGGTGAATGGATACACTGGATAGTGTCGTAAGGGGGGGAAATAACAATAATAATATTATTTAATATAATAACAAGGGTTCTAGGAGGATAGGCTAGGATGAAGGGAAGCTGATACCAGAGAATGCAAGAAGGAAGAAAATGTTTTGAAAATGATAGTGGCAAAAATTGTACAATCATGCTCCCTCTAATTGAACTACAGGCTGTTATAATATCTGTAGAGTTCCCAATAAATAGGTGTGTGGGGAGGGGGAGAAAAAGAAAACAAACCAATAAACAAAATGTGTTGTTCTTGCTGTGTTCCATCTATGTTTTTTCCCCCCAAATAGCTTCTGGGTAGGTTGGAACTGTCGACCTTTGAGTTATTAGCTCAGTGTTTAAATACTTTCAAATCTTAGTGCTGGAGTCCTGGTGGTACAGTGGTAAAGTCTCTGCTCATGACCAATAAGTTGCTGGTTCAAACTAAGGAATCACTCTGGGCAAAAGATGTGGCAGATTGCTTCTGTAATGATTATAGTTTGTTTTTCAACAGTTTTATTGATGCATAGCTTATATATCATACAATTCAATCGTTCAATTGTTCAATCATTTCCAGGAGAATAGTACAACAATTACCACATCAGCTTTAGAGTATTCCCACCCTTAGGGTTAAATGGCCTTTAAAATGAGTGTGCAATCCCAATCCTTGCTAGTCTTCCCCCCTTTCGGACTTCACCCATCCTTTCCCTCTCTAACACCCATACCCCCACCCCTGTATTTCCCACATCCTGTTGTATTAGTTCTTATCATTGTGCAGCCACTCCTCCTGTGCTTTACAGCTGGGATATCCAACAGGAAATAAAAAACAAAATTGCACTGAGCTGGTAATGATAAAATCATAATAGCATAAAGACAAAACTACAAATAATGCATTAGTAGGAAGAGACACCCATCAACATTCAAACAGCCAGGGAAGAAATTTCTGTCATGGAACAAGTAAAGGATACTGCACCCAGAACAAATTCAGATCATGTCTATAGGACACGGGTCTATAGGCTTTGTGTTGAGTTTGATCCAGCATAAGATTATAGTTTTGGAAACTCACTGGAGATTTTTATTAGGTCCTATAGGATTGCTATCAATTGGAATGAACTATAAGGCCATGAATTTGTGTGTGTGTGTGTTTATACTAATATCTTAGTACTAGGTGCTTTAGACGAAACTAAACTAGGATGGGCTCTGAAGCTATAATGAATTTTACATAAATTACAATTATTATCCCCTGCAACTTTATTCTTAGGAGCCATGGTTGGTGTAGGGGCTATATGGTGGGCTGCTCACCACAAGGTCAGCAGTTTGAAACCACCAGCTGCTTTTGGGGAGAAAGATGTGGTTTTCTCCTCTCATCAAGAGTTGTACTTGTCAAAACCCCCAAGGACAGATCTACTCTGTCCTGTAGGTTTTCTATGTGTCAAAATGGACCTGGTGGGAGTGATTTTGGTTTTGGTTCTGCCGAAAAGATGGGAAAACTAAGCTACTGGGCCTCAGATTCCCTAGCTTAGCTAAAGTTAGACATCACTATTGAAGATCATCTAAATTCTCATAAACCTCATGTGTCAGAGTTTTAGGTGAAGAAAAGTAAAGAGCACCTTGTCATATGAATAACCATATTGCTTTTTGAAATGTTTACTCAGAGGAAACAGGCTAGGGTAACTAGTACCCGGAGCAATCGACAATGAGGCTGCTATCTTGTGACCCACTAACTACAAAATAACTGTGACAGGAGACTGATTTTAACACTTCAAAGAACAACAAAGGAGCATGATAATGAAGGAGCAATTCGAACAAAATGAAATACATGCTGAGTCTTAAGTAATGAACATTTTGGAAAGAATTCACTGATTATTATTTTCCTTATAGGAAAATGATGTCGCATGGTTAAGCATGTTTTTACATTTTATATTTTGCCACAAGAGAAACACTCACATTTATATGATTGCCCAGAGCTATGCTCCGTATTAATGTTGGAAATTTATAATAAATATTTTAAATTATCATCATGTAATGGAGTTAACAGATCAACAATTGGGGGATGACAGGTTCTTTCTATTAATAACTTTTAAAAGGATATCTAGTTTGAAAATATGCTATGACATAGACTTTCCAGTAGCCCAGAGACATTTATTAATCATTTGTTTCCTGTTTTAGCCTAAGTGTTACTACTAGAGCTATGATATAGACTTTACTAACACCACACATGCCCATTACAGGTAGAATAGATGATGTTCAGTCAATATAACTACAGTTTATAGGAATATAAATGGCAGCTATCCAAATATAGATGTATAATAATCTTAAAACAGACGGTTTTTACTAAGTGGGTAAAGGGAACTTTGTTGTTGCTAGATGCTGTTGCGTTGATTCTGATTCACGATGATGCAATAGAAGAGCCACTGCCCAGTGTTGCACCAGCCTCACAGTTGTTGCCTGTGCCCATTGTTAGTTGCAGTCAAAGTGCCCATTCACCCCTACGAGGTCTTCTTTTTCGCTGACCCTCCAGGGACTGGTCCCACCTGACACCTATGCAAAGTACATGAGGTGAGTCTCACCATTCTTCCATCTTTCTGGTTGCAATTCTTTCAAAACATATTTTGTTCATTCCTCTGACAAGCCATGGTATATCGATTATTATTTTTTAGGGGAGAGCGTGCATGCAGTCCCCCACTACTACAAATTATACATTCAAGTTTCCCACATTTGGGGAAATCGCAGGAGTCAGCACATCCGGAGTGCAATGGATAAACCTCGCCCTGGAAAAACCACCTTCGTGATCATGGTATCGCCCCTGCCAGGTAAGTATATATAGTTATTATTTTTGACAACCACTTAATTTAAAGGCATTAATACTTTTTGGACTTCCTTATTCATTGTCTAGTTTTTGCATTTGTATGAGTTGATAGAAAATATTTTATATTTTATTTATATGAGTTGATTGACCCACCCATGGTGTGGGTCAGGTGCAATTTAGTCCTCAAAGTGATGTATTTACTCTTTAAAACTTTAAAGAACCCTTGTGCAGCACAGTTGCCCACTTCAATATATCATTTGATTCCCTGACTACTGCTTTCAAAGGCCTTGATTGTGGATAAAAATAAAATGAAATTCCTGACAACTTCAATCTTTTCTCCATCTATCTTGATGACTCATTTGGTTCAGTTATCAGAATTTTGTTTTCTTTTTGTTGAGGTGTAAATCCATACTGAAGGCCTTAGTCTTTGATCTTCATTAATGAGTGCGTCAAGTCCCTTTCAGCGTCAGTAAGCAAGTGTCTCTATATCATGGGCTGTTAATGGGTCTTCCTCTGATTCTGATGCCATGTTCTTCTTTATTTTTTCAAGGTGCATAGCCATAATTTATTCGTTTTAGCAGTTTTTTGGGGGCATTTAATCCACATATCACACAATTCAATAGTTCCATCATTACAAGAAGAGTTGTACAATCATTACCACAATCAGATTTAGAACATCTACCCCCCCCAATGTTAAGCCATTTTTAAAAGGAGGTGTGTAATCATCATCAGTTCTAGAGAGTGCTTCCTCTCCCTTCCCCCTCACCCCCCCAACTCCCTCACTCTCCCTACCCCTTTCCTCCCCTATAAACCCTGCATCAGTTATTATCTCTATGCCTCTCCCTCTGTGCTTCCCACTCTGGAATACCTAACAGAAACAGTAGCAAAAGGGAAAACACCAAAGTGGTAAGGATAACATAAAAATATACAGAGATTAAAAAATACAAATAGTGGGTAAAAAAGAAAAGACCAATATGAATATTTAAAAGGCCAGGGAGGAAAATGTTGTCATGGAACAATCAAGAAATTCGTGCACCCAGAAGAATTGCATGGGGTTCTGCCAGCAGCTTAATCAGTCTAGATACTCTGCAGGTGGGTTTTGGGCTTCCACTGTCCCCCATCGCCTTCTTCAAAT
The DNA here is from genome assembly GCF_050624435.1 of Tenrec ecaudatus. Classification (NCBI taxonomy): domain Eukaryota; kingdom Metazoa; phylum Chordata; class Mammalia; order Afrosoricida; family Tenrecidae; genus Tenrec; species Tenrec ecaudatus. The sequence goes on along the minus strand of NC_134540.1, from coordinate 110,872,827 downwards.
CTGGTGTTCACAAGTTAGGCTCTGATACTTTTCCCATCATCATATTTGAATTTTGTTATTGCTGTCTTTGGATCACACAAACTGGTGTGCTTCTTCCGTGTGAACTTAGTTGACTCCTTACTTAGATGGTTGCTAGTTTGACTACAGCCTTTAAGACCCCAGACACTATTCTGATCCATAGCTTGGCATCATCTGGTGTCTTCACCACTTTTCACTGTAGCACCCTTATCTTCAGTGCGCATTTCATGAGGGTGAGTATTGAGCAGGGCCATGTTATCAGAAATAATCGCTCTTTGATTGGGACTAGAGTTCAGTTGGGATTCCATAATCCATCTGCTTGTTCCTGGGATATGCATGACTCAGGTTTATTTTGCTGTCCATATATATGTATTATTAAAAATGAAAAACCCCATACCCCAACAACAGCAATAAACCAACTACCAGAAAACAAGTAAAACCAAGCAAACTAAAGGCAGGGAAACTAAAAAACAAACCTCAAAATGGAAAAGTACATAACCGTCAATCATCCACCTGAGGTATAAGGTGATTGCACTTGTAACATAATCAGTTTTTCCAGTGACACATCACTCTGGACACTGGCGGTAGGCACCTATGCAGTACAGTTTCACTGTGAGCTGCCGCCCATGAGTTGTTGGTCCGCCCACTTCAATCTCCCATTTGATTGAGCTCTGTTTCCCTGTGCATGGGGGTTGGTGCCAGGGGGAAACTTCCTGGAGGTTCTTCCAATTTGAAAATCCTACCCACCAGATCAAAACCTGTTTGTTGCTATGAGAGAGGCATTGAAGTACTAGCCATATGGTGGTTTTGGATACCTTTTCGTTGGACACCTACCAATCCAGGGGTTTCCCCAAGGTCCAATAACCACCACTTCCACAAGTCTGGGGACGCCAACCTCTGCTTCCTCTGCTATCCAAGCACCCCAGATCTTAGTCCAAGGGTGCAAGCACTTTTGAGGCTTGGATCAGTTCATTCTGCGAGGCCTTTGTGTTAAGTCCTTCTGATGTAGCCCCTGGGTTATGCCATGCTGCCCTCAAGGCCCATGTCCAAGGTCATCGTGGTGCTTAGTCTGTGGCATATTTCACAGAGGGTTGGGTAGAAATGTATTCATAGTTTCTACCCAGGAACATAAAATCCAGCCCATTATCCACATAGGTTCCCTGCACTCATTGTTTAGCATCCTGATGTGAGGTTACTTCTCCCCAATCACCAAGCAAACACACCAACAGAACTATTAGTGTCTCTTCCAAAATATAGATGCCCCTTTCCCTGGGTCTTGGCGTGATTTTTCTTCTCATTAGTAGTGGGATCATACAACACTTGGCCTTCTGTGATTGACTTACTTCACTCAACATAATGGTTTCCAGGTCCTTCCATGTAATGTGATGCCTCATGCTTTCGTCACTGCCTTTTAGGGATGCATATGGTGCGTATGGACCATAGTTTCTGTATCCATTCTTCCACTGGTGGGGAGTCGTACTCTTTTCAGTTTCTTGCTATTGTGAACTGTGCCGCGATCAACATGGGAGAGCATACCTCCACGTGTGCAGTGTCTCTTATTTTCTCAGGGTCGATGCCTAGTAGTAGTATTGCTGGGTTGCTTTAAGTATCTCCATATAATTTTCCACAGAGGCTATATGTATTTACAAGTCCTCCAACAGTGAATACAAGTTCCAATCTCTCAACATCCTCTCCAGCATTTGTTGTTTTCTGTTTGTTAGTTTTTTTCTAATTCGGGTGAGCATTGCAGTTATAAAATGCTATCTCATTGTGGTCTTCATCTACATCTCCCTGATGTCTAGAGATCCTGAGAACTTTTTCATGTGTTTGCTAGCCAGTTGTATTTCATTTTTGTGAACTGTCCATATATTTTCCCCATTTCTTGATTGGGTCTCTTGTTATTTTCCTTTTGAGCTGTTGACGAGTTCTGTATATGTTGGTAATTAGATCTTTGTCCAGTGTGTGGATGGTAAAATTTCTTTCCTAATCTGTGAGCTCTCATTTTATAGCTTTGTGTTCTAAGAAGATTGTAAGATCTCAGACCTTTTTCATTTGCTGAGGCATGATTTGTGGCCTAATATGTGGTCTATTCTTGAGCATGCTCCATGTGTATTAGAGAATAATATATTGTTTTATTGGATGAAACAATCTGTATATGTCCACAAGATCATTTTTATTATCTGTGTTATTGAGCTGTTTTGTGTCTTTGTGAAATTTGTTTCCTCTATTAACATTCCGTCTTTCTTTGAGAGTGGTGTATTGAAGTCTCCTCTTACTATTGTCAATGTGTCTCTGTCCTTTTTTTTAATTCTGAGGATTTGATTGACGTATTTCCTGGGTCTTTCATTGGGTGCATACATGCCTATTATAATTATGGATTCCTGAGCTATTGTTCCTTTAATCATTATGTAGTGTCTTTTCTTATCTCTTGTTGCGTTATTTGCCTGGAAGTCTTCTTGGAGATTAATAATGCTACCTCTTCTCTCCTTTGATTGCTGTTTGCTTAGAATGCTTTTGTCTAGTCTCTGATTTTAAACTGCTCTAGTCTTTGTGAGGTGTGTTTCTTTCTTTTTGGGCAGTATATTGATGGGTTTTCCTTTCTTATCCATTCTGCTTCTTCTGTCTCTTTACTGGTGCATTTAGTACATTAACATCCAGTGAGATTATTGATATGTATGTATTTGTTTCTGTCATTTGGTTTATATATGTGTTGTGTGTTTGTATGTGAATTGTGTTTAGGTTCTTTGTTCTTCCTGTGTCATTTCCTTGCTTTGGGTGTTCGGTGTGTGCTGTTTTTTTGTGAAGAATTGTCTAGCATGTTGGTTTCAAGTTTGCTTTTTATTGCTGTTTATTTTAGGGCCATACTACGTCATTGAGTATTTTTGGTAGTGGTCTTGTATTTGTGATTTTTTTTTTAGATTCTCCTTGTCTTGGAATACTTTTATTTCACCATCATATTTTATTGATAATTTTGCTGTATACAGGAATCTAGATTGACATTTTTTTTCTTCCAGTACTCTGTATCTGTCTCTCCATTGTCTCCTTCCCTGCATGGTTTCTGCTGACAAAATCTGAGATTATTCTAATTGCTTACCCTTTGTTTGTAATTGATCAAAAATTTTTCTCTGTCTGTTCTTTGATTTTTTCCCTTGTCATTAATGTTAGACATTTTTATAGTTAGGTTTATTGTACCAACTTGATCTCCATAGGAACATGTATGCAGAATTTAATCAGGTCAAAGGTTGATTGGAGGATGACTGAGAAAAATGTTTTCTGAAGCCATCATCCTATCTCTCTTTCTCCCTGGTGAATGGACAAACATGCTTCTTTTGAGCTAGTTCTTTGCCTCAACTGTGTGCTACACTACCTGTGCGCCCAGCCAACCCCTTGATTGCCTTGCTGTGTATTCCTAGAGCTTGAGGCTCCTTCGAGACCTGCTTTGGTACGCTGCTGTTGGATCTTGCTACTGTTTGTACATAACTACAGCTTAAGACACCCCTCACACCTCCGTCCTGGTGTCTGCTTCTCTATGTTCCCAATCTACTGACTGTTGCTGCCCCATGCTGCTGTCTGCAGGCTGACTCTGCTGTCCACTTCCTTGACCTTGAACTAGCAGCCCATGTGAGTTGAAGGACCTTCAGTATATTAACTGTTCCACAATAGTAAGTTGAACTGAGTCCTCTGAAATGTTGTGTGGACTAATTAGCCACTATATTCCTTCTCACTGTACAAACCTATCATATATATATATATATATATATATATATATATATATATATATATATATATATATATATATATATATATATATATATATATATTCCTAAGTGTCCTGGTTTTGTTTCTCTAGAGAATGTTGCCTAACACAGACATCTTCACCAAAATATGCCATGGAGTTTTCCTTTTGGGATTTCTCCTGGCTGGGGTTCTTTTGACCTCCTGAATGATTTTTTTTCCCTTTAGACATTGAAGAAAGTTTTCTGCAAGGAGCTCCTGGACTATTCTTTGTGTAGATTTTTTTCTTCTTCCTCTTCTGGTATTCCTATAAGATGCAGGTTGTTATTCTTACTTGTATCCTACATTATTCTCAAGGTTTCCTCTTTCTCTTTGGCATATTTTATTTGTTATTCTTTCATGTTAGAATCTACAGATTTATTTTTCTGCTCTCTAATTCAGGTTTCCATTTTGTCCATTCTATTTCTTCCTTCTTTCATAGCCTCATACTGTTCCCATTATAGCACTGTTCAATTCTGCAATGGTAGCTTTTGATTTTTATGTTTCTATTTGGAGGTTCTGTAGTGAGTTACAAGATTTTCTATTGTTTCACTTTTTTTTCCTCCCGGACTCTTTCAACTATTGCATGAGTGAAATCATTATTCTTTTAAAATTCTTCTCTTTTTTTTTTGTTAATTTATGGCCTGTTCAATTTCAGGCATTACATTTAAGTCTGGTTGGTATTTGGTTATTTGTTTCTGTTTCTCTTGTTTTGTGTGTGCACTGATATGTCTTCAGTTGTTTCCTTGACATCTTGGAGAGTATATTAGGGGTGTTAGGTAGGTGGTGTTATTTGGGATTGGTTAACTCATTTTGGTCTTGCTGTAGAGGAGTGATGGACAATTCATATTAAGTGTCTGTGTAAGAGTATTAGGCTAATTGTTAGGGGAGCAATTCAAAATTTTGGGAAGAAGTGTTGGGGGACATTGAAAGAAGCAGTATATAAAGAAAGGGAATAAAAAGAGGAGAGGGGAGGGATCAGATAATGTTATTTGGTAAGTTAAGGAAGGGAGACTAGGCCCAAACAATGTCTGATTTGCAGTGATAGAAGAATGTGTACTAGTATTTGAAAGAAAAAATGATTTTAAAAATTGTGATAGCAGTGTCAGCCTTTGGTTTTATGATGTTGTGGAGGTAAGAAAAGGTTTGATGAGAAGAAAAGTGGAACTAAAACATAGGTTAATAGTGCTATGAAATAAAATTTTAGATATTTAGATTAACCAAAGGAAAATGAAAGGAAAGGCAAGAGATGAACGTTTTAAGAATACTAATATGAAAAATAATACTAGAGTAAGACATAAGAGTGCTGTTAATGTATGTTTTTGGGGGGACTGAGCTTTGTCCATGAGTCTCTCTTGTTGGTGCTATATTCTGGGTAGATGGTACGTTAGGGCACTAGAAAATAAGTCAATTAATTTTGAAAGAAAAAGTTATATATATATATATATATTCCCCTCCCCCCACCTCATGTAAACTCCCTGACTGGGTTTGTAAACTGTTCTGCCTGCCAAACCTGCTGCAACTTCTCCTGGCTTTGTTATGTTAATACTTTGTTCATGAGCCAGGCGTGTGCAATCCAAGGAAGTTTAACAACTATAAAGAAAATGAATCTACAGAGTGGTCCTGTTATTTAAATTCCTGGGACTTTTAGGTATCTTGGGATCAGGTACTCGGCTAAGTTGTACAGTCAAGGATGGGGGATTAGCTTTGCCAAAGCAGTGGAGCTAGAGATCTCTGGGCTTGTCTCTCTACTATGCCCACTCTTGGTTACTCTGGTGACTCACCCCCACAAGGCTCAGTATGCAATGATGTCCCCAATATTAGGGAGTCCTCGGGGTGGGGAGTCAATGCAATTTATATTTTCATTTACCCTTGTCCTGGTTTGGTCCCTGAGAATTATGATCCTGTTGCTCCACCACATTTGCTCCCCCCCCCCAACCAATTCTAGGTTTTTGATTGACAGGATAATCTTCCCTCTGGTTTCTGAGTGCTGTGGGCTGATGCCTTAGGGAATTCTAATTGGCCAGTGTTGCTGCCCTGTAATTTGAGTACATTTGGTGTCTGTTTATATGTTGGAAATCCTGTGGTCTGGAACTCATATCCCTTTCAGTGACACCTTTGTGCTGTTCCATGTGGAGTGTACTACTCCTTGGCTTTCCTCCTCGGTTGTAGCTCTATCTCCTCCAAGCTGCTGCTCATTTGCTGAATATTCAGTTTGAATTTGGTTGGTGAAAATACATAAGCGTGGTACATACTTTTCCAGATTTCAAACCACTATCTCTGATAATATTCTGCCTGTATTCATTTGGTCTTCAATATCTGACAATGTTTCAATGCAATACATAAAGCTGGAATAACATTTTCTGTTTGAGTGACTCTATCTTTATTACCAATTAAAGATAGCTCATTTAATACATACAGGTTTACAGTTATGATTTATAAGTGCTAGTAATATGTATAGTTGTGTGTTGTTCTTACTCTTGGGTCTATTCTAACTCAGAATAATCCTATGGGGCAGAATAGAGCTGCCTCTATCACTAGGGTTTCTTCCACTACTTGTCTGACATTGTGTCAGACTGCGGTGACTTGGGTGTTGCTGTAATGCTGGAAGCCATGCCACTATGTTTTAAATCCTAGCAGGTTCACCCAAAGTAAACAGATTTCAGTTGTGCTTTGAGACATACATCAAACTACGAAGAAGAGATTGGCTGTCTACTTTGGATGAGTTAGCTGCTAAAAACCTTATACATAGCATTAAAGCATTTTGAGACAGCGAAGGCCTAATGAATAAAGACATAACATTGCCAGAGGTAGAGATTAAAGATGAACCACCTACCATCAAAAGGCAATTAAAATATGCCTGAAGAAGGGCTGCCTTCTCAAAGTAGAATCTGCCATAATGAAGAGAGTGGAGTAAAACTTATGGGAGTAAAACCTTGAAGACCTTCATTTGCCGATGAAAAGACCTGCATTTGCTGATGGAAAAGAAACAGCTGCCAAAATCTACTAATAATCAGAATGTGAAACATACAAAATATGAATCTAGGAATATTGGGAGTTATCAAAAATGAAAAAAAGACATAAAAATCAACATCTTGCACATTAGTGAGCTGAAATGGACTGGCTTTGGCCATTTTTAATCAGGAAATCATATGGTTTATTAGGCTGCGAACGACACTATCAAGAGAATGGCCATGCATTCATTGTCCAAAAGGATACTTTAAGACATATCTTGAGATACAGTGCCAGATTGCATTTCAATCATTGTTTTATTGCATTAATTCATTGAATCAATTTTATTCATTAAACCATTGTATTCAATGATTATATTTCAATGCTATATCCACAAATGCCACAACGCCAAGGATATAATTATATCTATCTACATTCCAGGAAATTCAATCAACAAAATCTATTATTCAAAATTTATGGCCAAACCACTAAAGTTAATGATGATGAAATTGAAGAATTCTACTAGTGTCCTTTATCTGAAAGTTATTTCACAACACAAAAGTACACATGGACTTCTCCAGATTGAAAGCACAGAAATCAAATTAACAACATATATGGGAAGAGACACTGGAGGAGCTCATATTAGCAGCTAAAACTAGGCCAGTGGGTTACTGTGGAACAGACAACCAACTGCTCATATGTAAGTACACGTTGAAGCTGAAGAAAATTAAAACAAATCCACGAGAGCAAAAACTCAACTTTGAGTCCACCCCACCTGAATTTTGAGACTATTTCAAGATCCGGTTTGGTTCATTGAACACTAATAACATAATATCTGATGAACTGTGGTAGGACATCAAGCACTCCATCTATGAAGAAAAGGACAAGAAAGGAAAGATAAAATTGGATATCAGCAGAGATTGACATTTTCTCTAGTTGTAGAGTATCTAAGGCACATGGGAGAAATGATGAAATCAAAAAGCTTTAGAAAAATTTAAAGGCATCTAGAAAAGACAAAGAAATATAATGAAATGTGCAAAGACAGAGTTAGAAAACTAAAAGGAAAACCACTAAAGATAATTTAAACTGAAAGCATTAAAGAAAATTTCAAACTTTGAGTTGTAATATTGAAAAATTATATGGGAAAATATTGAATGATTCAGGAAACATAAATATGAAGATGGAAATAATACACAGTCATTGTATGAAAAAAATTGGTGGTCCATCATTTGAGAAGGGAGAATATCAGCAAAAAAATGCAATTAAAGGAGGAAGTTGAAGCTGTATTGAATGCACTAGCCAAACACTGGACTCTAGGAATTGATAGAGTACTCATTGAAATGATTCAACAAGCTGATGAAGCACCAGAAGCACTTATTCATTTCTGCCAGGAAATTTAGAAGACAACCATTTTTCCAACTGATTGGAAGAGATCCATATTTTTATCCATTTCAAAGATAGGTGGCCCAATAGCAGCTCAAATTATAGAATCTTATCATTAATATTACGTGCAAATAAAACTACTGAAGATCATACAACAATGATTGCAGCAATATATTGACAGTGACATGCCAGGTGTTCAGAAGAAGACCTGGAACAAGGGTCGTTGGCATTGCTGATTGCAGGTGGATCCTGGCTGAAAGCAGAGAATACCAGAAAGATGTTCACTCGTGTTTTATTGACTATGGAAAAGCATGAGACTGTGTGGGTCATAACATAGGTCTGAGATGAATGAGAGTTCCTGAACGTTTCATTGTGCTCAGGCATACTCTGGACTTGCATCAAGAGGCAGTTATGCAATCAGAACAAGGGAACACTGCATGGTTTAAATCAAGAAAGGTGTGTGACAGGGTTGTTTCCTTTCACCAATCTGTATGCTGAGCCAATCATCAGAGACCCTGGATTATGTGAAAAAGAATGTGACATCAGGGTTGGAAGAAGGTTTACTAACAATCTTTGGTAGGCAGATGGCACAACCTTTCTTGCTGAAAGTGGGGGTGGACTTGAAGTATTTTGTGATATAGATCAAGGATTCCAGCCTTCATTATAGATTACAATTCAATGTAGAGAAGAACAAAATCCCTCCAATTGGTCCAATACATAATATCATGATACATAAGGATTGAAATTATCAAGAATTTTGTCTTGTTTGGTTCCATAATCAATGCTCACGGAAGCAGCAGTCAAGAGATTCAAGGACATATATCATTGGATAAATCTGTTGAACAAGACTTCTTTAAAGTTTTGAAAAGAAAGGATGCTATTTTTAGGACTAAGGTATCCCTGACCCAAACCATGGTATTCTGAATTGTCTCATATGCATATGAAATTTGGGCATTTAATTGGAAAGACTAAAGAGGAATGGCTGTGTTTGAGTTATCATGTTGGTGAAAAATATTCAAAGTACTATGGGCTACCAAAAGAATAAACAAATCAGTCTTGGAAGAAATACAGTCAGAATGCTCCTTAGAGGCATGGGTGACAAGACTTCATCTTAAGTAGTTGTTAGGAGACACCAATCCATAGAAAAGGCTATCATTCTTGGTACAGTAGAGGGTCAATGAAAAAGAGGAAAGCCGTAGACAAGATGGATTTGACAGTGAGGGAAACAGTGGGCTCACATATAAAAACATGTGTGAGGATAGCACTGCAATGAGCAATGCTTTCCTCTATCATACGTGGGTTTAACATGAGCCAGAACCAATTTGATAGCACCTACCAACAGAAAGGGTTTCTTAGGGTGTAATTGATCCTGATTACCAAGAGAAAGTGGACTGGTACTACATCATGGAGATACAGAAGAATATGTCTGGAATCCAGGACATCCTGCAGATCATCTCTTAGTATTACTGTGCCCTGTGACTAAAGTAAATGGTAAACTGCAGCAACCCAATCCTGACAGGATGTCTAATGACCCAGACACCTCAGGGATGAAGGTCTGGATCACCCACCTGGCAAAACCATACCTGCTGAGGTGCTGGCCAAGGGCAAAGGTAATACAGAATGGGGAGTAGAAGAAGGTAATTCTACCTATCAGTGATCAACTGCAAAAGTGAGGTTTGTGATTGCCAATCTGTCTTCTTTACATGTGCTTAGTGAACATCTTTCCTTTGTTCATGTACGATATTCCAGATACAATTAGATTCAGAGTGTTTTTTTATTTACATGTATGATAGATGTATGATGTTAGGTATAAGTGTAATTTCATTAATGTCTGGGAATTACATATGGCTTAAGAATTGTGTACAGGTGCCAAGATGGCAAGGGATGAACTGTGATAGGTAAGTTTATTGTGGGAATTTGGCCAATAGGAACATTTGGGATTAATCAAGTCTCAGCTTGATTGGAGGGCCAAGAGATAAATGGCTCTTCAAGGCCCACCTCTCTCTTGCTCTTTGGTCAGAGCATACTGGAGCATGCAGGCTGCTACTGTAGCTAGTTCTCTGCCTCAACCTGTAAGCTACACTACCTGTGGACCAGGTTAATCCATGCTCATGTTGGTAGAGCTTGAGGCACCTTTGAGACCTGGTTCACGATACTGCTGGTGCATACATCGCTTGAGCTTGAGACTGTTGGATATCGTTGCCTTGCATTGCTTGTGCTTTATATCCCATCTGCGCCTGCTTTGCTAAACTTCTGAGCTACTGACTGTTGGTGACCCACCATGCTGCTTGCTGCCTGCGGACAGACTGCTTGCCTTGCCCCAGGGAGTACGCTGCTATCTGCTTTCTTGACCTTGGACCCTGTAGCCCACGGGAGTTGAAGGACTTCTAGTATGTCAGAAGTGAGTTGACCTTTATGAGTGTTTTCCAGTCAAGTCTGATTGAGTGCCATACTGTCTACAAAGTCTATTTTTGCTATTCCCTGGGGGTTTCATCACTCTGCTTTCCCTGCTGCTCTGCTGAATGCCCTCAGTATCTCACCCCAGCGTGATGGGGCCTGACCGTGCATTATTTCTGCACTGTCTCCAGTGCTGTCCCCTGCAATTCCATGGTTCAGTGAGGGATGCTGTGTCCCATGGTGGGGCCAGCCCTATGGTCTTCCTCATGCGTTGTCTGCTCCGAGCAGGAACATCGTCCTCAGGGCTTGTTGGGCCAGGATGTCTTCTCCAACTTCTCCATCCCTTTGCATTTTGGAACTATTTATAGGCTTCTCCATTTTTTGTCAGTGGCTTTCTTTTTGATATTGTTATTTTGTGTTTGTTTTTTGGTTCTGCTGTTATTGTTTTTCTGGTTTTGACTTCCTTTGTTGTTTTATTTGGCTTTGCCTGGTTTTTATACTTATTAAAGTATCTGCATGTCTATCTAGATAAGAGAGGTGGGGTGAATAATTTGGAGATGAAAAGAACTGGACCAATGGTTCCTGGGGGATAAGAGAGAAGGGGAGGTGGAGAAAGAAAATGGGGTCTGGGAGGGACCAACCCAGGTACAAGGGAACAACAAATGATCCAAAATTAGTGGCGACAAGGGTGTAAGAGGTCTGGAAGGACTTGATCACGGGCAATGTAACCGAGAGGAATTACTGGGACCCAAATGAAGGGTTCCAGTATGATAGTGCAACAAGAGAAAAGTAAAAGGAAATAGAAGAAAGAAGTAGGAGGCAAAGGACATTTATAGAGGTCTAATTATAGGCATGTACATTTGTAAATATATTTATATATGATGATGGGGAAGTCGATCTATGTGGACATATTTATAGGTTTAGTACTAAGGTAGCAAATGGACATTGGGTCTCCTCTCAAGTACTCCCACAATGCAAGAATACTTTGTTCTATTAAACTGGCATTCCATGATGCTCACCTTCCCAACACAATTGCTGAAGACAAAGCGGGTGCATAAGTAAATGTGGTGAAGAAAGCTGATGGTGCCTGGTTATCAAAAGAAATAGTATCTGGGCTCTTAAAGGCTTGAAGGTAAACAAGCAGCCATCTAGCTCAGACCAACAAAACCCACATGGAAGCACACATGCCTGTGTGATCATGAGGTGTGAAAGGGATCAGGTATCAGACATCAAAAAACAAAAGCTCATATCATTGAAAATGAGGGACAGTGTGGAGTTGAGACCCAAAGGCCATCTGTAGACAACTGGACATCCCTTTACAGAAGAGTCACGGGGAGGAGATGAGCCAGTTAGGGTGCAAGGTAGCAAAGATGAAACATACAACTTTCCTCTAGTTCTTAAATATTTCCTCCCCCCACCACTATCATGATCCTAATTCTATCTTACAAATCTGGCTAGACCCGAGGATGTACACTGGTACAATAGGAATTGGAAATACTGGAAATCCAGGACAGATGAACCCTTCAGGACCAGTGCCGGGAGTGGTGATACCAGGAGGGTGGGGTGGAAAGGGGGAACCAATTACATGGATCTACATATAACCCCTTCCCTGGGGGACAGACAACAGAAAAGTGGGTGAAGGGAGATGTCAGACAGTGTAAAACATGAAAAAATAATAATCATTTATAAATTATCAAGTGTTTAAGAGGGAAGGGGAGTGGGGAGGGACAGGGAAAATGAGGAACTGACAGTAAGGGCTCAAGTAGGAAGCAAATTTTTTGAGAATGATGATGGCAACAAATGTACAAATGTGCTCGACACAATGGATGTATGTATGGATTGATAAGAGTTGAATGAGCCCCCAATAAAATGATATTTAAAATAATAATAAAAAGAAGTAGGTTGAACTGAACCCTCTGTACTGCTGTGTGCACTAATTAGATGTTATATCCTTTCACATTGTACAAACCTATACTTTTATATGTGTATAGAATTATAAGTGTCCTGGTTTCGTTTTCTAGAGAACCCTGCCTAACATATGGCAAAATTTACTATAGGGCTATAGAGTTGGTACAACCTAAGTCCCTTACAATACTCAGTACTTGAATAGTTTTATGGGTGTGGTAGGCAGGTTTACTGTGCTAAAATGGCCAATGAACACATGTGGGATTAATTGAAAGGCGGAGAGATAAATGACTCAGTGAGCCTTTCTTGTTTCTTGATCTTTGATGATTCGACCTTTGTGTGGCTGCCTTACTTGTTCTGCGCCTCAATTGCAAGCTACACTACCTGTGGGACACCTAACCCGTGGACTGTGGCTGTAATTTGAGGTTCCTTCAAGACCTACTTTGCCACATTACTGGAATATACATTTCTTGAGCTGGAGACTGTCGGACCCTGTCATCTGGCTGTTGGTGACCTGCCTTGCTCTTTGCTGCCTGTGCCCTGATAGACTGAATTGCTCTACAGAGGACTACCCGGTGGCCCTCAAGGCTCAAAGGACTACCAGTGTCCCACAACTGTCTCATAGAAGCGAGTTGCACTGAGCCATTTGTACTGCTTTATAGATCAATTAACTGTTTATTTCTTATGTTATCTCTCTCTATATACAAATGCATATAAAATTATTAGTGTCCTGGTTTTTTTCTCTAGAGAACCCTGTCTAACACAATGGGTTTTACAATGTAGATAACAGTGAGAAAGTATCACTGCATTAGTGAAAATATCTCCCCTATAAAAATTGTTCACATAGAGATCATATATATACGTTCACATATACGGATAGTATCTAACAAAAATTTAAATATGTAAGTATGTAACTCTAAATCCAGGAATTTAGATTACAATAACGAGCAAAACTAACTTAACAATGTTCAGATTTCGCAGGCTGTACACAAAACAGATTAAAATAGCTTTAACTGTTTTAAATGGAAAAACAGTCTATCCTATGATACTAAAGAGAAAATAATGGAATTATCTTTTTAGGATGTTATCTGCTTTATTCATGTTGATTTCAGAAATCTAAACCCTATAAATTTAGAAAATCATTTAAGAATTAACCAATTCTTAATCAATTAAGAATCATTCCATTTTAAACAAGTCACTAGAGTTGTTAGTATGTGTGTCAATCTGTGAAAAATAAAAAATATTATTAAAAAGCTATGGAAACTTATTAAACAAAAAATTCAAAATGTTAAGCTATTATTTTTCAACATATCCCCCAAGTAGGTCTGATATATGACACAGCTTCCATATATCAGGGAAGTTCTCACAAGGAATCTGTGATTATTGATTCAGACACCATCAAAATGGTAGTTTGTTAGTCTGCGTACTTTAGAGAAACAAACCCACAGAAACTCATGTATAAGAGAGAGTTTTATATAAAGGCTAAGTGCACATCAAGAAAACATCCCAATCCAGTGTTTCTCAAGCCCACAAGTCTAACATTAACCAATATGTCCAACACCAATCCTCAAAGTCCTCCTCCTTCTCACAAAACACGCACTATGAGGCCAACTGCAGGAAGAAGGCCAAATTAGTGAATGTGTAAGCATCTCAACATTGTCTGGGGTCTCCAGAGGGCTCTAACACCCAGGGCTGTATAGGGGTAGGTCCATGGGGCTTCTCCTCAGGATGTCTTGCAGGAAGTGAGCCTTGCAGGCTGAAGCAGGGAACTGGCTAAGGCAGCTGCACCCTGGTGCAACCATCACAAAGCAAGAGACCCAAGAACTAGAAAGGTGACACTCACTGAGCCATTTATCTCCCCACCCTTCAATTAACCGCACATGTGTTTATCAACCAGGTTGGCACAAGTCTTCTTTACATTCATCAAGCAAGGTTGTAATCAACTGCATATTGCAAGTTGTTAATAAATCTTCCAATGTTGATGCCACTTTCTTTTTCATATAGTCCAGATTCGTGTTGTGAAAGGATACAACCTTGATGCACACTTTTCCTGATTTTAAACTATATAACTTTCCTTTATTCTGTTTATAGGACTGCCTTTTTGTCTATGTACAGGTTTCAATCCTATGTACAGGATTCACACAATTGAATTCCTTACAGTTAATAAAACAGTAGCAAACACCTTGCCATGTTCTGTTTTCCAACAAGATTCTTCTGACTTGAGCAATGATATCCCATGTGTCACATCTTATTCTGAATCTAGCTCCCTGTCAATGTATTACTGTAGTCATTTTAAAATCTATCTTCAGCAAAGTTTAACTTGCACATGGTACTAATGGTATTGCTCAGTAATTTCCACATTCTGCTTTGTTGCAACATTCTGCTTGGTTTGGAATGGGTACAAATAGGCATCCCTTTCAGTTTTCTAATGAGGTAACTGTCTTCCAAGTTTCCTGGCATAGACCAATGAGTCCATCCTGTGCTTCATTAATTTGTTGTAACATTTTAATTATATTCCATAGATTCATGGAAATGTGTTTTTCCTAAATGCCTTTAGTGCATCTTGGACTTCTTCCTTCAATGCCATTGATTCTTTAGCATATATTACCTCTTGAAATAGTTTGGTGCACTAATTATTTTTGGTACAGTGACTCTCTGTGTGTCCATGAAATTCTTCCATATTACAACTATTTCAGCTTGAGATATGCTGAGCAAATCCTTCCTTTCTTGTTTTCTAACTCCAAGTCTTTGAACATTTTATTGTAATACTCTACTTTGCCTTCCTAAACTGCCCTTTCAAATTTTCTGTTCACTTGTTTTACTTCATCATTTCTTCCATGTGCTGTAGCTCAGTAGATTGGCTACTTTACAGTCACGAGCAAGTTTCAGACTTTCTTTTAACACCACTTTGGTATTTTCGTTATTTTTAAATGTCCTTTTGTTTTCCTCATGTGTGATGTGATTGATGTGAACCCACAACTCATCTTGTCATCAACTAGTGTTCCATGTGTCAACTCTATTCTTGAGATGGTCTCTAAATTCATATGGGATCTATTTGAGGTTGTATTGTGGCTGTTGTAGAATTCTAAAAGTTATTTTTGTCTTTAATCTGTCTTGCATATGAACAATTTCTGGTCTATTGCACAGTTGTATTGTGGCCTTTTGTGGCTAATGATATCGAGCTTCTTCATTGTCTCTTCCCACGGTTATAGTCAATTTGATTTCTGTGTATTCCATCTGGCAAACTCCACATGCTGTCGCTATTTTTATGGTGAAATTACAGTATTTGCGATGCAAACTGTCACTTGAAATGAAGGCCCTGCAAGTTTTACTCCATCCATGTTATTATGGTCGACACTGTTTTGAGGATGCAGTTCATTTTGAGTGCCTGTCAATCAGAGGGCTTATCGTTTGGTCCTATATCTGACAATGTTCTGCTGTTCTGCTTAATGTGCTTAATGATGAATACTTCTGAAGTGACAGCCTATTTTGTCTCGGTAGGCTGATCTTAATTCGGAAGTTCTGCTGAAATATGGTCACTATGGCTAACCCTAGGAGTATTCGAAATCACAGTGGAATGACTTCCAGCATCACAGCAACACACAAGCCACCATAGTACAAAAGCTGACAAATCGATTGTGGCATTCTTGTATAACTCTATGGAACACTCAATAAAACAAAACAAACAATACCCAGAACACTGCCATTGAATTGAATGTGTGAGTCATAGCGACCATATGTTGGATTCTTCGAGACTGTAAATCTGAATGGGAGTAGACAGTCCCGTCTCTAACACAGAGGGGCTGACGGGTTTGGACTGCTGAGCTGGTCGTTAACAATTCGGTGTCTTAACCCACAGTACCCAGAGAGATGTCATAAATTGGAATAGATAGTAGTTCTTCTAATCAGTTATGAGATTTGAAATTTTTGTATTCAGCTAGAGTATCTCCATGTAAAAGCTAAGACTGTACAGTGCCAGCTTGATTGCTGCTTTTAGAAAAAGTAATTGCGGCACTATCTCCTGTTTTCTCTGAATGTCTTCTCTGAGATGGTGCAGGCAGTCTGATATTTAACAAGTGTGTGGTAAAGTTGTGTACCGCAATAACATATGAAAGCTAAGAATTTGATACAAATGGTTTGCACTCAACCGCCCCCAGAAGGCCAGCAGTTTGAAATCACTCAGAACTAATGAAAACCTTATACGTAGCTTGAAGACATTATGTGATACTGAAGGCCTCATGAATGGCTGCAGACCATTGTTGCAGACAGTGTAGAAGGATGGGCCTCTTGGCTGTGAGGGTGCTTGAAAAGAGACTACTGAGGAGCTGATTTCTCAGAAGGGAATCAATCATGGTGATATGAGTCGGATAAAGCCTGTGGGAATGGAACCTTCTGGATCTTCATTGGCTGATGGGGCATGACTCAAAGTACGGAGAAACTGCTATAAAAATCTGCCAACAATCAGAACTTGAAATATGAAAAGTATGTATCTAGGAATTATGAGTGCTCAAAGATGAAGAACACATACAGATCAATGTCCTAGGCATTATGGATTGAAATAAACTGGTATTGGATATTTTAACCAGAAAATCATATGATTTACTATGCTTGGAATGATACAATCAAGAAGAATAGAATGGCATTCATTGTCAGAAAGGATCTTGCTAAATCTATCATGAATTACAATGTGATTTGATTATATTTATCCACCTTCAAGGTGATTCAATAAATATAACTATTATTTAAATATCCGCACCAACCAGAAAAGCTAGTGATGAAGAAATTGAAGAATTACTCCAAAGTCTTCTGTTAGAAGTAGATCAAACATGCAATCCAGATGTATTGACCATTATTGGCAATAGGAATGCAAAGCTGGAAACAAAGAAGGAGCAGTGCATACAACATTCTTCTATTTTATCTGAGCATCATTGGCCATGTGATTTATCCTTAGCCATCCTAACACTGGAGGAGTTGTCTCCCATTCCTTCAGCGATAGGCCAACTAGATAATAGTCACCATGTCTGATATATTAGAAATAGGTGATATCTCTTCTCTGACTCTATTATGTTCATCTTCAAAAAGTTCATCTTGCTGCTGAACTTAATAGCAATTGTTCTGATAATATTTTTAGCTCTTTGAACACTTCCCAGAATTGCATAATTCACTCACAATAACCCTTGTGAATGTGGGGTCTAACACAAAGCTGAAACAAATGAACAGTGTGTCACCCTCTAGCAGTTTGGCACCTTTTCTCTTTATGTTATATGTTTGTTTTCTGAAGTAACAAACTCAAGGGAATGAAAATGCAGTATTTCATAAGAAATATGTTTTATGAAATGAATAAATATTACAAGCACAGTTCTGTCTAATTTTTATACCTATGGACAGAATGGCACTTAGAATATGCTGTTGGGCAGATGAACTTAAAAAAAGTCAAGGAATGTCCACTTGTGGTTTCCACATTGGTTGGATGTCCAGATGTCCAGCTGTCTAAAAAGTGCCATTTTAACAAGCATTTGCTGATTTCCACAAAACATTACGTATGGATTCTGCCGAACTGATGCAAACTGGCTGAGTCCCACTACTGATTCAAGCCTAGGAACAATTGTGAGGATGGCCGAGGTTCAAGCAGCATTTTCTTCTGTCGTGCATAAGGTTGCTATGGGCCTGACCCCACTCGACAGCATCTTACTACAACAACAACCCCTTCTACAAACCAATGAGATCAATAACTTTAAACAGAGGAACTAATGGAAATTATTGTAAAGGGTGATAGGTCTTAGCTACACCCCCAAATTACTTGGATTGCTGAGATTTAAAGTTGTCTGAGCTTTCCAGCTGGATTGATGATGTGTCTATTAGGAGTCTCTTTATGGAAGGTCTAGGGCCCTTACTGGAAAATAATTCATCATAGTCAGGGAGGGAGCTTGGTGAGAGGAGCTTTGCCCAATACCAAACCTCAGACTCTGATGGGAATAATGATTCTTGACATGTTATAGGTATTGTATCTGTTATCCCATGATACCTTTGCCCTGACACAAACATATCCATGCTTGATACCTATAGTGACCTGCTAATAGGACCTGGAAAATCCTGTTTAGTAAAACTAAAATATTAAGGCACACGTTTATTTTCTTATTGGCATCCATGAAACATAATATAATACATGAAGAGAGAAAGACATTCCACTTCACAAATCAACAATCTACAATATTGGTACTTGGTAGGGTCAGGTGCATTAGTGGTAGCAGGAGGCTGTGGGGTCTGAGGAGGACAGTTGCACCCAGTAATGGTGCTGGTGTCTAGCAGAAAACTGACCTGGCTTTGTTGGGGTAGTGGTGTGCTGCAAAGATGAAATGATGTAATTCTGAAACCCAGCAGGTAATCCATAGGTTTCCAGGCCAGACTTGTGTTTGAGCTCAGTGGAGAGCTCAGTGGCTAGATTTTATGCCAACTTGTTGATCAATCAGCAGGGGACCTGGTTATGCCTCCTTGGGAGGTAGGGCCTTTTTATAATAGAGACAGTGAGAATGTCTCTCTTACTGGCCTTTCACCTTCCTTACTTGCTGAGATTCTGTGTCCACCTCTAGAGGTGGCCCCATGTAGCCTGCGGAAACTGAGCCAACTTGGCTCTTGCCATGTTTCCATTGACCATGGATCCACACAACTCTTCACCCACCAGCCGTGGTCTCCATGTATCTGGTCTCACCCTTCTGTCTCGTTGTCCGGCAGCCACATGAGCCTGACCCATGGACTTGAGTTAGACTAGGATGGGATGCCTTCTTGATACAAAATTACTTCTTGATACAAAGTTCTTTCTTTATACACTTATAAAATTTTTTCTTTTACTCTTATGAATGGTACTGGCTTTGTTTCTCTTGAACAAGCAGCCTATTACACACCCTAACATATATGGAGGTAATGGATTTGCTGATCACTGAGCTATTTAGGGAGAAAGCAGTAGTGTTTGAGTTCTTACTATATGCTGACTTTACGTTTTACTATTATGGCTCATGAAAAAAATTAAGTTTACAAAAGTAGCATAAAATAATGTTGCAGGGCATAAGTATTTTAGCCCATCCATATCCCATCTCCTTTTAGTAAACTCTTTCAGACTCTAAGATAATATGTATTACAGTGAAAATATAGGTCTCCATTTTGATAGGAAGAGAAAAGATTTTAATAATAATGAGGAAACTATTTAAAATTAACAAAGGTAATTAAGGTAGTGAAGCTAATTTTCACATTACCAAAAAAAAGAAAGAAAGAAAAAAAGAGAGAGAGAGCTATCACAAATACTTAGTCACAGGTGACAGAGAACAAAAATAACCATGAAATTTGACATTGAAAATTCAAGAGAAGGAAGAAGAGTAGTTAATTCCAGTCCTCAGTCTGGTTACTATTATTTTATTTTCTGAACTTAAAAATGATTGTCAATTACATAAGCAGGGCTAAAGTAAAACCACTTAATCCTTATTAAATCATCTAAAACCTATATTAAATCATTATAATGTGTAGCAGGCTCCTTCAAACACTCATACCTCCTCATTATTTGGCAGTGCACCTCGCATGCATGCCATAACATTAATGTTTTCTTCTTGAATTGCCCACAGATTAGACAAACTTCATGTACTTCAAACATGTGTTTCTTCATGCATTAGTGCATGCTGAATAGGATTGTCCTTTTTCTAAATTATCCTCCATTTGCCTGTACAATTTTCATGAACAAATATGAGTATTTGCACACGCAAATGGAAGTGCGTGAGAAAAATATATGCTCTGTATTAGTGGGCTCAGCCAGGGTTTGGCTTTTTGGAGTTAAAAGTCAAGTAAATGTTGCATGAATTTCTTAGAAAGCTTAACTGAGCAATTACAATTCATAGGTTCAGCAAGGAGTTATAATTCCATGAACTAAATATGGTTCTGTAAAATACACACACACGTGTTTCAAAAAACTTCATGAAAGAAATCAAATGAAAACATAATAATTTTTACCATGAATCTTTTGAAGCCCACTCATATGTATATGCAGGATCCTTATACATAAACCCACGTAAGTATGGACTTGTGGTTGTAGGGCACTTTAAAGGGAAATATTTCACTAGAAAATGGCATAAACTCACTTTTTTTTCTCTGAGGTATTTACTAATATGTGATGGGCTTGAAATGCAGACAGCCTTTCAATTTTCTTTTAAATATTTACTGAAAGGTTACCGTATGCAACTATGTAATTCTGGCACATGGCCACCGTATAGAGCAGGGCAGAGCTACTCCTTAGCGCTTCCAGGACTAATGCTTTACAGGAGAACTGCCAGCTGGTTAGCTCAGCTGGTTAGAGCACGGTGCTGACCCAGGAGAAGACAGCCCAGTCTTTCTCCCTTAAGCTACGTGGTTTGTGGTGATTTGTTACAGCAGCCCTAGGAAGCTAATACAATGAATCCCACCTTCACAACAGATACAAAATCCGAAACAAAACTGAGGTTTTCTATTTCCACGGTGTCACAATCTTGGGAACCCACACAGGGGTTCTCAACCTGTGGGTCGCCACCCCTTTGGGGGTTGAATGACCCTTTCACAAGGTCGCTGGATTCATAACAGTAGAAAATGACAGTGATGAAGTAGCAACGAAAATAGTTTTATGGTTGGGGGTCCCCACACATGAGGAACTGTATGAAAGGGTCATGGCCTCAGGAGGGTTGAGAACCGCTGTCCTGTGGAGTCACCTGGAGTCAGACTCAATTCAATGGCATTGAGGGAAGGAGATGCATTTTTTTAGTTTGCATCTTCAAAAAATAATTTCCTCTAACTATGCTGTTGCATCATTTTAGGAATGTCTAGTTCATCATTACCTTGTCTCATACTATCATTTAATATAATTTATTATTTTAATGAAAAAGAACATTTTAAAAATTTTGTAAGGATGCTGAAAAACTGATTGAAAAATGAAAAAAAATCAATCAACTGAAATTATACATGATGATGAATATGTTTCAAATGAATGCTTCATACTGTTTATCCCATCATTTCATCTTTTAAACTTTTTAAGATAAAACATATTTAAATTAAATGAAAAGTTTTAAAACAGTTGTATTGGCACAAACTAAACTAATGACACTATGCCTGGTGGTTATGCATTTGGTTGTTAACCCCAAGGTCAACAGTACCAAACCACCAGCCAGCTCCCCAGGTAAAGGACGAGGCTTTCTACACCTGTGAGGATTTGCTGACTCAGAGACTCATGGAAGGAGTTCTATCCTGCCTTATAGGATCTCTATGAGTCAGAATTGAATTGATAGCAGTGGAAATGATGCCCCAGGGGGATGATTGATAGTGTTCTCTAACATAATATGACAATGATATTCTTTTGAAGATGTCCTTAAGGTTATATTTTTGATTTGCATAAACAGAATAAAGTGAAAGTATAGTTTGACCAATAGAAACTTCCTACCACCGCTGAGTCTTTTTCTTTCTTTTTAAAAAAATCATTTTATTGGGGGCTGGTACAACATCACAACCCATCCATCCATCCATTGTGTCAAGCACATTTGTACATTTGTTTCCATCATCATTCTCAAAACATTTGCTTTCTACTTGAGCCCTTGGTATCAGCCCCTCATTTTCCCCCTTCTTCCCCAACTCTCCCTCCCTCATGAACCCTTGATAATTTTATATTTATTTATAATATATTTTTCATGGCTCACACTGTCTGATGTCTCCCTTCACCCACTTTTCTGTTGTCTATCCCCCAGGGAGGGTGTTATATTGATATCATTGTATTCAGTTCCCTCTTTCTCCCCCACCTTCCCCTTCCCCTCCTGGTAATGCTATTTTCATTATTGGTCCTGAGGGGTTTATCTGTCCTGGATTCCCTGTGTTTCCAATTCTTATATGCACCAGTGTACATCATCTGGTCTAGCCATATTTGTAGGGTAGAATTGGGATCATGATGGTGGGGTGGGTGGTGGGTTAAGGAAGCATTAAAGAACTAGAGGAAAGTTGTATATTTCATCAGTGCTATATTGAACTCTGACTGGCTCATCTCCTCCCTGCTACCCTTCTGTAAGGGGATGTCCAGTGGCCTACAGATGGGCTTTGGGTCTCCACTCGTCACTCCTCCTCATTCACAGTGATAATGATGTTTTGTTCTTTGATGCCTGGTGCCTCATTCTTTCCACACCTCATGATCGCACAGGCTGGTGTGCTTCTTCCATGTGGGCTTTGTTGCTTCTGAGCTAGATGGCCACTTGTTTGTCTTCAAGCCTTTAAGACCCCAGACACTATCTCTTTTGATAGCCGGGCACCATCAGCTTTCTTCGCCACATTTGCTTATGCACCCATTTGTCTTCAGCGATCCTATCATGGAGGTGTGCAGTCAATGATATGATTTTTTGTTCTTTGATGCCTGGTAACTGATCCCTTCGGGACCACTCGATCACACAGGCTGGCGTGCTTCTTCCATGTGGGCCCTGTTGCTTCTGAGCTAGATGGCCGCTTGTTGGTCTTCAAGCCTTTAAGACCCCAGTTGCTATATCTTTTGATAGCCTGCTACCATCAGCTTTCTTCACCACATTTGCTTACACACTCTCTTTGTCTTCAGGGATCATGTTGGGAAGGTAAACATCATGGAATGGCAGTTTAATAGAACAAAGTGTTCTTGCATTGAGAGAGTACTTGAGTGAGGCCCAATGTTTATCTTCTACCTTAATACTAAACCTATAAATATATGCACACACATCTATTTCCCAATTCTCCTATGTAAATATATTTACATATGTATATGCCTGTATTTACACCTCTATAAATGCCCTTAGCTTCCTAGTTCTTTCCTCTATTGCTTTTTACTTTCCTCTTGTTCCACTACCATGTTCAGCCTTCATTTGGGTTTCAGTAATTCCTCTTGGTTACATTGCCCTTGATCAAGACCTATCAGGCCTCCTACACCCACTTCACCCTGGATTTTGGGTCACTTGTCCCTGGGTTTGTTAACACTACTTCCTTTCCCCCCCGCCTCCCCTGCTCCCATGTCCCCCTAGAAACATCAGTCCTGTTGTTTTCTCCTCCAGATTGTTTATCCCACCTATCTTATCTAGATAGACCTGCAGAGATAATAGTATGCACAAAAAACCAAGACAGAGCAAAACAAAGCAACAAAAGAATGCAAAACAACAACAATAACAAAAACCAATGACAAAAAGAAAAGGAAAAACCTGTAAATAGTTCAAGGTCTGTTTGTTGATCTTTAGGAGTGTTTTCCAGTCAAATCTGTTGGGGTGCCACACCTTGGCCACAAAGTCTATTTGGGGTATTCCCTGGGGACTTCATTGCTCTGTTCCCCTTGCTGTTCTGTTGCACGTCCTTAATGTTTCACCTCAGTGTGGTGGGTCAGATTGGATGCAATTCCTGCATTGTGTCTCTGGTGTTGCCCCCCATAGGGCTATGGGCCAGTAAGGGGTGTCGAGCCTTATAGTGGGGCTGCCCATGTGGTCCTCTCTGTGATTTGGCTGATCTGAGTGGGAATATTGTCCTCAGGGCTTGGTGGGCCAGGTTGTGCTTCACTTTCTCTTTCCCTCCCTTCCTTTGATCCTGTGTTCTCTGATCAGACATATTCCTCTCAATAAGCTGTAGTTTCAGTGCTGTCCTCTGAAGTGAATTCTTCTGTGGGGAGAGGGACTGTCCATGTAGTTGGAACTGGGGCCAGCCCCTCAGACTTCTCTCTTGATTCCCTGCTCACTTTAAGGTAAACCAGAGACATGGGCAAAACATAGGTACATGAATGGATTTTTGGGCTTTCACTTAATTTTAACCCTAATCTAAGAGCAATTTGTTCTTCTTCTTTTTTAAAATTAAATTATTTTATTGGGGGCTCTTAAATCTCTTATCACAATCCACACAATCATCCATTGTGTCAAGCATATTTGTACATATGCTGCCATCATCATTTTCAAAGCATCTTCTTTCTACTTGAGCACTTGATATCAGCTCCTCATTCCCCCCCCTCCCTTCCCACCTACCCTCCCTTATGGACACTTGATAACTTATAGATTATTATTTTCACATCTTACATCATCCTCTGTTGCTCTTCACCCACTTTTCTGTTGTTCCGCCCCTGGGAGGGGGCTATATGTTTATCCTCGTGATAGATTCCCCCTTTCTCTGCCTACCTTCCCCCATCCTCCTGGGATCTCTACTCTCATTGTTGAGCCTGAGGGGTTTGTATATCCTGGATTCCCTGTGTTATGGGCTCATATCTGCAGCAGTGTTCATGCTCGTGTCTAATCAGATTTGTAAGGTGGAATTGAGGTCATGATAGTAGGGGGAAGGAAACATTAAAGAACTAGAGGAATGTTGTGTGTTTCATCAGTGCTCTACTGCACCCTGACTGGCTAGTCTCTTCCTTGTGACCCATCTGTGATGGGATGTCTAATTGTCTACAGATGGGCTTTGGGTCTCCACTCCACCCACCCTACCCCCAATTCATATTAGGTATGATTTTGTTCTTGGTCTTTGATACGTGATACCTGATCCCATTGACACCTCATGATCACACAGGCTGGTGTGCTTCTTCCATGTGGACTTCGTTACTTCTGAGCTAGATGGCTGTTTGTTTACTTTCAAGCCTTTAAGACCTTAGATGCTATATCTTTTGATAGCTGGGCAACATCAGCTTTCTTCACCACATTTTCTTATGCACACATTTGTCTTCAGCAATTCCGTGGGGAAGGTGAGCATCATTGAATGCCAGTTTAATAGAACAAAGTATTCTTGAATTGAGGGTGTACTTGAGTGGAGGCCCAATATCCATCTGCTACTTTAATACTAAACTTATAAATATATGCACATAGATCTATTTCCCCATCTTCATATATAAATATATTTACATATGTACATGCCTTTATTTAGACCTCTATAAATTCCCTTAGCCTCCTAGTTTTTTTTCTCTATTTCCTTTTACATTCCTCTTGTCCCACTCTATCATGTTCAGCCTTCATTGGGTTTCAGTATTTACTCTTGGTTACATTATGCTTGATCATGCCCAACTAGGCCTCCTACAACCTCCTCACCACTGATTTGGATCACTTGTTTTCCCTTGTCCCTGGGCTTGTTAACACCACTTCCTGTGCCCCCACCTCTCCCTCTCCCATGTCCCCCGGAACTGTTGGCCCCATTGTTTTCTCCTCCGGATTGTTCACCCAGCCTATCTTATTTAGACAGACCTGCGGAGATAACAGCATGCACCAAAATAGGAGCAGCCACCCAAGTGCAATGTCAACTCAGTCCACTTGAAGAAAACCAGCTTGTGTGATCCAGGTATTGTAAGTAAAATAATCCAAATATTAAAAAAAAGGGTATGGTACCCAAGCTTAAATTGTGAACACTTTGTTTGCAGGCTACTGTGGAGGACAGGGGGAGCCCCAAATCCATTTGCAGGGTCCACAAACGGATTAAGCATCCTGTTACTTCCTTCTGAGCAGAGTTGAGAGATGTGGACAGCTTTGTTATCAGACAGAGAACATTGCCAGAAAGTGAGTGAAGGGAGACCGGACCGGGCAAGATATGACAAAACAATCATTTATACATTATCCGGGGTGCACAAGGGAGGGAGAACGGTGTGTGGGGGGGGGTAATGAGGAGCTGATGCCAGGGGCCTATGTGGAGAGCAAATGTTTTAAGAATAATGAGGGCAATGAATGTACAAATGTGCTTTCTACAATTGATGTATGTATGGATTGTGATGAGTTGAATGAGCCCCCAATAAAATGATTTTAAAAAAAACATTGCCAAGTTGATTATGGTAGCTGTAGTTAGGTTAGAATGTAATATTGTGTCATTTAATCTCCCTTTGACCCATAATTCATATATCATAAAATTCAATGGTTTAAATATATTCAAGAGAGTTATGAAATTATTATCACACTCAAATTATTGGGTACATTATAAATCATCCACATGGGCCACAGGTAATTCTATTGCTGGTATCGTTAATTTAGCCAATGGTATTGAAATTAAAATACTGTTGAGAAAAGTAAATTATACATATATGGGAAAATGGTTTAGACTAAAATGCATGGATTGTTGTTCAGATTTACACAAAGAATGAGGGATGGAAATAGGGTACAACTTTTAATAACTCTCATTCACAAAGGCAGGCTGGCAGTCACTTATTGTTTTGAGTTGATGGAGTAAGTTGTACTATTCCAAAGATGACTTAGCCTATCTCCTCTCCTGCACACTCTTCTGTAACCTTGTTACTACCCACGAGTGAGGTAGAATCAGCGTCTCCTAACTCTGATAGCTTATAATTACTGGTAAAATGGGATGCAAGTCTTAATGTATGATTTCTGAGACTCAGCAATAAAAGACAGTGCAGTTCTGCCTTGGTAAGGAATCCAGACATGGGAGGCCTCCATGCTGTGAAGTGGCCAAGCCACAGGCTATACGTAGGTGCTCCACACCATCAGCACCTGGCTGTGAGTGAAGATCACTCGGATTTCAGATCTCTAGCTTTTGAGTCTTTCTGCTGAGAAACTAGACACCACGGAGAAGAGACAAGGAACTTCTAACATACCCTGAATTTGTGAGTCACGGAATCCTGCAGCACTGAAAAATGTTCCTTTTTCTCGGCTAAATTTTGTGTTCATTTGTTATGCAGCCATCATAACTAGAATTGCTAATAAGCTAATTAAGAAAATAACTGCCCAAATGATGAGTCAAGAAGGATAATTGCAATTACCAGAAGGTACATTTAGCATAACATGTTGCATGATTTCTAGCATCCAGTGATATTTAATAATATTCCCAAACAAAAGTCACTGAGTAATTATTTTGAGACTAATACTCTCAATTTAAAACTAAATTCCATCTAGAATAAGTATTAGGGTAACTAAACATATTGCTATAAAATTGCAGAAACCTACATTAAAAATATCAAAATATGAAACAATCGCTTCTTCATTTATCCTCTCTGTGTCTATACAGAGCTGAAGGAGGTGTTTCTCTCTCTCTCACCCCTCTCTTAGATTGACACCACACCAAACAGCAGTTTGACATCCTTGAGGGACTCAAATTGTGTTCCTCTCAATGCTCCTTGAATTTGGGGAACAAAAATAAGCCTGAAGAGGTAAGGCCCGGGCTGTATCGTCTATCATAGCATAGCTTTTGTTTCTCTTGGAGAACGGGCAATTGCAAGGTTGCAATGAAAAAGAAAATCCCACCGCACTGGCCTTTTCCTACCAACAGAGTTTTCAACGTTCGTGAAGCTTCTTCCATGTAGGCCCTCAATGATTGCCATGTGTCCTTTGTAGAAATCTATCAAAATTACCTTCTTGGACTAGCAAAAACCGGTCACTATCACCATCTGAGCTGATCTCTTTGCCTTCCATTTAACTGGCCCAGCAGATTACTTCGAAACCCGTGGTTTTCAACCGACATTTTCAAAAGGCAAACAAATGATACTAAGAGACGTGAATTACTGAGAGAACATGTCTGTAGTCAACCACTGATTATTTAACGTGTTTTGTCTGGAATAAATCTATGCGCATGTGAATTTGAAACCTAGTAAAATATTTTTTTACTTGCTCTTGATATGTATAAACGTCATTTTGAACGATCAGTAGAGTTTGAAAAGTTACTATTTGTAAACCTGTCAGAGCACAGAAACACTACACAGAATGCCTTTGGAACAATCACCACCACCACAAAAGCCATTTGGAACCGAGTGTTTGAAACAAAAAGTCTGGAATTATCTATGCAGACATTGCAAGTCCTGCTTCTTGAGATTTTAACATTTTGTTCCATAAGCATTTGAAATGAATCGACAGGTCTTTTGTCAGTACATGTGGATAAGGATAGTCTGCTTCCATCCCATTGCAGTCTTCTTTTTGCTCCACATAGCCGGTACCCCCCCCTGTAAGACAGTTGATGTACGTAAGTGATATTAGACAATGTGTGATAAAATGGGGGAGCAAAGGTGATTTCGGCGCTACTCATCGTTCCCCATATTCAATCGCGGGATAACTGATTTATATGCGAAACTGAGCACGAGGTTTCTATTTTAAATGACCCCTGGGGTCATAGAGGTTAAAGCACTGAGCTGCTAACCAAAAGGTGGTTCACACTTATCCGATTGTCCATAGGAGAAAAATAAGCAAGTCTATTTCTGTAAAATTTTGCAGTTTTGGAAGCTCTGTATGGGGAAGTTCTATAATGTTCTGTAAGGTGGTTGGTTGTAAGTCAGAATTGGGTTTCTACATATTATATCAAATGCACTGCCATCTTGTTGATTTCAACTCACAGTGACCCTGCAGAGCAGAGTCTAACTTCCCCTTTAGGTTTCCAAGTCATTCGGGCCTGAGGGGTGCACGTAGGTCACTATGGCACCAGGGTGCATTGTGCTATCTCATAAATCATACAGAGTGTTTTTTGGAAGTTAGAGTGTCTTAATCCCATAGAGAAGCGGCAGATTCATGCTGGAGAAGGGCAATGGGAAAATGTAGAAATAACTTTTCATAAAGGAGAAATATAAATACATTTAGTGGGGGAAATGCATTCTAAGAGGAGTAAATAGTTTGGAACGGGAAACAAATGTGTCAGCTACAGAAACCAAGCCCAGTGAGGAGACCTGTCTTTGCTCCAGCTCCTTCGCTCCTGGTAAATCCCATGCGCCCATAAGAAGCTGTAACACGTGTTTCCTCCAAAGGCTGAACACAGACCAGTTATAATAGATTCCAGGCCCATGGGGATTATTCCTTTGTAGAGAAATATTGTAGCTGATCTTAAATAGATGCTGTGCCATTTCAAAATTCTGCGTTTTCATATCACTTGTTGAATTCCACTCTCAGGGGAAAACTGTAGGAAAGCGCAGGCACCACTAAATGGTTCTGGGACATGTTGATTCCTAGTTACTATTTAATATGGTTTCAGATGCGCCTCCATCACCGATCCGCCAGTTTCCTGTATATGATGGCGGTTTGTGTACTGCTGTCACTCTGGAAGTTATGTCCAAAGTATTTCAAGTGACACTTGAGTCAATCATGATGGTCAAGTTGCAGCAGAGCTTTTGGGTTAAGAAGCAGACAAAGAAGAAAGGCCGGGTTGTATAGTTTAGAAAATTAGCCAGTAAAAATCTATATACCACAACAGAATGTTACCTGGTGAACACTGGAAGATGAGCCCCTTAGGCTGGAAGGCTCCCCACTATGACTAGAATAATGTGCTCCAATGATATAAATGATATTGGAGATGACGTAGGATTAGCCAACATACTGTTCAGTCACACAAGGGTTAACCATGAGAGAGAGAGCCAATTTAACAGCAGATCAACAAAATGGGTCCGTATCAGGATTGCTCACAATCTAAAACAATGAATTTGCCTTATCACTTCTATTGTTACCTTGACAGCTACCAAAAAATCAATAGCTAGTGGTGTCTTCACAATATATGCAAAACTATTGTTCTCCATGTTTTGTAGGAAATTTTTATTCTCCTGTGAGCTCTCAAGTAAGGACTCCATCTCATCTGCCTTAATTCCAAAAATGGTTTGAACTGACATTCTAAAAAGCAACAATACCCTGTATATTATAATACCCTGCATGTTATAAATATGTCACTGGCTCTTGATTTTAATCCCTAAGTAGGGCCTCAGGATTGGGATTAGGATTAAGGTTGGTTCAAGGCTTCAGACTTCTTTGTGCCCCCCTGAAGGAAGGTCTCCCTGCCATGTTTTAGAATACGGTTTTGTTGAAACAAGCATAGACTCAGTTTCCCTACTCTTATCATCCCCCACATATACCACGGTGGTCAGACTGAAGCTTCTTAGAGTTTATACATTTTGCCTGAAAATCAGAGGTATTGAGCGAGGTAGAGGTGGGATGAGGGGGTGGGAAAATGAAATGGAAGGAAAGCCCGTGGTGAATAAGGGAGGACACAAGCTGAATTGTTGGGGATTGTGTTTCTCTTCATAAAATTAATGCAAATAAATGTGAGTTAGTTAGTTTATTGTGCCAGCCTGGCCAATAAACACATGTGGGGTTAATTGAAGGGCAGAGGAATAAATGACTCAGTGAGCCTCACCTTTCTAGCTCTTGGGTCTCTTGTTTGTGATGGTCGGACCAGGGTGCTGTTGCCTTTGCCAGTTCCCTGCTTCAGCTTGCAAGGCTCACTTCCTGCAAGACATCCCCGAGAAGACACCACATGGACTACCCCGATGCAGCCTTGGGTGCTGGAGCAGCCGTGTGGAGACCCCTGATAACACTGAGATGCTTACACATTCACTGACTTAGCTTTCCTCCTCAAGTCAGCCTCATAGTATGTGTTTTGTGAGATGGAGGAGGACTTTGTGGATTGATGTTGGACATATGGGTTAATGAGTTAATGTTGGTCTTGTGGGCTTGGGCAGCACTGGGTTGGGATGTTTTCTTGATGCGCACTTAACCTTTATATCAGACTCTCTCTTATGTATGCATTTCTGTGGATTTGTTTCTCTAAAGTACCCAGACTAACACAAAAAGAAATTACACTCAAATATAGAAAACATTGAGTACCACGATTCCAGTTAGATAAACTGGCCATGGCATCTTGGTTAAACTACTCTTCTGAGTTCTTCCTTTGATAAAGGAGAGGAGGAAGGGCCTAATGGCAGCCCTAGTGGTGCAACAATTAGGCATTCAATGGCTGCCAAAAGATTGGTGGTTTGAACCCTAACTATGACCATCTGATTCTTTAAAGATTGATTGCACTGTCGAGAAAGCCCTGCAGGGCAGTTCTCTGCCATTTGAAAACCAGCTCAATAGCACTCAACAATAGCAGCATTCCCATTGAAGGCTGTCGATGAAATGCTACATTTTGCAAGGCTCCAGATTCAGCTTTCTCTGTTCATCACTCCAATGTATAAACAAGGACTCTCACCAGTTTGTGACCTCATGCAAAAGTGTGACAATGTCTGTCTTGCTTACAGTTGGTTCCCTGGTCAGGGGTCTCCCTTGCACTTGTTCTGGAAAAGTTGCTGGATTCGTTTGCAGAAGGAATAAGCACATGGGTGAAGGAAGGATCCTGAGATCTTAGGTACATTCTTTAGAACATAGTCAAATGAGCTAGGATTGGGTAAAATCCTGTGAGCTAATAAAAACTGGAATGGCCATAAGGAAAAACCGTAGGCCAGTTGCAATGGTATCAATTACTATTTGGGGTGATTCCATTTGTGCCCAATTAAAACTGTGTACTGTAGGGTTATCAATGACTAATTTGGGGGAAGAACATCACAAGGTCTTCCTTCTGAGGGACTTCTGGGTAGATTCCAACCACTAACTTTTGGCCTTTTGGGTAGCAGCTAAGCTTGTTATTTATTTTCAACACCTGGAAACCCTAACAATTGTAAAAATCAGTAAGGAAACAGTAATGGCATAGAAAAAGTACTAATCCAGTTTTATATTTGAAAACTTTTATTCAAAACAGTGACCTTTCCAGCACCAACGTGGTGTGATTTCTTTGTTAAATTTTGTTGTTTATAATGGAAATTTCAAATTTTATTTAAAAGTTTGAAATTGACCTTGTTTCTTCTTTCAATAATTTGCGATGCCTAGCCTTACTAACAATTGTCTTTGCGTGTACGGCTCGAAAAATCCAACTTTCATAGTAAGGATCTTGCTCTTTACTTCTGCCTTGAAAGTATTGCCCACTTGGGAATGGGGTTGGTGTAATAATGGGAGGTTGGGGTGATGGGTCAAAGAGCAAAGACAGGGAAGGATTTCCTTCCTGGCACAGTGGGTTGGTCATCGGCATTGCTTGGCTGATCAGTAGGCAGTAAATGCTGCTACAGGATTCTAGAAAGCTGCACATTTTATCTTTACTTTTCATAGGACAATTTTGTCAGTGGAAAATGCACGGTGTAGTGATCCAGCTGCTTATCTGTGCTCTCCATATCTGCACCCTAATCAACACACCCTTCATCTTTAGGTGAATGAATAAATAAAAGATGTCGTCTAATCTGCTAATTGTCTTTCAAAACAGCAAGGATTTTACTTTGAGGCCTAAGGTGTGCTATACCCCAGCCATGGTCTTTTCAACGGCCTCATATGCATGTAAAAGTTGGACATTGAGTAAAAAATTGATGCATTTGAATTGGTGCTCGTGAAGAAAATTGAAAATACCATGGACTCTCAAAAGAACAAACAAATCTGTCTTGGAAGAAGCACACCCAGAATTCTCCTTAGACACAAGGGTGGTGAGACTTCACCATACCTCCTTTGGACATGTTTTCAGGAGAGACCAGTCCCTGGAGAAGGACATCATGCTTGGTAACGTGGATGGACTGGGAAAAAGGAGGTCCTCGACAAGATGATTAACACAATGGCTGCAACAATGGACTCAAATAAGAACACTCGTGAAGATGGTGCACGCCCGGGCAGGGTTTTGCTTTTAATACACAGAGTGGCTGTGAGCTTGAACCGACTCTAAGGCACCTAGCAAGGACAGCTTATGATTTACCCCTCAGTGTTTCCTTTATCCCGCTCTTCTCCATAGTGTGGCTGAAGCTGATCATACACATACTGAATGTAAAACAACCAAACAGCCGCAACATTAATAGTCATACTATCAATGCTGGCATTTTAAAGTATAGTGGGACTGTTTTATGCACTTTGCATGCAGTATCTATCGTAGTTATCATGATAACTTATGAATTAAGTTCTTATTGTGTGTATTTCCAGAAACAGAAGCTCAGGGAAACGGAGTCTCATCCGGACTTTGCTGAGAGGTGGGTACAGAGTAGGAGGAGGAGCGGTGCCTGCTCGCAGTCAGGCTGGGTCCTTCGTGAGGACACTGAGAGTGTCTTCTCTCGTTTACTCGCCTGCCTTTTCAATCTTTGATTTCCTGTTGCTGTGGGAACTCGGTTATCTGCAGTCAGACTTTTCCACCTCTCTGCATTACTCTGTGCTCTCACGTCTCCACTGTGGTTTTGATTTGTAATGCAAAGTAACTGGGATTTAGAAACTTATTTCTTTCTCAGCAAAGATTGACTTTCAAGGCTATCATGGAAACAAAGTCAAACTTGGGACTCAACACTGAGCAGGTCTTCCTCAAGTTCAGGTGGCTGATGATCTCTTCTGAAGTGATAAATGGCATCAATTCGATGAGTGGGCTCGCATTAGATGACAGGATAGACAGAGTGGGAAGAAGACGTTAGAAACTAGTTCAAAAGACACTGTTACACCTCATTTTAAATAATAACGTTAGCTTTGGCTGATTGCACAAACGTATATTAAATTGGCTGTGTATTTGAAAATGTATTTTCTTGTATTCCCCATTTACTATAAAAAAAACATGAAACCTAGGAAAGCATTTGTGTGAATTGCACAGTCCTCAGCTTTCCATTTTATCTCTGACTACATTTAGTTGTAGTTGTAGTGCATCACTTTTGTTCCAGTGGCATATGCATTGGGTTACTAACTAAAAGGTTAGCAGTTCAAAGCTACCGACTGCTTTGTGGAAGAAAGATGAAGCTTTCAACTCCTATAATTACAGTCTCAGAAACTCATAGGGGAAGTTCTAGCCTGTCCTATTGGGTTGCTATGAGTCAAAATTGATTTGATAGAAATGAGTATTTAGCATGTCATCAAGCCTATAGGAGATGAGTGGTAAATATTTATTAAATAAAGTTGAAGCATCATAAAATGACTGAACATGAAAATCTTGCTTCCTTCTCATTCTTCCCAATATTTACTCCTCAGTTTATCATTCCTCTTAGCCCTCAATATGCCTCCAATGGAAATCCATCGTGGCTTAACTGAAACTGGAGTTTAAATGCCAAAAGAGAACATGAACAGGGCAAGAGCTGATGTAAGAGGCTGGGGGTTGAGGGAAGAGACCTAGAAGACAGATGTCTGTAGACCCAAAATGGCGAATAAAGAGCACCAGAGGCTGGGTGGATAGAGTAATTGGTGAGGAATGGTAGTTTAGGTTTCAGCGGTGTTACAACAGTTCAGTGTTTGTTAAACTGGAAAATGCACAATTCAAACCCTCTCAGCAGCTCCATGGGAGAAAAGATCTGGTGACTTGCTGCTGTGAAGTGTAGAGGGACCCCTTTTTCTGTCACCTGAGATTTCTGTGGGTCAGAATTGATCAATCTAACAGCAACAATAAAGGGTATTAAGTACAGAAATAGGTGTTTAAGAAAAATATAGAATATAGGAAGTTAAGTTGAGTGATTATGAGTGGTACTTCGTGCCTTTAAGAAACAAGAAGACCAAATGAAGACTGAGCATGATAGTGGAACAAGAGGAAAGTAAAAGGAAATAGAGGAAAGAGCTGGGAGGCAAAGGGTATTTATAGAGGTCTAAATAAAGGCATGTGCACATGTAAATATATTTATATATGAGGATGGGGAAATAGATCTATGTGCATATATTTATAGGTTTAGTATTAAGGTAGCAGATGGACATTGGGCCCCCACTCAACTACTCCCTCAATCCAAGAGTACTTTGTTCTATTAAACTGGAATTCTATGATGCTAACCTTCCTGACACAATCGCTGAAGACAAAGCAGGTGAATAAGCAAATGTGGTGAAGAAAACTGATGGTGCCCGGCTATCAAAAGATATAGCCTCTGTTGTCTTACAGGCTTGAAGGTAAGCAAGCGGCCATCTAGCTGAGAAGCAACAAAGCCCACATGGAAGAAGCACACCAGCCTGTGTGATCACGAGGTGCCAAAGGGATCAATCAGGCATCAAAGAACAAAAAAATCATATCATTGTGTACTCACCTCCCTGATACAATCACTGAAGACAAATGGGTGCCTAAGCAAATGTGGCGAAGAAAGTTGAGGGTGTCCGGCTATCAAAAGATATAGTGTCAGGGGTCTTAAAGGCTTGAAAGTAAACAAACGGCCATCTAGCTCAGAAACAACAATGCCCACATGGAAGAAGCACACCAGCCTGTGCAATCTCAAGGCGTCGAAGAGATCAGGTATCAGGCATCATTAGAACAAAAAATCATATCATATTGAATGAGGGGAGCAGTGCGGAGTGGAGACCTAAACCCACATTAGTAAGCCACTGGACATTCCCTTACAGAAGGGTCTCAGGGAGGAGACGAGCCAGTCAGGGTGCAATGTAGCAATGATGAAACATAAAACTTTCCTCTAGTTCCTAAATGCTTCCCTCCCTCCTCCCCCACTATCATGATCCCAATTCTACCTTAGAAATATGGCTCCCCACCCCCAGCCAGTTCTGGGGCTTTGGGGCTTGGCTCAAGGGGTGTCCCTCTGGGATATGGGGGTACAGTGAATGGTATGACTCTTTGCTGGGCATGCCTACACAATAGGGTATGCTGGGCCCTCCTAGGGTTTCCCTATGGGCTCTAATACATTTTTTCCCTTTTGCTTTAAAAAAATAAGAAAGAAATATGGCTACACCAGAGGATGTACACCGGTACAGACAGGAACTAGAAACACAGGGAATCCAGGGCAGATGATCCTTTCAGGACCAGTGGTGTGAGTGGCGATACTGGGAGGGTGGGTTGGAAAGGGGGATCCGATTACAAGGATAGACATATAACCTCCTCCCTGGAAAATGAACAACAGAAAAGTGGCTGAAGGAGATGTCAGACAGGGCACGATATGACAAAATAATAATTTATAAATAACCAAGGGTTCATGAGGGAGGAGGGAGTGGGGTAGGAGAGGAAAATGAGGAGCAATGCCAGTTGATTAACTGGAATGCAAATGTTTTGAGAATGATGAGGGCAATGAATGTACAAATGTGCTTCACACATTCAATGTATGTATGGATTGTGATAAGAGTTGTATGAGCCCCTAATAAAATGATTTTAAAAAAAGAAAGAAAAACAAAAGTAGATAATGGAATTTTTAAATTATTTTTAAATTGTGAATTAGAATAAAATTTCTTTGTGTTTTTTGAGTGAATTTTTTAGAGGAATAGTGAGGGATTCACAGGGCTATAATGCATTATAATATGTCCTAAATGATAGGTATTATAATGTATTATAAACCAATAAACCAAACACCTTGACATTGAGTTGATTCAGACTGTAAGTTTCTCTATACAGGTCCTCTGAGACCTCAATGCAGAGCCTCTGAAATCTTAATGGGAACCTCATTTTTTTCTTCGGAGGAGCTACCTGCGTGTTTGAACTGCTGACCTGCTGACCCATAGTTTCACCATATAGTATAATGAATTATACAGTGTACTTTATAGAAAAGTGTCACTTTATCTCTCTTTTCAATAGCTAACATTATCAGTGTCCTAACTACTCCACTTGCACGACTTCATTTAATTATTATGGTAACACTTTGAGGCAGATGTTTTCATTTTCATTATTGTGTTCTTCATAATGAGAAAAACAAAGATGAGAGAAATTAAGCTACTGATCCCAGTCCTATAGTGACAGGATTTGAACTGTTTGGTGCAATAATAAAATCTATATTCTGAAACGCTATGATATACTCCTACAGCTACTAATTCATTATTTTTTAATAATAATTTTCTGGAATAAGATGAACACTGATGGTTGGCGATTTGGTGCTCTCTGTTCGATGTCGGTTGTTGTTGGTTCCGACTCATAGCAACCTCGTGGACAGCAGAGCACAGTGTTGCCCAGGCCGACACCATCCTCACATTGTTCTCACATTTGAACTAATTGTTTTCAGCCACTTCCTCATTTTTTTCCAATCCTCTCCAGGGACTGGTCTCTCCTGAAAATATGTCCAAAGTACATGAGAAAAAGTCTCACCATTTTTGCTTCTAAGAATAATTCTGGTTGTACTTTTTACAAGACAGATTTGCTGGTTCTTTGAGCAGTCCACGATACTTTCAGTATTTCCCCCAGCAACATAATCGAAATGAATCAGTTATTCCATCTTCCTTATTCAATGTCCAAATTTCACACGCATGTGAGAAAATGGGCCCGGTGCTCAAAGTAACATCCTTGCTTTTCAACACTTTAAAGAGGTAAAATTAATGATTTGCATCTTGTGCTTTCGTTTATGCATTTGGATTCTTCAGAATGTTTCTGAGATGCTCAAGAATATATATTTGTTTTCAGATTGGGTGAGTTTTTTTTATGCTACCTTATTAGAGATTTGTAGTGCAGTTTTCCTCAACGTGTCGTCCATGTATCCCTGGGGATCCCTAGGGCACTTTTAGAAGGCCAGTGAAGTCCCAAATGATCTGTCTACTTCTGCTAAGAATCACACTGCCTTCTATTAAGAAAGTCACTCCTGAAAGTGGAACAATTTAGAATAATTCCATTCTCAGAATTTCTATAAGCCTTGGAAAATAGTTTTCATAAAAAATGTGTTACTTAAAATTCTCATACAATGGATTTAGTATCATTTTTAGATTATTAAAGTGACTTGACAAATTCATATTTTAAGACAATTTGTCAGCTTTTATACCTAGCACTATCAGTGTCAATGTCAATAAAAGCTCTTTGGATTCCTGATAGAAATGTTTGCGAACCACTGATGTACTGAGGTACTCACAAATTCATGCCTAGTGCATTCACTGAGTACTTATTGTGTCAAAGAAGACCTGCTGGCACTCTGGGTTAAATACTGAGCTGCTAACGACAAGGTCAGGAGCTCCTCTAACCCACCAGCTCCTCCTCAAGAGAAAGATGAGCTTGTTCCCATAAAGATTCCATTTCAGAGCCTCTGTATGGGGTTTCTTTGTGTCAGAACTGACTTTGTAACAGTGTGCTTCATTTTTGGATTTGGTGTTGTGTTCAAACACTGAGTATCTCCAAAGCTAATTAAAAATCCAAATTGCAATCCCATTGTATAGGTAAGAAAATGGACCCTCAGAGAGAAATTAAAGTAGCCATGCTTCCATAGTCAGGAATTGGTAGGCAGACTCAATGTGCAAATGGTGTATTATCATCAGCATGTCCTCACGATTCTTTAGCGCTGGTGTCCTAGATTTATGTAATAAATCTAAATCACATGGAACTCTGATTGTTAAGAACAACAAACAAACCTTCTTTTTGAGGGCTAATTAGTGATCTATATTAAAGGTAGCCTAGCTCATTTGATGGAAATTTTGATAAATTACATTTTGAGAATGAATTGCTACTAGTTAAAATTGTCCATATATTAATTTTACATTTTTGGAGGAAAATAAAGGACCCATCTGTTTATTAAATTGGATAAATGCATCATTGACATCTTAACAGGAATTTCCATATTTCTACTTATTTCAACTTCATCAAAATTTAAGAAAAACAGTATTTAAAAGGAAATTAAAAAATATAAATAAGTAGCATGCAGGCAAATGACCCTGCGCAAACTGAAAATGTGGCTTCACTTTGTGTAAAGCCATGTCCATTTCAGAAGGTGCCCGGCGCAATAAATGCGACTCAGCAGAACTTTTATTCAATGAGGAAACCATAACTAGAGACCTTGTACATTTTACTTACTCTGCTGTGAAGTGCATTTTGTTGAAACACCACTTTAAAAAGCTTTTGCAGGCATGCCCATTTGTTCAGAAACACTGATCGTACAAAGGAAAAGAAAAGCAATCGCAGCTTGTGAATCCTTTAATCGTGGGCATTAAAGAAGATACGTTCAGAGAGTCCAGGCCTGCTGACTCAAAGTTAATATGTCTTGGCTCGTGTCTGCGCCCTTAGCTATCTTTGCATACACATGATGCTGATACAAAATGACACTCGCACCTGTTGTTGCCATCCCGTGTTAATTAGCATAGTGCCCAAAGTAGTAACCAGGCCATCATAGCCAAACAGAAGCCATTAGCATATTGCAGCTGTCATGACGGAGAAAGATGCCGGAGCTGCAAGATGTGCACATCCCTGCATACCTGGCTTAGTTAGTGCAGCTTCCCCAATGGGTGTCACAGGGGAGAGGAACAGAAGCGTGAGCTGAAGGCAGTCGGGAGTGAAAGAATACATTTTATTGCAGGTTTACTTTCATGTATTATGCATAGCCTTCAAGGTCACTGCACGATCATTTATAAGATTTTAATGAGAGATCAAAGTGGAAAGAATGAAATGTAATTAATGACACATTTTTGAAAAGACAAGACAACTAGAAGAGCCCCCAAATATGACGCAATCTTCCAAATTCTAAAGCCAAGTATGAAAATCACACATGGGCACTTACTATATATCTTTTATTGAAAGAGTTCTTGGACTTTTCATAGCAATATAATTCCAAAAGCTAAAGAACACATAGAAGTTTCTGTAAAAAAGTAAGGATAGGCACTTGAGTTATAATATACCGATCTATGCTAAGCCCAACAAAGGCAACTGCGCCCAAACAAACACACAAACCCAAAACTCAAATCCAAGCTTACTGCCATTGAGTCAAAGGCAAATGACATATCAAGAACTTAAAACAAAAATCTAAATTTAAAATGTCTATTAAATTAAATATGGATATCTTCTATGAATCACTGGAACAGGCCATGAAGTCAACTCTCTTATACCCCTGAGCATCCCGTACCCCAGACAGTATTTTGTTCAACATGCAGTCAGGTTTCTTTGAAGTTAGTTTGCTTCTATATATGTTTTTCCAACTTATCAAGATCACTCAACACACACAAATGCTGGTAGAAATAGAGGTACACATAACAGAAGAGAAATGTAGCTTGATGAACGACTAGTTTAGCAGATACTTCAGTTTTGGGTTTTTGTTGTTCTCAAATGAGGAGAAAGAGACAAATGGAAAAAGAAAAGGTGAATAACTGGGGCTTAGTTTTAATAAATGTAAACAAACAAATAAAAACATTTCTGGGAAATGTCTTGGGGATATATACCCATGCTACTGAAATTTCCAGAACTTTGCAACACTATTTCAGTTCAGGAAGAAATGATGTAAAAAAAAAACCACCCAATGATCCTAAGACCAAAAGAACTTTGACAACATTTGTTAGAGAAATATAGATTCTTTTCAGTGTGTTGTTTAACTAATATAGGGAAGTGCAGTATAAGAAAACATTTAAAACTAAAACTTATGGTGGATATTTCTCATTAATCACTGAAAGTGTCTATTCCTGTAAAGATTTATCATCTTGGCACCTACTGGGGCAGTACTAGCCTGTAAAAAGGGTCCCTATGGGTCAGAATTGACTCTAGGGAAGTGATTTTAAGGTTTGTTTTTGGAAGTGTATAAGTTGTAGCAAAGGGACTGAGAAATAAGTAAACTCGTTTAATTGAAAATATATCACATGTTAATTGGTTATCTGATAAAAATTTTCGTTCTTTGGGTATGATAGCTGAGATTAAGCAAACAAACTTTTTAGTATGTGTAAGGCTATCATATACCAAGAAGGCAATTATTATTTTGTATACCAGACAGAAAATGCAATAAAATCATAAGCTATTGTTGCAATATTTAATTTGTGTCCAAATATTTTTGACATAAATGTATCACTATAATTCCATAATGTATTATTTTTTCTAGTTTTATTATAGAGAATTTTAGCTACATGTGAGGAATATTTATGCAATTTGAAGAAAAATGAAAATATCCTGACTCTTGCTACTTTACACTTTGAACATTAGGAAATAACTCAAAATAATAGATATTCAAAATTGGATTTTGATAAGAGCTGTACCCGCCCCCAATAAAATGATTTAAAAAAATAAAGAAAGCCAACCAAGAATCTTATAGACAGCAAAGCTATCACTCAAATATAAGGCAGAAATAGGAGTATCTACAGACAAGGGAAAATTAAAAGGAATTCATATAAACAAGGCTATAATTACAAAAATACTAAGCAAGGTACTCTGAACCTGAACTCCAAGACAACTCAACACAGAAATAAACACACTTAAAATATTTAAAACCATAGAGAAATACAGGAAAAGTAAACTAGTAACACTACATTTAAAACAATCAAAATTATAACAACAAAACCACTGCAACTGATCAATTGTGACTCATAGAGACCCTATAATACAGATACCAATTGAAATGTTTCCTCAAGCTGATGAAGCACTGGGGTGAAAGGAGATGTCAGACAGTGTAAGATATGAAAAAATAATAATGTATAAATTATCAAGGGTTCATGAGGGAGTGGGGAGCGGGGAGGGAAGGGGGAAAATGAGGAGCTGATATCAAGGTATTATGTGGAGAGCAAATGTTTTGAGAATGATGAGGGCAATGAATGTACAAATATGCTTTACACAATTGATGTTTGTATGGATTGTGATAAGAGTTGTCTGTGCCCCTAATAAAATGATTAAAAATGTTTTCATCAACATATTTGATCTACTTTTGTGAGCTTTAGAGAAGAAAACAGCTTTATTTAACAGCAATAAAATTTGAGTACAATTTTTTTCCTCCACTTTCTCTTCAATATTGGAGTCATGAGAATGTGCTATTGTTATTAGATGTGTTATTATACAAATAGTTATGGATACATTTCCTTCCATCTGTAGCTCCAAATACTAGTACCATGATTTACATTTTCACTAGCCATGACTGGACAAAATTTGGTTTGCACGTGTGTCTGAGGGTTAGTGAGAGCAAATAATTATTTTAATCTAATCAACGTATTCTAGACATACGAGATCCAATAATTTAAAAATTCAAGAAGAAACCAGCTTTCTATTTTAAAAGGTTAAATTCCCTTAAGCTAGGAAAGTCAAACACCCTCTGAAGACCTGGGGAAGCGGGGAACACTGGGAGCAAGTGACAGGGATTGATCCTTTTTGCCGGTGCCTGTCATGTCTCTAAATTTTATTTCCACCATCTCTGGAACGCTATGAAGAGAGAGAGTGGGCGCCTGACGATGGCCTGAGGGCTTGGTCCCAAGTCTCTGACTTTTCTTCAATTAGGCAGACTTCCTGCCTGATGGAAGGACGTGAGCCTGACTTGAGGTTTGGACAGAAGTGAGGTATTGAT
This sequence comes from Tenrec ecaudatus, assembly GCF_050624435.1. Taxonomy (NCBI): domain Eukaryota; kingdom Metazoa; phylum Chordata; class Mammalia; order Afrosoricida; family Tenrecidae; genus Tenrec; species Tenrec ecaudatus. Next base: position 110,830,526 of record NC_134540.1, on the reverse strand, counting down.
TAGCTATAATGTGAAATCAAATCTGAATCAAACACCCATGATCAAAAGGCCTTCATGGGAGACAGCATGCCTTCTAAGTCAAGTGTCCGGAGATTCCAACGGGCTTGGTTTCTTTTCTGACCGTTAGAGACTTCCAGCTTCTTTATAAAGACTCTTGATAAGAAAATCCAGTGGACTGTGTGTCAGAAAAGCCGAGACGTCAGGTTTGACAGGACTTGTTAGCTTTTCATCCCACATCGCTCAGCATTCAGAGAAGAGGAATAAAGCGGATTGCTAATATCACTTGGCGCCAGGAAGTCAGCCTTGCACTTGCACTCAGGAATCACTAATGCCACCTCTTACGCTAAAGAAAGCACAAACTCTCTGTGACGGCACAAAGTCCATTTTCCTAATGTTGGCTTCACCGTAATGCAGAGCACAGAACACTCATGGGACACCAAATAGAGTGTTACTTACATCGTGAACAACTAGTGCAAGACCAGCACTTAAGTGACAGGTTCTACATTAAAAAGGAAGTTCTTTGCATTCTTTTCCTGCATCCCTTTATTTGACTTACTAAATATATATATTTATTTATTTTGTTTGAGATTAAATTTTTACATGGCAAACTAGGTTCTTACTTAACAGTTCTTTAATATAAGGGTTATATTTTTTACAATGTTATTTTCATTTCACCATTTTATTTATTCTTCTCATTCCATTCAGGTTGTACCATTTCCATTAGAGTAAAATTTGACCATTTGGCTTCATATAGGTAATTTAAAAATTAGCTTATGGGTAATATTTAATTTTTTATGTTATGAGCATATGTGACTTTTGAAATAATAAAAATGTATTGGTGATTTTTACTGTTTGTTTTTAAAAAGACAATACTATGTATGACCTACTTGATCTTTTAAAAGAGTTCTGTGAAGTATAAATCCGAATGTCACGCTCTTCATAGTAGTGGGCTTCAAAGCATTTATGGGAAAATTCCATTATCTTTTAATTCAGATTTTCCTCCATGAATATTTTGAAGCCTTCTTGTATGAAAAATGTAGAAACAAAAACATGCACAGAGGCCCGGAGCTTGTCTAAGGTCATACAAATATACAGCAGAGTAAGGAAGGAAACAAAGGCATCCTGACTCCTGCTCTACATCTCGTACCACAGTCTACCTTAAGTCATTTCATTCCCAACCGATACCTTCACAGAATTATGACTCAATACTGTATATGCTCTTGCTGTTGTGTGTAGTCAAATAGATTTTGACTTAAAATGCTCTCATAAAGGACCTAGTAGAACTGTCATATAAAGTTTGCAAGTCTGTAATCTTTATGAGAAGATATCTCCAGAACTTATCTTTGTGGACTGATCTTGGGTTCAAAGTGCAGATCTTTTAGTAAGCAGTTGGCGTTCAGCTGTTGTGCTGTTACTTAAACCACCATGATACCATAATTCTGACTGTTCTATAGATATGCACCTTATAGAATGACTCTTCTTTAAGTATCTATCTATTTCATCAATTTCTACTGTCTCTAAAATTCCGTATGGTAAGGATAGTGTTTTCTGCACTTTATACTCATTTAGTGACTAAGCAATTCATAGCCTTATTTCCCTTCTTCCACTAGTCACTCAGTATGCCCATATGCCCAATCCTTTATTTCAATATGATTTAGGGCTATGTGTGTTATTTTTCTCCTCCCCTGCTTCCATATAACCCATTCCAATTCATAGATATCCTATATGGCAGTCGAGCTTCTTGTTAGGATTTCTGAGACTGTAAATAAAACTACTGGAAAAAACTGCCTCATCTTTCTCCTGAAGAATGGCTGGTAGATTTGAACTACTGACTTTGTAGGGAGCAGCTCAATGCTTAACCCACTGCACCGTGGATATTTATAAAAGTCTTGGTTATTGTTATATCTCCTTATCTAGACCATACCTATCTCAGAATGGGTATTCAATAAATACTAATTACTGGAATAAATAACCAGAGGAGTAAATAGAAGCCACAATAAGATCCATGAACTGATTAGATAATTGTTGAAAGAATTCTTCCTAAAATAATAGAATACAGATTGTGACAATTTTCCCTTCTGGAAAGCTTTGGAGAGTTTTATTAGAACATTAAAAGAGTAGCCATTTCTTGTTCATCATTGTTATCCTCAACTGTCTAGGACAATGGAGGCTCTAGATAAATAAATGTTGAAGTAATCCTAGAAGATAAACTCTCTCCTCCCTTTCCCCCTTCTGTTTTAAAAGTACATATAAAGCTACTGAGTAAGATTAATTGAAAACTTGCACCTTGGTGGCACAAATAAATGAGTATCACTAGTCTAACAGTTGGTGATTTGAACCCACTCAGAGGAACCACAGAACACAGGCCTGGCAATCTGCTTCTGAAAGTTCAAATCCTTGAAAACCCTAGGAAGTAGTTCTACTCTGCACACATGCAGTTATCATGAACAGGAATACACTTTATCCCAACTAATAACAACCAATACTTACTACCAGTTATGTATGTTGCCATGGAAGCTATGTGCATCATTACTTTTAATTTCTCAACTAAACCCTAGAAATAGGTGTAAATATTGTCCATTTTTCTAATTGAAGAAACTGATGATCAGAAAAATCATGCAGATTGCTCAAACTTGCATAGATAATATATGGTGGAATCCATATTCTGATTCAGATAACATTCCAGGTGAGCTATTTTAACTAATTTATTAGTTTGTCTCTCAGACACATTTTGTGCTCTGTTTTTTAATGTTTCAGACACTTATAGAGCAATTATTTTGTGACAGGTATATCATAACATATTGTATGAATAAACTAATTTAACATTCCTGTATCTTACCTTCAAGGAGATCTTGTGGCCCTGCTATGCAAGAATTGGGCTGTTAACTCCGATTTCTGCAGTTCAAGTCTACCAGTGGCTCCAAGTGAAAAATATGAGGCCATCTCTGCATAAGGAGCAGTTCTACTCTGCCTTAGGCTTGCTGTGAGTCAAAATCAACTCAGCAGTGGATGACTGTGTTTGCTATCTCCTCAGAGCAGAAAATATCAACCTTCCGAGGGAGATTCTATCGCTATACCCATTATGTTGTTTGGTGCCATCAAATCAGTGCCAACATGTAGCGACCCTTTGTACAACAGAACAAAACACTGCACATTCCTGTGCCACCTTCACAATTGTTCCTTTGCCTCCATGCATTGAGTCAGCCACCATGTAAATCAATCTCTTTGAGGGACTTCCTCTTTTTTTGCCTCACATCCTCTTTACCAAACTCAATGTCCTTCTCCAGGGATTTGTCAATCCTGACAATATGTCCAAAGTGTGCAAGATGAAATCTTGCCATCCTTGTTCTAAGGAGCACTCGAGTCTTCTGCAAATACAGATAGGTTTGTCCTTTCAAGCATCCATAGCACTTTCAATAGACTTCTCCAGCACCATAATTCAAATGCATTCTTCTTTAGTCTTCCCTATTCAATGTCCAACTTGCCCATGCATATGAGGCAATTGAAAATACCATGGCAGGTCCCTCTTAGCTTTGAAAGTAACACACTCACTTTTCAATAGTCTAAAGAGGTCTTATGCAGCAGATTTATCCAATTCAGTGCAACTCTTGATTTCTTGACTACCACTTTCATGAATCCAAGCAAGAAAAAAACCTTGACAATTCCAATCTTTTTTTTATTGATCATGATGTTACTCATTGAGTTACTTGTGAGGCTTTGGGTCTTTTTAATTATAATTTTTAGTTATAATTCATACTGAAGGCTACAATCTTTGATCATCAGGAAGTGCTTCAAGTCCTCTTCATCTGCATATCACAGGTTAATAAGCCTTCCACCATATTCCACATTCTTCTTTATATAATCCAGCTTTTTTGATGATTTGTAGGCAAACAGATGGAATTACCATATATACTCGAATATAAGCCAACCCGAGTATAAGCCGAGGTACCTAATTATTACCTGGGAAACCACAAAAACTGATTGACGAGTATAAGCCTAGGGTGGAAAATGCAGAAGCTATTGGTGAGTTACAATAATCAAAACAAATGAAAATAAAATTAATAAAAATTGAGACATCAGTGGGGTAATGTATTTAAATATTTATTTTAAATAAAAACATAAATAAAAGGACAAGTCATTTGACATTAGTAAACCAGCACAGTAAGTGGAAAATAGGTTCAACAAAAACAATAAGGTATCAACAATGATACCTTAAGAGTACTATTCTCTGAGCTCAATCAGCAACCAACCTAAAATGTAAAGAGTTAAAATCCTTCAAAACTGGATTCCTCATCATCATCCGTATCCCAATGCAGAGCTTCATCTGGTGTGAGGTCATCATAGACGCTGTCCTCACTGAGATCGCCGTCATCACCATCACTGCTGTCAATTTCATACAAAGCACAGTCTTCACTGCCATCCATAGCATTACTAATACTACATTTCTGGGAGGCACGTCGCACCATGTCTTCTGGAATGTCTTCCCATGCATCTCGAACCCACTTTGCTATTAACTCTTTGTCAGGCTTCATGAGATTTCCTCCATTTGTTAGTCGGGCTTGACTAGATGACATCCATTCATTCCACATCCTTCGCACATGGTCTTTAAAAGGTTTATTCAAAGATACATGTCATAGGACACCTCTGATTGGTTAGACGTGAGTAAACAAACATTCAAAGCCCTGCAGTGATAATATATGGCAATCACCTGCGAGATAATGGGAGCTGATCCCGTTACCTTGGGGGGGGGGGCAGCAAGATGTTGCACCTCACTGGTGTACCACTGACTCGTGTATAAGCCGAAACTCGGATTATATACGAGTATATACGGTAATGTGGTGAAATATTATAACTTTGTCACACACCTTTTCCTGATTTAAATAATGCAGAAATACCTTGTTCTGTTCACACAACTGCCTCTTGATCCATGTTCAAGTTGCTCATGAGCACAATGAAGTGTTCTTGAATTCCCTTTCTCTTAAAGGTATGTGTAGTTTGTTATAATCTGACAATTGAATGCCTTTTCATAGTCAACAAAACACAAGTAAACACCTTTTTCATATTCTCAGTTTTCATCCAAGATTCATTTGACATCAGTAATGATCTTCCTTTTTTCAGGTCTTCTGAATTTGGCCTGAACTTTTGGCAACTCCCTGTAAATGTACTGCTGAAACTATTGTTTGATGATCATCAGTAAAATTTATTTACATGTGATATCAATCATATTTTTTTGTAGTTTGAGCCTTCTGATGGGTTTTCAGTCTTTGGAATGGGTACTAATATATATCTTTGATAGTCATTAGGCCAAGCAGCTATCTTACAAATTTCCTGACTTAGATGAATAGATGTTTAATCAGCTAGTTGAAACCTTTCAATTGATATTTGTGTTAGTCAAGCTTGACTAGAGAAACAAATTTAGGGAGACACTCATATGTGTGTAAGAAAATGCTTTATACAAGAGAGCAATTATATATTAAGAAAACATCTTAGTTTAGTCCAGTTCAAGTCTGTAAGTCCAATATTAACCCATATGTCCAACAACCAGTCTATGAATTCCTCTTCAGACTCATGCAACATATGCAATCATGCTGAATGCAGGAAGACTGAAGGCCAGTGGTGTAAAGTCTTATGGATCCAGTGGTGGTGGCAGCATTTCAGCACTGGCTTGGGTCTCCGCTGGCTCCTCCAGCTCTAGGGCTCTGGCCCCATCAGTGTGTAGTTCCATGTGTCTTGTCAACAAGAATGTCTCACAGAGAGTGAGTCTGTGTCCCACCTCCAGAGAGCTATTTATCTCAGTGCCTCCAAATGAGGTCATCAAACTGTGACCTGATTAACAGGCTAGACTCTACCCTTACATTTAATCAACTTGACATGAAATTATGAAAGTACTAAAATGGATCAGTCTCCTAATTATCTATTAGCAATTAGTGTGCCACCCTTAATAAAGATATCAAAAGACATGGTTAGAAATGAAGTTTTCTTTTCTGAGTGTATATTACACTTCTTAAAGGCATTCACCATACTGCTTGATGTTGAAAACTATGAGACTATATCTCAAATGCACATTGCAATATTAGGCTCACTCTTTTAGCCCAATATTGGATTATTTTAGATATGTGAAGGTTTACTTCTTAGAGATTTCTGAAAAACAGAATGTTGGACCTGTGGGAAATACTGACAAAATTATCATATTGCCTGAAAGTATTCCCTATTTGTCTTTATATATTCAAAGTATCTTTTAACATATTATTTAGCAAAACATGTTTTCCCATCCGCTAAAACAATGATAATATATGAAATGTGAGTATATGTGCCAACATCTGTTTATACTTGAAATGATACCAACAAATTATTTGAAAAGAAAACCATTGAGTTATTTCAACCTCCATTAACTGTTGCTAGTTTGCATCCAGTCAGGCTTATATGTGCATACATGTCGGAATGGTCAGTTTCATTAGTTATCTAGTAAAAAGATGTCCAAAAAAAATCCAAGAAACCCATAGTCACTGAGTTGATTTCAACTCACAACCCTGTAGGTCAGTGAATAACTACTTCTGAAAAGTTTCTGAAAGTGTTCAATGTTTACAGGAGCAGACAGCCTCATCTTTGTCCTGCAGACCAGGTGATGGGTTTGCACCACAAACCTTGTAGTTAGCAGCCCATGGCTTATCCCACTGTGGAACTCACTTCACAGCAAATGAGGTGCGGCAATGAGCCCATGCCCATGGGATGCACTGGTCACATGATGTTCCTCATCATCCTGTAGCAGCTGGCTCGATAGAATGATGGAATGGCCTCCTAACAACACAATTACGGTTCCAGCTAAGTGGCAACAACTTGCAAGGCTGGGGAAATGTTCTCCAGGACGCTGTATATGCTCTAAACCAGCAGCCATTATATGGTGCTGTGTCTCTAATGGGCATAATTCATGGCTCCAGGAGCCAAGGGGTGGAAGCTGATGTGGCACAAATCACTATTACTCCTAGTGATTCACTTGCAGCATTTTTGCTAGGAACTCTCCCACCTGGAAACACAGCATGATTCCACTGAACTGCCAGCTGAGAATTCCCCCTGGCCACTCTGAGCTTCTCATTCCTTTGAATCAACAGGTCAGGAAGGGTGATACTGTAGTGAGTGATGTGATTGATCCTAATTACCAAGGAGAAATTGAACTGGTGCTACATAATGGAGGTAAGAAGAATATATCTGGAATCCAGGAGATCCCACAGGCCGACTCTTAGTGTTACCATGCCCTGTTTTTAAAGTAAATGGTAAGTTACAGTAACCCAATCCTGACAGGACGTATAATGACCCAGACCCCTCAGGAATGAAGGTCTGGGTCACCTCACCAGGCAAAAAACCACAGCCAGCTGAGATACTTGCTGAGAGCAAAGGTAATACAGAATGGGTAGTAGAAGAAGTAGTTCTACTTATCAGTTACCACCATGTGATCAATTGCAAAATCAAGATTTGTGATTGTCAGTTTATTTTTTGTATATGTGCTTGTTGAATATCTTTCCTTTGTTCATGTATGATGTATCAGAACCATGAAGGTGAGGCTTACCAAGCCATTTAACTCTCTGCCCTTCAATTAATTCCACATGTGTTAATTGGCCAGATTGACAAAATAAACCTTAAATATCTCAATCCACCCCTTGCCAAGTTGGCACCAGTACACAATTCTTTAGCCCAACAATTTAAGTTAAGTAACACCTACACCTTAATCCAATAATCCTATGAATATATTCCCTCACATATGAAAGTTTGTAAGCCAACCACTTTATGCCTTTATCCCCCCCAATTTTGGGTATCCAATTTGTATATTGCCGATTTAAAACAACCCAGTTCTTTGAGGAGACAATCATATTCGTTGATGTGAAGAATCTTCAATCTAGTTGGAAACTTGTGAGTCAGTATCTGTAAGCAAAGTCAAATTAGGGCAGGGCATCCATAAAGTTTGCAGCAGTGTTCACCAGTTCACAGGCTCAAATATCTTCTCTTCATCTGATCGGTTCTGGTCAACTCAATGTGGGATGCCTCACTCAGCCTCCCCAGGGTAGCCATTGGTAGCCTTGCCTTTAGACCATGGGCTTGTTACAAATAACTCAACAAGCCTAGGTCCCTTGTGCTAGGTCATGACCTTTCAACCAGTCAACGCGTTCTTGTCTTCTCCTGTTTATCCTGTAAACCAAATCCACAGGTTTCAGTGGCCAGATTCAACCCACTTCATTATTGCTGCATTTCTCCCACTTCCATTTAACAAGTGAATCCAGGTAGTCAACTAGCAAGAATTTAAGCCTGCCCACAGGCTCTCTTTAACATTCAGCCCTAGAAAGGAGTTTTCTTCATGGTTCCAGAATTTTTCCAGTTTCTGACAAAGCTCACTAGAGTTCAAACTTCAAATCCAAAGAGTTCCATTTTGTTTCAGTCTGTCAAAAGGCCCCGGGCATGTCTTTTCGCCATCGAGTTTCCTGAGTCCTCCAAAGCAGTGGTGGGCTAAATCTCTTTGAAGCCTTCCTTCCAAGTGTGTCCTAAACCCATCTAAAGACCAAATTAATTGTTTGAGGCAAGTGGGCCTACAAGCTCTCTATTTTCACGCTTCCCAATAAACATTTCTATCAATCATTATATCAATGATAAGCAGAATAAATCAGTATAAACAAAGTAGAGCCAGATATTAAACTCAGTTTTTAAAACAAAAGCAATCTTTATTTAGCTTGTCTAAATCCTTATCTAAACTATTTATGCAAAAATATGGCATTAGGTCTCTGAGAGCATTAAACCAGATCCAGGATTTCTGTCAGCCATTTTCCTAAAGCAGCATGGTTTCTGAGACATTCAAATGGCAATTTCTACCCCTGAGCTCAAAATATACATTAGCAATGTTCATTTTTGCCATTTCACACAGGAATAACCAATGACTACAACCAAAGATAATAATCAAATCTTTAACTTCCCATGTTCTTTCCAAAAATCAACCCAGTAAACTGCATGGACATATATGACTTCTGACTAGCCAAAGAAGAAACACTCCCATGAGGCAGAAGTCCAATAATGAGCCACTTTCTGATTTGTTTCTCCAGTACCCCACTCCTAGTACCATAATGTGTTGGTCTTGGTAGACTAGAAAGACAAAATTCATAAACACTCATATTTTATAAGAGAACTTTATATAAAGGGTAATTGCACATTAAACATGCCAACCCAGTCCAGTCCAAGCCCATAAATCTGACATTAGCCAAAATGTCTGAAATCAATCTACAAAGTCCTCCTCAAACTCACAAAGAATACACAATGATGCCAAAGGCAGGAGGAAAGCTGAATCATTGAGCGTGTAAGCATCTCAGCACTTGAAGTGGTCTCCATGCAGCTTCTCCAGCACCCAGGGCTAATTCAGGATAAGTCCATGTGGCTTTTCTTCAAGGATGTCTCTCAGGAAGCTGAGATGTCTTGCCAGCTGAGGCAGAGAAATAGCTAAGGCAGCCGCACTCTGGTACAACCATCAGAAAACAAGGGACCAGAAAGGTGAGGCTCGCCAAGCCATTTATCTATCTTCTCTTGAATTAAACTGCCCTTCAATGTGTCCTACACACGTTCATCGGCCAGGCTGGCACAATAAACCTTACCTTTGCTTCCACAATGCCAGTGCTCTTTATGTCATGTAGATCTAAGTATAAGGAGTTCCGTATTAGGTGATCTATTACTTTTTCTCTGTGGTTTTAAACCATGGGTGCTTTTTACCCTTAGTGGGTATTTGACAACATCTCTATAGGTTCTTTATAGGGCCTCTATAAGACAGAATCTACTCAATGGCACTGAATTTAGTTGTTTTTATCTCGGGGGCAGGGAAAGAGATTCTCATTGTCGCAACTGGGGAATTCTACTGGTATCTAAAGGGGAAAGGTCAAGGGTGATGCTAATGTCCTACACTGTAGAGATCAGTTCTTTACAACAATTGTCAAAAATATCAATTGTGCTGTGATTAAGAATCTCTCCTTAGTCTAAATCCTCTTGCTACCTATTAAAAGGTCAGTATCTTTGGAACAATGAATACTAATACTTAATCATACCAGTCATTTATATAAGAGTTAACTCTCACCTTTGCCCATGGAAGCTTTTGATAGTATCAGCCTTTGACTTCACTGGACAGAGAAGAGGTCAGGAGATACACCATATGGAGAAATGGTACCATGGTACTCATTGTAGAAAGATAATGCAGAAATAAGAGGCAAAATGCTAAGGAAGATAGCATCCTTTTTTTTAGCATATGACTTTAAAGGGCAGAGTCAAGAAGGAATCCAAGTAGACTGACCCATCCAAAGCTCCTTCCTTTAGATCAGAAAATTAAGAGTTAATGAGGCAAAAATGGAGAGGCTGGGTGCTAGAAATATAATTCAAGTTTACTAGGGTCTGTGGTTCAGACCCCTTCTTGAAATTTTCACCCATGGAGTTTTGAGGGCTCACTGAAATGCTCTAAATTCTACCAATGGGCTCCACCTATTCCTCACCAAGTCAAGTGGAATAGCATTCGCCACCCTTTCCTGTGCCCAAGATCTGAGATCCATAGCAGGCAGTGATTTACCTAGATTGCTGTCTAAAGGTGCTCATAATCCCAGACTTGGAGACAACCTCCAAGAACTAGCCACCAGAGGTTCTCTCTTTGCTACTCTCCTTGGCTCCACTCCTCCCACCACCCACAAAAGCAGCTGCCTGTCCATGTCAGCACGGTACTCCCTGCCGATGGCAGTGACAGCTGCTCCCACCAATGCTTGGCACCTCCACCATATGAAGGCTTTCTCACGGCACCTGCACTAATGGCAGTGGAGTTGTTCCCGCCTTCATTCAGCACCCCCTCCGGTGGCAGCGAGGCTTCCCCCACCTATGTCTTCTATTATGTGCCTTAAAACAAAGGCTGCAAATTATAGCCTGACTGCCAGACCAACTCAGCCCAGGCTCATACAGCCTCAATCCAGTCTCTGAGTCTCCTCACCACCATTGGCCACTGAGTCACAGTGGAACCCTGCCTATACAGCAGTCCAAACCACTATCATAGTAGGCTTCAGGAAGCCCTCAAAAACACCCTTACTAGTATGTAGTAGTTATATAATTTTCAATTTATGGATTAAGTGTGTAGGGGTGGAGTCTAGCCTGTCAATCAAGTCATAGCCAATGAGGCTTCTGTGTGGGCATAGCCTTCCCCTAAGGCTTCTAGGAATTTCAGTATGTTTTTCCTTGGAGGTGGGAGACCATCTGCTCACTCCCTGGGAGACATAGCAGCTGACAAGACACATGGATCCACCCTGATGCAACCCTCGGTGTTGGAGAAGCCATGTAGAGACCCCTGCCCGCTGAAATGTTTCCAATGCCACTGGATCCAAACACTTTCTACCCACTGGCCTGTGATCTTCTACATTTAGCATTATTGAATATGTTTTGTGAGTCTGAAGAGGCCTTTATAGATTGGTATTGGACATATGGGCTAATAGCAGACTATGGACTTGATCTGGACTGGGTTGGGATGTTTTCTCAATGTTCCATTGCTATTGAATATAAATCTTTCTTTTTTTAAAAAATAATTTATTGGGGCTCATACAATTCTTATCACAGTTCATACATATACATACATCAATTGTATAAAGCACATCTGTACATTCTTTGCCCTAATCATTTTTTCTCTTTTCTTTTTTTACATTTTATTAGGGACTCATACAACTCTTATCACAATCCATACATATACATACATCAATTGTATAAAGCACATCCATACATTCCCTGCTCCAATCATTCTCAAGGCATTTGCTCTCCACTTAAGCCCCTTGCATCAGGTCCTCTTTTTTTCCCCCTCCCTCCCCTTTTCCCCCTTCCTCATGTACCCTTGGTAATTTATACATCGTTATTTTGTCATATCTTGCCCTACCCGGAGTCTCCCTTCCCCCCTTCTCTGCTGTCCCTCTCCCAGGGAAGAGGTCACATGTGGATCCTTGTAATCAGTTCCCCCTTTCCAACCCACTCACCCTCCACTCTCCCAGCATTGTCCCTCACACCCTTGGTCCTGAAGGTATCATCCACCCTGGATTCCCTGTACCTCCAGCCCTCATATGTACCAGTGTACAGCCTCTGCCCTATCCAGCCCTGCAAGTTAGAATTCGGATCATGGTAGTTGGGGGGAGGAAGCATCCAGGATCTGGGGGAAAGCTGTATTCTTCATCGGTACTACCTCGCACCCTAATTAACCCATCTCCTCTCCTAAACCCCTCTATGAGGGGATCTCCATTGGCTGACACTTGGGCCTTGGGTCTCCACTCTGCACTTCCCCCTTCATTTAATATGGTATATATATACATATATACATACATACACACACTTATATCTTTTTTTTTTGCATGATGCCTTATACCTGGTACCTTGGTACCTCGTGATACACATATGTGTGCCCATAGATTTTTTTCTCTAGTCTACCCAGACTAACACAAAGTAGCAAAGAGAAAGAGCTCATAGGCTCTTGGTCTCCCAGAAACATGGGACCCACTTCTACAAAAATGTCATGTAAACAGCAGCATAATGCAACACTCTCAAGAAAAAGAAAAAAAACCCCAAGAAATACAAAACCAACAGCAGAGCTCATGATGCTCATAGAAGAATCTGCTCTAGATCTGCCACACAATTTTTTTCCTGGAAGGCTGCTTGCTTGGAATAATACAGGAGTTGAGGGAAGCAAAGTAGAATAAGGGCAAACTGATAGAGATGAAGTCCACATTAGAAGGCATGAAGTCTATAATAGAGGCATGAAGTCCTCACATAGAGGGAGCTAACGAATGAGGTAACAGAAGCTACAAACAATATCATGAATCTCACGAACAGACTAGAGGATGCAGAAAACCGTACCAGTGATCTGGAAGACAATCAGGCAGACATCAGAAAACAAGAGAGACAGTCAAATAAAATAATAAAAGAGGAGAAAGAAAATCTAAGACTATTGACAGACACTATAAAGAGGAACAATATTTGAATAATTGGTCTATCCGAACAGGACACAACAAAGAAGTTGAAAGCTAAATTAGTGATGGAATTTTGGGAAACAAAATTTTCCACCTTAATTAATGAGAATCAGATACTCATACGGGAAGAAAAGAGGGCACCAATTAGACTAAACCCCAGGAAGAATTTAGCAAGTCATAATAGTTAAATTATCCAAATTCGAGGAAAAAGAGAAAATTTTAAGAGCAGCAAGAGAAAGGAAGATGGTCATATACAAGCGTACTCAGGTAGGAATATGATCAGACCTATCAGCAGAAACCATGAAGAGGAGGAGAAAATGGAGTAACATCTTCAAAAAGCTGAAAGGAACAACAAAAAAAGCACCTGCCCAGGAATCCTCTACCCTGCCAAATTATCTATTAAGATAGAAGGAGAGATAAGGGTCTTCCCAGACCAGGAAAACTCAAAGAATACACTGTAAGACACCTGATCCTGTGGAAGATCCTCACTGACTCATTGTGCCCAAATCCAAAAACCAATGTGCCAAGATACCATGGCCTAAGAGGGAAAAGTACACAAAAATGAAGCTCCCACACACAAACAAAGCACACTGATATGAAAGGAGATAGGAAAACACCCAAACCAAAAGGCATGAGATGATAGCAATGAATCCACAGATTGTGATAACTCTGAAAACCAACGGTCTCAATTCATACATCAAAAGAAAAAGGGTAGGAGCCTGGCTCAGAAAACATAACCCATCGTTATGTTGCCTACCACTGAGCCACCCAGGGGGAGGGTATTGCTTGTATCTCCACAGGGAAAGGGGGACCAGACTTACAGCCAGTGCCAGATGAATGCAGTGTGCCAGCAAGGAGTGGGGAGCCAGTGGAGGGGCCTGAGGGCTTGGCCCCTCCTGTCAGAAGAATTTACTTTAGAGAATGACCCTGAAGTTGCAGCTAGGGGAGAGGGGCATGCTTGCTCAAAGCAAATGGGAGCAAATGAAGAGGGAGGAGGAGAGAGTAGAGCACATCCTAGCCCATCAGGCCTGCAGAACGATGTCCTCATTCTGAACAGCCAATGCACAGAGTGGACCATATGGCTGATCCCACTATGAGACATGCTGTCCCTTGCTGTCCCAGGGCCCTAAGGAAGACAATACTGGAGACTCAGTGTCAGGCCTGGCCGAGACTGGCCCTGTGACCCCAAGGCAAACCACTAAAGGCATGCAGCAGAGCAGAGCAACCATGGGAGCAGAGCAAGGAGCCCCTGAGGGAGTACAAAGGACAGACTCTGGGGCCAGAGCATGGTACCCCATCGGCCCTGACTGAGGGACATGTCTAGAGATCAAAAATCAGACCTTAATCTATTTACAGGGTTTTCTTTCTGTTTTAAATTTTTTCTTTAATTAATTTATTCTTCTATGAGTAATTGGTTTTCATTTTTGTTGTCATCGCTGTGTTCTCATTCATCGCCTATCATGCTATGGCTTGAATTTGTGCATATTATATCTCTACACATCTGGATAATAGACTGAATGAATAGTCTGGAGGAAAAACAAAGTGGAACAATGGTTCCAGAGGGACACAGGAGAGGGGGAGATGGGGGTAAGGAGATGGTGCTGACCAACCCAGGGACAGGGAAGCAACAAGTGATCCAAGATCAGTGGCAAGAAGGGTATGAGAGGCCTGGTAAGGATTCAGCAAGGGCAATTTAACTGAGAGAAATTACTGAAACCCAAATGAAGGCTGAGCATGGTACTGGGACAAGAGGAAAGTAAAAGGAAATAGAGAAAAGAACTAGGAGACAAAGGGTATTTATAGAGGCCTAAAGACTGGAATGTACGTATGTAAATATATTTATATTAGAGTGTGGGGAAACAGATCTATGTGCATATATTTAAAGGTTTAGTATTAAGACAGCAGATGAACATTGGGCCTCCACTCAAGTACTTACTCAATGCAAGAACATGTTGTTCTATTAAGTTGGCATTCCAGGATGCACACTTTCCTGACACGATTGCTGAAGAAAAATGTGTGCGTAAGCAAATATGGTTAAAAAGCTGATGGTGTCCAGCCATCAAAAGATATAGCATCTGGGGTCTTAAAGGCTTGAAGATAAACAAGTGGCCATCTATCTCAGAAGCAACAAAGTCCACATGGAAGAAGCACATCAGTCTGTCTGACCATGAGGTATAGAAGGGACCAATTATCAGACATCAAAGAACTACAAATCATATCAGTGAGTGCCCACCTTCCTGATACGATCAATGAAGACAAACATGTACATAAGCAAATGTGGTGAAGAAAGCTGATGGTGCCCAGCTATCAAAAGATATAGCATCTGGGGTCTTAAAAGCTTGAAGACAAACAAGTGGCCATCTATCTCAGAAGTAACAAAGCCCACATGGAAGAAACACACCAGCCTGTGTGACAATGAGCTGTCAAAGGGATTAGGTATCTAGCATCAAAGAACAAAAAAATAATATCATTGTAAATGTGGATGAGTACAGAGTGTACACTCAAAGCCCATTGGTAGGCAACTGAACACCCCCTTACCGAAAGGTTATGGGGAGGAGAAGAGCCAGACAGGGTGCAGGGTAGCAACGATGAAACATATAACTTTCCTCTAGTTCTTAAATGCTTCCTCCACCCAACTATCATGATCCCAATTCTACCTTACAAATCTGGCTGGACCAGAGGATGTACATTGGTACAGATAGCAACTGGAAACACAGGGAATCCAAGACAGATGACTCCTTCATGACCAGTGGTGAGAGTGGTGATGCCTGGAGGGTGGAGGGTGTGTGGGATAGAAAGGGAGAACCGATTACAAGAATCTACGTATAGCCACCTCCCTGGGGGATGAACAGCAGAGAAGAGGGCGGGGGAGATGTCGGACTGTAACATATGACAAAATAATAATTTATGAATTATGAAGGGTTCATGAGGGAGGGGAGAGCAGGGAGGGTCGGTAGAAATGAGCACCCGATATTAAGGGCTCAAGTAGAAGGCAAATATTTTGAGAAGGATGATAGCAACAAATGTACATATGTGCCTGACATAATAGATGAATGTATGGATTGTGATAATAATTGTATGAGCCCCCAATAAAATGATTTTTAAAAATATGTTGCCTGCAAGAGATACAGCTTAAGCTTACAGGCAAAGATAAACTAAGAATAAAAGACTGGCGGAAAAAATACCAGGCAAACAGCAACTTAAAAAAACAGGGTTCACAGACTTAATCTTGGACAAATTGACCTCAAGTTCAAAACATAAAAAGAGACAAGATGGGGCACTAAAAA
Source organism: Tenrec ecaudatus (assembly GCF_050624435.1). Taxonomy (NCBI): domain Eukaryota; kingdom Metazoa; phylum Chordata; class Mammalia; order Afrosoricida; family Tenrecidae; genus Tenrec; species Tenrec ecaudatus. Next base: position 110,814,241 of record NC_134540.1, on the reverse strand, counting down.
ATAATCAAAGGGTAAGTAAACCAGGAGTTAGTGAGTTAAACAAATATATAAGCGCTCAATGAGAAACCCCACGGAATTTGTCAAACTATTCAAAAGATGAAAATAATCATTATACAATTTTAATGCTATTGTAAGACCAATAGCAACATCTTTTGTCAAAGAATTGGAAAAACTGACTACCAACTTCTTATGGAGAGTGAATAAGCCCAGAAATAGCAGAGAACTACTCAAGAAGAAGGGCAAAGTCGGAGGGTTTGCTTTATCTAACTTTAGCACTGATTCTATAGCCACGGTGGTCAAAGTGGTGTGGCACAAGTAAAACAACAAATACTCAGAAATAAAATCATCATCATACAAACAATAAACCATTGAGGGGGTAGGCAAAGATCTGGACAAGCCACGTGGAGACCCCTGCCACCACTAAGATGCTTACGATACCATTGGGTCTACAAGACTTCCCACTGGCCTGTGATCTTACTGCTTTGGGTGGCATTGCATGTGTTTCATGAGTTTGAAGAGGAATTTGTAGTTTGGTATCGGATACATGGGGTAATATAGGACTTATAGACTTGATCTGTACTGGGCTAGGATGTTTTCTTAATGTAAAATTATTGTTTGATATAAAACTTTCTTATACACATGTGCGTGTCCATGAATCTATTTCTCTAGTCTACCAGGACTAGCACAGGGAGGGAGGGAAAACAGAGGAGCTGATACTAAGAGCTCAAGTAGAAAGAAAATATATTGAAAATGATGATGATAACACATATACAAATGTGCTTGATAAGATTGATGTATGGATTGTTATAAGAGCTCTAAGAGTCCCCAATAAAATGATTTATATTTTGAAAAGACTTCAATTATTGTAAGAAAAATAAAGAATAGATAAAAGTCTATATATTTATTTATACAATAATATAGACATTCAATTGGATGATAGCAGCTTATTAATAAGAAATAAGATATTATAAAGGTACATCTGAACTGTATCTACCATACCCCCCAAATTATTTTTCCCCCTTTCCTCTCGGTGATAGTTAGGTTTTTTTTGTGCCAACATTGTTTCCTTAGGAACATGTGGGTGAAGTTTAACCTGTCAATCTGGCCACAGCTTGATTGGAGGGTGACTGAGCTAAATGGCTTTTCAAGGCCCACTTCTTCCTTTTTCCTCCCTGGAGGCAGGCCTCACTCTCTCTGCTTTGCCTTCTTGTTGACAAGCCACATGGAGCCAGGCTGAGACATGTGAAAACCCTGGATATGTTTCCACTGCCACTGGATCCACAAGACTTTGCACCCACTGGTCTGTGTTCTTCCTGTATTTTGCATCCTTGCATGTGCTGCATGAGTCTGAAGAGAGATTTATGCACTAATATCAGACTTATAGGCTAATATTGCACTTATGGACTTGATATGGACTGGACTTGGATGTTTTATTAATATAAAATTACTCTTTGATATAAAGCTCTTTTGTATACGTAGATGAGTGACACTGAATTTATATCTCTAGTCTACTCTGCCTAACACACTCTCATATGTGACTTATTTTCTAGCATATTTTAAATATTGCTTGAAATCAATTCAACTATTTTTCTGTTTATTTATATTAGGGATGGAAAGTAGTTTTACCGTGTGGGTAAAATCAAGTTAATTAATTTTTTGAGAACTGATGTAATGGAGATTATGAAAAATTGATTTAATGGGAAAGCTTGTCTCACCTCTGTCTCATATAAGCTATTACACTTATTCCTAGGGTGCACAGTGATGGCCAAGAATATGCCACCTCATATTAATGTTTCCAGGCTCAGTTACTAATTTCTCATGAAGTCTTTCCTAACTTTATTATTAACAACCAGGAGAGTTGGGACTTGGTCCCATGGACAATATGAAATTAGTGAATTCTTTAAATCATGAGAATAACATGATCAAATATATGCTTTAGAAAAGTCACAATAGTTGCTAGAGTTACCTAGTTTACAAGTTAGGACATTACAATGTGAGAGAACTGGATGTTGCAGTTAACTACTTGTATTTCAGTTTGTTGTGCTGTGTTGGTTTACATGTTGCCATGGCACTGATATTTCAATTCCTAGTAGGCCACCCATGGTGCATAGGTTTTAGTAGAGTTTTGAAAGCAAGAAAGACTAGAAATAAAGTCCCAATGATCTATTGCTGGAAACTAGTCAATGGAAAGTCCGAGATTTACCATAGAGCATTGTCCAGTATAGTGCTGGGAATGAACCCTCTATGTTGGAGTATGCCTAAAATACATCGTGACTACAGCAGTGAACAGAAGCATACCAATAGTCATGAAGATGGTGCAGGGCCAGGAGTTTCCTCATTCTGTTGTGCCTGCATTTGGCAAAAGTCAGAGCTGCACTGATGGTAACTAACAGCAGTAACAATCTTCCCATGTAAGTAGTATTCTCTAGAAAATTATTACTTTAGTAATAATACTTACTTTGTCTAAAAGACAAAGCCAAGAATTGAAAAAAACCATGGCAAATTCTCAGAGAATGTTTAAGGAATTTTTTGTATAACAGAAAAATTAATGTATTCTAATGAAAGATATAAAATACACATGTATACTCAATATATATGTATGAGAGGTTTTCAAAAATTTCATGAAAATAAAGTTAAAAGATAGTGGAATTTTTCAATGAGCTTTTTGTTGCTTCTTTCTATGTATAATTGAATATAACCTATATGTTAGTATAAATCTGTATATGTGTGTATGTTTATATACACATATAAACATATATATGCATGTGTATTATTATTCAGGCTTTTAAAACTAAGTAAAACTGATCAGGAAGTATAGGAAGGGGCTTTCAACAGTCATAGAAGTATTCTAATATTTTGAACTGAATTTTTCTACAAACTTTTTAAAGTTACCTCATACATTAATCAATATGCCACAGGCTCTGAAAACCATGCCAGAACTTTTAAACAATTTCTTACTCTTATTGGATAATAATTTTAATTGCTACACTATAGAATTTAATATATATCTCTAAATTAAATAAATGTAAAAACTTTATAAGAGGGAGTTTTTAAAAGTCCATAGTTCTTGCTATTGTTAAGTGCCCTGAAGTCAGTTCTGCCTCATATCAACTTTATACACAACAAAATGAAAGACTGTCCTATCCCACACCAGCCTCACAATTGTTAGTTTGAGCCCATTGTTGCACCTATGGTGTCAATCTTTCTCATAGAGGGTCATCCTCTTTTTCAAGGACCCTCCAGATTACCCATATAATGTTCCTCTATAGGGACTTGTCTCTCTTGATACCCCAAACATCCCAAAATGTATTGCCATCAAGTTGATTCCAACTGTTTTGTAATCGTTTTATTGACATATATAACACATTGTAATTCAATTCTGTGTTCAGTCCCATTGGGTGGGGTTATACCATCATCGATACTATCAACTCCGCTTTCTCCCTCTTCCCTATCCCCGACCTCCACCCCTCATTTCCCATGCCCCCAGGGAACAATTACTACTGCCATTGTCTCTGAGGGGCAATCTATCTTGATTACCATGTACCAAAAAATCTTCCATATAAAATGAACACACGCAAATCTAACATGATTAATGAAGTATATAACACAGTAAGACCTTAATAGTAAGGGGAGGGAATCTTAAAGAATTAGAGGATAGTTATATGGTTCAACAGTGCCATACCACCATACCCTGGATTTATCGTCCACTCCGAATGGCCTTTCTGGGAGGGACTGACCAGCTATCTTACATTTGGACTTTGGATCTTCACTACGTCCATATGCCTTAACAATGATTTGGTTGTGCCTTTTTGAACCTCTGATACCTCTTCCATGGACACCTCATGATCACACAGGCTGGCATGCTTCTTCCATGAGGGTTTTGTTGCTTCTTTGCTAGATGGCCACCTGTTTAATTACAAGACTTTAAGACGTCTGATGCTATATCTTTTCACAGCTGGGCACCATCAGCTTTCTTCACCACATTAGCTTATGCACCCATTTTGTCTTCAGCAATCATGTCAGGCAGGTGAGTATCATACAGTGCCACATTATTAGAACAAATCATCCCTATACTGAGGCAAGATTTAAGTAGAGGCTGAGCGTCCTTCTGCTTCCTTGTTACAAATCCTTATATATGCATATATAAACAAATATACACACATATTTTATATGTATATATATATCCCATTCCAATATTATGTTTACCTATCTTTCACCTCTCAATATTTCCTCTCAGATATAATTTGACTGATCAAATATGACCACTCATCATCATCAATTTGAGAGTATTTACTATTCCCCTGTACCCATCATTGTTGGATTATTGCTCACCTCCCCCCTTCTCCTCCCTTCCATGCCCCCCAGGAACTGTCTCCAGAAGATCACCAATAGTGCATATCTTGTATAGGTAAACACCAAAAAAAACCCATAGAGATAGTCACAAGTTTAACAAGGATCATGACACAGAGCAAATGAATACCTCTATGTTAGAAAAGGACATGCTAAAAACTAGCAGTCCAGGCCACATTTCTTTCAGGGTTATATATACCAGGTGCCGTTTATCTAATAGCTCATGTACCCTTTTAGTTTTCAGCAATCGTATTTGAATGCACGCATCCTGTAAGTCCACATTGCTATTCTCAAAGCCAGAGATGGAACAGACTAGTGCCCCCCCCCCTAAACCCCAGATGGGGGGCCAAGTGCTTCCTTCAAAGTCAGAAGTCTACCATGGGGATTCTTTGGGGGCTTCATGGCTTTGCTCCCATTACTGGTCTGTTGCATTCCCCTCTTGGTTTGCCCCCATGTGGGAGGGTCAGTATGGCTGCTATCCCTAAAATCTATCTTCAGGGTTGTTCTCTGCAGGGCTGACATCTAGTGAGAGGATGTCATGTCTTGAGCTGAGGCAGGCCCTGCACTTTTCTCTGGGAAAGAGCTGCTCCGAGCAGGAACATTGCCCTTATGAATTGGCATGCCAGAAAGAGGTCTACTTTCTCCTTCCCTTTCCTGTAGAAATAGAAACAAGACCCTTCCCTTGATTGTTTAGTGTCTTGACCCACTTTGCTGTAGTTATTTTTCCCCCACCCCTCTGTAGGCCTTAAAGCAGCGGTTCTCAACCTGTGGTGGTGATTATCTTTTCACAGGGGTCATCAGATTCCTAACGGTAGCACAATTACAATTATGAAGTAGCAATGAAATAATTTTATGGTTGGGGTCACCACAACATGAGTAACTATATTAAATGGTCCCAGCATTAGGGAGGTTATGAACCACTGTCTTAAAGAATATGAGGGGTTGGGGGAAGATGCCAGCAAGGCATTATCTGCATCTGGTGCTGATAGCAGATGATCTATTCCAACTCTTGAGGTGACTTTTCGCCAATCTTGTTTCCTAGAAACAGGGACTGGTCTCTTCAAAGTCCACAAGATGAAGTTTTTCCCACTTTGTGTCTAAGAAGCATTCTGGTTGTACTTTTTCCAAGACAGATTGTTAGCTCTTCTGATAGTTCATGGTACTTTGAATATTCTTTACCAACACCATAACTCAGACACGTCAATTCTTCATTATCCCTTATTTCGTGTCCAACTTTCACATGTCTATGGGGTGATTGCTAAAGTTGAAGGGCAGCAAAAAAGAAGAAGACCCCTTTCCAACCTACTTGCCCTCCACTCTCCCAGCATCGCCCCTCACACCCTTGGTCCTGAAAGGGGGAACTGATTACAAGGACCCACATGTGACCTCCTCCCTTGGAGAGGGATGGCAGAGAAGGCAGGAGAGGGAGACTCCGGATAGGGCAAGATATGACAAAATAACGATGTATAAATTACCAAGGGCACATGAGGGAGGGGGGAGCGTGGAGGGAGGGGAAAAAAAGAGGACCTGATGCAAAGGGCTTAAGTGGAGAGCAAATGCTTTGAGAATGATTGGGGCAGGGATTGTATGGATGTGATTTATACAATTGATGTATTTATATGTATGGATTGTGATAAGAGTTGTATGAGTCCCTAATAAAATGTAAAAAAAGAAAAGAGGAGAAAAAATGATTAGGGCAAAGAATGTACAGATGTGTTTTATACAATTGATGTATGTATATGTATGGACTGTGATAAGAGCTGTATGAGCCCCTAATAAATTGTTTTAAAAAACATTTTTTAAAAAAAGAAGACCCTCAATGAGATGGATTGACAAAGTGGCTGAAACAATGGGATCAGACACAAAAACAATGGTGAGCATGGTGCAGGGCTGGGTGGTGTTTCATTCTGTTGTATGTACCATTGCTATACTTTGGAACTGGCTTGATGTCATCTAACAACAATAACAAAGACAACAACAGTAACATCCTGTGGTAAATGAAAAAATCATGGGTGTATCAGGTGAAACTTTGTCCTCAAAGTGACATTCATACTCTGCAATACGTTAAAGAGATTTTGTGCAGCAGATTTGCCCAGTGTAAAACCATATGATTTCTTGACTGCTGTCTCCACTATTGTTGATTATGGATCAAAGCAAGATGAAATCCTTGGTTACTTCAATCTTATCTCTGTCTATTATGATGTTATCTATTCATCTAATTGTGAAAATTTTGTTTATATTTTTTATATTGATTTGCAAGTACTCCAAGATCTCCTTACATTTGTCAAGCAAGGGTTTTGATTTGCGTATTTCAGGTGACAAAAAGGTAGGAATTCCAGTCACCTATCTTTTAATATGATTTCTCACTGAATTTTTGAAGCCTCCCTTGATATATAGCAAGTTTATTTTCCAAAAATAAATAATAAAATTATTATAACAAAACTTCAAGAGGACTATCCCCAATGACAAAATATATCAGACCTAAACCCCAATCTGGAAAACACATACACACACACTGAGAGAGCGAGAGAGAGAGCGAGCGAGCGAGAGAAAGAAAGAGCTGAAAACCAGAGCAATGCCAATGTGTATGAGGGGTGGGTGGGTGGGTGGTATTAACTGACAATATTTAACTGATCAGGTTCATCATTTTGATCTATAATCATCTCTCCAATGTACTCTGATCTGTTAGCAGCTCAATCACATCACTCTATTATGAATAGAGGGATATCACTGGATTATTATTTCCTGTATAGATTTTACAAATGCATCTTGGCCTTCCACTGTCATCCATAGCCTTCTGCAAATTATAATCTCACAATTTGGGCTCTGATACCATTTCTTCCTTTGGCTTCAGATTATATGATTTGTGATCCTTTGGTCACTGATGTTAGAGTACGTCTCCCATGTGCACTTAGTTGACATCTCACTTAGATGGCTGCTTGTTTGGAAACAAGCCTGTGAGATGACAGATCCTATTTTGTCTAATAGCTAGGCACCATCTAATTCCTTCACCACACTTTTCTATAGCACCCACATTGTCTGGGTTCCCTTCCTGAGGCCAAGTATTGAGGAGGGCCAGAATATAAGGATTCATTATTTTTAAATTGGAGCTAGGATTCAGTATGGGCACAAAACACATTCCTGGATCTATGTTGTTGTTTTTTTTTAATCTCCCTCAATCCCTTTAGAGACTTTGTGGTTCCTTTATGGTAGGGTCTTACTGACCATTTCCTTGGAGCATAAAGATCTTCCATTAATGTAGTCATTGATTAGCCTCTGGTAGCAGTTTTTAGAACACAGTTGAAAGAGGGATATTGGGCCAATGTAGGCTAACTACATATGGAAATACCTGAATTATTCACATTGTACAGAATAAATCCTTTTGTGACTGGACATTATTTATACAAACAATAGGAGTTGGTTATCTGGGAAAACTTACAACAAAATTCACCGAGAATGTCACTCATAGGTTTGCTGGAATAATGTACATCTTAATATAGCATAGGGGGCATTGATGTGATAATTCAATGATTATATGCCTACTGACAGATATTCTTGGTATAGCTGTCTTCTGCTTCTTCAAACACCATGAATTTTTACTCTTATGTCCTGACCTTAGGTTACAGATGTGTTTGTGGTACAGTCCAGTTCACCTAGTGGAGTTTCAGCATCAGATGTCTCTGGAGCATTTGGGGTGTGTTTTGCACCCTGGAGATCCAGGCTCAATGCCCCAGTGTTCTATGGCACTTGGCCAGGATCCCCAGGGTGTGTCCAGTAGCTCGGGCCAATGTGGATTATTTGGTGCATATTACCAGGGAGATTCCTTACAGGTATTTCTCATCATCCTCCACTTAAAGGTGAGTCCTCCCTCTTTCTTCTCTCAATAAACACAAGGCATCATGGAGTATTTGTTAGTAATATTGTTACTACATTTAATTACTGTATTGTTATTTTATAAATGAATATGTATATTTCCATAATAGACTTATAACAATGACTGATATGCGTGAGATGTTAATGTAACAGGGTCTGAATTAGGAAAAGGCTGACAGCCAAACATAATGTATCATCATGCTATAACGTCGATAATTCGTTATGAGAAATGTGCCAGTTTGGAAAGCTTTCATTTAAAAATCTCTTTTAATCATACATTTACCGGGAGAAAGAAAGCCAGTCAGCTACTTTTGTTTGATACAGAACATTAATGCTTTTGCTAATTTCCTTACTACTTCATCATGAGAAAAACATATAAAGATGTAGACTTCAGAGAGCAGGTTAGTGTAACAAATGTTTCCCTCTTTTGTTTGCAGGACTCTGTATACCAATCGCACAAAGAAATATTGCTTACAACACAACCCTCTAGCCTTTTGACTATGTCACTAGTTCTTCCCTCATCTCTCTCTCTCTCTCTCTCTCTCTCTCTCTCTCTCTCTCTCTCTCTCTTCGATTCATCTACTCTTCCTGTGCTTGATTCTGAAAGTTGGAATTTTCAAGCATTTGACTCCACGGGCTTGTCTCATGTAATTTTAAACCCAGGTATGTGTATTCTGCTTTGTTCTTTCACGCGAATAACGCATACCCAAATGCTTATTTAATATCTTCATAAAATTAATTAAGAGGCAATACAAACTTATCATAGGTAAAAAATAGAGGTTTCATGTCCCCCGTCTGTTCCTCATTTGTCTCAATCAACTATCTACTAAGTTGTTAAAGACAAATCAAATCAATTTCTTGCTTCTTTTTTATATCCCCTTCTAATATCCGAGTACGTTTTCTCAAGTCTACAGAATATTTTGAACCTTTGTACTTTCTTCATCCCCAAGTCCCTACTTTACCCTAGGTCAAATGGGATGTTTTGTAGTATCTGAAATATCCCAGTGCTCTCCTAACTGGTTCCTTAAATGTATTCTTAAAACCTTTCTTTCCCACCTATAATTCATCATCTATAAAGGGGCTAGAATAATCTGTAAATATATATATATATTACATATAAATATCTATATAAATAAACATATAATTTATTTGAAAATTATTTTATTTTAATCAATTAATATTTAATGATATTCAACAGCTAATTGTATATATTTGTGTGTGTATATATATATGACATATATGATATATATGACACTGCTTGAAAATTTTCAAAAATCTATTTATATTTCCTCCCTGCAGTTCATTCCACTCTGACCCAAAGAAAGGTTCTAAAGGACAGGGTAGCATTGCCCATATGCTATAAATCATTACAGAAGTAGATCACCACGTTTTTCTCCCATGGGAGACCTGGTGGTTTTGAACCACTAATCTTAATCATTAAAGTGCTTAAGTATTGCTCTACTAGGTTTTCTTAATTATACAATGATGCAAACCATTTTTGGTTCCTTCCCTCTCGGCTAATTTCATTTAGTACCACTCTATTCCTGAATCTCTCAATTTCAGTCACACTGACCTTATTTATGTACCCATCTTTCATTAAACTCATTCATGACCATTCATGACTAGTTACTACTTCTTAGAAAACATTCTAACATCTTTGTGACAAACTTTCCTGAACCACCTTTTTTTTTTAAAGTGGCTACCACTTTTTAAAAAAGTGATTATCTCTCTTCTTTGCATAGTGTCTAATATTTTCTTGTCTATCATCCCCCTTTCCTAGATTATTTTTATTAGTTGAAGAAAATACTGTTAGCAGAATTTTTAATTTCTTGTTTAACTTGGCATGCCTGATATCTAGAACAAGGTCTTGCATAGAGTAGGTGCTTAATAGATGTTGTTGACTTAATCTTGCTGAATGGCATTGTGACAGCAATGGTACTTTGCAGTGAGCACACATGTCACCCACTTTAGGGAATATCGTGATGTGAACTACTGGCCCTTTTATAATTAAGGCTCCAGACTTTAAGTCCAGCAGGCAGTGAGAGAAAGCCATTAGAGCAGCCTCGGTAACGGGCTCTTTGCCCCCAGGTCAGGGTGCTATGGAGAAGGGGTTCAACCTAAACATTTCCCACCTACTCTCCTGCTAATGGAAAATGTGGGCTGCGGTGTAAGAATTAAGCGGGATACAGCCACCACTATTTGCTCACCATAACGCTTTTTTGATGTTATTAGAGGGCTGAGAGACAGCGCATGAGAAAAAGCAGAAAACATTTACTGTACTACTTATGAAGCACTCAGGCTATTCTGAGCATCACACACTGTACATGATGCTCAAAGAACACAGCACTTGCCCTACCCATCCTCTAAATGAAAGATAGGAAGCAGTGGGAATCAAGCATCCACGTTATCTTTAGCAGCATTCCCACATAAGTTGATTTAAGTGTGTGCAATGATTGAAGGTACGATACAAATAGAAAGAAATTGCGATGTTGGTGGTTGAGGGGTATAGCAAGACATTTGTCAATAATGAACAAAGGAAGCAGCAGGCAAAATGGTGTATTTGCTTTTGTTCAGTGTGAAACTCCCATAGACAAGATGCTTCTTAAAATGTTTAAGTTACCCTTATCTTTGCAGGAGCCATAAAATCTCAGTGAAGGGTATGTAGATTTAATATTTAAAACCCCAAATTGTCCTCTCTTTTTGCTTTTTCACATTTCGACCAACGAGTTAAATACTTTGTGCAATCAGAGTATTATTTTCTCTACTAAATAGATCTCACAAAGCCTCCCAGAATTGTCACTGCTCCAAGAAAAAGAAAACAAGGATGTGCTTTTGCCAGTACTGGGTTGAACATTTGACTTCCTGGCATGGCCAGGCAAGGAAACTTTATCCAAGAAGCATACATTAAAAAATTTTCAACAACATAAGAAAAATGAATGGTATCAATATGTTTTAGAGTTTCCATGGCTTCAGACACTAGAAAATGTGTTCCCTCCACAATTTCCACACCGTTTCCACAGCAAAATGTTACACAATTGTACCGAGGACACTTGTGGCCTCTAATGGCCAGCTAATGGACCACAATAAAAGTTATGGGTCCCCAGCTGGGGCAAAGTTTAGAATGGTCGACAAGATCCATTATTTGGCCATTAGGACTTACAGAAAAAGGATATAATTGTCATATATGTATTTGAGAAAAAAATTATATCCCAAAGAGTAGGGTTTTTTTTTACATGTCTACAGGATTCTTTTTAAATATTCTGCATGCAACTTTATAGAAAGCTTTGAATGCATAAATGTACCAGGTTGATGGAATGTAATTATCACTCTATACTAGATTTCAAAGAAATTAGTTAAAACTTTAAAAGAAATAAAGAAGAGAATAAAAAGGGAAAATATATGGAGTAATTTCAAATCAGTCTAAAACTCTGAATGGTTTCCCCTCCCTCCCTAATCAAGCTTGGTCTACAGGGAAAAACATACAATAATTTTAACAGCATTGCATATTCTGGAGATTACTTACTCTTGTAAGGCAATGTTCGAAAGAGCCAAGGTCTTTTTAATTGTAATGATAGTGAATTATTATTCTGGTGTCTTAGTAATATATTTTTGGTAATAAATAAATGCTTCTCTAGCCATCAGATTCTTAATATTGTGGGTATAGGTATATAAAAAATACTGGTAGCATAATAGCATTTAAAAACATACAGTGCACATATTTATTTCCTTTGGCTTCTCTAACCTTTAGATGAAATTAGAGTCAAAATAGCTCATATCCATTGTGTATTTTTTGGGTGAGTTGATGGCCACAATGTATGTTGACTTCAATCAGTTTTATTTCACGGACCTTGTTGTTGTGAGCTGCTTTTATTTTGCCTTCTATTCAAGGTAATACTTTGTGTGATAAAATGAAAGATTGTCTAGTCCTGTGTCATTTCATAATTATTGTTATGTTTCAGTCCATTACTAGACATTAAGTTCTATTAAATAATGAAATGATAACACTCGCCATTTTAGGAAGGTCTTGCCATCTGGTCCTCTACCCTTCTTTTCAATACCTCTTCAGTATTTCTCTAGCTGTGCCTCTCAGCTTTGACACACCCTATCTGGGACACTTATCACAGTGTATTTCAGATTTTAACATACACTGTTTATATCACTTGAGCTAAAGATGAATCCTTCTGTATTCATTTTCCTTGACACTTACTCTTTTTAAAATACACATCCTACTAGATTCCCCAATAAGGCACGTTGTTGATTCCATGCTTGAGTGCTGGTCTCCTAACCATAAAGTTAGCAGTTCAAGCTCACTAGCACCTTGGGAGGGGAAAAGACCTGCTGATTTGCTTCTGTGATCACTACAGCCTGGAACCTCCTGTAGGGGAATTATATGATGTCCTATAGGGTTGTCATGAGTTGGAATTGACTGAACAATACACATCAGAGTGTGAACATGGAAATCTTTTTTAAAATGTTGATATGCTAAAAGATAATAGAAGGTGTGCTTTGATTCCTTCCTTTCCACCTAATTAAGGCAGCTGAACCTCCAGTTATTCCCTCCATCACTATCATTTCTCCTGTCAGATAATCCCCACCAGAATAAACATAATACACTCTACCTTCTTAATAAAAGCCTCAAACAAAACAGACAAACACCTTTCCTTTACTAAGGGAAGGTTTCATGATGACATTTTTTGTTTGTCTTGTTCAGTACTGCACAGACAATCCTAACACATAGAATCCTGCGTCCAGTGCTCTTACATCTATTAGGTTCTCAGGAAGCATTTGCTAAATAAATGAAAGAATGACTGGATGAATGAGTGATGACTTGATCATAGCATGAGCTCAATAATTACTGTAATGAAACTAATAGCGCTTTAGCCTGTTGCATATCTGTGACAAATGCCAGTGTTTCAGAGCAGCCACCACGACACTCATGCCCTGCCATACACTCAGTCCTGACTAAGCAGCCCTAGAGGACAGAGTAGAACTACCCCTTTGGGTTTCTGAGGCTATAAATCTTCAGGGAAACATAAAACCTCATTTTTTTTTTCCTGCAGAGAGGTGGAGGGGGGTGGGGGGGTGGCGTTGACTTGCTGATACTGTAGGAAGAGAAATGACATTGCATTGATCATCCAAAACAACATTTCAAATACTACCTTGAAGTACAGCTCTATCAATTATAGGATAATATCCATATGCCTGTAAGGAAGACCAATTAATAGGACTATTACTCAAATTTATCCACTAACCACTAAAGCCAATTAAAATAGTGAAGAAATAATCAACTGCTTCAGTTGATTAAAAATGTACTCAAGATACATTGATAATTATTTGGAATTGGAATGCAGAATTTGAAATCAAAGAGCAAAAATCATTAGTTGGAAAAGATGTTCTCAGTGACAGAAATGAAGCTAGAGATAACATGATGAATTTCACAAGACCAGTAGCTTTTCATTACAAATACATTTTATTCAGCAACATACCGTATATACTCAAATATAAGCCGACCCAAGTATAAGCAGAGGTAGCTAATTATTACCTGGGAAACCAGAAAAACTGATTGACTCGAGTATAAGCCTAGGGTGGAAAATGCAGAAGCTATTGGTGAGTTTCAATAATCAAAACAAATGAAAATAAAATTACTAAAAATTGAGACATCAGTGGGATAATGTATTTAAATATTTATTTTAAATAAAAAACACAAATAAAGGGACAACAAATCATGTAGCATTAGTAAACCAGCACAGTAAGTGGAAAATAGGTTCAACAAAAGCATAAGGAACCACAATGATACCTTAAGAGTACTATTCCCTGAGCTCAATCAGCAACCAAGCTAAAATGTAAAGATTTAAAATCCTTCAAAACTGGATTCCTCCTCATCATCTGTATCTCAATGCAGAGCTTCCGCTGGTGTGAGATCATCATAGACGCTGTCATCACCATCACTGCTGTCATTTTCATACAAAGCGCAGTCTTCACTGCCATCCATAGCATTACTAATACTACATTTCTGGAAGGCACGTCGCACCATGTCTTCTGGAATGTCTTCCCATGCATCTCGAACCCACTTTGCTATTAACTCTTTGTCAGGCTTCATGAGATTTCCTCCATTTGTTAGTTGGGCTTAACTAGATGACATCCATTCATTCCACATCCTTCGCACATGGTCTTTAAAAGGCTTATTCAAAGATACATGTCATAGGACGGCTCTGATTGGTTAGATGTGAGTAAACAAACATTCAAAGCCCTGCAGTGTCAGCAGAGCTTAAATGAACAGCAGAGAAATGGTAATCACCCGCGAGATAATGGACGCTCGTCCTGTTACCTCGGCGAGGGGGGGGCAGCAAGATGATACACCTTGATGGGGTACCACTGACCTGTGTATAAGCCGAACCCCAGTTTTTCAGCACATTTTTTGTGCTGAAAAACTCGGCTTATACATGAGTATATACGTTATATGGAATATATACTCAATAGCTCATATGCAAGGTCAGGTTGAAACTGAAGAAAATTAAAACATAAGAGCCAAAATGCAACCTCAGATACAACCCACCTGAATTTAGAGATCATCTCAAAAATAGATTTGATGTATTGAACTAATGACTGAAGATCAGATAAATTGTGGTATGATCTCAAGAAAATCTTACACGAATAAATTAATAAACTGAAAACAAAACCAAAACCAACTCACGGCCATGAAGTTGATGCTGACTTATAGTGATGCTGTAGGATGGGGTAGAACTTTCTCTGTAAGTCTGCAAGACAGTGACTTTACTGGAGCAAAAAGCTGGGTCTTTTTCCCACGGAGCCCTGGTGGTTTCAACTGCCAACCTTGTGGTTAGCAGCCCAATGAGTAACTACTATATCACCAGGGTCTCATAGGTCTTTAAATAGACAGGAAAAAAGAAAAGACCACTGGGGATGTCAGAAGACACTCTAAAATTTACGCTTGAACACAGAGTACCTAAAGCAAATGGAAGAAATGATGGAAAGAAGCTGAGTCAAAAATTGCAAAGAGAAGCGTTTGATGACTAAATGGAGCATTTTAATGAAATGTGAAAGACCTGGAGTTATAAAGCTACAGGGATGCCAGTGGATCTGAAGGTGAAAGGAATAAAGAAAAATTCAAGTCTGAAATTGCAGTACCAAAGGGCAAAATATCAAACAATTCAGGAAACATCAAAATAAGACGGAAGCGATACACTGAGTCATCATTCCCAAAGGAATTGGCTGACTTTCAACCATTTCACAATCAAGAACTGATCATATGAAAACAACTGGGCTGGAAGAGATCCATATTTGTGTCCATTTCAAAGAAAAGTGACCCGATACAAAGTTGAATTTATTGACTAATAGAACAATATCATTGATATCACATGAAAGTAAAATAAAGAATTGTCTTGGCAGTACATAGACAAGAAACTATAAGAGATTCAAGCCAGATGGAGAAGAGGGCGCAGGATCCAATATAGAGATCACACTCCATCCACCTGGATTGACACACAGTACATTTATACATGCAGAACTGTCTATAAAGTTATGTGCAGGATGCTTAAACAGAAACATGCAGGCATATGAAAACCTATTATTTGGGATGCTACTTTTCTCAAATTATTTATATATATATATATATATATATATATATATATATATATATATATCCACTTTTCTGTCATGGACATGGTCAAATGGTCAAATAATGGATCTTGGGAACTATCCTGTGTCCTGAGAACAATTGTGTAACATTTTTTATTACTGATTTTATTTATAATTTATTAATTTGGAATTAATACATATATCATTCCACAGTTCAATCATTTCAAGCAGTATTACACAATTGCTACCACAATCAGTTTCTAAACATTCTTTTCCTTCCTGAACTCCTTGACATTGTCTCCCTTTTACATCCCACCCCTCACCCACTGTACTCCATTGTAAACCCCCCCCCGCCTTATTCTATTTGCTGTCCCTATAGGTTCTTCAATCCTGGGTTTCATATACTGAAAAACAGAAAAACATATACAACAACTACAAGAGGGTGTCCCCCAATGACACAACACATCTGAGATAAACCCTAATATGCACAAACAAAAAAGAAAACAAAACAAAATTATAGAAAATGAAATGTTAAGCAGAGTAGGTTCAGCATGCATCAGAGGGGTATAAACTGGCAGTCTTAACTAGTCAAGTCAGGTTTATCCCTCCAATCTTCTGTACTTATCACTCCAATGTATTCTGTTGAGTAACAGCTTTCCTCCCCTCCCACAGTTATGGATAGAGGGAGCTCACCGGTGGTTTATTTCTCATGTAGTTTCCACAAGTGTATCTTGGGTTCTCACTGTCATCCATAGCCTTCTGCAAATCAGATTCTCACAATTTATGCTCTGATACTAAACCCTCCTTTGATTTCGGATTATATGGTTTCTAATCCTTCAGTGACTGATGATCGTGTCCTTCTTCCATGTGAATTTAGTTGATATCTCCTTTAGATGGCTACTTGTTTGGAGACAAGCCTTTAAAACTCCAGACACTATTTTATCTGATAGCTGGGCACCATCTAATTTCTTCACTACATTTTCTAGTAGTACCTCTGTGTTCCCTTCCTGAAGGTGAGTGTCGAGCAGGGCCATGGTCTATGAACAATTTTTTCTTAAATTGGGACTAGGATTTAGTGTGAGCCTTAAACCATTCTTGGACCTATGTGTTTGGTTGTTTGCTTGTTTGTTTTTAAATTTGCCGTTGGCTCCCTTTCAAAACTCATGTTAATTTATGGCAGAAAGTCTTATCAGTCATCCTCCTGAGGCATAATGATCTTCCATGAATACTGTCTTTGGTACTAATTTTATTGTTAACCTGGTAGAGAGAGAAATATTGGGTCAAGATAGACTAACTCTATACCACAGTATCTAAATTATTCACTGATAAAGAATCAATCCTTTCATGGTTGGATGCTGTTTGCACAAACAATGGGGGTGAATTGTCAGGGAATTCTACCATAATAATTACTAAGAATGTTAATCACTGGTTTGCTGGAATAATACACAGATAGGGCATTGGTATAGCAAGACCAAGTTTGTCTATCAACAGGTCAACAATCTTGGTTCAGCTGTCTTCTGTTTCCTCAGATACCATGTATTTTCCAGTTTAAGTCCTCATGTTACAAGTGTGTCTGAGGTAGAGTCAAGTTTACCCAGTGGAATTTCCACATCAGATTTCACTGATGCAGCCTCTGGAGAATTCCATGTGCTTTGAAGATACAGGTTTCAGTGTCCCGGAATTCCATACCACGAGACTTGGACCTCCAGGATGTGCCCTGAAGCTCAGTTCAATGTGGACTATTTGGTGCATATCATCAAAGACATGCCCTTAGGGTCCCCCAAAGCATTTTCCATCACTCCCCATTAAAACCAGAGTTCGTCCTTCCTCTGTTGGTCCTACCAACAGCATACATTTGTGTACCCCCAGATGTGTTTATTCCCTTTCCCCTCTCCTGACTTGCTTTCCCCATCAGTATCCCTCATCTCTCTGAAATGGCTAGGCAATATTTTTGATGTCAGATGGATCTTGCCTGAGAACAGAGAATACCAAAATAATGTTTCTTTGTATTGTGTTGGCTACGCAAAGGCATTTAACTGTGTGGATTACAGCAAACTATGGATAATATCGAGAAGAATGGAAGATGCAAATCACTTAATTGTGCTCATGCACACATTTGACCAGAGCAAGAGGATACTGCATTTAAAACCCTACTCTGACACACATGTAGTTGCCACTAGTCAAAATCAACTCCATGGCACCTGGGAAAGTAAGGAAAGTTGTGGTTCCATGATATAATTTTTCTCTTCCTTGGAGCCACCTGGTCCAATTCCTGTCCAATACACCCATGAGCAGTCACTATCTGTCTGCAAGAAGAGGCTTGTGGGCTGTTTTGGTGTTGAACAAGTTTTAGTTGAGATTCCAGTCGAAGATGGACTAAGAAGAGTTAGTGAGTCCTATCTCCCAAGGTGGACTGCATTCTCCAACTTTTCAGGTACTAGCAGAGCACTACACCTGTGGTACCATCTCTGTACTCCAAATAGTAGGTAGGACTTTTGTCTTCTATTTGTTTGGTCTATGCCATTGTTGGTATGCCTACTTATATAAGAGGCATGGGAAACAGGCTTGAGGAGAAAGCAATGGGACCAATGGTCCCGGAGAGACTTGGGGGAGCTAGGGGGCAAGGGAAAGGTGTGGTGAGCAAACAATGCCATAGACATGGAAAAAACTAGGGAATGAAAATAAACAACAAGGATATAGGGATCCCGGGAGTGTTGGAGCAACAGCAATCTTTAGCTGAGAGAAAGTACTATGAGGCAGATGTAGGGTGAGCATGATGGTGGGGCCGGAGGAAGTTAAAAGGAGACAGAGGAATGATCAAGGAAGCAAAGCTATGGATAGAGGTATAAGCATAGGTGTGTCCATATGTAAATACATTAATCCATAAAAATAAAGGCATTGGCTTATGTACATATATGTATATGATAATACACTGAGATAGTAGACAGACTTTGAGCCCCTGCTAATTCCCTCCCTCAATACAAGAATGCTTTGTTCTAACAAACTGGCATCCTGTGATGCCCACCCTCCCCACACAATCACTGAAGACAAAATGGGCACATAAGTGAATGTGGTGAAAAAGGTGGATGATGCCCATATATCAAAAGATATAGCATCTGGGGTCTTAAAGATTTGAAGTTACACAAGTGGCCATCCAGCAGAGAAACAACAAGCCCACATGGAAGAAGCACATCAGCCTGTGCAATCATGAGGTGTCATGGGACCAGGCAACAGGCATCAGAAGACCCTTAACAAACAAGCAAACAAAAACATATTGTTGAGAATGAGGGGGTTCAGAGCAGAGACCCAAAGCCCATCTCTAGACAATGGAACATTCCCAACAGAGGGGTAATGGGGAAGGGATGAGTCAACCAGGGCACAGTAAAGCACCAATGAAACACACAATATTCCTGTGGTTCCTCGAGGCTTCCTCAGCCTCCACTATCATGACCCCAGCTCTACCTCTCACTTTGGACTAGACTGCAGCATGCACACAGGTCCAGATAAGAGATAAGAACTCATGACATATGTAACCTAGGAGCAAGAATGGGAATAGTGACACCAGAAGGGTAGGGAGAAGGCGGGGTATATAAGGCAAAGAAGGGGGAACCAATCATAATGATAGACACACAGCTACACACACAGCCCTCTTTTTTCCTCCTCCCTCGCCCCTGCCTCGTGACCCCTGGGGTGAGGTCCTCAGAGAGCGAGGCAGCCCTGTCAGAGAGATGTGTCTTTTCTAGACAATTACTATGTATTGAGCCCTTGGTATCAGCTCTTCTTTTTTCCTCATGACCCTTTGATAGATTATAAATTATTATTTTCGTATCTCAGAATGACCACTGCCTCCCTTCCCCCATGGTTTCTATTGTTCTACCCTCTGGAGGGGTGTGTGTATAATAAGAAGAATCAATGCATTTGAATTATGGTGCTTGTGAAGAATATCAAAAGTACTGTGGAAGAAATACAGCCAGAATGGTTTTAGGGGTAAGAATGGTGTGACTTTGTCTCATGCACTTTAGGAAGGTCCCTCTAAAAGAACATCATACTTTGTAAAATAGAGGGGCAAAGAAAAAGACAAATACCCTTGACAAGCTGGATAGACAAAGTGGTTTTAGCAGTATGATCAAGCATAAGAATAGTTGTGAGAATGGTGCAGGACCAGGAAGTGTTTCATTCTGTTGTCTACTGGGTCACCATGAGCGGGAACATATTCACCGGCACCTCAGTATACAGTATACTGAAGGAGCTGAATGTAGATTTAAGCCCACTGAGGACTGCAAATGGATTTGGGCTTTCACTGTTATCCACAGCCTTCTGCAAACTGCGTGCTCAGAATACAATTTCCTCATCTAATCTTGGATTCTATTATTTACAATCCTTGAATTACACAGGCCAGTTACTATTGGTTTTGGTTGACTATTTCGATTTTTTCATCTTCTCTTTCTTTTCCTTTTTAAAATTGCCAGTGATTTGGCAATTTTGTTCATCCTTTCAAAGGACCAACTTTTTGTCTCATTGATTTTTCCTATTGCTTTCCTGTTCATTTGTTTTTGCTTTAATCTTTATTACTTCTTTTCTATTATTGATTGGGGGTTTATTTTGTTGCTCATATTAATAATGAAAATGCTGTGTTAAGGCATTGATTTTGGTTTCCGTCTCTCTTTTCCACATGTGTGATGATTGCTATAAATTGTCCATTGATGGCAGTCATAGAAAAGGCAGAGGTTTACCTCCCACAGGAAAAAAAATCTTCAGAATGCTGCTTGGAGCCATCAGGACATGAGGGAAGCATTACATAGAAAGGATGAAATGATAGAGGAAATAAAGGCCATGCACCAAAGGCAAGATTTAAGGGGCAAGATAACAAAAACTAATAGCAAACTCACAGACTTTTCCCAGAGAATGGAGAAGGCAGAGAACTGCACCAGTGACCTAGAGGATTTGCAAGCAGAAATAATAAACATGAGAAAAAGTCTAACAAGTTCATCAGAGAAGCTGAAGAAAACCTCAGAGCTATGTCTAACGCTATGAGAAGGAACAATATCAGAACTATTGGCCTGTTGGAGGAATGCACATCAAGGAAACCAACATCCAAAATAGTGTTGGAATTCTTAGAGGAAAACTTCCCTAACTTAATGAACAAAAACCAGGAAACTATCCAGGAGGCTGAAAGAATGACAACAAGACTGAATACCAAGAAATCACCAAGACATATAGTTGTTAAACTAACCAACTATGAGGAAAAAGAGAAAATTATCAGAGCAGCTAGGGAAAAACTGGCAACCACATATAAAGGCAAGCAGATAAGAATATGCTCAGACCCGTCAGTAGACACTATGAAGAAGAGGAGACAGTGGAGCAGCATATTCTGAAAATTTCAGGCAAATAATGCAAACTCAAGAGTATTCTAACCGGCCAAATTATCTATCAAAATTGATGGAGCAGTGAGAGTCTTCCTGGGCAAGGAAAGCCTCAAAGAATATGCTAAGAGGAACCCAGCACTACAAAAGATCCTGGCTGACCCAGCATGGGCACAAGAACAACACTCACCAAGCACATAAAAGAGATCGCCACACAGAACAACTCCACCCAGAGACCATCAAGGGGAAAACTGCCCCCAGATAAAACTGGCTCAATGATGGGAAGAACGCAAGAATGAACCACAAACACACATAAGCACAACTCACAGAAAAGAAATGAAGGTATGAAAACATCCAACACAAGAGGGATAAAATGACATCACAAGGTCCACAGATAGATGTAATAACACTGAATATTAACAGTTTGAACTCAGGCCTGAAGAGACAGAGACTAATACATTGGCTTGGAAACACAACCCCTCGATCTGCTGCCTACAGGAGACACATTTCAACATTACAGACAAGACTAGGCTGAGAATCAAAGGCTGGAGAAAAACATACCAGGCAAACTGCAATTCAAAAAAATAAAAACAGGGGTTGCAATCCTAATTTCAGATAAAATTGACTTCAAAGGGCAACCCATAAAAAGAGATAAGGACGGGCACTATATAATGCTCAAGGGAACATTACATAAAGAACCAATAAGCAGTCTAAACATTTACTCTCATAACAAGTATCCAGTAGAATATGTCAAGCAAACACTCCACAGGATGAAAAAAGAAATCGCAGCCTTAACAATTACAGTAGGTGACTTCAATACACAGCTCTCTGAGAAAGATAGATCACTCGGAAAGAAACTCAACAAAGGAGACTAAAGATCTAAACACTACAATTAGACAACTTGATCTCATAGATATCTACAGAGCTCTCCACCCAAACAAAAAAGAACTCTCATTCTATTCAAGTCCACATGGTACATTTATGAAATTAGACCACATGTTAGGGCATAAGGCGAGTCTACATGAATTCAATCACACTGATATCATACGGACCTCTCTCTCTGACCGCTGTGCCATAAGATTGGAAACAAACAAAGGGAACATAAAGAAATCAAGGGCAAACCATTGGAGAATGAATCACTATTGCAAAAAGAGGGCGCACTGGCTCAGATCACAGATGAAATTAGGAAATTTCTAGAAACCAACGATAATGAAAACATGACATACCAAAACTTGTGGGACACAGCCAAGGCAGTCATCAGAGGAAGTCTCCTAGCATTACATGCACACATAAAGAAGGAGGAGAGGCTCATGACTGATACACTGGCACAAAATTACAGCAACTAGAGGGACTCAGCAAGAAAGTCCAACGAACAGAAAAAGAAAAGAAATAAGAATTAGATCTGAGATTCAGGAAAGAGAAAATAAGAAAACTATGGGGAAAAAAATCAATGCTGCTAAAAGTTGGTTCTTCAAATGGATAAATCGAATGGACAAACCTCTCGCGAATTTGACCAAAGAAAGGAACACATTTCAATAGTAAGGATGAAGGATTAAAGAGGGACTATTACAATGGACCATAGTGAAATAAAAAGGATAATTACACAGTACTATGAAGGACTGTACTCCAATGAATTAAAAAACTCGGAAGACATGGACGAATTCTTGGCAAAAACAATCCCTCCCTAGATAATCCCTAATGGCTGTCAAGAACCTCAGCAGACCCATATCAATAGAAGAAACGGACAAGGTTATCAAGATATTATCGACAAAAAAATCACCGGGACCAGATGGATATATAAGAGAATTCTATCAAGCATTCAGGGAAGAACTGACACCAATCCTATACAAACTCTCTTCCAGAACATAGAAAAAGATGGCAAACTCCCAAATTCCTTCTGTGAATCTAGTATAACTCTGATACAAAAATCGGACAAGGATCCCACAAGAATCATGAACTACAGACAAATTTCACTAATGAACATTGATGCAAAAATCCTTAACAAAATACCAGTCAACAGAATACAAAAACATATAAAACAAATAATTCACCATGACCAAGTGAGATTCATACCAGGGATGCAGGATGGTTCAACATACGAAAGACCATTAGTATTATTCATTACATTGAAATAAAAAATATAAGAACCACATGATAATATCGATAGATGCGGAAAAAGCATTCCACAACATGCAACACCAATTAATGTTTAAGACACTCAAGAAGATAGGAATGAAAGGAAAATTCCTCAATACAATACAAGCTCCATATGAAAAACCAAGAGCCAATGTGGTAGTCAATGGAGAAACGATGAGATCAATTCTTCTGAAAAAGGGGACTAGACAAGGATGTCCCTTGTCCCTACTCCTATTTAACATCGTGTTGCAGGTCCTAGCTAACAATATAAGGCAAAGAAAGGACATCAAAGGTATTTGTCTGAAGGAAGAAGTGAAACTATTGCTATTTGCAGATGATATGATTTTATATATGGAAAACCCTAAAAGTTCCATGAGAGGAGTAATGGAAGCAATAGATGAATATGGCAGAATAGCACATTATATCAACAAACAGAAGTATAATGCAGTACTGTACACATCAGACAAAGACACAGAAAAGGGGATCAAAAAGGGGGTAGCCTTTACAATAGCCAAACACAAATTGAAATATCTAGGGATATACTTGACTCAAAAAACAAAGATCTGTACGAGGAAAACTACAAAACACTATTAAAAGAAACCAAGGGTGACCTCAACAAATGGAAGGAGATCCCATTCTCATGGATTGGTAGTCTCAATATTTTAAAGATGTCAATTCTACCCAAGGCACTATATAAGTTCAGTGCTATCCTGATCCAAATTTGAGCATCTTTCTTCAAGGAGTTGGAAAAACAGATTACCAACTTCATATGGATAAGGAAGAAACCGAGAATTAGCAGAGAACTCAAGAAGAACAAAGTTGAAGGGCTTGCTTTACCCAACTTTAGCACCTACTATACAGCCACGGTGGTCAAAACAGCATGGTACTGGTATAACGATGGATATTCAGACCAATAGAAAAGGATTGAAAACCCAGAAATAAAATCATCAGCATACAGACAACTGATCTTTGATAAGGGGCCCAAAAATATCAAATGGGAAGCAGATGCCCTCTTCACTTCGTGGTGTTGGAAAAAATGGATACTTAGCTGCAAAAATTTAAGCAAGATCCTTACCTCACTCCATACACAAGAATAAACTCAAGGTGGATCACAGACCTTGAAGTAAAACCCCAAACTATTAGGGCCATCAATGAGGGAATTGGGACAAACCTGATAATCTTGGCACAGGGATTACATAGGCTATCAGAAATCGGGAAGGACGCCAACACAGAGGAGGCACAAATTGACCAGTGGGACATACTAAAGATAAAACACTTATGTACATCGAAGAATTTGCCAAGAGAGTAATAAGAGAGACCACAGAATGAGAAAACATCTTTAGCCATGACATATCAAACAAAGGCCTTATTAATAAAATCTATAAAACACTGCTCACCCACAACAAGAAAAGAAACCAATTGCCCACTCAGGAGATGGGCAAAGGACCTGAACAGGAGTTTCTCAAGGGCAAAAATCCGAACGGCCAATAAATATATGATAAAATGTTCCAGATCTCTATCCATAAGAGAAATACAAATTAAAACAACTATGAGATAACACCTAACACCCTCAACGATAGCCCAATTCAAGAAATCAGAAAATAATGTGTTGGAGGGGATCTGGAAAGATAGTAACTCTTATCCACTGCTGGTGGACCTGTAGGTATGTACAGCCATTATGGAAATTGATTTGCCGATATCTAAAACAGTTGGAAATGGAGCTACCATATGATCCAGTAATCCCCCTACTGGGCATATATCCAGAAGAGACAAAAACAAACCACGGCCAGACATCTGTTCATCACGGCAATGTTCATCACGGCACAGTTCACAATTGCAAGGAGTTGCAAACCGCCCAAATTCCCATCAACAGATGAATGGATTAAAAAACTCTGATACATCCATACAATGGAGTATTACGCATTACTAAAAAGCAGTGATGAATGCATGCAGCATATTGCCGCATGGGAAGAACTGGAGGATATTATGCTAAGTGAAGTAAGCCAAGCACAAGTACTACATGAGTCTGCTGAGGTAAGCTAAAATAATTCAAAAGGGGCACAGGGAAGACGCTACTGTGCACATACGTCCCTGGGGTGAGGTCCAGGTAATATGGCAGGGGCCAGACTAAACTCAGGGATACATATGGGATACTTATGCTAGCCCATTAAAAAGGAGGGAGGGAGAGGTGTGGGGACAGGGCACTAACCCACACAGGGGGAGGGTGTTGATTGTGTTTCCACAGGGAAAGAAGAACCAGACTTCAACCCGGAGCTCTAAGACATGAACTCAACACACTGACAGGAACCAGGGAACCAATAGAGAGGCCTGAGGGGCCGGCCCCATTACCAACTAAGTGGACAGCACCACCCTCTCCCCCAGAAATATTCACTTCAGAAGCACTCACTGAAGCTACAGCCCAAGAAGAGGGACTGGTCTGATCAGAGCACACAGGAGTCAATGAGGGGGTGGGGGAAGGAAAACAAAGAAAAAAAAGAGTGAAGCACATCCTGGTTCGCCAAGCTCTGAGGACAATGTTCCTTCTCAAAACAGCCATGCACAGAGATGACCACAGGGCCGGCCTCACCACGGACACAGTGTTCCTCATTGACCCATAGCACCATTGGGGACAACACTAGAGACACAAGGCAGGAATTGTGCCTGACATGAGCTCAATACGCTGAATGAAGCCAATCTCTGGTGGCATGCAGCAGAGCAGTGGGGGGAGAAGAGCAAGAAGTACCCAGAGATAGATGCGGTGCCAGGGCATGGCACCCCATCAGACTCAACTGGAAGGCACTTGTGAAGGACAACAAATAGACCTTGAACTATTTATACGTTATGTGTTGCTGTTGTTGTAGATAGTATTTTACTTTCTATTGCTGCTTCATTGTACTCAGTCTTGTGATGGTACATAGCATGTCTATCTCGAAGGGATAGGTGGGATAAACAAGCCAGAGGAGAGAACAGGATGACAGTTCTGGGGGGCATGGGAGAAGGGGAGGCAGGGGAAAGGAAGTGAGTGTTAACAAACCCAGGGACAAGGGAAAAACAAATGACCCAAAATCAGTCTCAAGGAGGATGCAGGAGGTATGGCAAGGCTGGATCAAGGGCCATGTAACCCAGAGGAATTCCTAAAACCCAAATGGAGGCTGAACATGATAGTGGGACAAGAGGAAAGTACAAAGAAACAGAGGAAAGAACTAGGAGGCAAAGGGTAGTCATAGAGATTTAAATACAGACATGTATAGATGTAAATATATTTATGTGTGATGAAGGGGAAGTATATCTATATACATATATTTATAGGTTGAGTATTAAGAAAACAGATGGACAGTGGGTCCCTGATCAAGCACTGCCTCAACACAAGAACACTTTGTTCTAACAATTCAGCAGTCTGAGATGCTCACCTTCCTGGCACGATCACTGAAGATAATGGGTGCACAAGCATATGTGGTGAAGAAAGCTGACGGTGCCCGGCTATCAAAAGATATAGCATCTGGGGTCTTAAAGGCTTGAAAATAAATAGGCGGCCATATAGTTAAGAAAAAACAAAACCCACATGGAAGAAGCACACCAGCCTACCACGACACGATCGCTGGAGACAAAGCAGGTACACATACACATGTGGTGAAGAAAGCTGATGGTGGTCAAAATATATAGAATCTGGGGTCCTATAGACTGGAGGATAAACAAGGGACATCTAACTGAGAAACAACAAAGCCCACACTGAAGAAGTACACCAGCCTGTGAGATCACAAGGTGTCGAAGGGATCAGGCATCAAAGACCAAAAAAAAAAAAAAAAATCATAGCATTGTGAATAAGGGGCAGTGCAGAGTGGGGACCCAGGGCCCATCTGTGGGAAATTGGACATCCTCTATCAGAGGGCTGCAGGTAGGAAATGAGACAGTTAGGGTGCAGTGTAGTAAAAATGAAATATAAAATTTTCTTCTAGTCTTTGAATGCTTCCTCCCCCCACTATCATGATCCCAATTCTAACCTACAAATATGACTGGACCGGAGAATGTACACTGGTACAGATAGGAACTGAGAATACAGGGAATCCAGGACAGATGAACCCCTCAGAACCAGTGGTGAAAGTGGAGATACCGGGAGGATGGAGAGAAGGTGAGAGAGAAAGGGGGAACAGATTACAAGGTCTACATATAACCTCCTCTCTAGGGGATG
The DNA here is from genome assembly GCF_050624435.1 of Tenrec ecaudatus. NCBI lineage: Eukaryota > Metazoa > Chordata > Mammalia > Afrosoricida > Tenrecidae > Tenrec > Tenrec ecaudatus. The sequence continues at coordinate 110,786,731 of NC_134540.1, read as the reverse complement.
GACAATGGAGAAGTGGGTGAGGGGAGACATCAGATTGTGTAAGATATGACAAAATAATAAAAATTTATAAATTATCAAGGTTCATGGGGGAGGGAGGAACAGGGAGTGAGGGGAAAAATGAAGAGCTGATACCAAGGACTCAAGTAGAAAGCAGGTGTTTTGAGAATGATAATGGCAACATATGTACAAATGTCGTTGATACAATGGATGCATGTATGGATTGTAATAAGAGTTGTATGACCCCTTAATAAAATGATTAAAAATTGTCCATTGATAACTATTTTTACTTTGTTTCAAAAGTTTGTTATGTTGTATTCTTATTCTCATTGTTTCAAGGATTAGTTTCTATTTATAAAATTTATCAGGCTTATTGGCCTATAATTCATAAATTATAGAATTCAATAGTTCAATCATCTTAAGAAGAGTTGTACAATCATCATAATGGTCAATTCTCCAACATTTTCTTCTGTTTTGAACTCATCATCACTAGCTTCCTATTTTACCCTAATCTCAGTCATACCTTCAAGGAACCATTAAACCAGTTACTGTCTCTCTATATATTCACCTATCCTGGATTTCATATAGAGAAAAATATTTTTTAAAAACATAACCAAACAAAAACTAACAACAATAACAAAGCAGATAACAGGGCGGAGTGGATATCCAAAGCAACTGGACATCCCCTTACAGAAGAGTGGAAAGTAGATGGGCCAATCAGGGTGCTGTATAGCATCAATGAAACATACAACTTTCATCTAGTACTTTAATGTCCCCCCAATTATAATGGTCCCAATTCTACCTTACAAATCTGGCTAGACCAGAGGATGTACACTGTTACAGATAAGAGCTGGAAACAGGGAATCCAGGAGAGATAAAACCCCAGGACCAATGATGAGATTAGCAATACCAGGAGGGGAAGGGGAAGGTGGGGTAGAAAGGGTGAATCAATCATAGTGATTTACATATAACCCCCTTCCTGGGAGACAGACAACAGCAAAGTGGGTGAAGGGAACCATCAGTCAGTGTAAGCCATGAAAAAATAATAATTTATAAATTATCAAGGTTTTGTGAGGGAGGGAAGGTAGAAGAGGGAGGAGAGAAAATGAGGAGCTGATACCAAGGGCTCAAGTAGAAAGAAAATGTGTTGAGAACAATGATGGCAACAAATGTACAAATGTGCTTGACAAAATGGATTTATGTAGGGATTGTGATAAGAGTTGTATGAGCCCTCAATAAAATGATTTTAAAAATGAGAATAAATTTAAAATGTATCAAAATATACATAACAGTAAGGTTATTTGCATCTGTGGTCTGTGGTCAGAGGGGATTCACCAGAGGGTTAATTCACTTGTAGTTTCTGCCCCACCTTTTTTTTTTAACCGAAACAACTTTACAATGTGTTAAAAAGATCAAATGATAATATATTACATTTTAACTGAACTATTTCTGCCATAATCAACTTTACAATGTCCTCTGTCTGATGACATGACTGTTTACATCCCTCAACTATGATTAGATGGGATTCACTGGAGGCTAATCCATGTGTGGACCCTGCACATCATCAACATATAATTTATCCAGTGTTTTCAAGACCTAATGGTTATGTATTGGGTTGCTAACTCTATGGCCAGCAGTTCAAAACTACCAACTGCTCTTTGGGAGAGAGATGAGGTTTTCTAATCCCATAAAGAATTATAGTCTCAGAAACTCAAGGGGGAAATGGGGTTGTTATTAGTTAGAATTGACTTGATGACAGTAATTTTTTATCATCAAAATAAACCTACTGCTCTTTTACTTTGCATACTTTAAAATATATTCTTTTGATTCATTTTTATTCAAAATGCTGTTTCAGCTGTAAAACTGCCTCATTGTAAATGAAAAGAGGCTGTGATAATAAATTACCATTGGCATTTGCATATTATTCGGTCTGTTCTAATCTGCTGAACAAATATGGCTCACTAACATGCACCAATGTCCAATTTATTTTCTCTTAAAGAAAAGAGACAAGTTTGTAATATTTCCACCCCCATCATAAGAAAAATAGGAAGTAATGAGAAATTATTTGGATACCTTCCCAGGTTGCTGGTATCTGCCTGTCTAATGTTATTGTCTAAGTGGTGGATCTTGGTAGAGTGTGATTTTGCCCTAGGACATTGCCAAATGTTCCCACATACTTTTTATTGTCTTGCTTGGGAGGGATACTGTTGACATCTAGTGGGTGGGGGCCAGGAGTGCCTGAGCCCTCTGACCCATAGCCAAGAATTCTCTGGTCCAAAATATCAATAGTGCTGAGGTTCAAAAATCCTGACATAAAATTTGTCAGTGACCCTGTTACTGAATCAAAGCTAGGATGTAGATTTAAAACTATTCAGAAAAGTTCCTTAATCTCTACTTCTTTTATATACAAAGAATGTTTGATATCATTTTATTATTTACATTGTACTTTTCTTTGATAAAGATAACCTATATAACATGGTAACAGAAGGTATATATACACTGATCCTATAAATTAACTGTGGAAATGAAGCTGAAGATTTGAAAATCTTTTCTTTTAAAGTATATTTCAATTTAAAAATAAAGAATTCTTGATTACAGATTATAAAAAGTAATAACTTTTCCTATTTATTTCAAATGCAATGCTATTACCTCTTGAAACAAATGCTAGATCATTTACAATTATATCTTTTAATCTGATCTCTGAGAATTAGATCACTAGAAAAATTTTAAAATGAAAATTACAAGACTCTCAAAGATATGGTCTATACCATAGAAAAGTACATTCAAGAATACACACACACAAAAAATACAAACAGATAAAATTAATAAGAAACATTAAAATGACCCCAACCCAGTCAGTTCTTTTGGGATATATATATTAGTCTGGGTACAAAATTATGTTCAGTTGGCAGGTTGGCACAATAACTAACTACCATATATATTATATATAGATATCATTTGCAAGCCCAACATAAAATACTCTCCTAGACATTTTTCTATTGAGCATCCAAATTGTGTGTAATCTTCTCCCTCTAAAGTCAATTTATAGGAGGGTCTGTGTAAAAGTACTTTAGTGAGGAAAAGCAGTGATCACAATGATCAAAGGTAAGCAATAGCAGGGGTATCACTCTGTGAAAATCCACACAAACATTCCACATATAAAATATTATCCATCAGGGAAAAACCCTCTCAGGGGTTGAGAGATAGCAATGGTGTCATGAAATCTTTTTAGGAAAGAAGAAAAAATGTAATTCACAACTTAGATCGGATCTATGGCCTTATAGTGGGCATGAGAAGAAGGTAAGGGATGACAAAATTGAGAAGCAAATGCGCAAACCTTAAATAGCTGCCTCTGCAATATCATTACCCATAAACTTGCCCTTTTTCCATTCTCTTTTCCCCAAAGACTGATGCTCCATATCTGAACTGAGGGAGATGTGTGCTTTCTAACAGCTAAATCAACAAGGTCTCACATGAGTAGTGCTGTGTGGCGTGGTTGACTGATTTCATGAAAAACTAATCATGTATTCATCATCAAGATCAAACACTTCCCATGTAATTATCATCCAACCCAATCTGATAGGACCTGGAAGAGTGGCAGCGCTGATAGAATCAGAGGCAGAGCAGATTAGGTCTCTCGTCTTTTGTAAACCTTGGGTTGGAAAGCGCAAAACTGAAATTGTATTTTATAATTAAGAAACGTAAGGTTTGCACACTGAGGTTAATTATCTCAACCAATCACAGCAAATTTACCTTCTATACTTATTTACTGGAACTATGCATTATTCTTACATGATTATTTACACAAAGGTCCACTTTTTGTATGTGGCCTTTTAAGCATTTTTTTATATAACAAAATAAAGAAAATATTTTTAAAATGCGTTGAATTAAAATACGATCTTTGAGAATATGCATTATAAATTAGAATCATATCCGTTCCTTTGTTTCTATATCTCAAACTATAATATTCTTTTCTGATAAAGGACTATTATATTATTATATTTAATTATATGTTATTACCACAATTGGTTCCAGAAAATCTTATTTTAGCTTTGTGTCTATGATTATAAATTTAGATGAACTCAAATACTGTGAGATACTTAAATGCTTTACAAAGCATTTATATATATATATCATCATGAATGTTTTTATGTATAAACTACTTTTCATGTATTATTTCTTTGAATCCTCAAGCAGCTTAGTTAAGGAGATAATGTTATACTTTACATTTACAGAGGAGGAAGTCAAGCTATGAAGTAGCTAACCAGAGGATGTACACTGGCACAGATGGGAATTGGAAATACAGGGAATCCAGGACAGATGAACCCCTCAGGACCAGTGGTGAGAACGTGATACAGGGAGGGTGGAGGGAAGGTGAGGGAGAAACGGGGAACAGATTACAAGGATCTACATATAACCTCCTCTCTGGGGGACAAACAGCGAAGTGGGTGAGGGGAGACGTCGGATGGTGTAAGATATAACAAAATAATAATTTATCAAGGGTTCATGGGGGAGGGGAGAGCAGGGAGCGAGGGGAAAAATGAGGAGCTGATACCAAGGGCTCAAGTAGAAAGCAGGTGTTTTGAGAATGATAATAGCAACATATGTACAAATGTGCTCGACACAATGGATAGATGTATGGATTTTTTTTATTTTAGTTTTTAATTTTGTTTTGATATGGGTTTCTGCTTATTTTTAATCATTTTATTAGGGGCTCATGCAACTCTTATCACAATCCATACATACATCAAATGTGTAAAGCACATCTGTACATTCATTGCCCTCATCAATCTCAAAACATTTGTCCTCCACTTAAGCCTTTGGCATCAGTTCATTTTCCCCCTCCCTCCCTGTTCCCCCTTCCCTCATGAGCCCTTGATAATTTATAAATTATTATTTTGTCATATCTTGCCCTGTCCAGCATCTCCTTTCACCCACGGTGTATGGATTGTGATAAGAATTGTATGAGCCCCCAATAAACTTAATAAAGAAAAAAAAAGAAGAAGGAGGACATGATCAAGAATAGAATGGCAAAACCTTAGGCTAAAGCAGGCCTCCTTGAGCTTTCTGTACTACCGGTAGCCTTTTACTTAGCGTTACAGCATTTTAAAATGTACTTTGTATGTGCTAGGGATCTACCTTTATATTTTATATATCATATATACAACTATATAAAACTTGTTTCACCCCCACAACGATTTAAATGGATTGTTCGTGTTACCTATGCAGCAAACAAGGTCTTTGTTGTTGTTCAATGCTGTTGGGTCAATTATAGCTCATGAGGAGCCATGTGTGCAGAGTTGAACTGCTGCATAGGAGTTTCAATCCTGGGGCCTTTCAGAAACAGATCTCCAGGCCTCTCTACTGAGGTACATTTGAATTGTCAGCCTTTTGACAAATAATCAATCACTTTATTTGTGCCTCCCAGCCTTAAAGGCCTCAAAAAAATTGAAAGTCAAAGATAAAAATTGTTTTAAAGTATGGTATTTGGAATTAAACCAGGCTTTAAACAAGTAGTTTGTATCATTGGCAAGTTCCTCCACTTCTGAGAAGCTCGGTTGTTTTAGAAATGGTTCTAATAATCTCTATTTTTAAAGTAAGAAAAATAGACTAGGTCAAACTAGGTCAAAATTCTAGCAAGACACTTACAAATAATAGAGACCTTTACTAATTAATGCATCCAGGGTTCAACTCGAGAAAGTCAGGGCTTTCTACTCCCATAAAGAGTTACAGTCGCCAAACCCCACAGGGATAGTTCTACCTTACTCTGCAGGGTCACTATGAGTCAGAAATGACTCCATGACAGGGAGTAAGCAAGTGAGGGTGCTATAGCTAGAAATGACAATGGCTTTGTATTACAATCTGGCTGGATGCCAGATAGAAGCCTCAAGCTCATCAGAGCTACCAAAACAATCACTCCCCTTTTGTCAGTTCGAGAAACATCACGAAACTTCAAGCAGTAAAATAAAAGAACATTCTTCCCAATATATCACACTGAGCCTGTGGAAATATATAGAAAACTAAAACAAATTATATTTTCTATTTCTTATATTATCATTAAGGAGGTCTTTACCTCATTTAATATTGATTTTTAAAGGATCCCAATGTGTCAGAATTGTTTTGTTGTCACTCCCTCTATCTGTCTCTCCTTTTTTGTGTAATTAGTGACTGATGAAAAGATATATAAATAAGGCCCTGGAAGCAATTTTAGGAGCTAATTTGGGTATATTATGTTTAAAGTATAGATTTATGTTATTTTTCAAATAATTAAAATATCACCTTAGAATTTCTTATTTTATGAGATACTATACATTATTTAAGGATCTCTAATCACCCTGTAGTTTAGGTGTTATCCTGCTAACCATAAGGTTGACAGTTCAAATACACCAACTGCTCCTTGGAAGAAATATGAGATTATCTACTCTCATAAAGATTTACAGCCTAGAAAATCTGATGTAGGGTCACTATGAGTCAGAATTGCCTTTTTTTTCTTTTCAGGGGAGAGTGCCAGCGCAGTCCCCCACTACCACAAATTATGCAGTCGAGTTTCCCACATTTGGGGAAATCACTGGGGTCAGCTCATCCGGAGTCCAATGGATAAGCCTCGCCCTGGGAAAACCACCTTCGTGATCATGGTATCTCCCCTGTCATGTAAGTATCAGAATTGCCTTTTTATAATTATTTTTCAAAACTATTTTATTGGGAGCTAATAATGATATCACATTATTCTTAGTTCTATTACCTCAAGCAGTGTTGTACAGTTGCTACCACAGTCAATTTCAAAACATTCTCTTCCTTCTTGAATTCCTTTACATCAGGTTCCCTTTAACTCCTCTCCCACACTGTTCCCCCTGGGACCGTTATTCTACTTGCTGTCTCTATAGGTGAATCAATCCTGGGTTTCGTATACCAAAAACAGAGAAACACACGTAACAAAAATTCAGGAGGATTACTTCCACGAAAAAATACATCAGAGATAAAACCTAATTAAAACACACACACACACACACACAATATTGAAAACCAGATCAGGGACAACGTGAATCAGAAGATAGATAAACTGACAAGGTTTTAACTGTTAAAATCAGGTTTATCATTTTTGTCTTCCACAGTCATCTCTCCAGTGCACTCTTGTAACCAGTTTATTCCTATCCCTCCATTATGGATAGAGGAAAGTCATTGGAAGCTTACTGCATACAAATTCATCTTGTGCTTTCACTGTCATCCATAGAGGACAGCCAGAATCTAACAATTTAGGCTCAGATACTGTTCCTTCCTTTGATAATTGCCTTTTTTAACAAAAAATAATTTTCTTGGGGTCCATTATAGCTCTTATTACAATCCATACATACATACATTGTATCAAGCATACTTGTACATTTGTTGCCACAATCATTTTCAAAACATTTTCTTTCTACTTGAGCCCTGGGTATCACCTCCTCATTTTCCCCTCCCTCCCTCATAAACCCTTGATAATTTATAAATACTATTTTTCATGTCTTACACCAATCTCTGTCTCTCTGCACCCATTTGTCTATTATTTGTGCCCCTAGGAGTAGGTTATATGTCGATCATTGTGATTGGTTTCCCCGTTCTCCCCATATCTTCCCCTTCCCCTCCTGGGCTATCGACTCTCATTATTGGTCCTGATGGTTTTATCTGACCTGGATTCCTGTGGTTCAAGTTCTTATCTGTAAAGATTTATAAAGTAGAATTGGGGTCATGATAGTGGGGGTGGGTGGGAGGAAGCATTAAATAACTAGAGAAAAGTTGTAAGTTTCATCAGTGCTATACTGTACCCTGACTGGCTTGTGTCTTCCTTGTGACCTTTCTGTAAGGGGGTGTCCAGTTGTCTTGAGATGGGCTTTGGGTCTCCACTCCACCCTCCCCATCATTCACATCAATATTTTTTATTCGGGGTCTTTGATGCCTGATACTTGATCCCATCAACATCTCATGATCACACAGGCTGGAGTGCTTCTTCCATGTAGGCTTTGTTGCTTCTCAGCTAGAGGGCCACCCCAGATGTTATATCTTTTGATAGCTGGGAACCAACAGCTTTCTTCACCACATTTGCTTGTGCAGCCATTTTATCTTCAGCCATCACAATAACTGCCTTTTCGGCAGTGGCTTTTCCCCTGCTCATTGTTCAAGTTGAAATGACAAATCATTAAAGCAGTTTCCTTAATTAAGAATCATTGCTTTACTGTTCATTTTACATTTTTGATCTATTATTATACAACACTGATTAAACACTAATCCATGTAACCTCATTAATTTTATTAATTTCTTTTATCCAATCATATTTATATACATGGAATAGCTGCCTTATGTATATCTTACAAATCTGATTTGTACAGAGTTGAGAATTCTTTCTAAGGATAAGCCTATTGTTTGAGGTGACATCCTATCATTTAGATAAGAGTAAAAAATAAACAAGTAGAACTTTGTCTTCTAAGGATTTCCAAATATATTTCTTTGATGTATCATTTACTTTTAAGATGATTGGCGATAGAAAAATTTATTGGTCACAAAATATTTTAAGAATCAACACTGATATAGGCTTTTCACTCACAAAATCCCCTACATTCATACTGGACCATTGGGGAGATCTACATCCAATTCATATTATGGATCCTATAAACCAAAAGCTAATGTTGCCTCTTCACAAAATAGGGGAAACCCTCCGCCAAACTGATTTTTTTTCAAATCTATGTATTCTTTTTTTTACAAAAACAACTTTATCACCTTCAAAGTATTCGCCATTACACTTAATATACTTGTCAAATTTGTGATTCCATTCTTAGAAATATTTTTCAAATTAATTGATTTGGATCACTGTCCTTTCATGTTCCTCTTCATTCATGGAAAGTCGCACAAAGTGTGGTCAGGTGAATAAGGTGCATGGAGCAAGAGAGGCATGCTGGTTGAGCAAGAGAGGCATGCTTTTTTTGTTTTTTGTGTTCTTCAATGGCTGTATGAGCAGGTGTATTTTCCTGGTGGCAAAACCAGTCCCCTATCTGCCAAAAATCAGACCTTTTTATCTATTTCAAACTGTTACAATCTTTTCAGAACCTCTAAATAAGAAACTTGATTAACAGTCTGACCTGGTGGAGCGAACTCCAAACACACTGCAAGTCTACATTTTTGTCTGTTGGGGAAGTTGACAAATGTCCAGAATGAAGTTTGTCATCAATCAACATTTCACCTTTTTTGAAACAAGAAAACCACGTGTACACTTGAGCTTTTTCCATAGCGCTGTCCTTGTGAGTTCAACATCACAACAGTTCAACCTCACAACAGTTTCTGTGGTGTTTTTCCTGAGTCCCAACAAAATTTCACAGCTGCACAATGTTTTCTTAAATCAGCCACCAGAAAAAAATGAGGTTTGAGCTAAATTGCTTTCACGAAAAAATTCACTGTGACCCAGAGTGAACTCGGTCTGGGTGCACTTACCCAGAGCGAGTTGTTCCATACTCACCGTGTGTGTGTGTGTGTGTGTATGTTAGCGCACACGCGGGGGCGGGGGAGCATATGTGTACTACAAAACCTCTGCCCAGTGGTGCTTTTTCCTTGGGTTTTTGGGTACGCCTTAGTAATCAATTCAATTGATAACTTTTTTAAAATTACATCATTTCTTAATGACACACACATATATATAGATCGAAGAGCCAACTGATTTCTCTACTACTTAAACTGGCAAATAATTTTACCATAATCTATAGATAGGGACAGGATTTATGCTATAGTTGTGGGTTCTAATTGAGTTTTAGTTGAATATTAGAGCACTTTCTAAGGTTATCTTATGTTTGTTTGCCTAGAAGTATATTTATGTCCCCCAAGGCAACATTGGTGTTGATTTTTGTTGGATTAAAATGCACTTTTGATAATTTTTAATGAATAGCTGTGATGCTATTTATTAATGAAAACATGTCATTAAGAATATTTCAAATAGTTCTGAACATAAGGGGATTGTTATCAATGAGATAAAGTAATTTCAACTACTATTATAATTGATGTATTCTACAGTGCTGCTTTCCATTTTAACTTTATATTTTGAAGCATGACTTTTAAAACTTGGGTTTTCTAAAATGCCTTTTAGATAATCACTTGTGGGTTTAGAAATATCTGAAAACAGTATAAACATTTCTGATTGAGTATTATTATTATTGATATATGGAGTCTGGTAGTTGTGGCTAGATAGGGCAGAGTATCAAATGAGTACTGTCAGCTAGTTTTAGCTACACATGTTCATAATTCTTTTTTAACCATTGTCTTATGATAAGATATCTACAGAAGCAAAAAATGGCCGTAGGTTACTGCCATTTTCATTTAACCTACATAGAGTAAAACTCAATGAATTATTTGTGCTGGTAATGATATGAATATCTTCCAAATAGGGTTAAAATTTCCAATAAGTATATATTTATAAGTATTTATTATAAATATATGTAGTCAAAGAGTATATGTGTATATGCGTGTGCATGTATAGATATATCCATTCTAAGAAGTTAGCCATACAGTTGTGGAGGCTGACAAGTCTCAAATCTGTGGGTCAGGCATGGAGTCTCTGCTGAGTCACAGCTTTCATTGGAACTGGAAAATCATTCCAAGAACTGATGTCAGAGGATGAGGTATTGATGCAAGATCATGACCAAGATCAAGAGAGAGAGAGTTTTGCCAGAACAGCCATATAAGAGGAGACTTTGAGAAATTCAATGAAATATAGAATTAAAAGAGTAGGGAATATTTAAATGAACTTTTGAAACAACCAGGCATGTTGCATACAGCCGACACCCCCAAGAAAACCTTCTTTCACCTGATTAGCTGCTTACATCAGATCACAAAATGGAGTACGATTATTTAATACCTGCCAAATCACTAAGAATTACAGTCTGACTAAATGAACATATAACTTTAACCATCACAATCATTATCAAGGAATTTGTATTACTATCATGACAATGAACAAAAAGACTGAAAGCAGAATAGAAAATATGATGTTTACAGCACAGAAATTTCATTACAACTCTTTCATAAAAATTAAGCACTTTATTGGGGGGCTCTTACAAATCTTCTAAAAATCCATCATTAAATTATATTGAGCACACTTGTACGTATGCTGCCATCAACATTTACAAAACATTTTCTTTCTACTTGAGCCCTTGATATCGGCTCCTCCTTTATTCCCTCCCTCCCCTCCCACTTTTCTGGATCCTTGATCAATTATATATCATTACTATTATTTCATTTCTTACACTGCCCGTTGTCTCCCTTCACCCACATTTCTGTGATTTGTCCCCCTTTGGGGGGGGCTACATATCCAACCTTGTGATATGTTCCCCCTCCTCCTGTCTCCCTCCCCTCATGATATCACTACTACCACTACTGTTCCCAAGGATTTTATCTGTCCTGAACTCCATGTGTGGAGAGCTCTTATCTGTACCAATGTGTGTACTCCAGTGTAGCTGGATTTGTAAGGTAGAGCTGGGTCATGATAAGGGGCGGTGGGGGTGGGGTGGGGGAGAGCTTTCAGGAACTAGAGGAATGATGTGTGCTCCTTTGGTGTTATACTAGACCCTGGTTGAATCGTGCCTTCCTTGTAACCCTAGTGGGGGATATGCAATGGTCTACAGATCAGATGTGCTTTGGGTCTCCACTTCAACCCCCATCTTTTGCATCAATATAATTGCTTGTTTGGGATCTTTTGATACCTGATACTTTATCCTGTCAACAACTCATGATCACTGAGGCTGGCTTGCTTCTTCCATGTGGGATTATTTGACTCCCGCCTAGAGGGATCCTTGTTTAACTTCAAGCCTTTAAGACCCCACATGATATATCGTTTTATAGCTGGGCACCATCCACTTTCTTTAACACATTGGCTTATGCATCCATTTTGTCTTCAGCAATTGTGTCAGGAAGGTCAGTATCAAAGAGTGCCAGGATATTATAACAAAGTGCTCTTGTGTTTAGCAAGGCCTTGAGCAGAGGCCTAACGTTCATCCTCGATCTTGTAATTAACATATAAATATATATGCACACTGACCTCCATCCCTTTGTTATAAATTAATATTTTGCCTCCTACTTCTTTCCTGCATTTCCTTTCCCCTTCATTACAACTCTTTTAAGGAGAGAAATTTTACCTAAATTTTCCATATGCTTTGCCTCTGAAATAATGACATTATTCTTTTTTTAGCATTTGAGTGACATTTATAAAAAGGAAATACTATTTCAGATGAGAAATTCTTAGACTACAGGTAAGGCTCACCCATTTAAAACAGAGACATTGTGAAATTTAAGCATTAGCTATTGATTTTGAAAACGTGTCAGCAGGTGATGACCATTTTTGCTTAACCTACAGAGGATAAAATTCAATCACTTCAATGATAATTATAAAGATCCTTTGCTAATGGGTTTGGAATTCTACAGATACTTTCTATAACTTAACTTATATTATGCTTATTCATCCATCTAAAAGTGCCATTCTTCTTGTTTAGTGCAACATTCCCCAGCATGTAAAGCTAAAATGGCTGTTAGTGTTTTTTCCTGTTGTATTAATAGATTATGTGCTGAGACCTATTCACAAAGAAGAACAAGTCACTACAGGCTATTCTATGAGTGTTTGGGGGATTGTTACAGTATTTATGCTTGTATACATATGGCGTGGTAAATGTTTCATCTGTTTAATTCTTTTGAATTACAACACAAGGCTCTTATTTCTTTCCATTTACTTTCCATTATTTATTTATTTTTGCTAGGAATCATTTAACATTGTAACTATGGTTCTGGTAGAACGGCTGTGTTTTTTTTTCTGAGGCGCTCCCAAGTGTTCCCTTTCATTACTATCATCTGTATAAAGGAATACACATGAGACTGATCCAGGGCTGTGGGAGCAAATACAAGTAAAAATAAGATAAACAAAGAAGGAAAGATTTAAGATACTCATATATCAGAAGGTCCAGAAGTGTAGATTATCCCTTGGGATAGGTAAAAAGCTCTCCGAGGAAATATGAATGACAAAAAAGGGAGAATTCCATGGGTATTTTAAAATGAGAGCATCTCTCATGTCTGAATAAGACACGACTATACTGATATGTGTACATGCACAAACACACAGATAATAAATATAATCTCACTCACTAATATTGAGTGTATTTCAACACATAGTGACCCTAAAGGATAGAGTAGACTACCCCATTAGTATTCTGAAACTTTACATTTTTATGGGAGCGGACAACTCCTCTTTCTCCCGGTGAGTGGCTGGTTGGTTTGAATCACTGACCTTGCAGTTAGCAGTTCAACACTTAGTACACAGTGCTACCAGAGCTCCTTAGAGTGATGACTGATAGATTGATACATAGATACCTAGCCACATAGATAAGGCAGAGGTGCCAAAAAGTTCATGGAAAAATGAAATGAAAAGACAATAGATTTTTAAATGAAATTTTTCAAGCCCATGTGGATGCATATGTATATGTGTATGCATATGTGTATATGCATATGAAATGAGCCCTGGTAGCATAGTGGATTATGTGTTGAGCTAATAACTACAAGGTCAGCAGTTCGAATTCACCAGCTGTGCCTCAGATGAAAGATTAGGCTTTCTGCTCCTGTAAGGAGTGTCAGCATTGTAAGTCCAAGGGGGCAGTCTATTCTGTCCTATTTTTCTTTTCCTCAGTCAGAATTGATTGCATGGTGGAGAGTTTGGTTTGGGTATATGTACATGATATATTTATGATATGAATGCTCTATGTGCGTCTATAAATTAAACGTTGTTAGTCATCAAGTCCATTTTAACTCCCAGCGACTCTATATGCCAAAGTAGAACTGCCCAATAGAGTTTCCTAAGCTGTCACCTTTAAGGGAGTAGATTGGCAAATTTCTTCTCCCTGGAGTGTAAGGATAGGTTTGAACCTCTGGCCTTTAAAAAAATAGTTTTATTAGAATATACTTCACATGTCATACAATTTAATCTTTCAGTCATATTGAAAAGATTTGTGCCATCATCAATCACTACAATCAATTTCCAAACACTTTCTTCATGTATATTTGTTGTTAGCTCCATCATTCCCACCCCACCCAGCCCCTGCCATGCTCCTAGACAATTCTCAATCGTTACTGCTTCTATAGATCTCTCTGTTTTGGATTTCATATACATAGAATCATACAAAAAGAAAACAAACAATGACCGCACAAGACAAAGGAAAGCCTCAATCAAAGAGAAAACAGAAAATATTAAAAACTGAAACAACTTGAAAATGGCCCCAAAGGGAGATCACATTATAACACACTACACTTTAACTGTATATGCCAACGTCACCTTTCACAATGTTCTCTGCCTGATGTTAGGTCAATATATTACATCTTTTTATCTCCCTTTGGACCCAATTTAAAGTTGTTCTAGTTGTTAATATTGTATGCTTTCATTTCACTTGAATTTTTATCTGTTTTACATTGCTATTCTTAGTAGTTTTTGTTGTTGATATTTTGTTTGGGATTCAATGTTCTTTTCTGTTTCTGAAATCCTGGATAGGTAAATCTATAGAAACAGCATCTGGATTAATGATTCCATGGGGGTACGACAGGGGTGTTGGGGTGAAATCTGGAGCTAATAGCAATGAGGACAAGATTGATGAAAATGTTTCCTGTTGTGGTGATGATTGAATATGATTGAATATTGAATTGTATGACATGTGAATTATATACCAGTAAAACTGTCAGGAAAAAAGAAAAATAATAATAATAATAATGCTCTCTCTCTGATAGCAAAGGCTATTCATATACCTAGATCATGGTCAAAAGGTATTCCCTAGAGGTTTAATCCACGTGGGGACACTGCAAATGGATTCTGGACTACCAATGTCATCCATTGTCATTTGCATACTGAATATTCATTATTTACACTCTGAAATCATTAGCTCCTAAGGATTTGGATTTCATTATTTACAATCATTAGATCACAGAGGTTGGTGCGCTTCTTTCATGTGGACTTTGTTGAAACCTCACTTAGATGGTTGCTTGTTTTAAGAGAAACCTATAAGCCCCAGACACTATTATTTCTGTTATCTAGTATATGATTATACCACCCTGGGATATAAAGTAATTCTACTTATGTCATTACTTTAACCGATGGTAAAGAATTTAGAACATTGTTGAAAAGCGAAATTATACAACTATATGCTGACTTCAGACCACAATACATGAATTGTTGACCTGTACAGATTAAGTAGCTGGACACTATTGATGTACAGAAAAATGGTGCTTTGTGATAAGGCAAGCTTTCAATAACACTCTTAAGGCAGAGCCATGCCTATCAGATTAATAGGCCATAGGAAAGCACGGAGGGCATTAAATTGTAAGTCTATGATAGTCCTGGACCACCATTCTTTGGCTACCTTCAGGAAGAGATCCAAACCACAGTCCAATGACGATCCCATAACGTCTGGATATCACTCACCTGCTTCTTCTCACACTAGGGCAGATCAGCCTTAAGTCCCAGAAAGTTTATTGGTTCCTTAAATCTATGACAGGTGATTTCAAAATGCAGACCTTGACGTTAGCAGTTCAACTCATCATCACTATGCCACCAGAGCTGCCCCTGGGGGTGATATATGGTTCATGGTCACGAGGCAGGCACTTTACCTCATTGCTTGGGCGACCAGATTAGATTATGTGACCTGATAGCAGAAACCTCCTTAGTCTTCTTGTTTATCCATGTAGTAGTGAACTCATACAATATTTGTTCTTCTGTGATTAATTCGCTTCACTTAGCATGATGGTTTCAAGATCCCTCAATGTCAGGAAGTGTTTCCTCATTAATCATTTGCTTTCTAGGAATGTATAGAATTAAATTGTGTGTATGTACAAGAGATTTTTTTATCCATTCTTCTGATAGGCATTTAGGGGGTTAGCAGCTTCTTGCTATTGTGAATTGTGCTGCAATAAACATGGGAAAGCATACACCTGTTCATGGTCGGTCTCATATCTTTGGGCTATGTGATAAATGTCACTCATTCATATATAAAAAGTTCATGCATATATCGAATACAATATAATTATTAATATTTACACATAACATTCATGTTTTTACCATTTCTCAGCATTTTAACCCTTTAATTAATATATGTATATATTATATATTTATTTAGTTACATATAATGCACATATACATATACTCATTCATATTTATTTTATACATATATATTTACATATGGGGCATATATGTGAATGAACTAAAGGGGCAAGAATGCTGAGAAAAAAGTGGTAACAATACACAATTCAGAGACAAATATCCAAAAAATGTTAAGAAATTTTACTGTGAGTGGGCGGTGCAAAGAAGTAATAGAAAAAGAAAGAGAACTATAGTCCTTTGATTATATTGATGTTCTAAATTGGATCATGATAAGATAATACAAAAGGAACAACTAAGTGTTCCCTTCAGCTTTTTGTAGAAATACTTTTTTGTTTTTTTAACCACTCAATTATTTTTATTATTGAACTCTCTTGTAAATATGATTCTCCATGCACTGGGCTTTCCACCAGAGCACTTTTGTTTATGTTGCCCTCACGGCACTGGCTGCCTCACGTCTACCAACTCACTTTCCTTCTTGACTTCATATCTAGATGCTTATGTTCTTATCAAAACCACTTTAAGGAAAACAGAAGGAAAGAAAACAGAGCCTTTTAGGCATATTAGGAAAAACAGATAACCCAGAGCAAGTTTCCTCTCACAATAGCAGGTGCACTGTTACCCTTTGAACATTCATTGTAATTAGCTGATTGCATTTTAGTTGAAACTCTATGGAGTTCTTTAATTTTCATGAGTATCAGTTAGGAATATTCAAATAATTCAATTTATAGGGTAAATTCAGTTTTTGTCTAGGTGACATTGAGTATTAGGATATTTTCTAAGCTTTTTCTCATTAGTTTTCCATGCCTTCTCAGGTTTTTCCACGCCAACTCAGGGAAGGTTTTCTTTGCTGGGATCTTGAGATATATTATTTCTGACCATTGGGGCTTCTCTACCCATTTATTTATCATCTTTTAAGATTACATCTTAATTTGAAAGTTATCTTTACAAACTAGAAAAGGAGATTAATAAATCAACTCATCGGCCCATATCACCAGGTGCAGCAGAACTGTTGAAGGCATATGTAAAATAACTAGAAAGAGGATGGTCCACATGCCATTCATTGTGCTTTGGAATCATTGAAAGTCAATATAAATCACACATATTCATGCTAAAAAGAATACATATGATATTTAATACTTACCAGTGTAAAGCTGAACAGTCTTTAACTGAGTGACTTTCACATTTGATTTTTGCCAGACCCTTCAAAAACCAAACATAAAAACAAAATAAGAGCTCTTATCTCCTGGCCACCTCCCCCATCATAAAACAAACAAACACCCACCATCTAGAAACAACAGCAAGCAACCCCTGCTTATAGCTGCCTGTGTTCAACCTGGTGCTCTAGAGAAGCAAAACCAGTGAGCTCTCTTTCAGAGAATTTTATATTTAAATCTATATTTAAAAAATGGCTTACACAATTTTAGAAGCAAGGAAGTCCAGTCCAGTTCAAGTCCATGGATCAGATGTGAAGCTGGAGGTTTCTCTTGACTCTGGTAGCTTCTGGGACTGATGAACCAGAGAGCAGGAAGATCAGCCTGGAAGCAGGAAGATGAAGCAGAAAAAACAAACTATTTTTGGCTGCAGATGAATCAAAGGTCAACAGATTTGAGGACAAATGACTGGGGATGATGGCTCCAAGGACTGGCAAGCTGTATAGTTGGCTATTGGCTCAAGTCCAAAGAACTGGAAGTTGATAAACTAGCCGCAAGATCCAGTTTCAGCAAGAAGCAGGCTAACTTGCTCACAATGTCAACTTAAATAGGAAGTAGACACTAACCTCTCCCCACCTCTCACCCAAAGACACTTTCTCCCAGTTGCCTCAGAGTTGTGAATTGACTAAGGGGATTGCTTCCACACGAATCATTCCCCAACTGATTTGCTGCTCACAGCAGATCCCATTATGGAATTGTTTATATTATATCACATCATGGGGATTACTGCCAAGTTATTGAGAATCGTGGTCCAACCAAGTCAACATAAGCCCTAACCATTATACTACCTCTCCTTTTAAACACTAAATATCAATGTCACTCAGACAAGATTAGTAGTCAGGTTAGAATTTCACTCCATCAAAAGGTATGACTTCTGGATTCGCTAGTGTTTATATTAAACTCAGTAGGCATAGACTTGACGTAGATGACATCCTTTGCCCAGAAAGTCTCAACTGAAAACCTTCAACACTTTCATAATATCTTTACTCAGAATTATATCTTTCCTTGGTGTACCTTAAGTACCATCTGGGACTAAGAGAGTCACACATTTGTTTTTGTTGCTAGCAGGTGACTTTGAGTTGAATCCAATGGACAGCGACCATCTGAACGGAACAGCACTCAGTCCTGGCAGCCACACAATTGTTATGTTCAAGCCCAGAGTTGCAGCCACTGTGTCAATCCATCTCATTGCAAGGCTGGCATTCAAATTCACCAGCTCTTTGGAAGAAAGAGGAGGTTATCCACTCCCTTAAAGATGTACAGCTTTGGAATCCATATAAGTTGGATTGAACTTGATGACAGTGGTTTTTAATCTAGCCCATTGCTGTCAAGATTATTCCAATTTATGGTGACTCTATGCGTACGCCAGAGTACAGATATGATCATAGAATTTACAATGGCTTATTTCTTCAGGAACATTGCCACCCCTTTCTTCCAAGGCCAACTCAACTTTTGATTAGCAGCTGGGTATGTTAATTCGTTTTTGTCACTCAGGGACTCTGGCAGCCATCTACATACATTTTATTTTATGACATGTACATATTTTTTCCCTAAAAGATATATTTTTTTGTATTTCATAGTAAAACTGAGGTGAAGTTAAATCAAGTTCTATTTCCCATAGTCATTGAGGTAATAAAAAAGGGGAGGTTGAACTTTTAGATTTCTGAGTTCCAGTTTGCTAATGAAGAAACGTGGTCTGGGCTTTATAATATGGAAATGGATGACCTAATGGGGATTATTGCGGAAAGTTTATTTTTTATTCTTATATATAGTTTACTTTTTAAACTTTATCACCTATGTTTTATTAACTTACTTGTCAGATGGGCATCTCAGAAGAAAGTTCTGACTCTCTATTCTGAAAAATTAGCCATTGAAAATCCTTGGCGTATAGTCCTCCTTGGACACATATGGTGTTGCCATGACTTGTTGAGTCAGTTCTGACATAAGGTGATCCTATATGTGTCTACTGAGTCACAATCTATACTGACAGCTGCCTTCTTTGATTGGATTAAGACTCAGTGCAAAGGAGACAGAAATTCTCAACACTAGACCAATGGGCGACCTCATGATAAACGGAGAAAAGGCTGAAGTTGTTGAGGATTTTGTCTTGCTTGGATCCACTGCTCACGGAAGTAGGAGTCAAGTGATCAAAAGATTTGTTGGATTAGGCAAATTACTGCACAAAACCTCCTTAGAATATTGAAAATCAAGAACGTTTCCTTGATGATTAAGGTGCCCCTGACCCAAGCCAGGGTATTTTCAATTGCCTCATGTGCATGTGAAAGTTAGACATTGACTAACGGTGTTGGAGAATATTGAAAGTACCATGGACTGATAAAAGATAAACTGGACTGTCATAAAAAGTATGCCGAGTGTTCTCTAGAGGCAAAGCTGACAAGACGTTGTCTTACTTACTTTGAACGTATTTTTAGGAGACCAGTGCCTGGAGAAGGATGTCATACTTGGTCAAGTGCAAGGGCAGTGAAAAAGAAGAAGGGTCTCAATGAGGTGGGTTGAGACCGTGGCTACAGCAATGGGCTCAGGCAGAAGAACAACTGTAAGACTGGCACAGGACTGGGCAGTGTTTTGTTCGGCTGTGTAGGGGTGGGAACCAATTGATGAGAGCTAGTAAACAACATGCGTGTGTCTATGTTGCAAGATTGTTTTCAGAATTGAATTAGATGATCTATCAGTTTCAATATGCACCACACGAGGTCAATAAATGGGAACTGTTATTTTTATTTAGTACTCTGAGTATATCTTTTATGAATCTCTCTCTTAGACTTTGCAGTTCATAAACACAAGGATTAAGTCTGAGCTTTCTTTTTACTTTTCATATGAGTCTAGTAAGCAAGGAGTCCAAGTGAGCACTCAAACAAATGTTTGTTTATTCAATGATCAGAGTTTATCACTTAAAAAATGACAACCAGGAAGTAGTCTTGTTTGACCTACGAGTACATAATGTGCAAAGACTTTGATGATTACTCTAAGGTGGTGTTTTCTTGTTTGTTCACTTTATTGGCTTTTACATAAAACAGCAATTATAATCTAGTAGGTGTGTTATGGAAATATCTCTACTGAGTTACTGTTTAGTCACAGAATGAGAATAAAGCTATGTTAGTTTTCACAGGCACTGAAAGCCCCTAAAATGAAAATAAAATGATATGAGCTATTGCATGACACATAATGGGGCTCTAATATTTGTTTTTTATTTTTAACATGTAAATAATTATTAAAGGGAAAATGAGCTGCTTGGAATCTTTGTCTTTTAGGTTTCATAAGTGTATGCAATAAAAGATAATCTTTCTTTTTTTTGAGATATTCTCAGAGGAGTGATATAAAACTTGAAGGCTTGAAGATAGAGGAGTCTCCCATGATATAATACTAGAGAGTTTGAGGCTGTACATGCGCGGATACAGGGAAAAATGAAACACACAGACACACTCACACCATATCCACATATCAATAATTTCTCAGTTTCTTGGATAAGGAATTTATTCTATTCACCTACCATAGATACATATTTTCAGGAATAGTCAGTAATGCTTCTATTATATTTTGAAAATCTCAAATATAATTTAATTTGGGTATAGGAGATGTCTCATATAAGGGAAAGCAAGAGAATAAGAGTATCAATGTGCTCCTTATTAATATCTGACTAATTTTAGGAACCTAGTCAATTCAAGAATTATAGGAGGCTGCATCCTCCAGGCATGTGTAGTCACTGAACACAGTTTTAAAAAAAGTCTAGTGTGGAGATATCATATGGCCAATAGGTACATTTATATTTAATGACTAGGTGGTGTGACCAAGCCAGAATTTCCTGCCATGACCTTCTGTCTTGCCAAGATTAAGGCTGTACCCTATGGAAGTGGTGTGATGTGCACTGTTAGACTCCAGCTGTAGCTCTAAAGCCCTGAGGACTTGTGCTTATGGCTCTTGACTAAAGGACTTATCTCTGGGAAGCCGAGAGCCTTGGCCATGGTTAAAGTGTGAGCCCAGCTTATGGTTGTCTGGTAATACTACTCAGAAAACCTTCCTATGCAGCTCTACTGTCTGGGGACAATCCAGAAGGAGACTGGAGCATTTCTTGGCAGATATTGCTGAGAATACAAAGAGCACTTCATAGCTTTATAGAAGCTGGGCTGAGCAGCTTTGATAGGTGGCCTCTGGGGAATAGGATTTGGAGGGATGACAGCATAATCACTCAGCCATGGGAACTGTTGCTGTAAGAAACACAGAACTCTCTAAGAGGATGGTCATCACATTCAAGATGGAAGCTCTGTGTTTGGAGTCGTGAAAAAGTAAAGCTCTCCTCAATGCTTCTAAGTGCCAGGCACTGTGTCATGCACGTGGGTCAACCTACCAGAGCAGATGTGGCGTGAAAGCTAAGCTCAGTGGGGGGCATTTGTCAATCTATCTGGGTTCAGTTACAGTCATGAGTATGACTATTTACCATTTCCTTATGTAGCCAAAAGCTCTTTTTAAAACAAACCATCTTCTTGGGAGCTCCTATAACATTCCATAGTTCAATCACATCAAGCAGTGTTGTACAATTGCTACCACGATCAGTTTCAAAGCATTTCCTGTCTTCTTGAACTCCCTGATAGCAGCTTCCCTGTATCCCCTCTCTTCCCCCACTATACTCCTCAGGAGCTCTTATCTATCTGTCTGTCTGTCTGTCTATCTATCTGTCTGTCTGTCTGTCTGTCTGTCTATCTATCTTGCACAATCCAATATATTCATTCACATGCAATTCTTTTTTTAATCATTTTATTGGGGGCTTGTACAACTCATCAAAATCCATAAATCCTTCCATTGTGTCAAGCACATTTGTACATTTGTTGCCATCATCATTTTCAAAACATTTGATTTCTACATGAGCCCTTGGTATCAGCTTCTCATTGCCTCCTCCCTCCAGTGGAGCACATCCTGGCCCACTACGTCCTGAGGACGATATTTCTGCTCAGAGCAGCCAGTGCACAGAAAGGACCATAGGGCCAGCCCCAGTATGAGACACGATGTACCTGACTGACCCATAGTGCTACTAGGGATGACACTGGAGACACAGTGCAGGAATTTTGGCCCATCTGACCCCACCACACAGAGGTGAAACATTAAGGGCGTGCAACAGAGTAGCAAGGGGAGCAGAACAACAAAGTCCCCAAGGAATACCAGAAATAGACTTTAGGGCCAGGATGAAGCACCTCATCAGACTCAACAAGAAAACACTCCTGAAGGTCAACAAACAGACCTTGAACTCTTTATAGGCTTTTCTTTTTATTTATTTTGTTGTTGGTTTGCTGTTTCGTTTTAATTAGTTGTTGTTTTGTGCATATTGTCTCAGGCAATTCTGTTGTTCATTACACTTGAGTCGGGTTATAGAATCATCATTACTATCAGATTCCCATTCCTGGCCCCCCCCCTCTTCTTGTACCTCAGGGAGCCACTACTCCTGTTCCTGTTTCTGAAGTGTTATCTATCTTGGCTTTCATGCATCAAATGATATTAATTTTAAAAATGAACATACACAACTCTAACATGATTAATGAGGTAACACAAATTAAAATCATAATAGTAGGGGGAGGAAATATCAAAGAACTAGAGGAGAGTTATGTGTATCATCAGTACATACGGCACCCTGAATTTTTCATCCATTACACATGACCCTTCTGAGAGTGACTGTCAAATTATCTTACAGGTGGGTTTGGGGTCTCCACTACATCCACACTCCTTCACATCAATTTGCCTGGTTTTTTTTTACTTGTGATACCTATTTTGTCGATCCCTCATGATCACACAGGCTGGTGTGCTTCTTCCATGTGGGTTTTGTTGCTTCCCTGGTGGATGGCCACTTATTTAACCACACACCTTAAAGACCTCAGCTGCTATATCCCTTAATAGCTGAACACCATCAGCGTTCTTTACCATATTTGGTGTGCACCCATTTTGTTTTCTGCAATTGTGTCAGGAAGGTATCATACAGTGCCACATTATTAGAACAAACCACTCTTGTCCTGAGGTAACATTTAAGTAGAAACCCAAAGTCCATCTGCTTCCTTGTTGTATTTGCATATATATAAACAAATACATACACATATATTTATATATTTACATATGTACATACCTATCTATATTTGTACTTCTTTTCTTATTCTTTTTTTCTTCCTTTTGCTCCACTATCATGCTTATCCATTTTTCACTTCTCAGTAATTCCCCTGAGATACAACTCGATTGATCAAACATGACCAGAAAAACCACATCTCCTTGCCACCAATTTTAGAACACTTACTATTCCTCTGTCACCATCCCTATTGACTCACTGCTCACCTCCTACTTCTTCTTCTCTACCCGATCCCCCCAGGAACCATTGGTTCCATAGCTCTCTCAGTAGGATTAACTCTCTTGCCTCTCTTGTATAGATAAACAACAACAACAACAACAAAAAAGACCATACAAATAATCCCAGATCTAACAGGGATCCTGACACAGAGCTGATGAGTATCTCTTTATTAAATAGCGAGAAGAAAACGTTATAATCCATCAGTCCAGACCCCTTTTCTTCCAGGATTACATATCCCAGGACCCACTTACCTAATAATGTACACACCCTTTTAGTCTTCAGCATTCATGTCTGAAAGGTGAACATTCTAAAAGTCCCCATTGCTATTCCTACAGTCAGGGACAGAGCGGTCCAGTAACCCCACCCCCTCTTACACCTTTAGACTTTCAGTGTGGCTCCTTGTGAGTAACCTCCAGCCAATCAGATGAGGTGCCAAGTGCTGCCCCCCCCCCCAGTCAGAAGTCTACATTAGGAATATAGGAATTCCTTGGGGACTCCATGACTTCGCTTCATCACTGGTCTGTTACACTCTCTTGGTTTGCCTCCATGTGGGCAGGTCCAACCAGCTGTTCTCCCCGAACTGTGTCTTCAAGGCTGTCTTCTGTAGGGCTGTCATCTGGGGAGAGGATACCATGCCTCCAACTGAGGCCTGCACTGGAGTCATCTCTGGGAAGGTAGCTCTGACTTCTAATGAATGATGCTGTGATCCACAAATTCATATTGCAAAAGGCACTCACGCATTGATTGTAAGAGGTGATCTGCAGTTGAAGCTTTGCCTTCAGTTCTTGAGGGCCTGTCTCAAAGTTTACGACCACCTGGATGTGGATTGTCAATGTCTCCCTCAGAAAATCAAGTGATCGGGAGGGATACTGAGTCAACAGGACTTTATGGATGGGGCTCTGTTTTCTATCTGGCAATGAGCTTTCAACTTTTGTCTCCAGAGCTCAGAGGCATGGATACAATTTTTTTTATAGGACAGGGGAACTATGGAGGTTTTTAGAACACAGCCAGGATGAATTCCTTCATCTGTAAAATGGGAACAATGAAAATCTGTATCCCACCCACATTCTGTTAACAGTGTCAGAACAGTAATGTATGTAATATGCTTAGCACAATGCTTGGCATAATTTATGTGCTCAAAGAATGCTAACCATTTAGTTGAATAAAACTGCAATAAATAAATAAAAGACGGTGCTCACTTGTTAGATAGAGACAGGTGGAACCACCAAGATTACGACCTTTAGTTATTTATTAGGTCTGGAAATGAACTCATCCCCTGGCTCAATTTTCAGCCAACAATAAGCTACCCACTAGATAGGTACACACATTTCAGGATAACCAGCCCTTTGAGATCAAAAGGGTGGCCTTTACCCAAGACACAGTTTCAGAAGGGTTAGGAAACAAGGAGGAATGGCTACAGGAAGTAGGAAGTGGATGGGATCAGTGATGTAACGTTGTGGGGATGGCAATCAATAATGAAACAAAATGTATGTGACTTGTTTAATGAAAAACTGATTCGCTCTGTAAATCTTTACTCAGTTTGCAGTTTAATACAATGCTGACTATGTAAATAAAAAGAATATAAGCATACAATATGGAGGAGCCATGGTAGTGCTTTTAATTATTTTAAGTGTTCACCAGCTACCTGAACAGTTGGCAGTGTGAACCTACCCAGTAGTTCAGTTAGAGAACGACCTGATGATAAATTTCCACAATGTTATCAGCAAGAACCCCCCCTGGGACAGTTTTACCCTGTCGCCTAGGATTGTTATGAGTTAAGAATAGACTAGACAACATGCAACAAGAAGCTTTGGAGACACAGAAAACTTTGGCTCAAACCCACCTTTGCCACTAACTGGTTATTTGAATCTGCCAAGTTCTCTAAGCATTGGTTTCTTATTCTACAACATGGGAAAAATGTAAATGCAAGGATCATGTTGGTATAGCAGAAATTAACTCGATATTAAATGATAAATGGGATGCTATAGTGCATATTGCATAATAGGATTATTAAGACTAAATAGACATAAAATGTGAGTAAATGCAGACATATAGTAAACACCTAATAAATGGTAACTTCTATCAATTGGTTTTAGGAATATGTCCTGCATACCATGTTTGGATTTAATTCACTAGTTGCTACATATGGAGAATGACTTTCATCATTCTCATGGCGCTTCTTATAGCAAGTAGCAAAGATGTATGTGAATAGATGTAACATAACACAGGACTGAGTAGTTTGAGACTCCTGGTTGACAGTTGGATCACAAAAACATACCTGTGTGACCAGACGGCATTGGTTGACCTCCCTGTGCCTTAAGGCACGTAAACATATGCTCTCTGCCAGCTTCAAAAGCCCAGTGGGTCCATGGTCCTTTTGAAGTTGGCCTGTGTTCTACAGAGTGTTCAGTGTGGCCAGAGGCAAACCTGGCTCTTTGTTTGAAACGAGAAAAAAGACCAGCTGATGGTGTGAACCCAACAAAGCTTTCCAAAGACCGTGCTGTGTGTGTGTTTATCAGTACATGTATGTGCATGTGAAGTTGTATACATGATTACGTATATTCACATTTATACATCTGTTTGTTTGTACATATTCACATGCATGTAAAATGTCTCTACATGAGCACCAACCTACATTCACCTACCCTTTGCCATAGAGTTGATTCTCACCCACAGAAACCCTACGGGAGAGAGTAGAACTACACGTAAGAGTTTCCAACATTCTACATATTTATGGAAGGAGAAAGATTCAGGTTTCTCTCACACAGCAAATGGTGGGTGCTTAACATACTGTGCTATCAGGACTCCTTAATGTGTGTGTGTGTGTGTGTGTGTGTGCAAAAATGGAAGATATAATTGTGTACAATAAAATTATCTTTTAGTTTTATTTCTCCAAATTTCTAAATCAAGTACATGAAAAGATTATAAAATATTTTAACCTTTCAAAGCACCTTTCTTCATGTGTTTGAACAGTATGCACACCACACAAAGTGAAAATAGAGAAAGGAAATAGTACCTGGACCACAGAGGCCTGCACCCATCAACCTCCCTCCAATACATGGAAACTGTTGTTAAAAAGTAAACGCAGAACACCGAGCACTGGTTTGTGAAAGTCCCTTTAGTTGCAGTCACATGGTGAAATACCAGCCATCTCCAACTGACAACAAGGTTCTGTTTTGACATTTCCATTCTCAGTCCATTCTGATGCACAAAGCAAATAAATCATCATTGACTTTTAATCAGTTCGTTTATAAAACTGCTATTTGAACATTTGTGCATGAATGTCTGAGAATATAAAATCAGCAAATTATGTGTGAAGGCATTGTACATTGTGCATGTTGCTAACAAAGATTTACCAAAGGCAGGGGGAGGTAGGAAAATAAAACAACAAAAAACCCAGATTCTCAATTGTCATTCCTTGTAACTGGAATATGTGGTAAGGAGGGACTCCCAGTTTATAGAGGGAAAAAAGAGCCATAATGATATTTGTATGTATTGCCTTATGGATGGTAAATATTCACACAATTTTAACAAGCAAATACTGAATAAGTGGATTGATATATTTCCCATCTTTTAAAATAAAGGTAAGGGACAGGGAAGAATGAGAAGAGACCCACCTGGTTTTTGCTTTTGCAGAGAGATATTCTAGACTAGTGTTGAAGAGCTTTCCTCGTTGCCCTAGCCTAAGCCTCTTTTCTACCTTAACTGTGTAAAATATGCCTACAAGCAAGTACCTATTTTCACGGGCATGGGAAGTACCTATTGCTAAAATACAATTTTGAACATACATTTTCTAGTTATTCAAGGACAAGCTCTGTTTAGTAACACTTTCAATTCTATATTCTGGTTATTAAAAGCAACAAAACAACTTCAGAAGATGTGCGATATTTATTTAAATCTTCGTGGCAGAGCCTTGCAGCACCCCAAGTGCTTGCAGATGTGATTAATCAGCAGGTTTAGCGAAGCAGCACACCCCCATCATAGAATTAGGAAAGACACGCGGTCTCTGTGACTTTCTGAAGTTCACTTTGGCAAAAGCCTTTCTCTTATGTCCAAAGCTAGAAATTCGCAGGTTCCAGCCTAAATGTATTTGTTGTTAAAAGGTTTCAGAGATATTGCATTTGAGTTTTCCTTAATTAGATTTAAGATTGAGTCAGAAAGCAGCTTCTCTTTGTCACTCAAATGTGTCTATTTGGCAGGTGCTTTATTTCGTGACGTTCATGCTCCACTGTGAATAACCAATGCGAGCACTCCAGAATCTTTTTTTCCCCCCTTTGAAAACATAAAGCAAAGAAATCAGAGATTTATGGAGAGTGGCCCAAATTGAAGTACCTTTCCTATCCGTACAGCTAAACATCTCTGTGTTTTATTTTCAATGAAGGGTTACATAGACAGGTTCTTGCAAGTTTGAAACACAGATTAGGATAGGCTTCTATAAGCACATTATACAATCATTATTCGGAGAGCGCTGCCAGCTCTGGAAGCCTTGTATGCCCATGGGTCACCCCTAGGGGACAGGCTGTATATAAATACCAACTTCCAGTTCACAGTTTGTGCAAATATAAACTCGGTTAGGCCAAGATAACATGTGTACAAGGTGACACAGGAATACCTAGCTATGTAACTTGTGGGTGTAGTGTGACTAGCGCTTGACATAATTTCAGTTCTCACTTATTCAGCATATGATTTATAGACAAACTGGTAAAAGGCCAATAACTGTAAGTTATGAAGTAAAAAATTGACCTATAATAACAGTGACCCTTTAGAAGACCACATAGTGAAGTGCAGCCTGCAAGGCTTCATGGTCCTTTCATTTCAGGAAATATTTAACCAAAAAAGAAAAGGCACTTTGACCCTAGCATCTGAACTTTTTTCTCCCATGCTGTTTATTTCAACACATGCAACCCATGTGTACCGGAGGAGAATCTCATGCAACCCATGTGTACTGGAGGAGAATCTCATGCAACCCATGTGTACTGGAGGAAAAGTATGATCCTAGGGTATTCAAGAGCCTATATTTTGGAAGTAGAATAACAGGCCTTTGTTTTTGAGTTTCATGTGGGTAGACTTGAACGTTTAATCTCTGGGTGATCAGTCAAGTATATTAATTAATAATATGTGTCTAACATTAAAAATAAACCAAAAAAAGTCAAATAAAGCAAGCAAGCAAACAAAACCCACTTGTCGTAGTCAGTTCTAACTCATAGCAACCTTAAGTGGAACTGCGTGCCATAGCATTTTTAACAACTCTAGTTTTATATAAAAAACCGCTTGCCAGACCCTTTTTCCCAAAGGTGACTCTGGATGAATTGAAGCCTCCAACGTTCTGATTAGCAACAGAGCACATGACATGTTCGTAAGCGGTTAATAATAGGATCTCAATAAATGTGTTGCAAATGGCAAGTCCTCCCTGTTGCTTTTAATTCCTCTGACTCAATCTGCCCCATTCCTGTCCCCACTGGCCCTGGTCATGGTCACAAATCTAATTCACATAGAGTAAAATCGCATTTTGAAAGGTGACTACAATAACCTTATCCCTCCAATCTAGTTCTCCAGGATCTGTTCCCAAATGATTTCTTTAACTGATATTTGCATTTCCCGCTCTTTGTAGGTTCCAGTGAAATCATTTCCTAGCCATTTTAAGTATTGTCAACCCCCTCCATCATTTCTGCTTGGAAGCTCGACCATAAACCCAACCGAGTTATCCTTGGGCTATGATTTGAATAGCAGCTCTTCCCATCCTGTTATCGTCCTCCCCAGAAGACTTCCTTCTCTCATAGACACTCAAAAGCATTTTATGTGTATCTTTCTTAAGGCACTTTAACTTTCTAATTTCTAACATAATTGTTTACAGCTTCCCTATATCAGCTTTTTTTTCCTTCAGGAAAAGAGTTTATAACTTATTCGCATTCCTGGCCCATATTAAGAATCTCTCAAAAGACTCTCTTGACTATTTGTTCATCTACAGTTTCACCTTATTAAATATACTCTTTCTGAATCTAAAGCTCCCATTAAATTTCTCATCTAGTATTACATTTATATATACATATACACACACACATATATATGTAGACACACACACATATCAATTGTCTCCTGCCTGCATAGTTTCTGCTCAGAATCTTGAGGATTTTTAAAAAAAATCAGTTTTCCTTCTTAGGTGACACTTCTTGGTCTCTCGCTGGATTCCAGAGTCTCTTCTGACATCTGTTTTGTTCTTTTCTTTTCTTTCCCTTGCCTTTTTAATGCCTTTTTGCTTTTTAAAGGTATGATGTTCCTGATGTCATTCCACAGCTATTTGGGGCTTCTTTCATTAATGTTCACTGAGTAAAATTTATTCTTGACATGTTCTTAAAGCAGGATCTAACCAAGGTCTTACTTTGACTTTCACAGACTTGTTTTTATTTTCTTCAACCTTAACCTGCATTTATATATGAACAATTGACAATGTGTTCCAAAGTAATCCCCTGGCATAATTTTGCCTGCTGATATTGAACTTTTCCATAATCTCTCTGCACACAGGTAGTCAATTTGAATCCTGCGTATACCATCTGACAAGGTTCATGTGTATAGCCACCATTCATATTCGTTTAAAAAATGATATTTTTACTGAAGAAGTCATTGGTCTTGTAAAAAATTCTATCAGCTGTTTTATATCACCATTTTCAACTACTATTCCTTCCTCTTTATCTGTGCATTTTGATTACATGTTTGATCGATTTCAGAAGGAGGAAGTTAGTTGAATACTTCAATTCTGTCATAAGGAGCTTTAGTGGTTGGTGTGTAAATTTCCTCACTAGTTATCTTAATTCTGTCTCCCTGTATGCACATAGATATACTATCATAGCTTTAGTGAGATAGACATGAGTGAGCTGAACTGGACAAGCACTGGCCATTTTGAATCAGACAGTCATATGGTTTACTGTGCCTGAAATTAGAAATGCAAGAGGGGCGGCATTGCATCCATCCCCAAAATGGACACTTCAAAATCTAGCTGGAGAAACAATGTTGTATTAGGCATCAATTTGAAAAAATTGGCTGTCCCAGCTAATATGTAATCACTTATTTTGTACAGAAGAACTGTCTACTCAGATTTATTTGCTAAGAAAAAGAAATTAATCTTCAAAATTCAAGATATTTAAAAGATGACATTCTATTCTCATGACTTAAGCAGCAGAATGATTGCAAGAATCCATCAGATAACACTGTATGATTAGATCAATGGGGGTGATGAGTGTATGCCCATGACAGTGCCATTCACAGCAATAAGACGTGTCATGACAATTTCAGCAATATGGCAGAAGATTTTAGTGATCAGCCATCACAGGTCTTAGAATCATAATTTTCTCCCTCTGCAAACATAAGATGAGACCATGCAATGTACTAAGTGGAACAATTCATTATTCTTTTCCAGATCTACTTTTTTTCCTCCTTAATTATAAATATTTATATATTTTATAGAGATTTTTATTGGGGGCTCATACAACTCTTATCAAAATCCATCCATCCATCCATTGCGTCAAGCACATTGCTTATGCACACATTTTTCTTCAGCAATCGTGTTGGGAAGTTGTGTATCATGGAATGCCAATTTAATAGAACAATGTGTTCTTTTATTGAGCAAGTACTTGAGTGGACGCCTAATATCCATCTGCTGCCTTAATACTAAACCTATAAATATATGCATGTAGATCTATTTCCCCATCATCATATATAAATATGTTTACATGTATACATGCCTGCATTTAGACCTCTATATATACCCTTTGCCTCCTAGTTCTTTCCTCTATTTCCTTTTACTTTCCTCTTGTCCCAGTATCATGCTTAGCCTTCATTTGGGTTTCAGTAATTTCTCTCAGTTACATTGCCCTTGCTGAATCCCTACCAGGCCTTTCACACTCTCCTTGCCACTGATTTTGGATCACTTGTTGCTTCCCTGTCCCTGGGTTGGTCAACATCACTTCCTTACCTCCGTCTCTGTATTTCTATTTTTATTGTAAATTAGTTAGGGGCTTAAATTTTTGTACCATCAATTTTGTATTCAATAGTTTAAACTACTAATCAATCTTAGTAATCCATCAAAGTTGACCCTTCATTCACACTTTGATGTCTCTTCTCCCTCCTGTGGTGTACTATCTCCAATTATATCCATGTTACCACCCATCTACAGTATAGTTTATTATTTTATCTTTCCTACTTTGCCTACCTTACCTGGTAGTCTCCAAAGTCTATTCCCTTTGATATGAAAGATTTAATTTGGTTTTGTATGCTTTTCCCTTATAACAGTAGTCTCAAATAATATTTGACTAATTTTACTCAGCATGATGTTCTCCAAGTCTATCAATGTCATGAGGTGTTTCATGGTTTCACTGATTTTTAGTAATGCGTAGTATTCCATTGTTTGTATGCACCCAAGTTTCTTTATCCATTCTTCTATGGATGAGCATTTAGATTGTTTCCATCTTCTTGCTACTGTGAACAGTGATTTATTGAGCATGGGTCTGCACACATCTGTTGGCTTCTTCTTTAAGATATGTAGCTAGCATATAGATTCAATATCTAATTTTCAAAACACAGCATCTTTTGCCCTATAGGTCCAAAATTAACTTTTAAAAAACTTGGTCATAATTTACAGAGGGTAAACTATGTGAAAATGATAATACTGGCAATGTGCTGGGTCCCTGCTATCAAGTGTGCTTCTAAATCATGGTAATCCAATGTATGATAGAATGAAATCATGTCCAGGGCTACATTTCACTGGCTAATTTTCAGAAGTAAATTACTATGATTGTCTTCCTAGTTCACCTTAAACAATAAATTTCCTTGAAACCAATTCAATATCATCGTAGCACATAAGATACCACTGACAGAAGAGTCACAGAGGCCTATGATGTTCATTGACTGCGAAACGAGCCAGTGAAGACAAGAATCCTATCACTGAACCACCACTTCCCCCATACCTAGAGGGCAAACGGAACATAAGATAAGGTCTATTCTTCAGAGGCTTGTAAACAGAACATATATGATATATATATCATATATATGATGAGTGATTATGGCATTTATGATAACAATTGAAAACAATCTGAGTGTGAGCAGACTTATATTACAGTGTTTGTATCTTGGTTGTTTTTTTTATAAAATAAACCATTTAAAATTAACAGAGAAATGAAAGGTATTTACAATTAGCAATTGCCATATGCGGTGTATTTTTCCAGTGTCTTATTTTCTTTCTGATTGGCATGGGTACAAGGATTCTTCTGGAATATGCATTACATAAATTCTGACCCACAAGAACATGACTAATCTAATTGCAGGAGGAAGAGGACCATTTGCTAATAATCTCACTAGAGTTCTGCACTAAACGATTGGATCAGAGAGCAATTGATGCCCCCTAGAAAACTTTGAAAAATGTTCTAGTTAAGAACAACTTTGTCCATGTCATATAGCTTCTGTTTTTATCTCCATCATTTTTATTTTTTATGACATTCAGATGAAATTTTCATCTCTTTTGCTTGGGGCTTCATGCAATCCTGCTTATTCCTTACCTGGAATCCTGAGCTCATGTGACAGGACCATATGCCAAATTGGATATCATTGAAATCTTCGTGCAAAGCCCCAGTCTCCAACTACCTCCATACAGAGCAAAAAAAGGAAATAAAGGAAAATAATTGGTCTTCAGAGCATGAATACCTTTACTTATAAATTATTATTAAATAGATTGAGATAAATGTGAAATCATCAGTCCTGTAAAACTTGGAAATAGACAAGCTCTTAAAGATGTATTTCTATTCTTCAGATTTGGATGTTATAAGCAATAAATCACTATCTACGCATGCAGCCTTTTGAGTTCCTAAAAAAATCACTGCAGAATTACAAATATTGAATTTCTGACATGGATATAGTTGCAGCCTCATTCACCTCTCCCTTATCTATTCCACGGGAGGAGTAGAATTACTATAAATCTTAGAAGTGAGTTGTTGGCCTGTCAACGGAAATTTCAACGTGACTGGTTATTCCTGTAATACTGGGAACTATGCCACTGGTATTTCTTAGCAGAAACCTTTGTCATGCATCATTTTCTGGTGTACAAACTACTCCAAAGCTTAAATTACAATACTCTCTACTATACTGGAAAAAATTTTTTTTATGTATTAAAAAGTAAGGATGTTATTTAGAGGACTAAGGGAAACCTGAACAAAAACAAGGCATTTTTTATCACCTCATATGTATATGAAAGCCAGATAATAAACAAGGAATATCAGAGATGAATCAATGCATTTGAATTAGGATGTTGGCAAAGAGTAGTGAAAGAATCATGAACTACCAGATGAACAAATAAATCTGTCTTGAAGGAGGTTATCCAGAATGTTCCTTAGGAGTAAGAAAGGCAAAGCTTCATTTCCCATAATTTGGACATGTTATCAGAAGGTATCAGTCCTTGGGAAAGGGTAAGTGACAAATAGGAAGACTCTTGACCAGAGAGATGGATCCAGTAGCTGACAACATTGGCTCAAACATAACAGCAATTGTTGGCAGCATTTTGTTCTGTTATAAACCGGCACACTAGGACTGGGAAGGGACTCAAGGGTACTTACCAACAACAAATATGATGGCAACCCCAGTGTGGAGAGCCAAAAATAATGAGTGAGGCTTAGATCAGGAGGACTTTGTTTATGGGGCTAAGTTCTGGGCAGATAAATATCAGGAAAACATTCCAATTAAATGTAGCACCATCCACAAATTTGAAATGCATTAATGCCGTGGCTTGTGTTTACTGTGATGCGAGGAGCCATGTCACTGGTATTTGACATGCCAGCAGGGTCACCCAAAGTGAACAGGTTTCACAGGTTCTTCCAGGGACTAAGAAGAGACAACAAAGAAGGACACAACTCCTCAATTAGGAAGAAGAAGCAACTGAAAACTTTTTCCCCACATCTTCAAAACACTCAGATACTGAAGGTCTAATGTATAGAAGCAGAGATTGTAGGAGGTAGTGGTGGAGAATGGACACCATGGGTCTTGGAGTGGAGTTGACCACAGTGACATGAGTCTGGTAAAATCTGTGGGGGTGGAGTGTTCGGTGTCATCATTTGCTGATGGGGCACGACACAAGGGAAGGAGGAACCCTTGCAAAATATGCTTATAATTAGAACTTGAAATGTGTGAAAATTGGAAATGTTAAAAAATAGCACTCATACTCAAAGTAAAACTCATTACCTAGGCATTGTTGAGTGGCAATGGACTGGCACCGGCCATTTTCAATCATGATTTACTATGCCAGGAATGGACAATCAAGAGGAATGGTATTGTATTCATTGTCAAAAAGGACATTAAAAAATCCATCATGACTTACAGTGCTACCTATAGGATTATATCTATCCACCTTGAAGAAATTCTAATAAATACAACTATTATTCAGATGTATGGACCAACAGCTAAAGTTAGTAATTGAGATATTGAAGGATTACACCAACTTCAGTTGGAAACTCATCAAACGTGCAATCAAAATGCTTTGATAATGATTGACAATTGGAAGGCAAAAATTAAAAAACAAAGGAAGGACCAGTAATTGGAAAATATGGACTTGGTGGTAGAAATGAAGCTGACAGAATTTTGAAAAACAAATTTTGCAAAACCAACTTAATAGAATTTTTCAAAAGCAATGACTTGCTCATAGGAAATACTGATTTTCAACAACACAAAAGGCAATCACACACATAACCTTATCTAAGTGGAAACACAGAAATCAAATCGACTACATCTGTGGGAAGAGACCATGGAAAAGCTCTAAATCAGCAGCTAAAAGTAGACCTGGGGATGACTGTTGAACAGACTAGCAATTGCCCAGGTGAAAGTTCAGATTGAGTCTGAAGAAAACTAAAGTCTAGGAGAACCAAAACAGAACCTTAAGTTTATCCCATCAGAATTTCATGAACAACTCAAACACAGGTGTGATGCATTGGACATTAATGAGAGAACACCTCATGAGCTGTGGGAGGGTGTGTTGTCTGCATAAACTAGGAAAACAAATCCACAGAAACATATGTATAAGAGCGAGTTTTATATAAAGGGTAAGTGTACATTAGGAAATCATGCCAACTCAGTG
The DNA here is from genome assembly GCF_050624435.1 of Tenrec ecaudatus. Classification (NCBI taxonomy): domain Eukaryota; kingdom Metazoa; phylum Chordata; class Mammalia; order Afrosoricida; family Tenrecidae; genus Tenrec; species Tenrec ecaudatus. The sequence continues at coordinate 110,750,936 of NC_134540.1, read as the reverse complement.
TTTCCCAAGCCAATAAGTCCAACATTAGCCCATATCCAACAACAATCTTCAAAGGCCTCCTCAATCTCACAAAACACATGCAATGACGCTGACTGCAGGAGGAAAGCCGAATCAGAGAGCATGTAAGTATCTCAGCGCTGGCAGGGGTCTCCACGCGGCTACTCACCCAGGGCTCCAGGGTAGGTCCAGATGGCTTCTCCTTAGGGATGTTTCACAGGAAGTGAGCTTTGCCTGCTGAAGCAGGGAACTGGCTAAGGCAGCTGTACCCTGATCCAACCATCAGAAAGCAAGAGACCCGAAAACTAGTAAGGCAAGGCTTACCAAGCCACTTATCTCTCAGTCCTTCAATTGATCCCACATGTGTTTATTGGCCAGGTAGGCACAATAAACCTTAACTATCTCAGAGGACATCAAGGACACCATTGATGAAGAAAACAAAAGGTCTTTAAAAAGACAGCAAAGGCAAAGAAAGATCAAAGTGGTTGTCAGAAGAGAATCTGAAACTTGCTCTTAATCATACAGTGTCTTATGCAGATGGAATGGATGATAAATTTAAAGATCTGAATAGAGTATTTCAAAGGGCAGCTTGAGAAGACCGAGCCCTATACTACAATGTCATGTACAAAGACTTAGAATTGGAAAAACCAAAATTAAAGAACACACTTGGCATAACTTAAACTGAAAGAATGCAAGAAAAAAATTCAAGCTTCAAGTTGCAAACTTGAAAGATTCGAAGGGGAAAATACTGACTGACACAAGAAACATGAAAATAATACACAGAGTAAACGTACCCCCCAAACTATGGTAGTTGACAGTCCACCACTTGGCGAAGTAGCGTAACAACAAGAACCAATGGTGCTCAAGGAAGTTCAACTACACGGAAAGCATTAGGCCGAAGCAAGGCTCCCGGAATTGATGGATTACCCGTTGAAATGTTTGAAGCTCTCACTCATTTATGGTAGGAAATTTGGGAGGCGGTTACTTGACCAGCTGCCTGGAAGAGATCCAGATTTGTACCCATTTCAAAATAAGGTGCAGCAACCCAAAGTTCAAACTATGTCACAGACACCACATGTCAGTAACATTTTCCTGCCGATCATCCAGTAATGGTTGCAGCAGTACCTGGACAGGGAGCTGCCAGAGGTGCAGGCTGGATTCAGAAGAGGACATGGACAAGAACTATAATAGTTGATGGCAGGTGGGTGTTGGCTGAAAGCAGAGAATATCAGAAAGATGTTAACTTGCCTTTTTGTTTTGTTTTGATGTTCACTAGGCTAAGGCGTTCCACTGTGTGTATCATAACAAACTGCAGATAACCTTGAGGAGAGTGGGGATTCCAGAAACACTTTATTGTGTTTACACGGACCTTGCACTTGGCTCAAGAGGCAGTTTTGCAAAGGTAACAAAGGAATAGCACCTAGTTCACAATCAGGAAAGGTGTGTGTCAAGGTTCTATTCTCTCAGTATAGCTCTTTACTCTGTACGCAGAGCAAAGCATCAGAGAAGCTGGGCTGTCTGGAGAGGAATTTGGCATGCCGTGTGGAGGGAGGCATTTTAACAACCCTGCTTGTTGAGAGGGAGGGAGATTTTAAGCACTTCTTGATGGCCCTCAATGATTGCAGCCTTCCATATGGATTGCAACTCAATGTAAAGTGAACCAAAATCCTCACAACTGGGCTCGTAGGTAACATCCTAATAAATCGAGAAAAGATTGAAGTTGTCAAAGACTCCACTTTGCTTGAATCCACAACCAAGGCTCTTGGAAGTACCACTCATGAGATAAAAAAACCCCAAAAAACAACAACTGATTTTATTGGGTAAATCTGCTGCACAAGGCCTCTTTAATGTATTTAAAAGCAAGGATATTGCTTTGAGGATTAGGTGTACCTGGTCCAATTATGATATTTTCAATTGCACCATATGCACGTTAAAGTTGCACATTGAATTAGCAAGACTAAAGAAAATCGATGCGTTTGAATTATGGAACTGGCAAAACTATTCAAAGCACCATAGACTTCCAAAAGAACAAGCAAATCTGTATTGGAAGAACTATGGCCAGCATGCTCCTTAGAGGCAAGGATGGTGACACTTTGCCTTATATACTTTAGACATGTTGTCAGCAGAGCCAAGTCCCCGGGGAAAGACATCCTGCTTGGTAGAATAGCATGGCCGCAAAAAAGAGGAACTTCGCAAAGGGATTAACACAGTGGTTGCAACACAAGGTGAAAACAGAATAAAATTGAGGCTGGCACAAGGCCAGGCAGTATCTCATTCTGTTTGAGATAAGGTGTCTATAAGTTGGACCTGACTTGTGGCACCTAAAAATGGAATTTGGAATTTTGTTATGCCTTTTGGGAAACTGAGCAGGTCATGGTTTCAGAAACATTAAAAAAATCCAATTAACATCATCAACATCAATAATGAACAGTACTGAGCATCTACTGTGTGTAAAAATTAAGATGTATCTAGGGACTTTGAATTCATGTACAATGTGATTTCTATCTGCAAGCTTAAAGTTTAGCTCAGAAAAACACTCATAGCCTACTCAAATTCCATGATGAATTAATTTGACTGACCTGTGGGCCCCTGCCCCACCTCCAGAGTTTCTGTTCCTGCCAGAGGCCACGTCCTTCCCATGTGCTCCAGATCCCATACCCTGTTTTCTTTTCTCCTGTGCTTAATGGTTTTTATTCCTGGATCATGCGTATCAGTATGCACTCATACTCTTTTATACTGAAACATATCTTCTTCGAGCTCATATTCCTTTCCAGCCACCATTCAAATTCTCTTGCTCCTTTTACACAACCTTATTTTTTGTTTATTTATTTGTCTATCTATTTATTTATTTTTAATCATTTTATTAGGGGCTCATACAAATCTTATCACAATCCATTCATACATCAATTGTGTAAAGCGCATTTGTACATTCATTGCCCTCATCATTCTCAAAACATTTGCTCTCCACCTAAGCCCCTGGCATCGGCTCCTCATTTTTCCCCATTCCCTCCCCACTCCCTACAAACTTGTTAGTAACAGGCTGTAGACACTGTCTCCACCTCCTTCTTAGTCATTCTCCCCTGAGCACACATACACCATGCTTCCTCCCAGCTCCATACATCATTGAAGTGGCTCTTCTCGGGTCATGAATGAGCTTCAGCATGCTAAACCTAGTGGACACATAGTTTTCATCACAGCTGACTCCTACTTTTTTCTTGAAAAATGGTCTTTTGTTTCCAGTGTTACGCTTCAAATTCCTCTTATTTCTTTTTTTCCTACCATAGTGGATTTTAAGGTGTTTCTTTTTCTCCTTGACTAGATTCCACCCCCCCTCCCTATGCAATTTGATTCTGGAAACTCTATTATACTTTTCCCCAAAAAACCATTTTATTGGGAGCTAATGCAGATAACAAATTGTTTCATAGTTCAATCACATAAATCAATATCATAGAATTGCTACCACTATCAGTTTCAAAACATTCACTTCCTTCTCGAACTTCTTGATATCAGCTCCTGTTTATTCCCCACCCCAGCCTTATTCCAACACCAGACCACCAGGAACTCTTATTCTATTTGCTGTCTCTATAGTTTCATCAATCCTACGTTTCACACACTTAAAAAGAGAAAATATATAACAAAAGTTCAAGAGGGTTACCCCCAATGACAAAATGCATCTGAGGGAAACCCCAATCAAAAAAAAAAAAACATACACAGAAAATGTTGAAAACCCAATCAGACCCAACATGCATCAGAGAGTGGATCAACAGACAAGATCTTAACCATTCAAGTTTGTTTTATCATTTTTATCTCCTGTAATCATCTCGGTAATGCACTTTGCTTAGTAACCAGTTTCTCCCCATCCCTCTATTATGGATAGAGGAAAATCACCTCTTATTTCTTATGTAGAACTCAGAAATGTATTTTGGGCTTCCACTGTAAACTAGAATCACAATCAGGTTTTGATACTGTTTCCTCCTTTAGCTTCAGATTATATGATCTTCAATCCTTTGGTCCCTGATGTTGGTGTGCTTCATCCATGGGAACGTAGTCCACATCTCACTTGGATGGCTGGTATTTATTCTCTAAGAAGCGCTGATGGTACTGGTGTCATTATTTTCACAGCCTACTGTGAAACAGGCCACAGATTACTTACAGGTAAGTACCCAGGTGTTAATGGAATCCCAATTGAAATGTTTCAACAAGCTGAAGAAGTACTGGAAGCACTCACTAGGCTATACCAAGAAATCTGGAAGACAGCTGCCTGACCAATTAACAGTAAAATATTCATATTTATGCCCAGTCCATAAAAAGGAGACCCCAAAGAATTAAAAAAAATACCAAGTGATATCAATAATACTGCATGTAAGTAAAATATGGCAAAAATCATTCAATAACACTTGAAGCAGTGCATTGTCAAGGAGTTGTCAGAAAGTCAAGCTGGATTCAGAAGAGGATGTGGACAGGGGGTATCATGGTTGATGTCCGATGGATCTTAGCTGAAAGCAGAGTATACCAGAAAGATGTATACTTTTGTTTCATTTCCTATGCAAAGTTCTTTGACTGAGGATTATAACAAACCATGGTTAACATAGACAAGAATGGGAATTACAAAAATGTCCATTGTGTTTATGTGAAACCTGTCTATACACAAACAAGTAGGGGTAGGCTTAAAATCAGGAAAGGTAAACTTTAGAATTGTATACTTTCACCCTACTTATTCAATTTATATACTGAACAAAAAATCTGAGAAGCTGTACTATGTGAAGAATAACATGGCATCGGGATTTGAAGAAGGCTCCTCATCAGCCTGAACTACACAAATGACATAATGGTGGGTGATAGACATTGACTTGAAGCACATGCTGATGGAGATCTCAGGCTGTAGCTTTCAATATGAATTCCTATTCAATATAAAAGTAAACACAAAAGAGAACTACACATGCAGGGTAGGGAGGAGGAGGAGTGGTTAATGGGATACTGTATTGATTTGGTTTGATGAGATGGGTTGTGCAAGTATGTAATATGTTTTCCTTTCTCACTGTCATATTTTACAAACAAGAAAATAATTGAAATACATATATATGAATAAATAAAAATAAAGCCAAGCTTTAAAAAAAACCCAGATTCCTTATCCAGGAGATATAAACACTATAAAAAGGAGTCAATTCTGAAATGGCCTTGAACTCTTTTGTGACATGAGATCCTTCCAAGCAATGAAAAACTCGAAAGAAAACCAAAATGCTCACAACCAGCCAAAGACAGCATCGTGGTAGAGAAAATATTTAAGTTGTCAAAGATTTGATTTTGCTTAGAACCACAGTCAAAGCTCATAGAAGCAGTAGTCAAGAAATCAAATCACACAGTGTTGTGGGAAGATTTGTTTCACAAGACCTGTTTAAAGCACTGAAGAACAAAGATGTCACTTTGAGGCTTATGGTTTTTTGAGCTGCCTGAAGTGACAGGTGGACACTGAATAAAGAAGGTTTTGGCAGAATTGATACATTTGACTTCTGTTGTCGAATAAGATTGAAAGTCCCCTGGGCTGCCCGAAGCACAAACAAATCTGTCTAGAAAGCAATTTAACCAGAAATCCCTTAAGTGAGAATGGTGCAACTTCGTCTTGCTGACTTTGGACATCCTATTAGTCTAGGTAACCTAGACTAACAAATCCATGAAAACTCATATATGTATGAGAGAGTTTGATATATAGGGTAAGTGTACATCCAAAAAAGCATCCCAACCCAGTCCAGTCAAAGCCCATAAGTCCAACTTAGTCCATATGTCCGACACAGATCTACAAAGTCCTCCTCAAACTCACAAACCACACACAATGACACTGAATGCAGGAGGATCACAGGCCAGTGAATACAGAGTCTTGGAATCCAGTGGTGGTGTCAGCATCTCAGTGCTGGCAGGGGCTCCACGCGGCTGCTCCAGCACCCAGGGTTGCATCAGAGTAGGTCCATGCGGCTTCTCCTCAGATGCCTTGCAGGAAGTGAGCCTTGCCAGCTGAAGCAGGGAATCGGTTAAGGCAGCTGCACCCTGGTCTGGCCATCAGAGAGCAAGAGATCCAAGAACCAGGAAGGTGAGGGTCACTGTGTCATTTGTCCCTCTGCCCTTCAATTAATCCCACATGTGTTTATCAGTCAAGTTGACACAAAAAACCTTAACTCGCTCAGACATGTTCTCAGAAGAGTCCAGTCACTGGAAAAGGACATTCTCTTGGTAAAGTGGGGGGCTGTCAAGGAGATGGTATTGACACAGTGGCTGCTGCAGTCTGTTCAAATATGACAATTCTCAGGATTGTGCAGCACCTAGCAGTGTTTGATTTTGTTGTGAATAGGGTTGCTGTGAGTCAGAGCCAACTCAAGGACACCTAAGAACAACAACAAATTGAAACTATAGCGGTTCAAATCCACCCAGTGACTCTGCAAAAGAGGAGCCTGTTGATCTGCTTTCTTAAAGATTACAGGCAAGAAAATCCCGTGGGACAGGCTTACACTACTGTCTGGATCTACTCTGAGATAAACTGGATGGCACCCACATGAGCGTTTATTCTCGTTCTGGAAGTTTTGAATAGCCAAAGGTTTTGAGTAATTTTGTATCTCTAATCCTGACCCTAAAAATAGAAAATCTGCCGCCCCCATTTATTTCCAAACCAATATTCCAACATCCAACTTGTCATTGCCACTTGATTATCTAATACACTACTGACAATTTTAATGAACTATATAATAAAACTTTTGAGTTTCCTGTATTTTAAGTCATGTAAGGCTGACATTCCTTAAAGCTCTCCAATGTCATTTTGATCTTAGCTTAAATGCCACCTCTCTACCAAGGCAGTTCCTGATCACCTACTTTAAAGTAGCCCTGAGTCCATCACAATGTCCTCCCTTATTGTCATCTTGCATTTTCCAACCGCCAATGAGTTCCTGCTTGCTGTGTGTGTAAGCTCCATGAACGATGGGCACGTGTTTATGCATTGCCGTAGTCTCCGGGACCTGCCGAGTTCTTGGCACATAATCCATGTCTGTTTAGTTGCTGCTACTAGTAGACTATTTTTTAAGGTCAATGCTTATGCAACACAAATAATTCAGATAGGTTTTCATTTTGTTTTATTATTAATTTATTGATATATTTTTCAAATCATTTTATTAGGAGTCTATCCAGACATTCTACCATTCCATAGTTCAAGCTTATCAAGCAATGCTGTATAAGCTTTCAATATCAGTTTCAAAATATTTTCTTCCTTCTTGAACTCCTTGAAATCAGCTCCCCTTCCCCCCACCTCCTCTGCCTTACTCACCCGGAAACCCTATTCTATTTGTCTCTGTGGATCCACCTGTCTTGGGTTTCATATACCAAAAAACATTGAAAAAAAAACATAACCTAGAGTCAGGAAGTCTACAAACTATGACAAAATACAACAGAGATAAACCTCAATATGAAAATGGCCCCACACAATATTTAAAACCAGATCAAGCCCAAAGAGTCTCCGAAGGGAGCTCAAGTGACAAAGTTTTAAGTGCTTGAGTCGATTTATCATTTTAATCTACCACAGTCATCTCTCCAGTGCACCCTGTCTGACAACCACTTTATTCTCACCCCTAAGTTGCACTGGGCGCTTACTTTCCGTGTAGATCCCGATCGTGGATCTTGGGATTCAACTGCCATCTACAGTCTTCTGCACACCGGAACCTCACAATGTCAGCGCTGCTACTACTCTCCCTTCGGAGTCGGGTACTATAATGTACAAAGCTTGTGTCACATATGCCGTTGTGCTCCTTCCACGTGGACTTAGCTGACATCCCACCTAGATGACTGGCCGCTTGGTTGAAAACAAGCCTTTAAGATCCCAGGCGCTATTCTAACTGATAGCTGGGCACTATCCAATTTCTTTGCCGCATTTTGCTATAGCACCCATATCTTCTGTGTTTCTTTTTTCTTTCAGGAGGGCGATGTCCTAACTTTCCATTTGCTTACATAAAACATCTTCAGTGTATGGCATTGGTCATTACAACCAAAGAGCACATACCAGATAATTGGGGGGGGGGGGGGGGTGCAGCCATACATAAAGTCTCCATTTCAGAAAATTCTATTTATCTGAGAATTCTCCTTCTTGAATTATATAATCAAGAACATCACCAATACAAAGTACAGTTACTTTACAAGATCTAATGTAAAGGTACCAAAAGAGGACTTCTGCTAAAGCAGTGGTTTTCAACCTTCCTAATGCCGCGACCCTTTAATACATTTCCTCATGTTGTGGTGACCCCCCCAACCATAAAATTATTTTTGTTGCTATTTCATAACCATAATTTTGTTACTGTTGTGAACTGGGTGACCCTTGTGTAAAGGTTGTTTAACCCTCAAAGGGGTCGCGACCCACAGGTTGAGAACCGCTGTCTAAAGAAACAAATGTAAGTCATTTTCAAAGGGAGCCTCAAAAGACTTCCCTTGCATATTTAGAGCAGACATGAAGGAGATGATCATTATTACCTTATCCTAAATGCAGGTATAGCCACAGTACATTACAATTAGGATATTTCTCTCTACCCTCAGCATTGGTGTTTACCGAATTGCCATCAAGTTCTTTTTGATACATAATGACCCCAGGCTGTTGACCCTAAACTTTTTCATGGCTGACTTTCCAGAAGTATATTTCTGGTCCTTTCTTCCAAGGAGCCTCTGGGTGGACTTGAACCACCAACTTTTTTTTGTTAACAGCTCTATGCTGAAAGTTTGTACACCCCCCCACCCCCGGGATTCCCACCCAGGGAGTACGGTTGGCTTAATGAGAACTGCTTTCAAGGAATTTTCTGTCTTAGCTTCACTTTGTCATCTTTTCTGTTTCAGTTTCTACTTAGCCTCCTGAAGTTCTAGTTTAAGATTTCCAAGTTATTTTCTAAAGTGTCTGCTTCTCAAGCAAACACAAACTCAATCTCAGTGCATGCCACAATGTGATCACTGATCCCAGCAACCAAACACAGCCATTGCTCAGCCAAACACAGCCATACTACATCTTTGTCTTCCTCCAGCAAATGACCCAGGGTGTAGCAGGTCAGGTGCGTCTTTAGCATTTGTGCTGCTACATTTGTCTGTCTGTATAAATTCTTCGCAACTCCCTGCCCTTCTTCATTGTTTTCAGAACCTTGATTCTCCTTGCTTTCCTCATCAGCCAAATGTGTTTAAGGATGAAACTATTAGAAATAATATTGGTGAATTAATGTCATGGGAGTGGCTGCTGGCAGCTCATCAATTTTTGATATGCCACTCAGACAAATGAAACAGAAGCCACCCAGAACAAGGGGACCTTTTGACACTTCAAAGGGAACCCCTATGGGTGGCTTCCTCTTGAAGCTACACTAAACTGGCTCCATCTCCTCAGCTGGAAGCTGCCAATGTCTCATTAACCCCTAAAAAGGCCCGGCATGAGCTTTCCTTTTCAGCTATAATTATGCCGTGCTCTCCTGTTAGGCTGTTCTGAATCGCAACACTGTCACTAGCACATTATAAACATCCACCCTAATTGAAAAGCAGATTAGACTCTAGTGTTAATTAGCCAAAAAGCCCGCCCACTTGCATGCATTATGATTGCCTCTTAAATACTGAGGATGTTGAAATCCCTCAGAAAGACAAGGCAGACTTAATTGCAATAACCTGCAAATTAAGTTTAATTTACTTTAAATTTACCGGTTTAGCAGGCTCATTTGATGGTGTTAATGTTCTAGCAAATTAATTATCTGAATTAGTCATGCCTGGTGGAGTTTTGCAGCAGAATACATTGTACAGTGGTCTATTAATAACAGACAAACAGGGCAGGATTAATGAGAAGATTATGCTCGGGTTCTTTTTTTTAATATCTTGCATGAATTCAAATATAATCACCAAAGTGCAAATACAGACACAAAATATAAACAAACTGAGATTTATTATGCTCCATGGCATGCCATCTAGGAGAAACAGTGAAACACGCCCAGGAAACACCAGGCAGTAAGAGTCCTCTCCTGAACACTTCTGTGAATCGCTCCTCGCCACACACTGCTCCCTGTCAGCAAGCATATGTGAAGCCTGTGGCCAGCCGCTGAGCGCCGTAGAAAGGCTGTGCATGGTAGAGGTGGGACTAGTATATTATTTAGAGGCTGCTTCCTCTCTGTTAACACGTGCCCTGCTAGTCCTTTAAAACGCTCTAAGAACCCTTTGGGAGTCTACTTGTAACCATGTTTGTTTGTTTGTTAAGCCAGATCAGGATCGAGCACAATGATTACTGTGCCACTCTTCTTCATTTTGTTTCATTAAACACAATCCCCTAGTTGTCCGTGAGAAGGTTGGGTAGAATATTTAGAAGGATGAGGATGTGGAGGTTGTGGGAAATGCTGAAGTATTAACACATTTTGAGAACCTTCCAGATGTCCTTCTATAAGAACAAAAATTGCATTTGATTCCTCTTGGAATAAGGGCCCGGTGGCCGCAAAGGGGAGGCATCAGTTCTTGGAGAAAATCATGGTTGGTTAAGTAGAGTGTCAGGGTACCAGCCCGAACACATCATCATGGGTCTGGTAGGTGCAATGTACAGCGATAATAAGGAAAGATTATAGTAAAGTCACAGAGAGCATGAGAGATAGAAGAGAGATTGAAATAATGGAGTCAGACACATTTCATGGTAGCATGCTCACTTCAGCCTCACTTGGTGGTCCACGTGGAGAGAGACCTCTTTATTGCTAACCAAGGCTTTTAGATTTTCTAGGGATGCTCAAGCCCCTTAATTACAGGTGAAGACACATGTCACAGGAAAGGGTTGTGCTATAGGTAATACAGTAATGGCAAGGGGGGTGATCTAGGGGCATCTACACAATAGAAGGAGGATGGATTGGGGGTATACATGTGACAAGATGGGAGGACCCTGGATTCAGGATGGCAGCCTAACTTTGGATGTCACTGAGTGGGTTTGACCTGTTCTCTGGATCTCCATAGAAACCATTATCAGTAGGGTGTAAACCCCACCTACAGGGACCAACCTAATAGTAGCAAGCCTTTAGGGAAAAGTAGCCCATTGTCCTTAACAGCAGGGAGTGGGCCCTACCTGTGTTGGGCCCAGACAGTAGTCTGGCAACTGCCTGCTTTCAGGGGGGATGTCTCTAAGCATCTGACCTCCCACCATGTGCTAGCAAATAGTCTCTAATGTTTGACATGTCTTTGGGAGATAAAAAGCTGGGGAAACGTCTCTTTAAAATCCCACAGTCCAGGGTCCATGAAAAGAAGGTGCTCACAGCAGTAGCCTGTCACAATGGCTGCAGCAGCAGCACCATTGTCAGAATGGAGGAGGCACTGGAAGGGCTTCATTCTCTTACCCACAGGATCACTAGGTGGCAGAACTGACTGGATGGCACCTTACAGCGGTAACAGTGTTCCTCTTGGTATGGCTAGGTCTTAGACTAAGGTCTGAAACACAGCCTTGTGGGAGATTGAGTCCATTTAATTCCAACGCCTTGCGACCCATTGGACAGAGTAAAACTGCCCTGTTGAGTGTCCTGAACTCTAATCCTTCTGGGAGTGTATTACAGGTCTCTCCTTCTGAAGAATGACTGGCAGCTTCCATCAGCTGACCTTTCCGTTACCAGCTGAAGGCTTAACCACAAGTCTACCAGGGCTTCTTCTGGAGCACAATAGGCCCTTCAAAGACATTTAATCTTTTCTTTTACTTCCTTTTTTTGAGAGGATGAAATATCTAATCCGCTTAGTGGCAAATTCACAAGAAGGATTCCTGGAGGAAAGATAGTGCTCAGTTTCACACGGATCAAACATGGAAAGTCTCAGAAAATTCTGCCAAGGCGTGAGGTATTATAAAGAGTTAGGCTTTGCCCATTTGGTTCTGAAGAGGTCCAACACAGCCTAGGTCTTCGCCAACAACAGCAACAAGAAATTGCCTCTGGGTGTCTAACAAATAATCTTTGACTGGCTCAAATTGAATATGGACATGCAGTGATTGACTTCAACATGCCAGATTATTGATTGGGCTGTGGATGCTTAAGCCATCATTTTCCTGGAGCAGTCTCTGCTTTTGTCTTGATCCTGTCCACAGCTGTCGCACGGTGGTGAGCCATTGAACGTGCTCACAATTTGCATCCCTCTTGCATTCATGTTTCCCTGCTTAAAATAGAAGCACCACCACTTGAAAGAAATCTGTTTATTATCATGACTTTTTAAATATCTCACTAAAAGTCAAAGGTTTATATGTAGTTGGGAATCAGGGGAGGCGTGCAGAAATAGAAATTTCATCAAGCATGGGGCAGGTTTAATTTTAAAGAAAATAATGAGAGTAAAAATGGTTGCAATATGTGTTTTGTATTGTGTCAATATATCACACAGCTCCTTTCTGGAACCAGATTTGCTGCTAGGGTTGTCGAGTGTTTTGTTGGTTTTGTTGTTCTCTGTTGAATTATAATTTGCAGCAGTAAATGAAACTGGCACAAAAGAAGGTGTTATTAAAATTGGGCAGGAAAAGGACAACAATGACATAATTCCACTTTAAAGGCCAATATGTGTATGGTTGAAATGACTTTGGTTGGAACCCATCGGGAATAGAAAATGCACCATAAAGAAAATGGATTTCAATGAAACATAAACAAAAGGCAAATGACTAATATATGTACATATAACATGTGTTGTATTCATTGCATACTATGGTGACAGAATTGTTTATTTCATTTATAATTTATACAGCAAAACCTTATTAAATGTGTAACTAGTTTGCCAGATGATAATATACGTAGGAGATTAGGCTTCCATTACAGAATGCCATTAACAACAAAAGATTTTCATTTGTGGGTTAATTTTTCTCCCAGTCAGTGATTTTCTGCAGTGTATATAATCCTGCCTCTTTTCAGTCACAGTGACAAACAGGTAAGGGGAAGAAAGCAGTGTAATTCTGGGGGAGAAAAGTATCTATTATTCAAAATAAAAGTGCCCTAGAAGTGCCCTAGAACATCTGTCTCCAGATCATACCCAATCCTCACTTATCAACCTGGTTAGGTTTCAAATGCCAGGCCGTTAAGCAAAATTGGTAGTTTACAATCGTCAGGAGCTTCACCCTTGCTCCAACACTGGTGTCCCCCAACTCCCTGTCACTTACTCTGCATCTGGTATGGGCATCTAAGTGGGCCTTTTTCTGCCTTACACTTTTCCCACCACTGTGGAGCTCATGGAAGACTGGGTAATGGTGGTGGTTGAGTATTAAGCAGGGACCCTAACCATCCTCTGTTTTCCATCTCCCTCAACCTATGCAGGTCACTTGCCCTCTCTCCACCTCCTCCCTTCTGCCTTAAGAAGTCCCTTTCACATTCCCCTTCCATATATATCCACCAATCACATTCCCCTCCCATATATATCCACCAATCGCCCAACACCATTTGGTCCTTGACTTATCACCTCTTGCTCAACTGCAACATTGCATAGCTCTATGCCACCTGGGTGGCTGGATCTAGGTGTTTGGGATGAACAAGAGAGGCGTTGTGTGGCCAAGAGGCAACTGATCTTTCTGTGGTCCGGTCCACACTGAGGCTTCCACTTGATCATTTGGGATGGCCTGTGAAAGGTACCCTAAGCCTGTCTGCAGTCCTGTTGAGAGTCTATACACCAGAAGCTTTGCCGGAGAAAAATATTTAAAGTTGTTGTGTTGGATAATGAGACAGTTGGTCATAAGGAGTAGGTGTATCTGTAAGGCAAGTAATGAGTGTGTATACACTTCAAGGTGATTCCCGAGATTTTAGAAAACCTCCTCTCGGGCACCCCAAATCCTCGTGCACCAGAGTCTGTGGCAAGACAATGACTGCTCCATAGAACGTTGGGACTCCGTGAGCAGTGTTCCAGAGGGACAGTTTCACTGTGTTGCCTTCCTTCTGATGGGCCATTATACCTGAGATTTAAGGCATTCCCGAAGCCAAGGTGGTATAGTGCAGAGTGCTTGCAGTTTGGGGGCGGGGGATAATAATTCTTCACAGGATATTAACTGGGCAGTACTTTTTTGTTTCCAATATAAATATTTTATCAATACTGTAATATGTTCCCCATCTCCTGTGTGAGATCTTCTTTTTTGTACACACCAGATGAATTTCATTCTCATTATTTACTTTCATTGACAATGAAGCAAAAGAAAGCCCACTTTTCCATCATGTAGTGTTATTTAATGCAGGCCAAATAATTTCAGAATGTCTGTAGCAATCTTATTTGGAGCCAGGAGAAGTGTACTGGTGAGGAGGGGTAGGTTGGGCGGAGCTGTGGGGTAGAAGTTGAGGTGCTGAAGAAATGCTTTTAAACAATAAAACGTATTTTACCTTCAAGCTCCCCGTCATCAGACTTCATTTGAAATAATGTATCCTGACAGTTCATAGCTGCGCTATAATCTGGGCGAAGCTTCTGCACTTGCAAACTAGTGTGATAAAACATGAAAATACTTTATTTGGTTAGAGTGGAAATAGGTGTTCAGTGTGTGAAGATACACAGAAACCCATTCCTCTCCAAATGAATGTACTGTGCAAATGTCTAGCTTGTGACCTCTACGTTGTCCACTTCATAAAACCCCTTCCAGTGAGAACTATGTCTTAGTGTATCAGCATTAGTGAGTGTTCTGAACCTGAAGCCAGATAAACTTGGATATTGAAACCAGCAGGTGAGGAAGTGAAATTTACTATTGTTGATTATAAGTGGAGAATGCAGAGAACACCTATTTATTCAGTTTTTACGTTTGGCCAGTGTTGTTGTTTATTTCCACTCGGTTTGATAATTGTTCAGGAAGGGATGTAACGCTTCAAGGGGAACTTCCACTGGTTACTGTAGTGTCAAAATAAAGAAAAGGGAAACCAGAAACAATAGAAGGAATGATGCTATTTCCTTGGATTAGAGCTCAATGTAGGCCGGGAATGTGTTGTTACTACTTTAAAAATGATTAAAAGGTGCCTGGATTCAATAAACAAATGTAGAGTCTAGAATCCAGGAGAGGCTACTACCGATCAGACTACATCTGCACTACTCTGCGCAATTCCAGGCCTGAGAAAACCAAAGAAACTAGATGCTTTTTAAAGAGGAAAAAGAGGTGATAATAAAACATGAAATTATGCTGAGAGAAAAAATGTTGAGGGAACTGAAGAAATTTCTCATTCAGAGCAGTTAAATTCGAGTGTAAGATGCTGTGGTAGTTACATAATGTGGTGTCAATTTGGGACTTGAGAGGATTGAGAGTGAAGGGGTGGAGTTTAGTCTGTCAATTGAATCTTAGCCAGTGAGGCTTCTATGTGGGCATGGCCTTCTCCTGAGAAGTCCGGGAAATCCTGTATTCCTTCTTGGAGGCGGGAAATACTATCTCTCTCTCTCTGCTCATTCCCTGAGAGACTCTACTGACAAGACACATGGCTCTATGCCAATGGCAGTGAGAGCCCTGGGACTGGAGAAGCCACGTGGAGCCCCCTGCCAACGCTAAGATGCTTACGACACCACTGGACCCCAAGACTTTCTTCCCACCGGCCTGTGATCGTACTGCATTCGGTGTCATTACAAGTGCTTCATGAATCTGAAGAGGATTTTACAGATTGGTATCGGACATATGGGCTAATATTGAACTGATGGGTTTGGACTGGACTGGGTGGGGATGCTTTCTGAGTGTACAATTACCCTTTATATTAAACTCTCTCTTATACACATGAGTTTTGATGGATTTGTTTCTCTAGTCCACCAGATGTCTAACCACTTGGAAGAAGACATTTCCTGAGGGCATTGCAGAACTCTTGTCTATGTTACTAAATTCTCACCATTGTCATAGTAATGTCTGATACTTGTTGACTGCTCTGGGGTTTCTATTATAAAAATATCATTTATTTACTTATTTTCCAAAACCACTTTATTAGGTGCTAATACAGATATCATAACATTCCATAGTTTAATCACACCCAAACAGTATTGTACAATTGCTACTACGATCAGTTTCAGAACATTCTCTTCCTTCTTGAACTCCTTTGTTATCAGATCCCCTTTGCCCCCACCCCTCATTGTACCCTGAAGGAACTCTTATTCTACTTGCTGTCTGTATAAGTTCATCAATCTTGGGTTTCATATACCGAAAAACAGAAAACCCTACAACCAAAATTCAAGAGGGCTATTTACCTCCAAGACAAATGTAACCCCCAATGACAAAATACAACAGAGATAAACCCCAATAAGATAAAAACAAAACAGAAAATGTTGTAAACCGGATTAGGTCTAAGATTGTAAATCATATAATCCAAAACATGAAGGAGGGAATAGCTATCAGAGTCTGAATTGTGAGTTCTCATTTACAGGGTTATCGATGACAGTGGAAGCTACATTTGGGAGTTTTACTCAGGAAATAAGCCTCTGGTGATTTTCCGTTGCCCATCATAGAGGGATGGGAAGAAACTGGTTACCAAACAGAGTGCATTGGAGGGTTGACTAAAGGAGATCAAAATGATAAACATTTCATTTAATTCATCCAGTATCTTAAAAATAATCTGAATAAGGTGTAGGCAACTCCAGGAAGTACTTTACCACTGAAGGGGAACCCCAAAGTAGACCCTGTAGAATGTCAGGAGAGAAGTGAGTAAGTGGTTTAGGTCCATTGATAACTAATGGGATGTGTAGGGTTGGAGCTACGTGTGTGTGTGTGTGTGTGTGTGTGTGTGTGCGCCTGTTTGTCATATTGTGATGGCTTGCATGCTCCTGGATGCTGGAAGCTATGTCACCAGCATTTCAAATACCAACAGGGTCACCCAAGGTGAACAGATTTCAGTGGAGCTTGCAGACTAAGAATAGATCATGAAAAAGGAATAGGCTTCCCTTCATTTCAGAGGGATTAGTCACTGAACAGCTTAAGAAACCATCTGGACCTGGATTTTTTGATGTTGATAGTTTTTTCTTTTTTTTTAATGACTATTTGTTCTCATGCTATAGGACTGTTAAGATTTTTTACAACATTCTGTGGTAATTTAGTTAAATGTATCCATTTCTTCAAAATTTTCAAGTTTGTTGGAATACAATGTTTTTCATAATATTGTGATTATATTTTTTATCTTATTTGGTTGTGTTGTGATATCAAGTGTTCCTTATTCTTCATATTTGTTTTTCCTCATTCTTTTCTTTCATTAGTTTGCCAGTAACAACCAACTTCGTGTCATTGAGTTTTTCTATATATATTGTTTTCTGATCCATTTATTTCAACCCTAATTTTCTTTAATAATTAAATCATTTTATTGGGGCCTCATACAACTCTTATCACAATCCACACATATATCCACGTGTCAAGCACTTTTGTACATTTGTTTCCCTCATCATTCTCAAAACATTTGCTTTCTACTTGAACCTTTGGTATCAGCTCCTCATTTTCCCTCCCTCCCAGCTTCCCCCTCCCTCATGAACTCTTGATAATTTATAAATTATTATTATTTTGCTATATCTTACACCATCCGACATCTCCCTTTACCTACTTCTCTGCTATATGACCCCCAGGGAGGTTATATGTAGATCCTTGTAATCTGTTCCCCCTTTCTCCCTCACCTTCTCTCCACCCTCCTCGTAATGCCACTCTCACCACTGGTCCTGAAGGTTCATCTGTCCTTGATTCCCTGTGTTTCCAGTTTCTATCTGTACCTGTGTACATCCTCTGGTCCAGCCAGATTTGTAAATTAGAATTGGTTCATGATAGTAAGGAGAGGAAGCATTCAAGAACCAGAGGAAAATTGTATGTTTCATCATTGCTACACTGCACCCTGACTAGCTGTCTCCTCCCTGCAATCCTTCTGCAAGAGGATGTCCAATTGCTCACAGATGGGCCCTGGGTCCCCACTCTGTACTCCCCTCATTCACAATACTATCTGATCCCTTCGACATCTCATGATCTCACAAGCTGGTGTGCTTCTTCCATGTGGGCTTTGTTTGATGGCTGCTTTTTATCTTCAAGTCTACAGTACACCAGACTTTGTATCTTTTGATAGCAGGGCGCCATCAGCTTTCATCACCACATTTGCTTATGCACCAGCTTTGTCTTCAGCAATCGTGTCTACCCTAATTTTTATTATTTATTTTTTTCTGGTGTCTGATCAGTTGTTTTGCTGCATTTTTGAATTGTTGTAGTTGAAATGATGACATGTTTGTTTTAATTCTTTCTGCCTTATTCATGTGTGCAGATATTGCTGTAAACTATCCTCCGAGTACTGCTTTTGCTGTTTTCTAAAGGTTTAGATATGTTGTATTTTTGTTCTCATTTGTTCCAAGGAATCTATTAATGTGTTGTGTACTTATTCAATTACTCAGTGGTTCTCGGGCAAAGCGTTGTTCAATTTCCACGCATTTGGTTTATTGGAGTTGATCATGCTATGGTTGATTTCTAATTTTATAGGATTAAGATCTGAAAAGATGGTTTGTATTCTCTCAATGTTTTAAAAGTTACTGATGCTTGGTTTATGATTTAACATGATCTATTCTAGAATAGCCTCCATTTGCACTAGAGAAGAAAGTGAAATGAATTTTTGTTGGGTCAAGTGTTCTATATATAAAATCGAGTTGATTGTGTTATTTAATATTTTTGTATCTTTGTTGTTTTTTTCTAGTTCATTGATCTTGAGTTGAAAGTGATGTGTTGATGTCTCCTAGTATTATTGTACTACGATCTATTTGTCCCTTAATTCCCATAAGAATTTGATTAATGTATTTTGATGGTCTCTCATTTGGTGCATATATAATAATTATGGTTATAGTTTGTTGTTCAATTAAAACTTTCATAATTATATAGCGATCTTCATTGTCTTTAATCATGTCATTAACTTTGATAGATATTTTGTTTGAGATGAATACTGCTACCCCAGTTTCCTTTTGACTGCATTAGCTTTATATATATATATATGGATTTTCTAGTTTATGCTTATCTTTACATTTAAGATATATTTCTTGTAAGCATCATTTAAAATATTCATGTTTTTACATCCATTCTGGTAGTCTTCTCCTTTTAACTGATGAGTTCAGTCCATTTACATTCAATATCATTATTGATAAATATCGTTTTCTTGATACCATTTTGTTACATGTCTTTTATAGTGTTACTGGTTTTAGTTTTCATGATGATTTTTCATGCTGCACTTCTGCTGTTTTGGGTTGTTTTCTTGCTAGTCTCTTTTCTTTTTTGATTTTATTGTTTGTCTTGCTTATATTGTTTTCATCTTGTTTGTTTTGCTGAAGTTTTATTATTTTTACTTTATTGATTATTTGCTTTTTGTGTTTTTTCCCAATTTCTAAGTAGTTGGTTGTATTTTGTGAGCTGTTTGATACCATCTCTGTTCAAATATTTATGATCTGTTCTGGTCCCTCTGCTGTTATCTACCTATCTATCTATTTATTTATTTATTTATTTATATCTTCACAGTAGAATGTTGTCTATGATTCTTTGTTTAATTTATTTAGTTCCCTTTCACTTTGAGTATTGCTTCAATAGAAGGTTTCCACCATAATAATTTCACTTGTAATTTTTTAGGTTGCTGTCTATTGTTCTAGACTTTCTGTCCATGAAATAACTTTCAATTGTTTTTTCAAGGTGATCATGTATTTATAAAATTCCTTTAGTTTTCCTTGTCTATAAATGTTTTTATTTTTTAATGTATTTATTTCTCCTTAATATTTAAATGATAATTTTCTGGATATAAGAATATTGGTTGACAATTTTTTTCTTTCTATATTTTAAATACATTACTCCATTGCCTTCTTACTTGAATGGTTTGTAGCTTATAAAAGCAAAATGTGGAACAATGCAGGAATTATTGAAAAAGATGTAAGGAATAAACAGAATCACTGTAGTAAAAAGAACTACTTGACAGTCCATAATTTCAAGTAGCAGCATATGATCAGGTATCAATGGTACTCAAGGAAGAAATCTAAACTGCACTGAGACATTAGCCAAAAGTAAGTGTGCAGGAATTGACAGAATACCGATTGAAAGGTTTCAACAAGCTGGTGAAGCACTGGAAGCACTGACTGGTCTATGCCAATAAATTTGGACCATAAATACTTGGAAAACAGATTGGAAAATATTAATATTTTTGCTCATTCCAAAATGAGGTGACCCATCAGAATATGGAAATGACAGAGCAATATCACTAATATCACATGCAAGTAAAATTTTGCTGAAATTATTAAATTATGCTTGGAGCAGAATATGGACAGAAAGCTGTCAGAAAGTCAAGCTGGCATCAGAGGATGGCATGGAATGAGTGATACTATTGCTGGTGTCAGATAGATCTTGTCTCAGGGTCAAGTGAACCATAAAGCATTTACTTGTGCTTTATTGACTATGTGTGGGTCATCACAATCTCAAGTTAATATTGAGAAGAATGGGAAATCCAGAATTCTTCATTGTGCTCATGTAAACTCTACACATGGACCAAGCGGCAGCTGTAGGAACAGAACAAGGGAATACTGTGTGGTTTGAAATCAGGAAAGGTGGGAGCTAGTGCTGTATGCATTCACTGGACTTAAACACTGTGTACTGAGCAGATATCCTCAGAAGGTGAACTATATGAAGAAGAACATAGATTCACAGTTGTAGGAGAGCTTATTAAGAACCTGCAATATGCTGATGACACAACCTTCCTTGCTGAAAACAAGAAGGACTTGAAGAACTTGCTAAGGAGATCAAGCCTTCAGTATAGATTCCAAATTAGTGTAAAGAATATAAAAATACTCACAACTGGATCGATAGACAACATCATGATAAATAGAGGAAAGATTGAAGTTGGCTTTCATCTTCCATCTTCAGTTTCATCTTGCTTGATTCCACAATCAATGCTCACAGAAGCAGTAGTCAGGAAATCAAATGATGCATTGGCAAGACCGCTTCATAAGACTTCTTTAAAGTGTTGAAGAACATGGTTGTCACATTGAGGACCATGTGGACATGACCCAAGCCATGGTACTTTTCACCTGCCTAGTGCATGGGAAAGTTGGGCATTGAATGAGGAAGACTGTAGAATAATGAATCCACTTGAATTATTGTACTGGTGAAGAATATCAAAAGTACTATAAACTGCCAAAAGAAAAAACATCTATCTTGGAAGATGTACAGCTGGAATGCTCCTTAGAAGCAAGGATGGGCCACTTTGTCTCATGCACTTTGAACATGAAACCAGTCCCTGGTGGGAGGGAGGGAAACCATCGTGCTTGGTATAGCAGAAGGGAAACAACCACAAAGAAAGGTCGTTGAGCAAATGGGTTGACACGGTGATTGTCCCAATAGGCACAAACAAAACAATAGTTGGATAGTGCAGGATTTTTTTCCTGTTGTGTGGAGAGCCCCTAGGAATTGAAACACCTTTCAACAATAAGGGTTGAGGCAAAGCTTTACAAAGAAAGCTATATTTGATTGATTTTATGATGGTTGGAAGAAGGAAAGAAAAGAAAAGACAGAGGGGAGGTTGGAGCCATTGTTGGTCACATTCTATGAATATACTTGGAATTTGAATTAAGTGTATTCTGAGGGTAAGCACAGTATTTCTACTAGGATTCAAGTTCACATACATTCATGTGTTTATTTCAAAATAAGAATTTAAAAACCTATCTCTGGGATCAGTTAATTGCTGCAGACAGATTCTTTTAGTAGCACACTTGCCTTTGTCTCCTTGGGCACATTAAAGAAAGATTCAAAGTATTTTGCTTCCAAAGTGATCTGCATGATCAGTTAGTTACCTTGTAGACAGAGAGGTCAGCTCAGAAGGCAGCCACGTAATATTTGTTTTCCTTTTCATTTTAATCTGGGTGGTCTTTTACAGAGCAAATTAGTTTCTTTTTAACAACTTCCTAAGAGTAAACATGTTAGATTTTCTGGGACATAGGATAATCATGAGAACTTATTACAAAGAAGTTTTAAGGAAACGGAAAGCAGCATTGGTGAGAAAAAGGCAAGGAAATCTGGTACGATAGATTATTAGAGGTAGCAAGGGCTCTCCTAGGAGAATTTCATGGGTAGACTTCATCCCTTTTACCTTACTGTCTGATCTTGTGCCTCCGGGGTTTGTGTTGCTGTACCTAAATAAAAAGAACATGATTTGGATGGTAAAACTGCCATTCCGACATAATGTAAATTAAATTTAAGGGTTAATAATTCTTTTGGAAGGCTCATTGCTGTCACTTCCAATTTCTAGAGACTCTTTGAATAACAAAAAACACCATCCAGTCCTGTGTCCATTGTCACAATTGTTCTTACGTTTGTGTCCATTGTTGCAAGCGTTGTGTCAATCCATCTTATCAAGCATCTTCCTCTTTGTTTCCCTGTCCCTCTATTTCACCAAGTATGATGTTCTTGTCCAGTGGCTGGCCAAACCACAGCACACAGGATGAAGCTTTGCCCACCTTGCTTCTAAGAAGCATTCTAGCTGTACTTCTTCCAAGACAGACTTATTTGTTCTTTTGATAGTCCATGGTACTTTCAATATTCTGTTCCAACACCACGATTCAAATACATCTTTTCTCCTCTGGGATTCTTTATTCATTATCCAACTTTTACATGCACATGAAGCAATTAAAAAAGAGGTCAAGGGCTCACTGTGGAACGGACCATTAATTGCTCAAACACAAGTTCAGGTTGAAGCTAAAGAGAATTAATACAAGTCCACAAGAAACAAAACACAACCTTGAGTCTATCCCACCTGAATTTTGAGAACCGATTTGCTCCATTGAGCACTATTGATGACCTGAGGGATGACATCAAGAATATCGTGCATGAAGAAAACAAAGGGTCATTTAAAAGACAGAAAAGATCAAAGTAGATGTCAGAAGAAACTGAAATTTTCTCTAAATCAAAGAGTAGCTAAAGGTAATTGGAAGAAAAGATGACGTAGAGAGATAAACAGAAAATTTCAAAGGGAACCTGGAGAAAGCAAGGCAAAATATTAAAATGAAATGTGCACAACACTCGAGTTAGAAAGAAAAGAAAATGAAGAGCATGCTCAGCATATCTTACACTGAAAAAACTAAAGAAAAAAACGTAGGCCCCGGGTGCAATAGTGAAAGATTTCATTGGCCAAATATCGAACAGTGCAGGAAGCATTAAAAGAAGATGGAAAGATTTACCTATGGTCCAGGAAGACGGGTTACAATGCTCTCTATCATAAAACAATAGTGACATCTCTAAATTGAACCGGAGACATATTTAAATCATAGATATATGACTGGTTTGGGGGGCTTGCACTTCATTCTAACTGCAATCTAAGAACAATTAGTTCTTATGGCATGGCCCATATTTCAATATTTGCACTCATGAAGGGATCACTGATGAGACGGGTGCTACAGTGGTCTGATGACGAAACCAGGGTGTGCTTGGGTAACAGAATGATTAGCATGTGTGTGAGGTGGTGGCGGGTGAAGGGGACATGATGCCAAGGGGATCATATAGAAAAAGAGTGTTTGGAACCATATTGTGGTAGCAAACGTACAATTATGTTGGACATGGTGGAATTGTGAAAATGATTTGATATATGTAATAATCCAAATTAATTATTATTTTTTTTTAAGTTACAGTCTCAGAAACCTATAGGGCAATTCTAACCTGTCCCATAAGGTTGCTTTGAGTCAGAATTGATTCAATTGCAGTGAGGTTTTAATCTGTTTTCTTCAAGTTATTTAAGATTGAGGTCCTTGTTTTTGGGTGTACTTGCTTTGTTTAATAATTTGCACCTGGAACACGATCTGTAAATATTATAAACACATATCACCTTATATTTTCATAATTCAAATTGTCATCAAATAGTATATCTGTATCACTAATATTTTTATAAAGAAAATATATTAATAGTAAAAAAGAGTTAAAAAACAAGTCTTGTTGCAAGAAAAAAAAATTAAAAATCCTTTGTCTTAAAAAAAGGAGCCATCTAAGTGAAGCATCAACTAAGTCCCCATGAAAGAAGTACACCAGTCTGTGTGATTCAATGATTTTAAATAATAAAATCCAAATCTGAAAGAGTGAACAGTAACAGAGCTTAAATTGTGAGCATCCACTATGTCAGCCCTCTCTAGAAGAATGCACTGCAGAGGACTGAAGACACAACCGGGAGAGTGGCGGGTCTGCCCAGACCACAGGGAAGCAAACTAAGAGGAAATGAGAAAGAAAGAGAGAGTGGACTTCAACCTGGCCCACCAAGCCTCAAGGACATTCCTGCTCAGAGAGGACCATGGGGCTGGGCCCATCATGAGACACCATGCACCCTCATTGACAGGGCTACAGGGACAGCAAGAGTGTGAATTGTGCCAGGTCTGGTTCCTACTCCCCCCTCCCCGTACACTACCGCCCTCCCAACGCAGCGAGACCCAAAGGGAGAGCAGCAGAACAGCAAGGGGAGCAAAACAATAAAGTACCTGAGGGATCAAAACCAGACTTCGGAACCAGTGGGCAGGGCTTAGTGCTTCCCCAGATCAGATGGGAAACATTCAGTAGGGTCAGCAGATAGACCTGGAACTATTTATAGCGTTAGGTTTTTCCTTTTTCTCATGTCTGTCCATATAGGGTAGGCAGGGTAACTGATCCAGAGAAGAAAACAAGGGGGTTGAGGGCTCTGGGGGAACATGGGAAAGGAGGAGGGAGAAAGGGAGAGGGGAGCCAACAAACCCAGGGACAAGGGAAAAACAAGAGATCTAGAGTTGATGGTGTAAAGGGTGTAGAATGCCTGACAGGGTTTGATCAAGTACAATGTGGCCGAGAAAAAGTACTGAGAATCAAATGAAGGGAAAACATGATGGTGGAACAGGAGGAAAGTAAAAAGAAACAGAGGAAAGAACTAGGAGGCAAAAGAAGCTTATAGAGACACAATATAGGCATGCATAAATATAAATACATTAATATATAACAAAAGAAATACAGGTGTATGTACATAAATGTTAAATATTAAAGTAGCAGATGGGCATTGGGTCTCTACTTAAGAATTCCCTCAATGCAAGAACACTTTCTTCTAATAACCAGGAATTCTGTGATGCTCACTTTCCCAACACAATTCCTGAAGTCAAAATGGGCGAAGAAGCAAATGTGGTGAAGAAAGCTGATTGTGCCGAGCTAATACAAGATATAGCGTTTGGGGTCTTAAAGGCTTGAAGTTAAATAAGCAGCCATCTAGCAGGGAGACAACAAAACCCACATGGAAGAAGCACACCAGTCTGTGTGATCACAAAGTGTTGATGGGATAAGGTATCAGGCATCAGAAGACCCAAAACAAACAAATATATTGATGCAAATGATTGGGGTCGGAGAGGAGACCCAAAGTCCATCTGTAAATAATTGGACATTTTCTCACAGAAGGGTCACTAGGAAAGACAGACAGGAAGCACAGCACTGACAGAATACACAATATTCCTTAGTTATTTAATGAGTCCCCTCTTATCCCCACTCTCATGACCCCAGTTTACCTTCCAAATCCGGCTAGACCAGAGCATGTACACTGGTACAGATAAGAGCTCTGGACACAAGGAATCCAGGACAGAAAAACCCCTCAGGAATCAGGGGGAGGTGGGGGGGGGGGGAGAAAGGGGAACTAACTACAGAGAAATAACTATAATGACTGACATATAATCCTGCCCCCCACCCCAGGGGGAGGACTAACAGTAACATGGTTGAATGGAGACAGAGGATGGCGTAAGATATGAAAATAATAATAACATAATTTATCAGGGATCCATGAGGGGGAGGGAGAGAGAAAAAAGAGTAGCTGAAATCAAGGGGTTAAACAGAAAGAAAATATTTTGAAAATGATGATGGCAACAGATGTACAAATGTGCTTGATACAATTGATGTATGGATTGTTGTAAGAGCTGTAATTGGGCCCAATACAATGATTTAATTTTTAAAAAGTTGTCAGCACCCAGTTTGCAGAAGGCTGTAGATGACAGTCTGAGTCATTTCCAGGTTTCTCACATAGCTTAAGGCTCCCGTGAATCCCCTCTGAAAACAGTCCAGGGGTGGGAATAGCCTTGCTCTCAGACAGCAAGTGTAGTAAAATCTCTATGGCAGATGTAGTTAGGTGAAAATGTACTACCATAGTATTTCATCTCCTTCGACACATTTTAAAATGGTTTCCCTTTGTAATCTTTTCAGTTTTCTTTTTGATTGAAATTTTCCATTGTTGTTTATTGGTGTGCTGCCTATAGGCCTGGTAGCACAGTGGTTATGTATTGTGCTGCTAAATGCAAGATAGCAGTTCAAACCAACCCGCTGCTCCACAGGAGAAGGACGGGGCTTTCTAGTCGCACAGCAAGCTAGTCTCAGAGACTCAGACAGTTCTGCTCTGTCCTGTAGTGTTACTATGAGTCGGCACTGACTTGATGGTAGTGAGCTTGTTTTAACTTTGCTCCCTGTTGGCGCTTTGCATGATTTTCTGTATATGAAATTCAGGAGAGGTAAATTTAAAATGACAATAATTGATGACTAATTACCAAGGGATATGTCATGGGAGACTGGGGGAACATTAGGAGTTAACAATGAGTACAAGATGAAAATATTTTGAAATTAATTGTGGTGATGATTACATAACTCCTCTTAATATAATATAAACATTCGATTATATGATATGAACTATATGCCAATGAAAATATTTTTAAAAAAACAAAATAGGAAGAATTGGTTCATACTAAACAATGGTCTCCTGGACATTTCTCACCCGAGTATTCCCTGTTACCTTTCCTAAAAAGTGCCATAACTATGAGAACCATTTGAATATTTCGCTGCCACTGTGTGGGAAGCAGCGTTCAGGAGGAGAGTGTCTGCAGATAAATCCTTCATTCTCAAGTCTTAAGAAGCCAGGCAGGCTGGGTTTGTGGCTTGCAGGGAGGCCTTTACCCTCGTGAGTTAGACAAGTCCCAATCACATTCTCATAATCAATATTGCTCCCCACTGTATTCCTCCCATAATAGTGCTACCTTTTAAAAAAAGTTACCTCTTACAAACACATGGCTGATTGCTATCTGCCAGAAGCTTTAACTATAGGATCAGAGCTCTCTAGGCTGTGGAGGCCGTCCTTCCCTTTACCTGCACCCAGCACTGGTGTTAGGTAACTCCTCCAATGAACTCAGGGACCTTATGGTTAGCGTACTGCTCACTTGTTCTCAGTGTGGTTACCTGTAATTAGTGGGGTTTGCACATCATACGCTGTTGTTGGAAATACAACATTTCTCTCTGGGCAGACCTGCCTCCTGAAGTGATAGTGAGAGAGGTGAGCCCTTGCATACTTCACTTTGCCTGATGTCTCTTTCATTTATCCCTCAATTACAAAATCGCCCCGCCCCGCCCCCATTTGGTTGTGAAGGCTGGCTCCCCATGCTCTTGCAAGGAATTGTATCCAGCTGAAAGTAGAGAGCATAGTAGGAGGGACCATTGGTATCAGACTTTTGGTATTCTTCCTTGTGGCAATAGGCCTTGGGAGCTGAAGCAGGTCAGATGTGGCCCCTATGCTGTATCCTTAAACATCTAATACAATATACAACGGTAAGGAAACATACAATATTCAAGGGTAAGTGAAAAAGTTTTGCTGTAAAATCAGAGAATACTTGATTAATAAAAGCATTAAAATGTGAGAAAAAGAAGATGAATGAATACACAAAGTCTCTGTCCTCAAAAGAACTAATAGACATTCAACAATATCAAGAGGTAGCATGTGATCAAGAATTAATGATACTGAAGGAAGAGGTCAAAGCTGCCCCGAAAGCTTTAGACCAAAAGAAAGCTTCAGGAATTGATGGTATACAAAATGAAATGTTTCAACAAGCCAAAGTAGTACTGAAAGAACTCACTCTCTATGCCAAGACATTTGGAAGAAAACTACTTTGTCAACTTACTGGAAGAGATTCATATTTGTACCCATTCCAAAAATGTGAGTCAACAGAATCCACAATATCATTAATATCACGTACAAATAAAAGTTGGCTGCAGACCATCCAACAAGAGCACAGCAGTACATCAACAAGGAGCTGTGAGAAAGTCAGAGTGGATTCAGAAGCGGATGTGGAACAAGGGGTATCATTGCTGATGTCAGAAGGGGTTTGGCTGAAAGCAGAGAATACCAGAAAGATGTTTACTTGTGTTTTCTTCACTATGCCAAGCCTTTTAACTGTGTGGGTTGTAACAAACTATGGCTATCTTTGAGCAGAATGGGAATCCCAGAACACTAAACTATGGGAGAGGACTAGAGTGATCGAAGCATTGCCTTCAGAAGCATATAGACCAGAGAAAAGATATGTCAAAAAAGATTAGCTACACATTTTGATGGTTTTGCTTAATAAATGTTTATATGAGTTTGACCCAATAGTTTTTGACTCACTTTCATATTTGTACCCATGAATGATGACCAACTGCTTCCTGTTTGCCCAGGATTTAGCAATGACTATTCTAGCATTGAAAGCCCACAACACCAAAGATCTCTTATTTCTAACATGCCAGGTTGGATACTATATGGGGTTAATGCTGAACACAGTCAATATAGATGAGGCATGCAGAAAAAAGAACAAGAAGTGGGCTTTTATAATATAGATGGGATATGAACCAAATACATATCTATTTTCAATTGTCATAAAAGCTAAAGGCCATAAAGCTGAATATTTAGTCAGTTCCAGAGAGAAAAAATAAGAAACAAAACCCATAGTTCATCCTATCTTGGTTAGTTGAAAAGCCAATTTTTACCTTTATCATTTAGCTACTGACATTCTGGAGGATATGAATGATCTCATTTGGCCAAATAAATGTTCTAGGTTATAATGTCAGTAGCTTTCATAAAATACATACATAATTTGGAAATAAATTTAGGAGATGATCTGATAGTAATTAATTGAATTGTGTCCTCCAGAGATGCGTAGTAAATACAAATCCCTTAAAATCTTATATGATAATGGGTTTTCTTTTTATGTTTATGAGACTGTGATTAATGTAGGTTATGCTTTAAATCAAAAAGAAGTAAAAAAATCAAATAAAAAATGGTTGAATGGGTATCTGTATGAGTATCCTAAAAGTTATACGTTAACATGTGTGATTAATGATATACCCAAGTCATATTAAGGAAGTCAGGAAGTGTTTTCAGGTCTCAAATATAGATTTACTGAAGAATAATCGGCTAACTAAAAAGTATCAGCACAAAACCCAGAATGATGGATATCAACACTCAATTATGTATGTGTCTTGGGGTGAGGTTGTGCATTGCCAACTAACTGATATTCCTAAATGGAGAGGATTTAACAGTCCTCTAGCCCTTACCCACTGTCAACTAAACTGTCTGATTTCCTAGAACATCATGCATGAGCGAGCATTCTCTGTGGCTGACAGCAGCTGGACCGACTCTGGCGTCCCTGAGTGCTGTAAAACACTTCTCTCTGGGTTGAAAGGCTGGAGTTTCAGTTCTTGTAGACACACTTTGGAAGAAAACCTGGTGATCTACTTTTTTTTTTAAAAAAGGCTATTGTAACCCTTTGGAGCACAGTTCTACTGTGATATATGAGTACATAGGGTTACCATGAGTCAAAGTGAATTCGACAATTAGTTTTATACTAAACTGCAAGCTTTCTGAAGGCAGACTCCGTTCTTCATACGTTCACTTCACATGTTCTCTATTCTATAAAAATAGCTAAACCTGTTGCCATGGAGTCAATTTCAATTCATAGCAACCCGATAGGACAGAGTAGAACTACTTCATGCAATTTCCCAGACTGTAATGTTTATGGAGGCAGATTGCCACGTCTTTCTCCCCTGGATGGCAGTTTTGGTTAACCTTTTAGTGGTGGAGTCCTGGTAGTGTAGTGGTTATGTGTGAGATTGTAATCTGTGTGGTCAACATCTCAAAACTACCAGCAGCTTCTAGGAAGAAAGATTGGGATTTCTACTCCTATAAACACATACAGTCTCAGAAACCCACAAGGGGTGGCTCTGAGGCAGCAGTGACAGAGAGTTTGAGATTTTCAGGTTTTTAGTTGGCAGCCAACCACTGTGACCACTGCATCGTCACCGGGGCTTCTTACAGATCCCAAACAAAAATCAACCACTGCGATGAAAGTCATTCCAGCCCACGTAGAGTTTCTGGGGCTGCAAATATTTATGAAAGCAAGATAGCTTCCACTTCCTTCTGCATGGCCACAGATGGGTTTCCATCAGCCCAATGTTTACCTGACAGCACTGCCCGAGCTCCCTTACATCTACCATGGAATGTGGCAAATAATGGAGTTCTATGCAGGTTAAATAAAAAGGGAGACAACTTCATGTCATAGTATATTAATGTCATAGTATATTAATCATTTTCATGTCATAGTATATTAATCCTTCTCTTGGACATTTCGTTAACTTTGATTAGTGGTAAATGAGTATGAAGTTCTGAGAACCTAAAGACTAGGATTTACCTGTCCATCTGAAAGAAATCTGTTCAGACACAGAACCAATGAGGGTCCTGGAAACGGTGTGAAGAAAGCGGACTAAAGGTACTACTACATCTCTTTTTCACTAAAGCATTCTATTATTATTATTATTCTATTGTTATTCTATCACTATTGTGTCAGATCCGACTCATCGTGATCTGATTTATGTACAGCAGAACAAAACACAGCCTGATCCTGAGCAAGCCTCACAACTGTTCCAGTGTTTAAGTTCATGGGTGCAGCCACTGTAGACACTCAGCTTGTAGAAAGTCTCTCTATTTTTGCTGCCCCTCGACTTTTTCAAGCATAATGTCTTTTTTCCAGGGACTTGTTTTTTTCGAAAATTTGTCCAAAGTACATGAAATGACATTACCATCTTTTGTCAGATTTCAAAATCCACCACCAATTTTACTATGGTCTTAAGTCCCTGATAATTTTTATCTATATAAGACAGAATTAATCAAACTGTTTTCTGTATATATTTTCTAGTATATACAATTAATTGTTTTTGCATTATATTTGTTTGACTACATTTTTATTTTTCCCAGTATCCTGGGAGACTACCAAGAGTAAGAAGTCTGTCATACTCATCTTTCAGGCTTTGAGTTAATAATTCATACATAAGTTGTTCCATGACACTGGTTAGAAAGACTACAATGTGTTAGAGCTCTCACTAGTTCTACCATGCATGCCCTATTTCCATATATCTTAATTCCCTGCCCTTTCTTTTATTTTATTTTTGTCTTTGAATGTATGATGACAATTTGATTATGTGTAGTTGATCCTTTAAATTCAGGGTGGGGAATCGTTTCTCTGCCCAGGGCCACTTTGAAATTTGTAACATCATTCTCAGGCATACACAACTTAAAAATTAGCCAGTATATTTGGTCAAACATTTAATTAACTCATCCCTACTGTGATGCCTGAGATTGCTTCTCTTTGATGAGGTGTGTGATGTTAGCTGGTATTGATGATTTTGTGGGTTTGACATGACCCCTGGACAAGATGTTTCCTATCCTTGGTTTAAAGCAGGTTCTCAACCTGTGGGTCATGACTCCGTTTCATAGGGGTCACCTGATTCGTAATAGTAGCAAAATACAGTTATGAAGTAGTAACAAAAATAATTTTATGGTTGGGGGGTCACCAAACAGAAACTATATTAGGAAGATTGAGAACCACTGTTTTAAAGGAACACATTCGTCAAAGATTCTATTGCTTATTTCATAAACTGATCTATTGTTGGACTGATAATGACATCTGGGAGTAACTCCAGTTCCAGATTAAAAGGTATTTTAAGACAACAATCTTTGGAATTCCTTAGTAATCCAATAAATCTGATCTTTCTAAAGAATGAATTTGTATTTTATTCTAAAAGGTTACATCATTCTGACCTTGGCCTGCTATGGTGTCCCAGGACAGAGGCTCAGTGATGATCACTTCCCCCTACTTAATTCTTTTAGTTCTCAGGCTAGAAGAGGCTGTGGTTCATGTGTGTCATTTGTCCTATGGACTAATTTCTTCCTTGGATCTAATTTCCCTCTGTTTTGCTCCAGATGAGAAAGGACCAATAGCTGTATGTCAGGTGGGTATTCATGAATTTTTAAAATTGGAGATTACTTTTCCATCCCCAGAATTAATACATGTTCAATATTAAGTAAGATATTTCTTCTCCCTCCATGTTCCCACACTGGTAACAATCAAATAATCATGCTGTCTGTGCTTGACTTTTATAAAATAGTATCAGGCAATATTTATCATTTTGTGTTTATTTCATTCACCTATGTAATACAATGTTTCATGTCCTAATCATGGTTGTGAAGTATCCTGTTCTATGAATACACTACAGTGTATTGATACAATTTATTCATCTAGCTTGTTTCCATCTTTTTTTATTGTAAAGGAGGCTGCAGAGAACTTGGATGTGCAAATGTCTATGCATGTCATGGCTTTCATATCTCTAGGATCTATATCTAGGATTGTGATTACTGGATCATAGGCATTTCGATATCTACCTTTTTTCCCCCCAGGAAGTGGCCTACTATTTTCCACACTAGTTGCATGATTTTATGACACCATCAGCAGGGTTTGAAAATTCCAATCTCCCCACAACCTAATTAGCACTTAAAAAAATCAATTCCCAGAGTTCCCAAAGATGAGAAGTATCTAGTTGCAATTTTGATTTAAATCTTACGAATGGGGAAAATCTGCTGTAAAAGTGATTAAAAAGCAAAAATGTCCCTTTGAGGACTAGGGTACGGCTGACCAAGCCACACTGTTTCTTAGTTCCCCATGGGCATGTTATAGCTGGGCACACATAAAGGAGACTGAAGAAGAATTGATGCCGATGGATTATGGTGTCCAAAAAGAAAAGTGAACATGCAATTGTAGACCAGAAGACCAGAGCAAAAATGTTCCTGCAAAGTAAGAATGGCAAGATTCTTTCTCATGCACTGTAATCACATTGGCAGGAATGACGAATCCCCAAGGTCATCATATAGTGAAATAGAAGGTCAAGTCCAAGAAAGACCTTCAACAAGGTAGACACCGTGCCTGCGACAAGGGCTCACCCATCATAATGATTGTGAGGGTGATGCAGGATAGGCTGTGCTTCATTTTTTTGTTACCATTCATTTGGTTAGAAATTAATTAGAATCAACTCAAGGGTTCATAATGACAATAAACATTAATAATCATGAGTATTTTTTACTGTGTCTGTAAGCTACCTTTTTTGTAAAGTGTATGTTCATGTCATTTGCCTACTTTTATTGGATTGTTTATCTTTTTGTTTGTGAGTTATTGACATTTTCTATATATATTAGACTTGAGACTCTTGGGTTTGTAGTTGTCAACATTTTTCTTAGTCAGTAGGTTCTTTTTTTTAAACTCTTTTGGTATTTTGATGAGAGCTTCATTATTAGGAGATCTTGACGATCCAGTTTCATGTGCTGTTCACGAATTTTTAGTTGTGTTTACAAGTGTATTTGTACCCCAAATCAGAACCCCCTATGTTTTTCCCTTTGTTGTCTTCCAGAAACTTTATCATTTCAACTTTAACATTTTAGGTCTTTGATAAATGTTGAGTTCACTTTTGTGTATGGTGTGAGGTATGGATCTTGTTTCATTTTCTGCAAATGAATATCCAGTTTTGCCAGCACATTTTGTTATAGAAACTGCCTCCCCTCCGTGGAACGTATTTTGTTTCTTTGTCAAAGATCCCTTGTCAAGATGTGAATGGATTTACTTCTGGGTTTTCAATTCTGTTCAATTGGTTTTTGTGTCTGTCCTTATTCTAGCATCAGTTGTTTGGAATACTATTCAGAGATTGAACAGTATGAGAGCCTTTTGTTAAAGAATGTTATTTGAATTTTGGTAAGGATCACATTATTTTTATAGATCATGTTAGGTACTAGTCACATTCTGACTACCATAAGGCTTTGAATCAATAACTATGGAATGCTTTTCCAAATATAGTAGTGCTATGTACTTTTCCATGAATTGGTCATTCTTTTTTTTTCTGTCCCTTGTTAAATTTATTCCTTGATATTTTATCCTTTGGGTGATATCATAAATGGCATTTTATTTTTTGTTTCCTCTTGGTCCCCCTTATCAGTTCTCCTTGCAAGTGCAGAGAAACCCACTGGTTTTTGAATTTGATCTGGTGCCTTGAGCTCTGCTGAACCCTTTTAGCAGTCCCAATAACTTTCATGTGGGATAGCTGAAATTTTCTATATATGGTATCATGTCATCTGTGAATAGGAACAGTCTATTTTGTCTTTATCAATTTCAATTCCTTTGAGTTCCCTTTATTTCCTTATTGCTCTGGATGAATAAAATTTATGATAACAGTATTCCTGTTTTGGTAATGTTTTTGTCAAGGGGAGTTCTTTCAATCTCTCTTTTTAAAGAATAATTTTGGCTATTGGCTTTCCATGCTTATCTTTAACAATGTTGAGAGATTTCCCTTCTATTTTACATTTATTTTACTTTTTTTCCAGAGGATTTTTATCAGGAAATGAACTTCATCAAATACCTTTTTCTCCCCATCAATTCAGATGATAATGTGATTCATTTCCTTTGTTGTACTTCTGTGGAGTTCAATGTTGATCGATTTTCTAACATTCAACCACATTTGCATTCCTAGCTGAATCCATCTGACCATGTGTTTTGATATACTGTTCTGTTATTTTGCTAGAGTTTTGTTGTGAATTTTGTGCTTATACTTATAAATGATATTGAACTGTAATTTTCTTTTTCAGTGGTGTCTTTGCCTTGCTTTGGTATCAAAGTTATGGTGGCTTCATAGAATGAATTGGGTAGTGTGTTAGGCTGGGCTCTCTGGAGAAGCAAAACCAATGATTCACATGTGTATGTGTATAAAATAAATGTATATATCACACATGCATATTTACATATAAATACAAGGAAATTTATATTAAGAAAGAGGCTCAAACACTTGTAGGAGTCTAGACAGGTTCAAGTCCATGAGCCAAAAGTTAAGCTAGAAGCTTTTCCTGACTCATGTAGTATCCAGGGCTGACAGACAAGAGAACCAGATATGCAGGAAGACCATGATTGGTGGATGCACAGGTAAATGAATCAAAGATAGGCAGATCAGCTATTAGGCTTTGATGATACGCAGGATGGGCAGACAACATGGTGTGATATGGCATGAGCCAGATTCAGGATTCAAACCAGAAATAAGCAAAACGCTAATAAAGTCTCCACGTCTACTTATATAGGAGTAGGTCACACCCTTGAGGAAACATCCCTTCAATTGTACTCCACCCTAATCTTCTGACAACTGTTTGGCTGCTCACAGAAGAACCCATCATGAAGTTGATTACACTGTGTTAGTTCACATCATCGTGGATAACCAAATCCTAACTGCCAAACCACTGAGAATCATGGACAAACCAAGTTGACACAGAATTATGGAGAATTAGGGAGTATGCTTTCCGTATATACATTTTGGTAGAAGTCTTGTAGACTTCATGTCCATTCTTTTCTGAACGTGTGCTAGAATTCTTCAAAGAAGCTATCTGGGCCGGGACTTTTTAATTGTTTTTAAAATGACATCTATGATTTCTTTTTTTTGTCATGGATCTGGACGAAATTTCTGGGAGACTGCCCTTCTCTGGCTGGCTGGGGAAATGGTGGTGGTAATCAACTTTCCAATGCACTCTGTCAGAGGGCACAACTGTTCTCATCCCGAGCTCATTATCATATGGAATTCCATGGAGGCTCAGTCTACATGGGCACTTTTCTAATGAATTATGGCTTTCACTGTAATCCATAGCCTTTTGCAAAAGAGCTGTTCAGAATCTAAGCTCTAAGACAGACATATGAAGGCCTGTTAGCATAGTCAGTTATGTATTCAGCTGCTAACTCAAAGATGAGCTGTTTGAAACCGCCAGAGGGAAAGATGAGGCTTTTTATTCCCATAAAGAATTATAGTCTTAGAAAACCACAGAGGTATTTCTACCTTGTCCAACAGTGTCACCATGAGTCAGAATTGACACAATGACAATGAATTTGGTTTTCGGTTTATCTGAACAGTTTTGGTACATAGTGTGTTCCTAGAAAAATTTTCCTTTCTAGATTTTCAAGTTTTATTTGTATATTTTTGTAGCATTCTGTTATAATCCTCTTAATCTCAGTTATATTTATTATAATGTTACTCATTTGATTTCTAACCTTGATTATTTGTGGCTTCATATTTTTATCCTCTGTCAATTTGTCCAGTGCTTTGTTAATTTTATTGAGCCTCTCAAAAACCAATCTCTAGTTTTGCAAATTTTTTATATGGATTTCTATTTCATGTATTTCTGCTATGGTCTTTAATATTTCCTTTCTTTTGGGGACTCTGAGCTGATTTTTTTTTTACATTTCTTTTCTATTTGTTGAAGTTTCCAAGCTAAGTTATTGATTTTGAACCTTTCTTTTAAAATATTTTATAAACAGTTTTATTGGGTCATAATGCAAATATCATATAATTCAATGCTTCAGGCATATCAAGACGTATTGTACAATCATTACCACAATCAATTTTAGAACAGTCTCTTTTCTTTTTTACTCTTTGTTGTTAGCTCACCCAACCACCTCTGCAGTAACCCCCAAGAAACCCATAAACCATTTACTTTCTATAGATTCACCTATTCTGGATTTTATTTACCAAAAAAATATATACAAATATAAAACAAAGAGTCAAAAGAGCTAATAACAAAATAAAATAGAGAAAAACCCTAGTTGTGAAGAAAACAGAAAATATTATAAACTAGAATTGCTTTAACAAAAGGAATTCAAGGGATAAGGTGTTAGATTTTAATCTAGTTATATCAGGCATAATCCACTTTCCAATGTACACATTTATTACTATACAATATTCTTTATGTATTACTTTTGCTGTGTATTCTTTGTAAGTTGATTCTTAATTTTTTTAATTTAGAAAATGTATTCTATGAACTAAAAATTCTATGAACAATGTCATTCAGTTTCCATGTAATTAAATATTCCCTTGATCTTTCTGTTATTGATTTTTATAATATTTTTATTATAAGCTAAGCAGGGGTTTACATCAACTTTGTATTCAAACTTTAAACTAGCAGTCAATC
The DNA here is from genome assembly GCF_050624435.1 of Tenrec ecaudatus. Classification (NCBI taxonomy): domain Eukaryota; kingdom Metazoa; phylum Chordata; class Mammalia; order Afrosoricida; family Tenrecidae; genus Tenrec; species Tenrec ecaudatus. The sequence continues at coordinate 110,713,911 of NC_134540.1, read as the reverse complement.
CCCACCTCCCAATAGTTTATCTTTCTCCCACTCATTGATTTCTCTCTCTCTCTAGACTACTATCTTCCTTTTCACCCATCTTAACACCATTCAACTAGAACAAGAGATACCACAGCTGATGTCAGATGGATTTGGGCTGAAAGTTGTTTACTTGTGTTTTGCTGAGTATGCCAAGGCATTTAACTTTGTGGATCATAACTAACTCTGGATAACCTTGAAAAGAATGGGAATTCCTGAACACTTCATTGTGTTCATGCAGAATGTGTACACAGATCTAGAGGCAGTGGTGCAAAAAAGAACAAATTGCCTGGTTTAAAATCAGGGAATGTTTTCAACAGGGTTGTATTCTCTCACAATACGTATTCAATTTATATGCTGAGAAAATCATCAGAAAAAACTGGCTTATATTAAGAAGGATTTGGCATCAGGATAGAAGGAAGACTTATTAACAACCTGCAATATGCATATGACATAGCCTTGCTTGCTGAAAGTGAGGAAGACTTGAAGTACTTGCTGATGAAGGTCAAGGATTACAGCCTTCACTACGGATTACAACTCAATCAAAGCAGGGGTTCTCCATCTTCCTAGTGACGTAATCCTTTCATACAGTTCCTCAAGTTGTAGTGACCCCTCCAACCATAACATTATTTTTGTTGCTACTTCATAACTGTAATTTTGCTACTGTTATGAATCGGTTGACACCCGTGAAAGGGCCGTTGGACCCCCCCCCCAAAGGGGTCGTGACCCACAGTTTGAGAACCGCTGATCTTTAAGTTGATCTTCACAACAGGACCAACAGGACCAAACAGCAACATCATGCTAAAAGGAGAAACGTTTGAAGTTGTCAAGGATTTGATTTCCTTGGATCCTCAGTAAGTGCTCGTAGAAGTAGCAGTCAAGAGAGCAAAAGACAACTTGTATGAAATTTGTTGTATAAGACCTATTTAGAGGACTGAAGAGCAAGGATGTTACTTTGAGGCCTAAGGTGCACCTGACCCAAGCCTTGGTATTGCCAATTGCCTCACATGCATGTGAAAGTTGGACATTGACTAAAGATGACTGAAGGAGAGTCATTTCATTGAATGGTGGTGCTGGGGAAGAATATTGAAAGTACCAGGGACTGCTAAAAGGACAAACTGCTCTGTCTTGCAAGAAGTATGATCAGTGTTCCTTGGAGGCAAGGATGGCAAACCTTCGTGGTACATACTTTGAGCGTGTTGCTAGGAGAGACATGCTTGGTAAAGGAGAGGGGCGGTGAAAAAGAGGAAGGCATTCCAGGAGATGAATTGACACAGTGACTGCAACAGTGACTCAAGCATAGGAACAACTGTGAGGACCGCACAGAACTGGGAAGTGTTTTGTTCTGGGATACATTAGATTGCTGTGGGTCGGATCCACCTCAATGACACCTAACAACAAAAACACAGTAACAGTACTCTCATCTAATATTTACCCTTGGGTAATTAGCTAATTTCACTCAATGGAATGTTCTCCAGTTCATCCATGCATGAGGTGCTTCTTAGTTTAGTCCGTTTTTAATGACGAATGATATGCCAATGTGTGTATGGACCAAGGTTTCCTTATCCATTCTTCTATTGATCAGCATTCAAGTTGTTTTTATCTTCTTGATATTGTGAATCGTGCTGCACTTAACATGGATGTGCATGTTGTGTCTGTTCATGTTATGACCCTTACTTCTCTAGGATATATATCATCAGGGGGGTTATTGAATCATCTGGAATTTCAATTCCTAGTTGTTTGAGGTAGCACCATAAATTTTCTATAGTGATTGTACAGATTTATTGCCCCACCAGCAGTGCATGAGGATTCCAGTATCTCTTCAGTTTCTCTAGAATTTATTATTTTCAGTTGTTTTGAACTTGCCTATCATTGTTGGTTCATTGTTCTCTTGCTTTTCATATTGGGAATCATGAGCATTTCGCCATGTGGCTGTTAGCCATTTGGAAGTCATCTTAGGTAAACTGTTCATATTCTTTGCCCACTCATTAAATTTCATCATTGATTTGTTGCTGTTTTCTATAGATTTTAGAAATCAGTCCCTTGTTGGTTGTGATCTCAATTTTTCCACCCATATCATGTGTTCTCTTTTTATTCTTTTGATGAAGTCTTTGTTGATAAATTCATTGAGACTTGCTTTGTGGTCTATAATATGGTCTATTCTGAACAATGATCCATGTGAATTGGAAGGTATGCTATGTGTATGTCTATGAGGTCAAGTTGGTTTATTGTATTATTTAGATCTTTTTCTGTTTTGTATATTAATTTAATTATTTTTATAGTTGTTCTGTCCCACTCCCATTAGTATTTATAACTGCTTATTTCTCTTTTCAATTCTATTATCATTTCTTTTGTGTATTTTAGAGCTGTTATTCGGTATGTTATTTTGGCTCTGCTTTTTATTTGTTTTCTTGTTCAATTAATCATTTAATTATATATTGACTTTCATTTTCTCTTATAATGGATATTGACTTGAATTCCGTCTCCCCCACCCCCAAATTATTATTGCTACTCCTGATCCTTTTGGTTAGTATTTGCCTGGTATTTATTTTTCATCCTTTGAGTCTAAAGCATGTCTCTTGTAGATGATATATTGATGGATTATTATCTATCTATCTATATATATATTCAGTTACTTTCTGTCTCTTGAAGATGCATTTAATGTACTTGAAATCCATGTAATTAAGTAATTCGTTCATGACATTTTGCTTTCCTTTTGTTTTCAGTGTGGTGTTAGTAAGGAGCCCTGGTAGTGAGGTGGTTATACGTTGGGCAGAGATCTCCATGGCTGGCAGCAGCTCTGTGAGCGAAAGACTAGGTTTTTAAAAACAGTTACAGTGTTGGAAATCCACAGGGGTGGCTACGAGCCAGCACTGATTGATGGCAACAAATATATGGTGCTAATTTATTTTTTCATCTTTAATTTTTGTGGTAAACTATTTTTAATTATGGATTTTCTTTTTCCATCAAATAGAAGGTTGGTAGTTCAAATCCATGCAGAGGTTCTATGGGAGAAAGGGCATATTTTGTTGATTTTCATATGGTGTCTCTGGGAAACTGTGGCCCTGGAATCCATTGGGAAATATCCAGTGTTGGTTTTATATGATAGAATCATTCCTTTGCTGATTTAATGAGAAAAGCACGTCAAGGTGTTTTGCATGTTACAGAACAAGAGAAAGCCTCCAAGTGGCATTGACCTACGGTAGAACTTCACAACAGAGGATATCATTGGAGGATCCAGAACCCTTGAAGCAAAGATGCGGGAGGCAAATTATCAGACCTTGGGGCTATCTGTAAGATCTCTGAACATCATTAGCATAAAAAGGCTTGCTTTCTTTTCTCCCTTTCCTTTCCACATTCTTCCCTTACACCCAAGATATAGAGAATTGAATATAGCGAAGATGAGTAATCAAGAAAATATGCCTATTGTAGTTTCCAGATAGAGTTTAATAGCTGCTGTTGAGTGGTCTAATGGTAACCTCATGGCCACTGAAACAAAGCATGATCTGGTCCTGCATCATCTTCACCACCACTGGCGTGTTCATGATTATAACCATTGTGTTAGCCCATCTAACTGAAGGTCGTCCCACTGCCGTCCTCTTACTATAGAAAACAAGAGGTCTGCCACTAGTCATTGATCTGCTTGGTGACATGCCTAAATTGAATGAAAGGCGATATTCTATTAAGATCCATAACATTTTCATTGGCTTATTTTCACAAATAAAACACTAGGTCTTTTTTCTAATCTTTCTTAGCCTGGAAGCTCTACTGAAACCCATTTACCCCAGACGATTCTGATAGTACTTGAAATTCCAATAGCATAGCTTGAAATATCACAGCAATACACAGGCCATCACTGTTTGACAAACTGCTAAGTAGTGAATTATAATTTATAAATGGAAAAGTTATATTTTTCTAAAATTGGTATGAGCAAAATGGACATTCCCCTTTCATAGCTTTCAGTTAAGAATATATTTGATGATTTAAAGTTTGTATCTTTTTTCTTTCTAATTCTAATTAAAATAATTTTTTTATGATAAAACAATCATAATTGCAATGTATACCATTGTTGTTTTGTGTTGTAGAGTTTATTCCAATCCGTAATGATCCTTTATTACAGAAGAGGACTGCATCATAAAGTTATCTAGGCTGAGGTTGTTGTAGGAATAGATTCCCAGGTTGTTTTCCCCCTCCCCAAGTTACCAGGCATGTGCAAACCACTGACGTTTTAATTAGCAGCTTAGTCATCATGCCACCAGTATTCCTTATCATGTATGGTCTGTCATTATTATAGACACTTTGGAAAAGGGCTTTGAGATTGTCAGTCTTCAGTGCCTTGAGTGATGTCTGAAGCATAAGAGGTGTGATAAAATGTTTTGTTGAAGGTTGGAAAGAATGAAGAACTTCTGCATTCGTTTGGAAGAACCTGACTAGTGGAGAGAAGGTGAGATGATGGGAAGGGAGAAACAATCTTTAATTCATTTCTTATATCATCATTGCACTAATGCATGGTTATTATTTCCTTCAGTGAACTGCACTTGCTAAGCATAGAATACTTTGTGTAACATTTTACATACATTATTTATAATCTTCATAGTCCCTTTGTGAGCTAAGAAGAGTTTTGTTACTTCCTATTTTATTACTAGAAAAATCATGACACAATGTATGTCTCTCTTCACCAATTTGTGACATGTCTCAAGACGAAAACTGATTTCCTGACTTTAATCAACTGCGTCACCTAATGACATTATATGTTTTAAAGAGAGGATGAATAAGCTATGAAAGTCACAATTTTTTTGAGGTAAGTAAAAAAGGCTAATGCCAAGATTTTAGATTGCACTTATGATGGATTGAATTATCTCCCCCCTTCCTACCCCCCTCCCCCCAAATATGCTATGAATCCTAAGTTCTATGCCTGTGGTCATGATCCCATGTAGGATTGATTTGTAAATGAGTCAGGGTTAGTGTAGGGTGTGTTTAGAGACTGGGATGTGGAGGCGCTAGTTAGAGTCTCCATTTACCTTAGGGAGGTGGCTCTAGGATGGCATGTCTCATGCTCTAGTGCCAGATGCAGGACAAGACAGGCTGGTGACCAGAGGAGGACCATAAGAAAGCAGCTAAATAACCGAGAGGATATGAGGAAGTAACCCAGCTGATAGAAACAGAAAAATGAGTCACAAAGAGGCGTCCTAATAAATGCTGAGGGGAAAGAAATCTTCTTAAAGGCCTAAAAGGTAGCAAAGAACCACAGAGTGAATCCTTTCTGGTGCCACATTGATAGACCATGACACTTGGATCTCATACTTTTCTCTTGCTAACCCTCCCATAAGTTGAACTAGCAAAAGTTGTGTTTTTGTTTTTCCTTCTAACTAATTAATTTCTAGATCTGCTTGTGACAAATCAAATATGTACATGGTAAACCATACTGTGAACTGAATTAGTAAATTCCAAATTACATTATGAGGACCCCAAGATAACTGTGGCTGAATACTGACTTCAGCAGACAACGCATTCCATAGGGACAAACCTGATGCACCAGACCTCTTTGAAGTGTTGAATAAAGCAAGGGGACCAAGGTGTGCCTGATAGAAGCCATGGTATTTTCCATTGACTCATATATATGTGAAGGTTAAATATTTAATAAGGAAGGCTGAAAAAATGAAGGCATTTGAATTATGGTGCTGGTGAAGAATATTGAAAGGCATATAGGCTGCCAAAGGAACAAATGAGTCTTGAAAGAAGTGTAGCCAGAATACTCCTGAAAGGCACGGATGGAGAGACTTCTTTCATGCACTTTGGACATTCATGTGGAGAAGAGTAACATGCTTGGTAAAGTAGCGGGGCAGTGGAAAAGGGAAAGGCCCTCAGCTAGATAGGTTAACACTGTGGCTGAAACAATAGGCTCCAGTATAGGAACAATCGTGGGGATGGCGCACAACTTGGCAGTGCTTCACTCTGATGTACGTAGTTGCTATGAGAAAGTGGCATTAAACTGGGTCTGGTCCCTCTGGTTGATGAAGTTGTATGAGTATTGTGCCTAGGATATTGTGTAAACTCTACATTTGTAGAGCAGCAGTATTTACTAATCCTTTATAACATGATAAGTCTCTCCTAAATTTTCTATAAAAGAACAGAGAGAAAACAGATTCGGTAGTAAAAGAAAGGATGAGAATGAAAATTTACAAACATGTAAAAGAAGAGCAGGATTTCCCCAAAGGTAAAGCTAGCATATCAAGGCAAAAGACTTCCCGTGCAATACTGTTCAAAGGCAATAACCTCTAACATGGTTATTCTAGTAAACTAGTCACAGTTAAACCAAGAAGGAGCCCCGTCTTTCCTTCGATGAAGGAAAGAACTTCAGCAACAATCCCTCAAAGGGAGAAAGCCAGTTCCACAAGTTTCCGTGCGACATCCGCATTTGTCCCTCTGTCGGCAACGTACAGGCATTTAAGATAGAGTTTGCCCAGTTACGCTTCACTGGGCATTGGGGAAAATCATCTAAACCTGCAAAAAGGACCAGAAATGTTTGCATCATATTATTAAACGGAAAACCGAGGAAGCTGCCAACTGGCAGCAGAGTGTGTTTTGGTGGTTTGATAAGGCTACTAAAGAGTTTATGATGTGACAGATGTTTCACTACACTATTGTGAAATGAATAGATTATGAGAAGTAATTAGATGTACATTGGAATCAATGCTGTATCATCGAGGCCTTCGGGCGATGCAGTCGATGAGAGACTTGGCAGCAGGTGGCCCAATGGCTCAGAGACAGGAAGACACACCACGGGAGGCTGAGTGACAGGTTTCACAGATCCAGGGGGTGAGAGATCTGAGCTAGGGCTTGCATTTGTAATCTTTACTCATGTATAAATAATAACAACTCCACCATTGACTTCCTATGCTATGTCAAACCACCCCTTACCCTCGCGAACACACAACAATGCTGGGTGTATCCAACCCAAGTTATTCTTGGGCTCCCTGTCTGCCCATATGCATATGGATGTCCTATTGTAACTGACAGCTCAATCATTTTTTTAGAAGGAAGATTTTTAGAGCTAATCATCTGATGATTGCATTTATATTTCATGCTTGGCATTGAGCCGCCATTGTACAGAACTTCCTAGAGGTTGCAGATCAGACGCGGAGAAGTACTTTATCAGCCTTTCATCGAGAGGCAGCGTCTTTTCTCTGGCTCAATGACTAACATTTAAAGGGACACATTTGTCTCTCTGCTCTGTAAAATCCCTTTGCAGGGGACTTGGCAGGGTCACCCTCCATGCGCGAAGCAAACCATATGGAGCCTGCTGCTTTCAAGGGAAGGTTTTGGAGTCTGCCAGTTTCCAGGGTCAGTTCTCAGCACACTGGGGAATGTCGAAGTTTCCAAGCACCAAATGAAGAGGGGGGGGGGGGGAGAAATGGGTGATTAGGGGAATTAAATAAGTGATTCCCTGTGTACATCTGCTACCCCTTTAGGAAGAAGAAATGGCTGGTGAAATCATTTATTAGCCCCTTTCTGCTTAAAAGAGCAATTATATTTATTTATTTTTTAAAAGGAGGAAGATCTTTACTGAATGATCTCAAAATAAGATGTAGCCTCGGTAATTAAAGAGAGCTTATTAGAAAATAAGCAGCATATGGCTGAACACAAATGTACGGATTTTTAAGACTCTATAAGAACTACTTAATTGTTTAACTATTTCTTTTATTCATTCCTTTTGTAAATATCCTTTGAGGATTCACCATATACTTCTAATTACTGTTGTACATATGAAACTCACTGGTCTTCATTGTCGCCTTGCTAGTTTCTGTGTGTATGTGCACGTCTTTTAAGCTATGTGTCGTGTATCTTCCATATGAAGCCAGGGATTCTGTTGGGGAAGTGAGTTTGGGTGCTCTTTTGGAGATTAATATGCATTGTGTGTCATATTTCATAGAACAGAGGATGAAAACAATGTAATTTAATAAAATAATTTAATCATAATGTAGTACAGACTCTTAAAAAACAAAGTGCTACTAATTGATGCTCTTGACTACTTTTCGGATAGTTTGGCATTATCGAGTGGGCAAAAATAAAACTTCCTTAAAAGTTAATAATATCTCCCCTTTATAATCTGCTTTTAGAAATGTTTAGAGAAAAAAATTATGTACTCCTCCAGCCGTACATCAATTTGTATCTGGCAAAGATGAAAGCATTTGCTTTAAGAAGCTATGCTATAGAAAGTAGACCTTTAGAAAGTGATGATGACAACATATGTACAAATATGACTGATGCAATTGATATATGGCTTGTTAGAGGAGCTGAAAGATCCCCCTCCAGAGTGATCTTTTAATTAAAAAGAAAAAAGAAAAGAAAGCTATGCTATCGCAGAGCGCTGTGCCTGGAATCTCTGTGGTAAACCACATGCTCATGGGCTTCGACTAGCCCCCACGGCTGGTCAATCAGGAGGTCCTGGGACAATAAAGCCTAGTCCTTCATAGATTATTCAACCTTGTCAATAAACATGAGGAGTAACCTGATAGCACTGTACCATTGGTCTATCCCTAGATGAGAATGTGTATTCAGAGATAATAGCAACCATTTATGGAACGTACTGCTATGTGCTTTCGGTATGTTGTCTCAATTAATCCTCATAATAACATTAGAAAGTAGGTTCTATGATCACACTCGCTTTGTAGATTAGAACAGTAGAGTTTGGACAGGCTTAGCAACTTGCCTAAAGTTGCCCTAGAAATGGCACCAGGTGCATTTAAAACTATTTCTTGTATTCCAAAGCTCGTTATCAGGATTTGTTGTTGACAGTGCGTGGACTCTGGCTCATGATAACTTTCTGTGTGCAGAGTAGAATTGTTCTATAGAAGTTAACTCAGACCTTCTGGAAGCAGATCATCAAATCTGTCTTCCAAAGTGCTCCTGGGTGGATTCGAACCACCATTTGTTTAACTTTAGCTGAATGCTTAGCCATTTGTGCCACTGGTGATTCTATAATTTATGTCAAATGGTGTTCTCCAAGTCCCACTTTCCTTTTACTATGGGATTTAAAGTCTGATAGGTTTCAAATAAAGATGGAAGTTATTCATATACAAAATCCATATAACCCATTATCTAGTGGAATGAAAACAGATTGCAGAGAGGGTTAAAAATATGCATGATACACTGTTGATGCATTACCTTTGATCCTTGCAATGCTCAGCCTTTGAGTGACTGCACCCATACATTCAAGCGATTGGTAAGTTCTTGCACTATTGCCAGGGCAGGTAAATGAAATAAAACCATCATGTGACTCATATGCACACCCAAGTTTGAAAAGCACTAATCCAATCTACCAATGCTTGATTATCTGTAACAACCAAACCAAGTCCAAACTCACTGCCATCAAGTTGATTCTGACGCATAGAGACCCTATAGGTGAAGGCAGAATGTCCATGTGGGTTTCTGAGACTACAAGTGTTTATGGGAGTCAAAAGCCTCATCTTTCTCCTATGGAGGGGCTGGTGATTGAGAACTCCTGACCTGGGAGTTGGTAGCCAAACTTGTAACCCACTATGCCACCGGGCTCATCTCTAACAAGGTTGTCAAATAGTTTGTCTGTGGATAGATCTAACACAAAACATTTGTTCTAAACTTTGTCTCTCAACATTCTTCATTCTTAAAGTAAAACTCTATGTTGGAGCAGGTATACTAGTTGGTAGTAGAATTCACGAGGAATAATGAATAGAAAACACTGAAAATAAGCTGTGAAAGATGATTACTCTTACAAGACATTAAAACATATTACAGAGCCTTTCTAATTAAAGAATTATTATTAGAAGACTTATAGGAAAGCATATAACCCATAAGAAACAGATTCAATTCATAAGCAAATTTAACATATAATACAGGTGGCAGCTCAAACCACTCAGGCAAAAATGAAATTATCAATAAATGGTGCTGAATATCTAGATAGAAATACATAAAGTAGCTATTTATAGTAGCTATGTTGAAAAAAATAAAATTAGATGCTTGGCTCATATCATATGCAAGAATGAACTCTAAATTTATCAAAATGTAATCAAAAGAAGCTATATAAAAACTAAAAAAATTGACAGCCTCATTGTAAGAAAAATGTTTCAAATTATCATTAGTCTGTTATTTATAAAGTTATATCACATTGTTATCTCAAATTGAAGTTGTCCTTATTTGTACTTAATTTTCACATAAATTGGACAGAAAGTTGACTGTCAAGTCACTGTCCCATCTTCAGCTGTCCTATTTTTTCATGTATCCTTCATCCATAGATGAAGTTAAAAAATCCTCAGTGCAGAAGCTTATATTATTCATAACGAGTTTCATCATATATTTACTACCTTTTAATCACTGAGATCTTTTAGATTCGGAATCCATCATCAAATATATATATATATAATTTGTCATTTATAAAAATTTTTAGCAAGCTTTCTACACTGTTATAAGCACAGATTGCAATGGTTCAAAAATTGAGCCTCCTCGAGATTTATATAAATTATTTAAACAGACTGAATCATTGTGCAAAATATGTCTCAGCCCAAGTTATCTACATCCAGTTAATGGTGTTTCAGTTTGTTAATCAGATTAAAAGAACTATGTTGTAAAATTAATTTTAAAGTTTAGATCTTTCTTACAGTTCTTTGGATTAGTCATCCGCAGTTTTTGTATGGCTAGGAAAAGGTGTCTCATGATCTCTAGTATCACAGAGGTCAACTGAATCTGTTAAAATCTGGCTTCGTTTCTGATTTTGCTTCCTTGGGACTGGTCCCTGAAAAGCTGCCAACATATCACTCCACGCGGGATTCAGAGAAACAGAGATACAGACAAGCCAACAAGTTATTTTCGGTCATAGCTTCCCTCCACAAACCGAAGTGATGAGCTACAGTGGGTGGAGAATTTAGAATACAGCCACCTCACATCGGCCGTATTGAGGAAAGGCAACTTTTGATTTATATGGGCTTTTCAACATGATTTAAAGGAAGGTATCCCATAGTATTAGTTCAAAGGAAATAAAAACTTTACAGTGATTTTAATTAATGTAGTAGCAGTTGTTGTTGTTGTTGTTGTTAGGTGCCATCAAATTGGTTCCGACCCTATGTTCAACAGAAAGAACCACGCCTGGTTCGGCACCCTCTTCAACAAGTGTCGAAGCCTATCATTGCAGCCACTGTACTGATCCATCTTGTCGATGGCCTTCCTCTTTTTCGCTGTCCCCCCACTTTAGTAAACATCATGTCCTTCTCCAAGGACTGATCTCTCCTAAAGATATGTCTAAAATATATCAAATGAAGCCTTACCAGCCTTGCCTACAAGAGGCTCTCTAGCGATACATTGTTCAGACAGATCGGTTGGTCCTTTTACCAGTCCATGTATTTTCAATATTCTTCAACAGCACCACAAGCAAAGGACATCATATTACTCCTCGGGTAACAGCCTTGCTTTTCAATACTCTAAATAGGTCTTATGCAAGCAGATTTATCTAATGTAATGCAACTTTTGTTGTCGTAACTGGTATTTCTAAGACAAATCCTTGACAACTCCTACCTTTTCTCTATTGATTATGATGTTTCCTATTGGTCCAGTAGTGAGGGCTTCAAACTTGACATTGAGATTAAATTCTTGATCTTCATCAGCAAGTGCTTCAAGACCTCCTCCCTTTCATCAAGCAAGGTTATGGTGTTTGCATATTGAAGATTGTTAATAAGCCTTCCTCCAATCCTGATGCCTCACTCTCCTTTCATATAATCCAGCTTCTCTGATGATTTACTCAGCATACAGATTAAATTATCTGGTGAGAGGATATAACCCTGACACACACCTTTCCTGATGTTAAACAATGTAATAGTCCCTTGCTCTGTTTGCACAACTGCCTCTTGATCCATGCACAGGTTCCGCATAAGCACAATGAAGTGTTCTAGAATTACCATTGTTTTTAAGGTTATCCATAGTTAGTTATGGATCCACACAGTCAAATGCCTTTGCATAGTAAATAAAACACAAGTAAACATTTTTCTGGCGTTCTCTGCTTTGAGCCAAGATACATCTGACATCAGCAATGATGTCCCTTATTCCCCGTCCTCTTTTGAGCCTGGAGTGAATCTCTGGCTACTCCATGTCATTGTATTGTTGCAACTGTTACTGAATGAAGAGCCAAATATTACTTGCATGTGTTATCAGTGATACTGTTCTATAGTTTGAACATTCTGATGGGTCACCTTTCTTTGGATTATGTACAAATCTGGATCTCTTCCAGTCAGTTGGCCAAGTAGCTGTCTTCCAAATTTCCTGGCACAGATGAGTGAGTGCTTCCAGTGCTTCTTTGGTTTTCTGAAACATTTCAATAGATGCTCCCTCAATCCCTGGAGTCTTGTTTTTGGATAATGCTTTCAGTGCAGCCTGAATTTCTTGCTTCAGCACCACTGGTTCTTGCTCATACACTGTCTACTGAAATAGTGGAATACTGACTAGAGATTGTATACTCTTTCCAGCTTCTTTTAATGCTACCTACATTATTCAATATTTTGTCAATAGACTCTTTCGGGATTACAAGTCAAGACTTGAATTTGTTCTTGAGTTCTTTCAATTTAAGGTATGCTGAGTGTATTCGTTTTTGTTTTCTTACTATAATTCTGTGCATTTCATTAGAGTATTTGCCTTCTGGAGCTGCCCTTTGAAATGCTCTACTCAGTTCTTTGGCTTAATCCTTCCTTCCATTTGATTTAGCCACTCGATGGTTAAGGTCAAGTTTCAGAGTCTGACATCTACTTTGATCTTTTCTCCCTGTCTTTTTAATGACCTCTTTCTTTATTCAAGAATGACGTTCTTGCTGTCCTCCTACAGCTCATCCAGTCTTCGGTCATTAGAGTTCAGTGCATCAAATATGTTCTTGAGATGTTCTCCAAATGCAGGTAGGATAGACCAAAGGCCATATTTTGGCTTTTGTGAAATTATTTTAAATTTCTTCATCTTTAACCTGAACTTACATATAAGCAATTCATGTTCTGTTCCACAGTCACTCCTTAACCTGATTTTAGCTGCTGATGTTGAGCTTCTCCAGCAAACTTTCCCACGGGCCGAGTCAAGTGATTTATATGTATCCCATTTGGAGACGTCCATATGTTTTTTTCATGTTGCTGACAAACGTCTTTGCTATGAACCAGTTATTGGCCTTGCAGATTCTATCATGTAATCGCTAACTTCATTTATACCATCAAGTCCATATTACTCAACTATAGTTCCTCCTTCTTTGTTTCCAACTTTTTCATTCCAACAGAAAATAATTAACAGTAAATAACCTTGATTGCACATTTGATAAATCTGAGACTGAAGTCCCTCTTAGGAATGGTCAATATCTTCATCATTGGCTTGTATGGTTGGTGCACACATTTGAGTAATAGTTTTATTGGTAGGTTTGCCATGAAGGCAGATAGAATTGCACTTCAAGACTAATTTTGCAAAGTAATAACTGTGGACAAACTAAAAGTAGCATCAATTATACATAACTTATGAAGATGGTGGTTATTTTGGGAGTCAAGAGAAATAGTGTTTATTGTATTTTCTAAACAAATAGGAATTTCAATTCTGTTCATTTCTTTAAAATCACTTAAATGTTTGTTTTATGGCAGAAATGCTCCAATGTCATGCATGTAATTTTTATGGTGGTTAAGTGTGTCCTCTTGTTTAAAAACAATTCATTTTTATGGGAATTTGCATCCTGGCCCTTATCATTGACACTGGGGACATTTTTAACTATTTAGGTTAAATGTTTTAAAAACTTCTTGATTATGTATGGTTTAAAAACAAACAACTAGTAGAAGAAATTGCAAAGAGATAATGTGTAAATTTAAGTCTATTTAAAGTCTTTACTTTAAAAACCAATGTTATAATCAAGGAAAACACTGATAACAAATAAGATTGAGAGTTTATATTATTGATAAATAACATTTTATCAGATGGTTTACAAATACTAATATTCCAAAATTTCAATAGAAAAAGAATATGAAGATTCCCAAGGGAGTATGGATGCCAGATGGCAAGTACAGGGAAAGCTCCTCAGCCACTACTGCAGAGGTCCCATGCCAAGGGAAGGATCATGCTCACTGGTGTCAGAAAATCCACTGAAAATCTATGTACACCAAAGTTTCTTAAGATGGAGATCAGCAAAGCCTAATGATTTTTACTGACTTCCCTTCACCATCGACCAAGAGCATAAGCTACTTTTCTACACTCTCTCTCCCCTGAACAAGCTGATCCATTCTTGCTCCTGTTCCAACCTACCTAGCCAAATCTCTTGACTTGCTGGCCTCTGAGGACCCTGCATGTGTAGCAGACTGCTTGGACAGCTTAGTGCAGATATAGACATTCCCCAAAGAGTGCTTTTCCCCATTAAAATTTTTTTAAATCTTTTTTATTTCTTCCTTCTCTGGAACCCTGCCCCTGATACGTACTACCTTCCTCCATGTGGAAGATACATGCACATACTAACTTCACTAAGGAATCTGAAATCTTCACCTAAACCACAGTTTGTTTCTGATTTTTAAAAAAAGTCAAGTCTCCCCCAACCCTCCCATCTCCTTCCATATGAGAGCAAAGACCTGCTCAAGTTCATGCTGCCATAGCAACAAAACTCCATATGCACAGTAGCACACCCCTGTCTACACACACACACACACACACACACACACACACACACACACCATGCTATTCTCTGTAGATAGATTTTTGACCTGTGTTTTTCTTTATTCATTGGTCTTCTTCCTCTTCTCAATTTTTTCTCCCCACTATCTTTTCTTTTTCTCTATTCTTCTTTAATTCTATTTCTTCTAAATATATAAATACACAAATTCTCTTCTTCTGATTTGAATATTTGCTTATACTTTCCTCCTGCCCCTCGTACTATCTTTGCACTTTCTCTCCTTCTAGTGAAATGCACTTTCACAATACTTAGTAAATCTTATTAACCATCTTAAATACATTTTACCAAGGCTTTTGGTCTTCCCAGACATCCCCTTAATATGACTATTGAATTTATTATTTTCTCCCTCTCCTTCTACCTCCACCTTCCCCAATTACCAATCTCTATCCCTCTTTTTCCATCACCCATCATATTTCCTGTCTCTTGTTAGACTTCTTTCCACAGTAACCCAACAGAGTCAACTACCTCTACATGACCCAGCAACCAACACACAACTTATAGATGCACAACACCGTGGAAACAGCAGCCAACTGCAATACAAAAAAAGAACAAAACACAAACTCAAACAACCCAGATCACCTAAATCCAATGAAGTACTCAGAAAGGAAGGCCTTAAAACTCATAGAAATAGGGTTTAATAAAATGATATTGGTGCCTTCAAGAGCTGTGGGAAATGATCAGGACAACCACTGGAAGAATCGCAACACTAAAAACCACACAAGAAAAAGAACAGAAGAAGATACATAACAAATTTGTAAAGAGAACTTTCTAACATGGTCTTGTAGTTGGAGCTTCTCTTACTAGACTCTCCCAGGAAAAAATTTGAAAGTAACAGAAAACTCTGAGCAACTTGAGTTTGAGACTTCCTTTGGAGAAATGCAAACTGCTAACAACACACAGCAGGAGGAGAGAGGAACTGACAAAAAGAAGCCCGGGAGGGGTGGAAATACCTATGGATTCTGTGCCACCAATTGGGCTGAGGTTACAGGCTGCTCCTCTCCAGACCTGCTGGTAAGCTGACAGCCCCCTCCCCCCCCCCCCCACTCCAACTGCTGATTAGCACTGCTTCAGCAACATAATCTAGGAGATGGTGAGTCAGAACTTGGGTGGGAGGATTCATGGGTTTCTGAACCATGGGACTCAGAGGGTCCCAACACACTCATTGCGCACAAGCAGGAGAAGGAAGATTTAGGCCTACTATGGACTGGCTGCCAGCTTCTGCCTGGACCTCTTGGGACTTGGATTGCAGAAGAGGTTCCCTGGCACACAGAGAAGACTGGCCATCCCGAGCAGGTCCAGAAACATGAGGGCCAGCATTAGGGGAGGCAATCAGTGCAGCAGTGAGTGATTGTTTGTCTTTGGGCCCAGGACTCAAAAGTGCTGACACCTGGGCACCCACAAACCAATGCCAATCAGTAATGGGGCCCAACACGACACAGAGGCCTCACAGGAGATAAACGTTGTGAACACTGTTCAAAATAGTCACTAATCTTCCCCATCATGTTGCTTTGGTCAGTCCTTGTCAGGCACCCCTGGCGATTTAGGAACCAGTTTCAAACCAGGACTTGGATGAAACCAACGTTTCATTGTTTCTGCCTTCAGCTCCTGTTGAGGACATGCTGGTGCCAAATTGCCTGGCCTCTTCTGCCTACCCAGGTTCCACAACAGATGTGTGGGGATTACTTTGTATTCAGAGACAAATATAAAAACCATATAAGCAAATAATAACAATAGTGTTAGGATGCAGCAGTCGATATCTGCACTTTCAGAAACAGAGAAAACAACTCAAATATCCATAAAACGTGCAAACCTGTTAGAGCTCTTGGAGCAGGAGAGAACCAGGGATGAAGGAAATAACAGCAATAATCGGCAGGTACTCTAAATGACGAGAAAATTAGATAGAAATAGAGCTAAACCAAGCGACAATTCAAGAACCCAGGACATGTAGACAAAAGACCATACTATCATTGTGAGATAACAAAACAGAAGAAGTGAAACAATGGAACCAAGAATCAGTGATTTTGAAGATAATTCTCTCAAGACAAAAACACAAGTTATAAAAATGATTTTTACACAATCCGACGTCTCCTTTCACCCACTTTTATGTTGTCCATCCCCCAGGGAGGAGGTTATATGTAGATCCCTGTAATTGGTTCCCCCTTTAGATATTACAAAATAATAATGAATAAATTATCAAGGATTCATGAGGGAGGGGGAAGTGGGGAGGGAAGGGAGAAAATGAGGATCTGATGTCAGGGGCTTAGGTGGAGAGCAAATGTTTTGAGAATGATGAGGGCAATGAATGAACAAATGTGCTTTGTACAATTGAGGTATGTATGGATTGTGATAGAAGCTGTATGAGCTCCCAATAAAATGATCTTTAAAAAAAGCCAAAAAGAAAATCGGAAAAAAAAACGTGAAAAAATGTTTTTTAAAAACTGTATAAAACATCACAATATTATAAGGCACCATCAAAAGGAACAACATGTACCTGATAAATATCCCAGAGTATAAAGAATTGTTGATTACAGAGAAAATAGTTGATGAAGTACTAAGGGATAACATCCCTAATTTCATGACAGAAACTAAAATTACTGTTTAGGAATCCAGTGAACTCCTAACAATTGATCCCAGAAGGAAACCACCATCACATATAATAATAATCAAACTTTCCAATATGGAGAAAAAAGAAACAACCAGGAGAGCATCACAGCAAAAAAGAACAATCACATACAAAGGCAAACTCATTAAGATAAGGTCAGATTTTCCTACTGAAACCATTCAGGTCAGAAGGCAATGTAATGACACAATCAAAATTCTGAAGAAAAAAAAATCTTGCCAACCAAGAATCCTATATCCAGCAAATGATTCCTCAACTATGAAGGACAAATAAAATCACTTACAGATAAGGAAAAGCAATTTCTAAATTAAATGAAATCCATTTTAAAAGTAAAGGAATTTATAAAAATATGATCACTTTAACAAAAATATCTAAAGGAATTTTATAGACAGAAAATTCATATAACTACAGACAGCAAATTTAAAAATCCAGGAAAGAAATTATTATGAAACAAAACATATTGTTTAAATAATACTCAAAGTTAAACAGAATTAAATGAATCAAAACAAGGCATCATAGATAACATTCTACAATGAAGACAAAATAAAACAAAAAATAGAGGGAACAGACTGGACAATAAACAGTGCAATGGAGAAGAATGGAGAACCTTTCACAGAACTCAGCAAACTGTTTTGAATTTGGAAAGAAAGCCACAGAAAACAACAACCCTCAAAAAAAACAACAAAAAAACCCCGGAAACCTCAACCAAGCAAAATGGATAAAAATCAGATAAGCAAGTCACACAATGAAAAATCAGAAATAGCAGAAAGAGTATCAAGAAGACAACCAATAAACAAAAGAAACACATTACAAAAAATGATCATGAAACGGAAACAAGTAACTCTATATTTATGAAAAATGATGCCAACAAAACCATATTTATCAATAACAACACAATGTAAATGGATTCAATTCACCAGTTAATAGGCAAAGACTAACAGAATGGGTAGGAAAACAAGACCTTGTCAAATCGCCTACAAGAAACGCACCTTATATATAATGGCAAATATAGCCCCATATTCAAAGGATGGAAAAAATAGTATCAAGCCAATAGCAGTCACAAAGGAAGCTGGAATAGTAATATTAATCTCTGACAAAATAGACATCAAAACATTTAACAACTAGTTCACTACCCTAATGAGCATTTTAAGTATTAAAAAACATTATTTTAAGTGTCATTTAACAACTAGTTCACTGAACTCAACAAACAATTAGGTGTCAGTTCTGCCAAGCCAGGGCAAACCGGCAGAACCCCACAACTGCTGCAAAGTAGTTGACATAATAAGAGGCAAAGAAGGCCACTAGATAACTCTGAAAGCTTTAATTTAACAAGCAACCATACCTTTATTCATATATACGCACTAAATTAAAGACCATCGAAATACATTAAATTATTACAGAAATGACGAGACAAATAGAACATAATGTCATAGTACTAGGAAGTTTCAATACAGCACTTTTAAACCAAAGATCACTTTTTACCAACTACAAAGAAAATCAACAATGATACAGAAAAATTAACAGCACAACCAATCAACTTGATTTCTTAGACTATGAGCATTCACTCAGTATAAACTCATATCACCTTTTTTTCCTAGTGCTCACGGACCTAATCCAGAATAGATCATACTTAACCCCCTAGAGTAAACATCAATAAACTAATAAACATAGAGATGCTCCAAATCACCTTTTCAGATCCCAATGCCATAAAATTAGAAATCCACCATAAAATTGTCAACTCTAAAAATTCAAATACATGGAAATTGAACTATATTTAAAAACCATTGGGTAATTGAAGAAATAAATAACACAATGAAATCCTTCCTAAAACAAACAAGAAGAAAAATAAAACATATAAAAACAGTTGGAACACTGTAAAACAGTGTTCGGTGGGCAGTTTATAGCAATGTCTGTATATCAAAAAGACAGAAATAATTAAAACAGGCATCTTAACACATTAACTACAACAATTGAAAAATGAGCAGTAAAACCAACCCTCAGATACTAGAAGAAAATAAATAATAAAGATTAGGGCAGAAATGAGTGAATGAGAAAAAAATTAAAGAGAAATGAAGTTAGTTCTTTGAAACGATTAATAAAATTGATGAGCCACTGGCAAACCTAAAAAAGAAAAAAAGGCAGAAAGCAAATTCTATGACTAAGAAATGAAATAGGTGACATCACAACAGAACAAAATGAGATTAAAACAATCATCACATAGTATTATGGAAATTTGTATTCCAACACATTTGAAAATCTAGAGGAAATGGCTACATTTCTAGAAATGCAATATTTACTCAACTTACCACAGATTGATGTAGAAAACACTACCATGTGTATAAATAAGAAGAAATAAATTTAGTTATAGAAAAACTCCCAACATGAGAACCTTGACACAGGGAATACATAGGTTATCAGAAATAGGGAAGTCACAAATTGACAAGTCACAAATTGACAAGACACAAATTTATACTGAAGATAAATCAGCTGTGTATAATGAAAGAATTCACCAAGAGAGTAATAAGAGGGCCCACAGATTAGGAAAACATCTTTAGCAAAGACTAAAATCTACAATACTTTGCAAGCTTACAATAAGAAAAAAATTGTCTGCCCACTGAAGATGTGGGCAAAGCACCTGAACAGAAGTTTCATAGTGGCAGAAATCCGAATGGCCAATAAACATATGAGAAAATGTTCCCAATCATTAGCCATAAGGTAAATGCAAATCAAAACAACTAAGAGATACCACCTACCACCCTCAAAGATAGCCCAGATCCAAAAATCAGAAAGCAATAAGTGTTGGAGGGGCTGTGGGGAGATAGGAACTCTAGTCCACTGTTGGTGGACCTGTAGTTATGTACAGCCACTATGGAAATTGATTTGATGATATCTAAAATAGATGGAGATTGAGCTACCATGTGACCCAACAATTCCGCTACTGAGCATATACCCCGAAGAGGCAAGAAACAAACCACAACCAGACATCTACAATGTTCATGGCAGCATAGTTCACAATTGCAAGGAGTTGGGGAAAAAACCCAAATTTTTATCAACAGATAAATGGATCAAAAAACATACAATGTATTTATGTACATACTACTCATCCATAAAAAGCAGCGATGAATGCATGAAGCACATTGCCACAAAGGAAGAACTGAAAGAAACCATGCTAAGTGAAGCAAGTCAAGTACAAAATGAGTCTACTGGGGTAAGCTAAAAAAAAAAACAACCCAAAAACAAAACAAAAAAAATGCGGCTTAGGGGAAAAGCTACTATATACATACATCCCTTGGGTGAGGTCCAAGGAACTCTGGAAGAGACCAAACCCAACCCAGGAATACATACTGAGGCCAACTAAATAAGAGAGGGAAAGAGAGAGAGAGAGAGAGAGAGAGAGAGAGAGAGAGAGAGAGAGAGAGAGAGAGAGAGAGAGAGAGAGAGAGAGAGAGAGAGACATGGGTAGGGGACAAGAAGGGCACTAAACCACCCAAGAAGAGGGTATTGTTTTTATCTCCACAGGAGAGGGAGAGAGACCAGAATTCAACCAGATGCACCAAGACGTGAATACCAGCATGTACCAGGGAACCAATAGAGACATCTGTGGGACTGGCCCCAATCCCAACTATGTGGACAATTCCCGGCCCACCCGACCACCTCAGAAGAATCCCCTTCAGAGGACAGCACTGCGGCTACAGCTTGGGAGAGGGGCATGTCGGATCACAGCATATGGGAGAAACAGAAAGGGATAGAGAGGGGAGGACATCCTGGTTCACCAAGCCCCCAGGACCATATTCCTGTTTGGAGCAGACGACGCACAGAGAGGAACATAGGGCCGGCCCTCCCACCAGACACGACATCCCTCACTAAACCATAGCGCTGCAAGGGACAACACTGGAGACACAGTATGGGAATTGTGCACAATCTGACCCCATCATGCTGGGGCGCAACATTAAGGGCATGCAACAGAGCAGCAAGGGGAGCAAAGTGAGGAGAACCCCGGAGAAAGCCTAAAATAGACTTTGGAGACCAGAGTGTGGCATCCCATCAGACTTGACAGGCAAACACTTGTAAAGGCCAACAAACACCTTCAACTCTTTATAGGCTTTTCCATTTCTGTCAGTGGCTTTCTTTTTTGTTATTGTTATTTTGTTTGGGTTTTTTTATTGGTTGTTGTTATTGTTTTGTTGGTTTTGACACCTTTGTGGTTTTATTTGGCTTTGCCTGGTTTTTGCACTTATTTATGCATCTGCATGACTATCTAGATAAGAGAGGTGGGGTGATTCATTTGGAGATGAAAACAATGGGAACAATAGTTCCTAGGGGAGATGGGAGAAGGGGAGGTGGGAGAAGGGGAGGTGGGGAGGGGGTGAGAAGCAACTTAGGACCAAGGAGACAACAAGTGAACTCAAATCAATAGAAAGAAGGGCATACGATGCTTACTGGGCCTTAATCTAGGACAATGTAGCCGCGAGGAGTTACTAAACCAAGATGAAGGCCAAACATGATGGTGGGACACAAGGAGAGTAAAAGGAAACAGGAAAGAACCAGGAGGCAAAGGTCATTTACAGAGGTCTAAATACTGGCATGTACATATGTAACTACATATATAATGAGAGGGGAATAGAACTATGTTCTCATATCAATATGTTAAGAATTAAGGTTTGGAGATGGACATTTGGCCTCAATTCAAGTACTCCCTCCACACAACAACACTTTGTTTTAACAATCCAGCATTCTATGATGCTCACCTTCCCAACACGATTGCTGAAGATAAATGAGTGCCTAAGCAAATGTGGTGAAGAAAGCTGATAGTGCCTGGCTATCGAAAGATATAGTGTCTGGGGTCTTAAAGGGTTGAAAGTAAACAAGCGGCCATCTAGCTCAGAAGTAACAAAGTCCACATGGAAGAAGGACACCAGCCTGTGTGGTCATGAGGTGTCGATGGGATCAGGTATCAGTAAGGTGACCAAATGTTCCGTTTTGGGCAAGACAATCCCGATTTTTAACAATCTGTCCCACGTCTCACGGCGTTTTTAAAAAGTCCCGATTTTTGGAAAGACTGCATGACAAGCTATGAAACGGTGGGAGAACGGGAAGGAAATATTCAGTTTTCAGCTGCCATGTGGCTATTTCACCAGGAAATGAGTTTTATGTTATTTTTGTTAATTTTATAATGTATAACTTTAATAATAACAAATAATTGTCGAGAACTGATTATCAAGAACTGCTTATCAAAGTTCACATTGTTGATCAGTGGTTAGAATTCGATCACCATTGTTTGGATTTAATGAACAATGGCATTGTTTGGCATTGGCAATGATAAGAAAACATTTTGTAACTGTCTCTCAGACGTACTGCATGCTAGTGCTAGTTAAACAAGTGATGTCAATAAATCAGCTATTCAGATACTTTAGGTAATTTATTTATTTCATAAACACATACATTTTCTTGAATTTAGCAGACAGTACTCATATTATTTATATTTTATAGTGGCGGCAAAAAGTCTAGCACCAGCCTTGAAAGTGACACGACTTACATTACAGCAAATTCAGAGAAAAAATAATACAAGTTAGTATTGCTATTATTTGGAAAGAAATATAGGATTAAAATTAAAATAATTTTTAAAATATAGTGACTTTATAACAATAAAATTAATTTAATTTATAAACTAACTATAAAATATGTTCATGTAATTATGTACCTACTTGCTGTGTTTTTAAGTAATATTTATATAATAATTTATAATTTTAATTTTTAAAAGATTTTTAACATAATGTGTAAGAAAAGAAGATGCAAATTCAACGATGATCTAAGAAGTGAATTTCCTTTTATTAAAAAACCAAAAGCGACTACATGGTAAAATGTGAGAAATGTAATGGTGAATTTTCTATTTTGCATGGCGGGAAGAATTATATTTCAAAGCACTTGGAGACACAAAAACAAAAAAGACACAGAAACATTAAATACTGCTGCATCTTCTTCCAAAATACAGGATTTTTTTTCCCGGAAAACAACTTATGGAGACGAAGAAAGGAAATTAGCATTAGCAGAAGGATTTATGTCTTTTCATGCTATTAATCACAATCATTCCTTCAGATCTATGGGCTGTACATCACAAGTTGCCAAAAAGTTAATCAACAAGAAATTTGCCTGTGCTAGAACAAAATCCAAGGCAATTGTGTGTAATTTCCTCATATGCACTTTCAGAATTAAACAAAAATCTAGAAAAAAATAATTTTATATCCATATATTCTGACACATCTAATCATAAGGATATAGTTATTTCCAACAATTATTAGATTTTTTTGATTCGGAAACTGGAATAAAAATTAGAATCTTAGTATTTGTTTCTGTGCCCAGCGAAACTTCTGAAATCATTTTCAGTTGCATTATTAATATTTTGGAAAAATTTTTTAATGTAAAATGATTGCATATTATGCAGACAACACAAACGCAAATTTTGGAGGAGAAGCGAGAAGAGGTACAAATAGTATTTTTTATAAATTAAACAAAAACCTTAATCAAAACATTATTGGTGTTGGTTGTCCAGCGCACATAATACATAACACCATTCAAACAGGTGCTGATTTGTTGCCCGTAGATGTGGAAAATATTGTTATTAAAATATATTCTTATTTCTATATAGTCACTATGCACATTGAAATGCTTAAAGAATTTTGTGAAACTGTGGAAGTTGAATATCGGAAAATATTTGGATACAGTAAAATGTGCTGGTTAGTTCTTTTACCAGCTGTTGAAAGAATTTTGAAAATATATGATCCTTTGAAACCCTACTTTCTATCACAGGATAAATGTCCTAGAATTTTAGAAGAGTTTTTTGAAAAAGAATCTTCAAAAATTTGGCTAGAGTTTATACACAATCAAGCAGCACTTTTTGAAAATGCTATAAAACTTATTGAAGGTGACAAAATTTCAGAAATTGAAGTAGCAAATGAAGTTTATAATTTAAAATTTCAGTGTCAAGAGCAGTTAGAAAATAATTTTCTTCTGTTAACTATTTGTAATAGTATAAGCCAGGCAGAAGAACAAGGTGAAATAAATCATGCAGATATCATGAATCACATTAAAAAGTTCTATAGTAATTGCATAGATTATTTAGAAGAGTGTATGGTACATTACAATGATACTGAACATTTTCATTGGGTTATATTAAAACAAGAACTTAATTGGAATGATGTGAAAAAAAATCATTTGATCATATTACTCAAAATTTCCCACATAGTAATATTTCCAAAACTGACCTTTTCATGAGGTATCATTATTAAAAATATATATTGATAAAGAAAAGGTTAAATCTTGGGCATCAGCAAAAATCACAATAGTGAACAAATGGTTAGAAATATTTTATCATTTGGCCACAAACCATGTTCCATACAATAATGCACTAAAAATTGTGGAATATGCGCTGTCTTTACCAGGAAATAGTACTGTGACTGAACATGTTTTCTCTATAGTAAATAAAGTGTGGATATCAGAAAAATCACAATTAAGTATTGAGACTTTGAAAGCCATTCTTTGTGTGAAATATAATTTAACAAATTCTTGTGAAAATTTTCATGACCTTTTAAACAATGACAGCAATCTACTAAAAATATTCGCTCAAAAGAGAAAGATGCCAAAGAATAAAATAATACTATACATAATTTTAATGTATTATATTTGTAAATTGTACCTATGTTGAAATTTAAAATATATACCTTAAAATACTATTTTTGCGTTCCATGAAAATTTTTGTTGTTCCATATAGACCAATTTTTAATCAAGACCCACTACCCCCTCCCCCCAGGTCAATGGTGTCCTGCTTTACCAATGTTAAAATATGGTCACCTCAGGTATCAGGCATCTAATACCCAGAACAAAACCATACCCAATGTGAATGGGGACGGGGGGTGGGTGGGGATGGAGTGGAGACACAATGTCCATCTATAGACAATTGGACATCCCCTCACAGAGGGGTCACAGAGAAGAGATGAGCTTGGACAGCGTGCAGTATGGCACCGATGAAACACACAACTTCCCTCTAGTTCTTTGGTGCTTCCTTTCCCCCACTATCATGACCTCAATGCTACTTACAAATCGGACTACGCCAGAACATACACACTGCTACAGATAAGAGCTCGCAACACAGGGAAACCAGGGTAGATAAACTCCTCAGGGTCTACCATGACAGTAAGGATACCAGGAGGATTAGGGGAATATGTGGGGGGGAGAGGGAAGGGGAATCGATCACAGGGGTCAACTTATAACCCCCTTTCTGGGAGATGAATAATGGAAAAGTGTGTGAGGGGCGATGGAGGACGATGTAAGATATGAAAATAATAATCTATACCTTATCATGGGTTCGTGAGGGAGGGAGGGCAGACAGTGGAGGGAGAAGAAATGGGGAGTTTGAGATCAGGGGCTCAAATGGGAAGAGAATGCTTTGAAAATGATGATGGTGGCATATGTGCAAATGTGCTAGACACCCTGGATGAATGTATGGATTATGATAAGAGATGTCAGAGCCTCCAATAAAAATAAGAAAAAGGCAAAGAAAAACTCCCAACATCAAAAAGTCTGGGACCAAATGGTCTTACTGGGGAATTTCATCAAAAATTCAGAAAGGAGTTAATTTAAATTTTATATTAACTATCACACAATATACACATGGACAATATTCTACCAAACACAGTTTACAAAGCAACTATCACTTTAACACCTAAGCCAGACAAAAATATTACCAGAATTAAAAATTATAGACCAATATCTCTAATGACTATAGATGCAAAGATTTTCAATAATATTCCAGCCAACAAACTTCAACAAAGTATAAAAATATAATATCACGATCAAGTGAGATTCGTACCAGATAAGAAAGAATGATTAAATATTAGGAAAAACCCAATGCCTTTTACTACACTGAAAACAAAAGAGAATAAACATATGCTTATATCAATCAATGCAGAAAAGGCATTTGATAAAATTCAACACTCATTCCAGGGGAAAAAAATTCCTTAAAATAGGAATAGAAGGGAAATTTCTCAACATAATGAAGACCATGTATGCAAAACCAACAGCCAGCATCTCACTTGCTGAAGCAAATTTGAAAACATTCCCCTTTAGCTCCACTTTTATTTAATACAGTCTGGAAGTTTTAAACAGATCCATAAGACATCAAATATTATTAAAGTTATCCATATAGACACAAAAGAAACAAAACCCCTTTATATTCACAGATGATCTAATCCAATATATAGAAAACCTCAATGATTAAATTCAACAATTGTTGGAACAAACTGACAAATTTGGTTTTGTCAGGCTATCGGATCAAAATATAAAAATCAGTTAGATACTTGTGTATTAAAGATGATGCTGAAAAAAGATATTAAAAGAATAATACAATTGTCAATTACATAAAAGATAACATATTTAGGAATAAATCTTACCAGAGTAGCAAAAACACTTACAAGGAAAACTTCAGAACATTCTTACAAAAAAACGGAAATAAACTTACACAAATGGAACAAGTTACCATGCTGCTGGATAGGCAGATTACATATTTTGAAAATGCCAATATTATCAAAAATACTTTATAAATTCAATGCAGTTCTAATTCAAATCCCACCACAATTATTCAAATAAATATTTATATGGAAACAAAAGAAAACCAGGATAAATAAAACACTATTAAAAAATGAAAACAAAGTAGGAGGCCTTTCACTCCCAAACTTTTATGCAGCCAGAGTATACAAAAAACAGGGCTCTGATATTATGATAAATATAATGACAACTAGATTAGAATTAAAACCCAGAAAAACAATCATGTGCCTACAGACACCTAAGTTTTGATAAAGGACTAAGACATATTATGTAGGGAAGAGATCGCTTTTACAACACATGGTATTGGAAAAACTAGATATTCACTTGAAAAAGAATGAAATAAGACCCATACTTCACACCAGGTAAAAAAATAAACTCAATATGCATCAAACACCTAAATATAAACAACACATCATAACAATAACTAATGAAAATATATGGACAAAATTAAAGGACCTAATACAATACATAGACACACCGCCAACGTAATGAAGAGTATACACACTTTGGAAGACAAAATAAATGACAGAGACTTTCTACAAATACAACACTTATGCATATCAAAAGGTTTCATCGCAGAGTTAAAAGAGAACCTACAGCTAGGGAAAAAGCACTTAGTAATGATACATCAGATAAAGATTTTAATCTCCAAAATCTATAGAAAACTTCAACGTCTTAACAAGAAAATTATTAAAAAGTAGGCACAAGGCATTAATAGACAGATTACCCAAGTTAACTTCCAGGCAGCCAACAGCCATATAAAAAGTGTTCGAGTTCATTAGCAATAAGAGAAATATAATTTCAAACAATGAGATATGACTTAATACTTATAGCAAAATGCAATAAAAGAGAAAATAATAAATGCTGGCGAGGATATAGAGATGGAACACGTTTACCTTGCTGATGGGACTGTAGAATCGTACAACTATTAAACTCAGCATGGCACGTCCTTACACAAAGACAAACACAAACTATCAAAAATGTCCAGTGATCAGTGAAACTTATTACAATCATGACAACCAGAAGAACAGTATGATTTCATTTATTTATGCATTGTCCAATGGTTTTAGAGCCAGTTCACTCTATTAGTCTGTTTGGCCTAATTTTATCAACATAGCTACTTTCCACAAAGATTGCTTTGCTCTCTGCTTTGCTCTGAGAAAAGCTATGTTCTTATGTACAAAGTTCTATCTTCCACACCTTCCCACACATCAACCCTCTGTGATTAATGTGTACATGATTGTTAGTATCAAGGTCTAACCTCATTTGTGTGGCTTCAAAGACCAATATTCACTTAGAAAATATTTGGATTTCTCTTCAATTTGTGGAGTTCTTCTTTTGTTGTGTGATCAAGGCTGCCAATAACCAAACAAACATCTAACTGAATCTTGAGGGAATTAATAAGCATAATGTCCCAATGACTTGGGATTAGTGGTCGTTTTTGAAGAATTGCTTTTAAGCTTAATAATGAAAATGTTGGAGTGTAACTGGATTACAATATTAAATGACCCAAGAGAATAAAGTAAGGCCAGATAACCTGCGGCTGTGGCACTTATGTTATAATACCTACAGTGTAAAATATGAAAATTGCAGTTCAATTACCATGATAAAATGGATTGCAGTAAATTGATATAATTAATGTAAAAAAATGACATCATGACTGCATTTAAGAGGCCATGTCAAACTCTAGCTGAACAAATTTCACAGATTTGTAAGACTACCATATAGTAACAGTGGTATTGTGAAAACAGAATGAATGATTTTATCTAAAGGTCACTTTGAAATATTGCTCCTTAAGTGCTTCCTTAGATGTATCATTTTTATAAATCCAACACATCTCCTTTGCTAGGTGTATGTATTCCAGAATTTATTTGCACTATTTAATTATCCTTCAAATTTGTTCTATCTATAGGGAGAAACTTTAATAAGTGCATTCTATTTTATTATATTATTATTATTATTGCAATCAAATCACTACATTGAATAGTCACTGGAGGAGGGGGCAATGAAGTCTGACGACTGCAGTTTGACTGAATATCACAGCCACTGAGAGCAATAAACATACTTGAAAAGAATAGGTTATCTCTGCTAAATAGGACTATTTTTAAAAGTATAATCAATGTTCCAAAAATGATATTAAAGGAATAAGCCATATGCTTGGAACAAATGGATTTTTTGTTTCACCTTTGACTGGAGATTAAAAGAAAACCAAAATGGATCGAATGGAGATTTCAGTCACACCATATTTAATCCAATTTGCTTTGGATTTAATCTCCAAAACAAGACTGGTCTGCTAATTCCCAATTATAATGGCACATGTAATCAGACTCCTCATTAACAAAGACTGGCTATATTGTGTATTAGAAAGGAAAATTTGAAATGCAAATTCAGCAAATCAAAACATTAAATGAGCTCCTACCCAAGACACTCTTAGCTCCTGCCCAGGCAGACCATGCTGGCTGACACCTGCCCAGGATCTCCCCTCCAGCTGAATGTTTCCTTCAGTTCCTGCCTTTGCCTCCTAATTGACCTGCTTATGATCTCTGCTACAATTAACATATGCTTATTAGCAATGGCTCGTTAAAGATTTCAACTGCTGCATTTTACAAAGTATAATAGAGTTGGCACACCACAGGACGAAGCCATTGTTTTCCTCATCAGCAAAGTCACAAAGGGTGGAGTGCGTGTGCTAAAATTAGGTAATACTTTCACACCATCTGATGTTCAGAAATTGGTACTAACTGACACTGGAAATCAATGCATACTCCTATCCTCATAAATACCCAAAAAGATGCACGTCTTTGGTGAGCAGATAACCTTCATTTTGGTTTTAGAAAGAGGGGAAACAAGTTTCCTAACTGCTTCAGATGGCGATGGGATTTCATCTACTCTGAATTGAGAGATCATAACTACCCCCCCACCCAACAAGACACTCACCTAGAAGAACCCGCTGGGCTCCTTCAGAAGACCTTAACTATTGGAAAGACAGTAATGCTGTGTGGCCTTCCGTGCGTGGAAGAACAAAAACAAAACACCCAGACCCTTTGGAAATCTCCGATGGAGAAGAAGGCTACAGTTCTGAAGCACTGAGTTTTGCAACCCTCCCCCGATTTTCAGAGTCTTTAGACCTAAACACAAATATGACGAAAGACAATATACGTATTCTTTCATCCATATGTTTTCCACCTGTAAAGTAGGGGTAGTAATAATGTTAACCTCAAGACATAGTTGTGAGAATTTAACAAGTTAATTCTCATAAAAAATTAGCACACTAGGTGACACACAGTTAATATTTAGCAAATATTATTGTGCTGTCATTTAGGTCTGAACTAGCCTAGGTCATGGTTTTAATTAATCTCACTGATATATTAATTTTAATGGTATATTTTCATATAGTTTAAGAATGCAGTATTATTTATAATTTACAAACTCCATGAAGTCATCCCAAATGGAAATTAAGTAGATAATATAAACAAAAGGATCAGGATTTACCTGAAACAGAATTCCACAAGATCTCCTGGTTTTTATTATACAGATCATCAGTGATGCCATCACTCAGAAGAATACATTTTCTTTTTTGAAATAGTTCATTGGGGGCTTGTACAGCTGTTATCACAATCCATACATACATCCATTGTGTCAAGCACATCTGTATTTGTGTTGCCATCATCATTTTCAAAACATTTGCTTCCTACTTGAGCCCTTGGTATCACCCCTTCATTTTTTCCCTCTCTTGCTCACCCTCCTTCCCTCATGAACCGTGGATAATTTATAAATTACTATTATTTTTTCATATCTTACATGGACCGATGTCCCCCTTCATCCACTTTTCTGTTGTCTGTCCCCCTGGGAGGGGGTTAGATATAAATCATTGTGATCGGTTCCCTCTTTCTTCCTTGACCTTCTCCTCCTTACTCTCCTGGTATCACTACTTTCATTATTGGTCCTGAGGGGTTTATATGTCCTGAACTCCCTGTGTTTCCAGCTCTTATATGTACCAGTATACATGCTCTGGTCAAGCTGGATTTGTAAGATAGAATTGGAGTCATGATAGTTAGGGGGTGGGGGAGCATAAAAGATCTAGGGGAAAGTTGTATGTTTCATTGGTGTTATACTGTACCCCGACTGGCTTGTCTCTTCTTTGTGACCATTCTGTAAGGGGATTTCCAATTGTCTACAAACAATGGGCTTTGGGTCTCGACTCTGCCCTCCCCCTCATTCACGTAGATAGATCTTTGTTCTGGGTCTTTGATACCTGATACCTGAACCCATCGACACCTCATGATCACATAGGCTGGTGTGCTTCTCCCATGTGGGCTTTGTTGCTTCTCAGCTAGAAGACCACTTGTTTATCTTCAAGCCTTTAAGACCCCAGACACTATATCTTTTGATAGCCGAGTATTATCAGGTTTCTTCACCACATTTGCTTATGCACTCATTTTGTCTTCAACAATCTTGTTGAGAAGATGAGCATCAGAGAATGCCAGGTAAATAGAACAAAGTGTTCTTGTGTTGAGGGAGTACTTGAATAGAGGCCCAAAATCCACCTGCTAACTTAATACCTAACATAAGTATGTACATAGATCTATTTCCCTATCATTATATAAAAATATATTTACATATGCACATGCCTGTATTTAGACCTCTATCAATGCCCTTTGCCTCCTAGTTCTTTGCTCTATTTCCATTTACTTTCCTCTTGTCCCACTATCATATTTGGCCTTCATTTGGGCTTCAGTAATTCCTCTTGGCTACATTGCCATTGATCGAGCTCCACCAGGCATCCTATACCCTCCTTGCCATTGATTTTAAATCACTTGTTGTTCCCTTATCCCTAGATTGGCTGATGCCCACTTCCTTTTCTCCTTCTCTTGTGTCTCCCTGGAACCCTTGTTTTCTCTTCTGGATTGCTTATTCAGCTTATATTTTTTAGATAGACATGCAGAGACAACAAAAGAACAAAAACAAGGCAGAGCAAAACAAAGCAGCAAAAGAAGGAAAAAAGAACTGAATAAAACAACAACAACAAAGAAAAGCCTATGGTTTGTTGACCGTTATGAATGTTTTGCAGCTGAATCTGATGTGGCAGCCCACTCTGTCCCCAAAGTCTATTTTGGTATTCCCCGGAGATTTCATTGCTCTGTTACCCTTGCTGCTCTGTTGCATGCCTTAGCGTTTTGCCCCGGTTGGTGGGGTCGTATCGGGCACAATTCCCACACTGTGTCTTCAGTGCTGTGCCTTTTAGCACAAGGGTCAGTGAGGAATGTTGTGTCTCATGGTGGGGGCTGAACCTATGGTCCTCGCTGTGCATTAGAGGAATACTTTTTCTAGTTAATTTTCTACACACATGGTTTTGAATATTTTATATTTATTTCTTAATTCCATGGTTAGCCACCACTTAAAAATGTAGAGAGACTTCGGAGAGTGTAAGATATGACAAAACCATAATTTATAAATTATCAAGGATTCATGAGGGAGGGTGTGTGGGGAGGGAATGGGGAAATGAGTAGCTGATGGCAGGGGTTTATGTGGAGTGCAAATGTTTTGAGAATGATGAGGGTAACAAATGTACAAATGTGCTTTATATAATTGATGTATTTATGAATTGTAATAAGAGTTGTATGAATCCCCAACAAAATGATTGGGGAAAAAGGAAAAGAAAAAGAGGAAGACCCTCAATGATATGACTGGTCATAGTGGCTGCAACAATAGTCTCAAACATAACAACGGTGGTGAGGACCTGGGCAGTGTTTAATTAGTTATACATAGGGTCACTGTGAGTTTTAACTGACAGACACCACAGCACCGAAAGACAATAATATAATAGTGACATCTCTGTGGGTTGAAAGTGAAACAAAAATTCAAAACAGTGAAAGAAAGGTCTACAGAAATTATCACATTAATATAAATTGAGTTGATTTATTTGATGGATATATGACTGTTGTTAAAAACCCCAATGTTACAATTGAATTGGAGAAATGAAACACTGTTGAAAGACCTATTTTTGAACTGGGGACCCAAAAGGTGAAATGGTGAACAACTACAAAATCCCTAAAGAAGAAACTAAAGAAAATGTAGAAATCAATATTTCATTCTAAATGCATCTGTAGACGTATAAAAAATGGACACATTTTTATCTATCAGATGGATATTTTTGAATAAAAGAGTTATCTTTTATATAAGAAAAGAAAAAAAGAGAGAGACACTTTGGAGAGCAAACTAAGAATAATAGTTTAACTGATGAAATGATATATTTCTTATCTCTATCACAGTTTAACTATTTATGTGTCACTGATTCTCGTTTGAGCAAGCTTTAATGGTTCCCACAATTTATCTGCCAGTTTTTTTAATATGGTGGCTTGCATGTTGCTCTGATGCTAGAAGCTATAAACATGGTATTTTACATACCATCAGGGCCAAACAAGGTGAACAAGGTTCAGCATAGCTTCTAGACTAAGAGGAGATTGTGGAGAAAGACTCTCACTGCCCTCAAGTCAATGCTGACTCAGCGACCCTGGTCACTGAGGAGTAGCTGCTGGTGGTTTTGAATCGCTGATCATGCAGACCTCAATTCAACGCTAGGCTGTTGAATTGAAATGTTTCAACCCAATGATAAAGCACTAGAAGACCTCAATCACCTATACCAAGAAATTTGGAAGGCAGCTACCTAGTCAACAAAATTGAAAAAAAATTCATATTTCTACCCATTCCAAAGAAAAATGTCCCAAAAGAAGGTGGAAATAATCACACACTGCCATTAATATCACATGGAAGGAGCTTGTTCCTAAAGATTACCCAACAACAATTGTAACAATACATTAAAAGGAAGCTGCCAGTAATCCAAACTAGATTCAGAAGAAGACGTAGAACAAGGGATATCATTGTTAATGTCATGAGATGGATCTTGACTGAAAGCAGAGAATACCAGAAAGAGATTTACTTGTATTTTATTTACTATGCAGAGAAATATGACTGTGTGTGTGATAAACTGTGGATAACATTGAGAAGAATGAAAATCCTAGAACATTCATTGTGCCCAATATATTCATTACATTACATGTGCTCATGTGCATTCATTATGTACATGGATCAAGAGCCAGATGTATGAAAAAGAGAAAAGAATACTGCATGGTTTAAAATCAATAAAGGTGAACATCAAGGTTTTCTCCTCCATCATACTTATTCAATCTGTATGCTGAGCAAATAATCTGAGAAGCTAGACTATATGAAGAACTCCGTTTCAGGACTGGAAGAAAGTTTCTTAACAACCTGTTATTTGTAGATGACACACTATTGCTTGCTGAAAGTGAGAAATACTTGAAGCATTTGCTGGTGAAGATCAAGGATTTCAACCTGCAATATGGATTACAACTCAATGCAAAGACAATAAAAATCCTCAAAATGTGGACCAATAGGTAACATGATGATAAAGAAAGAAAAGATTGAAGTTGTCAGGGATTTCATCTTGCTCAGATCAGCAACCAATGTTCATGGAAGCCTTAGTCAATAAAAAATAAAATACTCCTTTGATTTATGGTAACAAATAGAATTTATTCAAATTCAAAATCATATGTGATCATCAAAATCATATTGTTTTAATTTCTCTTTCTAGATAATTCTACAATTTAGCCAACACACATTTGACTAAAGTAGTGGTTCTTACCCTTGGTTTCATATTGGAGATTTTTAAAGGCGTTGTCCTAGTCTCTCCCCAAAGAGATGTGATATAATAGGTCTAGAGAGGGGGACTTATCCTGGGATTTTCTTCACTTTTATTGGCTATGTTAGTTCAGGTAGACCAGAGAAACAAATCCAAGGAGAGTCATTTATGTATAGGAAAGAGCTTTATATCAAAGATTAATTGTTTATTAATAAAACATTTCAGAATGCACACCTTCCCAGCATGATTGCTGAAGAAAAATGTGTGCATAAGCAATTGTGGTAAATAAAGCTGACGGTGACCAGCTATCAAAAGATATAGCATCTGGGGTATTAAAAGCTTGAAGATAAATAAGCGGCCTCACTGTTAGACATCAAAAAACTAAAAATCATATCAATGGGCACCCACATCCCTGATACAATCAATGAAGACAAATGTGTGCATAAACATATGTGGTGAAGAAACCTGATGGTGCCCAGCTATTAAAGGACATAGTTTCTGGGGTCTTAAAGCCTTGAAGATAAACAAGTGGCCATCTAGTTCAGAAGCAACAAATCCCACACAGAAGAAACACACCAGCCTGTGTGACCACGAGCTGTCACAGGGATCAGGTATCAAGCATCAAGGACCAAAAATCATACCATTGTAAATGTAAGTGAGTACAGAGTAGAGACTCAAAGCCCATTGGTAGTCAACTGGACAACCTCTTACTAAAGGGTTGTGGGGAGAAGATGAGCTAGTCAGGGTGCAGGGTAGCAACGATGAAACATATGACTTTCCTCTAGTTCTTAAATGCTTCCTCCCCCACTATCATGATCCCAATTCTATCTTACAAATCTGGCTAGATGAGAGGATGTACATACGTACAGATAGCAACTGAAAACACGGGGAATCCAGGACAGATGACTCCTTCAGGATCAGTGGTGGGGGCGGCGATGTCTGGAGGGTGGAGAGAATGTGGGGTAGAAAGAGGGTCTGGTTACAAGAATCTACATACAGCCTCCTCCCTGGGGGATGGACAGCAGAGAAGAAGGCGGGGGGAGACGTCAGACAGTGTAACATATGACAAAATACTAATTTATGAATGATGAAGGTTTTATGAGGTAGGGGGACTGGGAAGGGAGGGGGGAAAGGAGCAGTAGATATATTTTTTTATTTTAACAATTTATTAGGGGCTCATACAATTCTTATCACAGTTCATACATATACATACATCAATTGTAAAAAGCACATCTGTACAGTCTTTGCCCTAATCATTTTTTTCTCCTCTCTTCTTTTTTTACATTTTATTAGGGACTCATACAACTCTTATCACCATCCATACATATACATACATCAATTGTATAAAGCACATCCATACATTCCCTGCCCCAATCATTCTCAAGGCATTTGCTCTCCACTTAAGCCCCTTGCATCAGGTCCTCTTTTTTTTCCCCCTCCCTCCCCTTTCCCCCCTCCCTCATGTGCCCTTGGTAATTTATACCTCGTTATTTTGTCATATCTTGCCCTATCCGGAGTCTCCCTTCCCCCCTTCTCTGCTTTCCCTCTCCCAGGGAAGAGGTCACATGTAAATCCTTGTAATCAGTTTCCCCTTTCCAACCCACTCACCCTCCACTCTCCCAGCATCGTCCCTCACACCCTTGGTCCTGAAGGTATCATCCACCCTGGATTCCCTGTACCTCCAACCCTCATATGTACCAGTGTACAGCCTCTGTCCTATCCAGGCCAGGAGCAGTAGATATTAAGGGCTCAAGTAGAAAGCAACTGTTTTGAGAATGATGATGGCATCCAATGTATATATGTTCTTGACACAACAGATGTATGTATGGATTGTGATAAAAATTGAACAAGCCCCCAATAAAATGATTAAAAAAACAAAAACATCCCAGCTCAGTCCAGATCAAGTCCATAAGTCTGCTATTAGCCCATATGTCTGATACCAGCCTATAAATTCCTCCAGACTCACATAACACATGCAATGATGCCGAATGCAGGAAGATCACAGGCAAGTGGGTGGAAAATCTCGTGGATCCAGTAGTGGTGGAAGCATCTCAGCGCTGGTATGGGTCTCCACATGGCTTATTATCAGGAAGTTGTAGCATGGAGAGAGTATGTACCACCTCCAGGGAGGAAGGAGAAGTTTCCAGAATCCTCCTGGTGGGTGTTATCTTGTGACCTGTTTGATAAGCTAGACTCCACTCCTTCGCACAAGTCATCAGGAGATTATGTAACTGCCACGCTGACCCATAGCCCCTAACAATCTGCCTTTCAGACCTCCACTCTTCCAGTTTACAACTCCTGCCATTCAGGTCCATCTTTGTGAACTAATCACCACACCCTCACCTCTATTGATGCCTAACTTATTAATGCCTAACTTATTCCCGTTTGGCTTTTAGATCTCAATTCTATGGTAATTTTCCCAGGAGACTCTTATTTAACATCCTGCACACAGTTGTGCCGTCTATTGGGTTGGCCAGGCAACTCCTTTCAGAATGATTCATCCCCTTAGAGACAGGGTAGTGGAAAATTTTAAGTCATGTCATCATCATGGCCTACCTGTTGGACTTGGACAAGTTTTTTTTTCACTTCTCCATGCTTCAGTTTACATATATATAAAATGAAGATTTCAATCATACTTACCTTTTAAGTTTCATATGAGGATGACCAAAACTAATTGCAGAAAACAATTAGAATAGTAACTATAATTAAATAACCAGGGTACAATATCGCTATTTAATTTTTACTAAATTGTGTAATTATTGTTAAATGCAGTATCTATTTCATTCACTAGAATTCGGGCTCTATGGCGGCAGGCTCATGGCTAGCTTTTTCGTTTGTTTACCTTTTTCCATTTCATTCTGAAACTAGGCTCATAGTAAAAGGACATAGTACACATGTGTTGAGTACATGGGTGACTATCTAATGTAAATTCATAATTATGAACATGTAGCACATCATCTTTCTCAGAGCATTGTCTTATAAGCCCTCTTTCATCATTCAATATTGTTCAACTTTATGCTTTTAAATTCTAAACAAGTGCAAGTAAACCAAATACACAACCATCCATTTCTTACATATTTAATAGAACGCAATAATATGATTTTTCTTCTCCTATTAACATTTTTATTTACACAGGAAACTGTTAGAGGGAAATAAATGACCGAAAGTTTAATAGTAGAATCAACCAGGTTACATAAGTTAAAAATTAAGTCTTAAGGAAGCAGAAATTGACAATACCTTGATAATGTGCAAGAAATATTATATAACAATAATGCCATTATAAAATTTGGCACTTTATATTTTACACCTGCCCACAACATTTTAATGTAAATCGATCTTATGTTTCATTTGTGAATGCTGACAAGAAGAAATGCAACCTCAAAATCCAATGTGTCTGGTTTTCCAGTTTGATTTCCACCTTGGTTTAGCGTCCAGCCTGGTGCTATCTATAAGAAGGCATTGAGCACGGAGTCATCACTGGATAAATGATCAGATAGATAATGCAGGATCACGGCTAAACAAGGCCATGACTGCTATCCATGATAGATGCACACCGATAAAGTAGATTTTTATTTACACTTATACCTCATTCTTAGGACTAATTATGTTTCTGGGAACTTTTGCCTTCATTACGGCTATGTGAGAAGAAGCAGTTAATTTGGCCACCTGATAAAAAATGTAACACTTATGAATTTCTAAACCTTTTAATCATTTTATTGGGGGCTCATACAACTTTTAGCACAATCCATACACACGTCAATTATGTAAAGTACATTTGTTGCTCTCATCATTCTCAAAACATTTGCTTTCCACTTGGGCTCTTGGAGTTAGCTCCTCATTTTTCATTTCCCCCCTCTCTTTCTGCTCCTCCCTCCCCCTGGAAACCTTGATAATTTATAAATTATTATTATCTTATCATATCTACACTGCTCGACATCTCCCTTCACCCACTTTACTGTTGTCCATCTCCCAGGGAGGGGGTTATATGTAGATCCTTGTAATCGGTTCACCTTTCTACCCCACCTTCCCTCCACCCTTCCAGTATCAACACTCTCCCCACTGGTCCTGAGGGGTTCATCAGTCCTGGATTCCTTGTGCTTCCATTTCCTATCTGCACCACTGCACATGCTTTGGTCTAACCAGGTTTGAAAGGTAGAATTGGGATCATGATAGTTTGGCAGAGGAGGAAGCATTTAAGAACTAGAAGAAAGTTGTGCATTTCATCAATGCTACACTGTACCCTGTGACTCATCTCCTCCCTACTACCCCTCTGCAGGGGATGTCCAGTTGTCTACAGATGTTCATTGGGTCCCCACCCCACATTCCCCCTCATTCACGATGATATGACTTTTTGTTCTTTGGTGCTGATACCTGGTCCCTTCGACCCCTTGTGATCACACAGGCTGGTGTACTTCTTCCATGTGGGCTTTGTTGCTTCTGGGCTAAATGGCTGCTTGTTTACCTTCAAGCCTTTAAGACCCCAGACGCTATATCTCTCCATAGCCTGGCACCATCAGCCTTCTTCACCACACTTACTTATGCACACATTTGTCTTCAGCGTTTGTATGGAGAAGGTGAGCCCACAGTGATGATTTTTGTTCTTTGGTGTCTGCTACCTGATCCCTTCAGCACCTCATGATCGCACAGGCTGCTGTGCTTCTTCTATGTAGGCTTTGTTGCTTCTCAGCGAGATGGCCGCTT
Organism: Tenrec ecaudatus; assembly: GCF_050624435.1. Lineage (NCBI taxonomy): Eukaryota > Metazoa > Chordata > Mammalia > Afrosoricida > Tenrecidae > Tenrec > Tenrec ecaudatus. The sequence goes on along the minus strand of NC_134540.1, from coordinate 110,674,614 downwards.
GTTTATGTTCAAGCCTTTAAGATCCCAGGCAGTATATCTTTGATAGCCGGGCACCATCAGCTTTCTTCACCACATTTGCTTATGCACTCATTTGTCTTCAGCAATTGTGTCAGGAAGGTGGGTATTATGGAATGTCCATTTAGTCAAGCAAAGTGTTCTTGTATTGAGGGAGTACGTGAGTGGAGACCCAACGTCCATCTGCTAGCCTACTATTAAACCTATAAATATATGCACATAGATCTGTTTCCCCACCATTTATATTCATATACAAACATATTTACATATGCACATGCCTGTATTTAGGCCTCTGTGCATGCCCTTTGCCTCCTACTCCTTTCCTCTAGTCCTTTTGCTTTCCTCTTGTCCCACTACCATGCTCAGCCTTCATTTGGGTTTCAGTAATTCCTCTCGGTTACATTGCCCTTGATCACTCCCTACCAGTTCTCCCACCCTATCCTTGCCACTGGTTTTGAGTCACTCATTGTTCCCTTGTACCTGAGTTGGTTAACATCACTTCCCTTCCCTCACCTCCCATTCTCCAATGTGTCCCCGAACCATCAGCCCCATTGTTTTCTTCTCCACATTGTCTCTCCAGCGTATCTTATCTAGACAGACCTAGAATTTCTAACTTTTTTTTGTTTAATACAATATATTATGCTTTCTCACAACCGTAACCAATGTTGAAAAGTATTTTAGTGGTTACTAGATTGGAGGAATTATCATTAAATAGGAAGGGATCAAAAGAGTTCAGATTTCCAAACTTTGGTATATACACACAGACTACTACCCAAAATTAAAGAATGACAATGAATCTGTGAAATTGACATGGAGTAGTGAACTTAGGGTAAATGTTTTATGAGACCACTATGGTAAAAAGTAAAGACATAGTTTTCACAATAAAAGAAGCATCCTTTGATGGTCACCAGGGGTGTAAAAGGAAAGGAAAGTAAGCTACAGGTTAGAGGGTAGACTCATGGTAACTTGGGTGAAGGGAAAAGCCATATACAAATTTGGTGGCCAGTATGTCCGTCAAGGAACCTTGGGGTTGCCACGACCCAAACACTTGGCTGCTAATGGAAAGGTAGTAGTTGGAACCTAACAGCCATTTGAAGGGAGAGTGTTTCCATCACTCCATTTAGTTCATTTAGTTTTTTTGCCTTTCAATATGAAGTTTAGCATAAGATTATCACCTTGGCATCCCTGTAGAACAGTACTATTTGGCCTCTAGGATTGCTACAAAATGGGATGTACTGGATGACAATGAGTTGGCTCATTCAGTGAAGGAATTCTTACCGTCCATCCTGGAGACTAGAGTTCAATTGCTGACTGACATACTTCATGCACAATTATATCCTATAAGCAGAAGTTTTCATGTTATTATGAATTTCACTTGCCAGACTAAGAATAGGAAGAAAGGTCTGGTGATATACTTTCAAAGATCTTACAATAGAACCTATATGGATCACAAACGTTCAATTCCCAACCGATCATGGAGTTAGTGCAGGATCAGACAGTGTTTGCTTCTATTGGCCATGGAGTCGACATGAGTTAGTGCTAACATAACAGTAGCAAACAACAAAGCCCAATTTAAAATTCCTATTGGAAAATGATGGTAGAAGTCAATAAACTAACCAACTAATAAATAGAAGAAGTTTTGGCTTCAATATGACTAGGTGAACCACAGAAGGCAAAAAAATTACAATGAATGAAAGAAACAATCTCTTTAGCACTATGCAGATACTGATCATGATAATCATAATAGTAGTAGTAGTAACATTTGTTAAGAGCTTCAAAAGAGTAAGACATTTTATTATCACATTAAAGTAAATGAGTATTTCTTAAGCATCTCTGAATACTATCTATATTCACTGAAAATTAATACAAGTATATGACGGAATGAATGCCTAGGAATGCTCATGATCATTTAACTATCCACCCACCTATGAACACGTTGAGAGCAGTTTTACTTATTTTTGCCAGGAGCAGAGCAGCTATTCAATGAATGAATGATAAACATACAGCAACTTGTCTGGTTGTTTAGCTACACTTCCTTTAATACTGAAGAATGATGTCTTACCCTCCTTGAAAACATTTCCCTAACTTCTACACTGCTCAGCACAGAATATCAACTCCATAAAAAAAAGTATGACTCACCTAATAAAGAGTTCAGAGCAGGACTAATGCCAAATATCAAGCATTAATCCTGTGTGTTGTCCCAGGAATTAGAATTATAAACTAAAAATATATCAAATATCATAATAGTCAAGGTTTAATAATGTTTAGTTGATGATGAACATGTAAACAGAGAGTGAGACAGCTAATATTAGTGATGCTTCTATTGTGGATTTTATTTAGCTGAAAATATATCTTCATGGTCATGATCAAATCAGGAGCAGGCAATATTTTGGAAGTTCTAATTTAATCCATCCACACAAGCAGCAGCTGTGGATGCCCAGTGCAACCTGTCCATATTACACATGAGGCCCAATTATTGAGCCACAGGGAATTGGAATCATGAAATCTTAGGGTCAAGTTCAATTAAACCTCACACAAGAAGATAGAGCTGATTTTGCCAAAGAGAGACAGGATGAAAGCAGTGGAGTGATTCTCCCAGCCCAAGTGCCTCTCATGTACACACATATAAACACTATTGCCTATAGGGTGCTTTTAAAAAATAGCTTACAATTTATACTAAAGCTGGTATTCCTGAAAGTATATTTTGAATCATTGTTTACTTTCCTTCCATTGCTTTCATATTGAAGAATGGATTTTTTTTTCCTTGTTTGCTAGCACCTACTGTGTCCATCGCTCAGCAGTCCTTTGTCAAGATGCCACTATTCTCACATTGTGGAATTTCTGGGATCCTAACTTTCCTCGCATCTGCATCCACTTAGGAACAATGTCCTCTTCCTTTAACCTCTTAAACATCATCTCATTTTTGAGCAGCTTCTTAGTACAATTATTAAATCAGTTCTATTGCAGAATATTTCTAACACTTGACATGTCACCCAGCTGGTAGCACATATTCAATATGTATTTGTTGAATGTATGAATCTGCCCTTCCCTCTAGTCTCACTGCCATTAGTGCACATCAGTAAATAATCTAACCATTGTTGTCTTCTCGATTCTTGCTTTAGCCAATTTATTATGGGACTGCCAGATTGATCTAAAAATGAAAATCTGATTTGTTGTGTATGATTTATATGATTCTGATTCCCTGATATAAAATCCTTTAACAATTTTCCATTACCAACAGGAGCAAATGCAAACTCTACACCAGTGTTTCCCAAAGTGAAATTTGGACAGTGCTGAAGCAATCCCCCAGGGCTGCAAAAGCAGATACCAAGACTTTAGCCTGGATTATGGTCTATAGTACAATAGTTTTAAATTGCCAGGGATGGGGGGCCACTAAGTGAAATAAACTTATTAATTATAAATTTAAAATAATTTTTTTCTGTGAAGAGGGCAAGTAGGGCAATACATTTGAAAACCTGTGCTCCTAGCATGATATTTGAGACCCTGGCTGCCAATGTTCTTTTTTCAGCACTTTGCCCTTTCCTGCCTCCTATATCACTCTCAGAATACTGTGTTTCAGACACACTCAGTGAACTAAAGTTTCTGGTGTATCCATTGTCCACAGCCCATCTTTCTATACCTCACGTCTTTTACTGGTCATTTGTCCTCTTTGCAAGAATGAACACAAGTTTCACTTCTTCATTCAGGCAGATGCTGACCCCAGTTTCCAAGAAGACACACACCTTGGAAATATCTAGTTAAATCTTCTGTCACTGCATTTATAGTATTAATTAATCTTGTTTATCTTTATGATACTGTTTAACTTATATTTATGTTTGCTTCTACATATTATGGTTTCAAATATTATGAATATAAGTAATTATATTAGGAACCCAGTCAAATTCATTTATGCATACACTTACTTAACATAGAACCTGGGTATATAGGAAACATTAGATTAGTGTTAACTAATTGAAACCATTATTGGTATTTCTTAGTAGGTTATTAGTGTTTTTCTGAGATAGAATTTAAGCTTGAAAATAGGAATCACATTGCACATCATTTGTAGTCCCTAGATATATCTTAGTTTTTATACTCAGTACTCAGCTCAGTACTGTTCATTCTTCATGATGTTGACTATGATTTCGTTATAAGTTTCTAAACTATGACTTGCTCAGTTTTCTAAAAGCATAAAAAAAAATCTACCATATGGCTATTGTTGCTGCTTGGTGCTCATGAGCTGGTTCAAATTTTTAGAGACCCTGTCTGCCAAAGAATAAGGGACTGCCTTGTCTTGTGCCATCCTCAGAATTGTTTGAGTCCTTTACTGAAGCCATTGTGTCAATCCATTGGCTGAAGCCCTTTCTCTTTTTTTGCTGCCCTGCCACTTTACCAAGCATGATGCCCTTCTCAAGGGTCTAGTCTCTCCTGAAAACATGTCTAAAGTACATGAGAAGTCTCACAATCCTTGCTTCTAAGGCATGTTCTGGCTCTACTTCACCTGAGACAGATGTGCTTGTCCTTTTGGCAGCCCGTGGTACTTTTGGTATTCTTTGCCAACCCCATAGTTCAAATGCACTGACTCTTCTTGAGTCTCCTGAAGCAATGTGTAACTTTTTACATGCATATGAGGCAACTGAAAATGCCATGGCTTGAATTAGGTACACCTAATCCTCAAAGGAATTTCTTTGCATTTGAATACACTAAAGAAGTCTTGTGCAGATTTACATAGTGCAATACATTATTTGACCTCTTGATTGCTGTGTCTAAGAGTTTAATTGTGGTTCCAAGCAAAATGAAATCTTTGGCAGTTTTTTCCTCCATTTAGTGGTCCAGTTGTATTTTTGTTTTCTTTAGGCTGACTTTTAATCCACAGCGAAGGCTACACTACTTGATCTTCATCAAAAGTGCTCCAAATACACCTCCCTTTCCGCCAACAAGGTGGCTCCCATCAGCCGCATACTGAAGGCTGTTAAAAAGCCTTCCTCCACTCCTAATGACGAGTTTTCCTTCATATAATCCAGCTCCCTGATGATTTGCTCAACATAGAGGTTCAATATTTATAGTGAGAAGATGCAACTCTGACACACACCTTTCCTGATTTTAAATCAAGCTGTGTTCACTTGCCCTGTTTGCATAACTGCCTCTTGATCCATGTACAGTTCCACATGAGCACAATGGAGTGTTGTGCAACTCCATTCTTCCAAGGTCATCCACAGTTTTTATCATCCCTACGGTTGAATGACTTAGCAGTCAATGAACACAAATAAACATCTATCTAATGTTCTCTGTTTTCCACCAAGATCCATCTGACAATGATATCCACGTCCTCTTCTGAATCCGGCTGAACCTTTGGCAGCTCCCAGTCCATCTACTGCTGCAAACGTTGTTGGATGATCTTTCACAAAATAATTTTACTTGCTTATGATATCAATGATAGTGTTCTGTAATTTGAGTGTTCTGTTGGTTCATCTTTTGTGGTAGTTACAGAATCTGTTGTTAATTTTTGAGATTTAAGAGTGAAGGGGTGGAGTTTAGCCTGTCCATCAGGTCGCAACTTGATGACCTCATTTGGAGATGCTAAGGAGATAAACAGCTTGCTAGAGGCAGGACACACAGAGCCCTGGAGCTGCAGGAGCCGCGTGACGAAACTTGCCAGTGCTGAGATGCCTCTACTGCCTCTGGATCCACAAGACTTTCCACCCACTGTGTGATCTTTCTCCATCTAGCGTCACTGCATGTGTTGTATAAGTCTGAAGAGGGATTTATAGATTGGTATTGGACATATGGGGTAATATTGGACTTATTGATTTGATCTGAACTTGGATGAGATGTTTTCTCAATATTTTATTTTTCTTGTATGTAAACCACGTTCTTACACACATGTGAGTGTCTCTGGATTTGTTCCTTGAGTCAACCCAGACTGACACCCCTTTCGTTGGAATGTATCAAAATATGGATCTCTTCCAGCCAGTTGGCCAACTAGTTGTCTTCCAAATTTCCTAGCATAGATGAGTGAGTGCTTCCAGGGATTCCTTAACTTGTTGAAACGTTTCATTTGGTAGTCCACTGGGAGCTTTGGTTTGGGCTAGTTCTTTCAATGCAGTTGCACTTCTTCCTTCTGCATCATTGGTCTTGCTCATATAAAATTTCCTGAAACGGTGGAATGTTAACTACTTCTCTTTGGTATAGTGACTCTGTGTATTCATCCTATCTTCTTTTCATGCTTTGTGCATCATTCAATAGTCTTTCAAGGTTGCAACTTTAGGCTTGAATTTTTTTTCTTGAGCGTTTTCAGTTTAAGTTATGCTAAGTATATTGCTTCCTTTTAGTTTTCTAGCTCTTGGTCCTTGCCCATTTCATTGTAATATTTGGCTTTGTCTTCTAGAGCTGCCCTTTGAAATTTTCTGCTCGGGTCTTTGACTTCATCATTTCTTCCCCATGTTTAGCTCTTCTATTATTAAGAGCAATTTTCAGAGTCTCTTATGACATTCACTTTGATCTTGTCGTTCGTTGCTGTCTTGTTTTTTTAAATCATTTTATTGGGACCTCTTACAAACTTACAACATTCCATATATCAATTGCATCAAACATATTTGTACATATATTGCCACCATCATTTCCAAAACATTTTCTACTTGAGCCCTTGCTATAAGCTCCACTTTTATCCCCTTCCTCCCCCACCGTCCCACCCTAGTGAATCTTTGATCAATTATATATTATTATTTTGTATCTTACACTGTCCATTTTCTCCCTTCACCCACATTTCTGTTATCCATCCCTTTTGTGGGGGGGCTATATATCCAACCTTGTGATGAGTTCCCTTTTCCCCCGTCCCCAACCATCCATGATCTCACCACTCCCACTACTGTTCCTGAGGGATTTATCTGTCCTGAATTCCATGTGTCAAGAGATCTTATCTGTAACAATGTGTGTTCTCCTGTCCAGCCAGATTTGTAAGGGAGAACTGGGTCATAGAACTGGGAGGGGAGGGGAGGGAAGGAGAAGCATTCAGAAACTAGAGGAATGATGTGTGCTTAATTTGTGCGATACTCCACCTTTGTTGAATCATCCCTTCCTTATAACCCTTCTGTGGGGGGACATCCAATTGTCTACAAATGGGTTTTGGGTCTCCACTCCAAACCTCCTCATTTGCCTTGATACGGTTATTTTTTTTAAATGACCTTTTGTTATTTTCATGTGTGATGTTCTTGATGTCCTCCCACAGCTCATCAAGTATTCTGTCATTTGTGCTCAATGCATCAAATATTTTCTTGAGATGTTCTCAGGTGGGATGAACTCAAGTTTGTATTTTTGGCTCTCATGGACTTCTTTTCATTTTCTTCAGCATCACGTTGAAGTAACATGTGAGTAACTGATGGTCTGTTCTGTAGTTGCCTCTGACCTCAGTTTAACTATTTATATTGAGCATCTCCATTGCTTTTTACCACAGATGCAGTCAATTTGATTTCTGTGTATTCCACATGGAGCAGTACTAGTATATAGTTGCCATTTTTTGTTGTTGAAATAAAGATATCTACAATTAAGACAGTGGTCTTTCAAAGTTCTATCATGAAATCTCCACTTTTGTTTCTATCACCAAAACTACAATATGTAGTTTCCACCTACTGTTTCTACCTCTTTGTTTCTTATTTTTACATTCCAATCACCAATAATTATGAATATATCTTAATTAAACATCTGATCCATTTCAAACTGAAAACAATGATAGAATTGGTCATTTTCTTCATCACTGGCTTTTGTGGTTGGTGCATAAATTAGAATCATAGTTGTATGGATTGGATTTCCTTGAAAGCAGATGGATATAATACTATCAAAACAGCATTGTCATTTAAGATAGATCTGGAAATGTGCTCTTTGGTGATGAATGAAATACAGTTCCTCTTGATTGTGTCACTCCCAGCATAGTAAAACATATGTTTTTCTGGTATAATATGACCAATATCAGTTCATTTCAGCTCACTATCACCTAGGATATTAATCTTTAAGCTTTCCATCCCATTTTTTACAATTTCAAATTTTCCTACATTTAGTCTTCATTCTTTGTAAATTCCAATTATTACTTGATGTTTGCGGTCATTTCTTCTCAATTCACCGTATGTCCCATCAGCAAATGAAGTATTTGAAGACTTTACCCGTGAAAGTTTTTATACATCCATGTCCTTATGATCGACTGTACTTTGAAAAGGCGGCTCTTCCTCGTTCATATTTTGGGTGACCACTGACCTGAGGGACTCACCTTCCTGCACGATTCAGAACAGGACTCAACAATCTTGTGGAGTTCCTGGCTTAATGCAAGGAACTTAGACAGTATTGGCACACCGTAGAACAGCTGGCTATTGTGTAATTAAGAAATAGGGGGTGACACCTCATCAATTTGAATGGGACACTGTATATGGGTTTGACTTTATTAGCTCTTGCTATTAGCTTTCTAATACCACTGATAAAAAATCACAGTTCCTTTCAGTACTTTGACACAAAAGCGCTTGGTTCCAAACCAAGCAAACCAACCTAAACCACTTACATATTGTAGTAGATTAAATATGGTCACAATTTTTTTTAGCAGTTTCTCCAATAAAGAGGTACAATCTAATTTCTCAGCCATCACGTTGGAATGTCTTTACTTGTAATTTCTTTGGACCAATACAATAAGGATGAGATGACATTTTGATAGTTCAGGGGCAAAGGCTTTAGAAAAATATGTGGTTTTCATGTTTTTCCTTTGGAAGGTTTTCCAAAGATGGTCAGATGGAGAAGCTCAGATAGAAGGCCATGTAGTGAGAGTGACCCACTCAACTCCTCCCACTGAACTCAACTTAGTTTACAGGAGTGAAGTTGGTTTTTCTATGTTAATTTATACCTTGTCATGCTGCCCAGTCTCTCCATTCTTTCATATATATATTCAAATCTTTGAGATTTTCTAAATATAAAGTCATCTCATCTGCAAAAAGTGAGAGTTTTACTTCTTTACCAATATAAATCTTTTCATCATTGTTTTTAAGTGATGCATAGTATCTATTGTGTGCATGCACCAAGGTTTCTTTATCCATTCTTCTACCAATAGGCATTTATATTATTACCATCTTCATGCTATTGTGAACAGTGCTCCAATGAACATGGATGTGCATATGTCTGCTTTATTATGACTCCTACTTATTTAAGATATATGCCCAGAAGAGGGATTGCTTAATAGTATTGAATTTCTGTTTCTAGGTGCTTGAGGTATATATTGATCATGAACATTACTAATAACGCTGAATAAGACTTCCAACACAATGTTGAATAAGCCTGATGATAGCGGGAATATTTCCTTGTCTTGTCTGAGTTCCAAGGGAAATGCTTTTCTCCCAGGGAGCTACATATTGGCCCTTGGTTTTAGTTTTCCAGTATTGAGAATTTTCCTTATATTCCTCTTTTGTTGTTTGATTTTAGGAATGGGTATTAGATATTGTAAATTCCCTTCTAAATCAATTAATATGATCATATTTTCTGTTTTGTTTGCATAATATTGATTGTTGTTCTAAAGTTGAACCATCCTTGTATATCTGGTATGCATTCTGTTTTATCATGCTGTATTATTTTTTTGACATAATGGATTCTATTGGTTAGTATTTTGTTGAAAATGTTTGCATCTATTCCGTAACATTCAGTGTCATTATAGATATGTGTGTGTTTGTTACTGTCATTTCAGTATGTGTTTTTGATAGTGTTATTGATTTATTTTTCCTAGATTTCTTGTTTGAAATACTGCTTTAATTGTGTTGATATCTGGGAGGTGTTATCTTGTTTGTTGATCTCAGGTGTTTTAGGGTTGTTTTTGAGTACATATGAAGAGCGCCCCCCATAGTAATTTTTGTTGTCATGGTCGTTTTAAATTTCATCAATTTCTCCTTGTCTGGAAATACCCTTAATGGATATCAGATTCTTGGTTGACAATTATTTTATTTCAGATTGTTATGTATGCTATTCCAGTCTTCCTGCCTGCATGTTGCTTCGGGAAAAATCTGAGTTTATTCTTGGTGGTTTTCTTTTGTAGGTGACGGCTTTTTCTTCCCTGCCGCTCTCAGGAGTCTTTCCATGTTCTTGATATTGAAAAGTTTGACTACATTATTTCACAATGTTCATCTTTTGAAGTCTACCCCTTGTGGGGTTTTTAAGCTTCCTTAATAGTTATTCTTTTCTCTCTTTTGCGAATAAAGAATTGTTCTTCCATAATTTTTTGTAATTGTTTCTCGCTTCTGTTTGTTTCCTTCTGTTTTTGCAGTCCCGGTGAGATGTTAGTTGTTCCTCTTGACAGTGTCCAAATAATTCGTAGGCATTCTTCAGACCCCTTTGCTGTTTTTGTTGATTGCATACTGGAGTTGAGAAACTTATCTTCAAGTTCACTAAATTGATTTCAACTTTTTAAATTCTATGACTTTTGTCTTTTAAAGTATTGTCTCATTATGATATCTTATATTCATCTTCTGGATTTCTGTTTGGTGTTTTGTTGTAAGATTTCTAATTTTTCTAAAAAATTTTGTTATTCTCCCGAACTCTTTTTCTAGTCATTGACAGAACCTGAAGATTATTCTTACAAATCCTTTGCTCCGGAAGCTCCAGAGGCTTTTCTTTCACAAAATAATCCTTAGGCCCTTGTCTATGCCTACATTCCTGTCTGGTTTTTCTTTTTCATGTGGACTGAGACTCACTAAAGTCTCCATGGCACTCTGGTGCAAGTGTGAAAGCTGGAGGGCTGCTTAGTTCAGTGAGGAGAGTGGAGTCTGTCAAGTGGAGGTGCAAAGGAAGTGTAGAAATTACAAACAGAACAAGGAGGAAAGAAGAATAAAGAGGAAAAGGGAGAAAAAAGATGATTTGGAGAAAAAAACAAGAAAGGAGGGAAAAACTGTCAGTTTGTGAAAAGATAAAAGGAGCTATTATTTTTTCTAATACCCCCCCCCAAAAAAAAGGAGAGGCCTACATTTATAATCACCATTTATGTTACTGAAAAAAAGTATTTGTGATGCAGAGGTCTTTGTGTTGTAAAATTTCATCATGAGAACACCAGCTTTATTTCCAACCACGGCTCCTTCCTCTGTTTCCAGTTTTGCATTCCAGTCACAAATAAATATCAGTGCATCTTAATCGCATGTTTTGTCAACTTCAGACTGAATAAATTAGTAAAATTCAATCTTTCCCTCACTAAATTTAGTGATTAATACCTAAATCTGAATAATACTTGTATTGACCAAATTTTCTTGTGTGTGGATAAATGTTATTCTATTACAGACAGCATTGTATTTCAAGATAGATCTTGACATATCCTTTTTGGAGATTAATGCAAAGTTATTCCCCTTGAATTGGTCATTTACAGCTTAGTAAATCATGTGGCTTTCTGATTCAAAATGAGCAATACCAGTCCATTAGAGATCACTGGATGCCTAGGATATTGATTTTATGCTTTTTTGATGACTTCCAATTTGTCTAGATTCATACTTTGTACATTCCAAAATCAAATTATTAACACATTTTTTCAGCTGTTTCTTTTCATTTTTAGTATGCCCATCAGCAAATGAAGGCTCCAAAGGCTTTAGTCCATCCATTGTTATGGCCAACTCTACTTTGAGAAAACAATTCTTCAGTCATATTCTGAGTGTCTTCTACCCTGAGAGGTGCATCTTCTGGCATTTGCTCTGACGATGTTCGGCTGCTATTCCTGCAGCTTTCGGTGTTTGACCATGTTTTCTGCTATTCATAAGGCTTTTAGTGACTACCTCCTCAGAAGTAGACAGCTGATTCCTTCTTTGTAATCTGTTCTTATCATCTTAATCGCATGTTTGATCAACTTCAGGCTGAAGAAATTAGTAAAATTCAATCTCTCCCTCACTAGCTTTCATGATTGGTGCCTAAGTCTGAATAATACTTGTATTGACTGGAAACGGCTGAGACTTGTTCATTTTGCCTGATGGTGCTCACATTTGAAATAACAGTGCGAGGGCTTCCAGGATCATTGCAACATGCAAGCTATCACCAAATGACAAACTGGCATACAGGAAGATGCAGTCAATACTTTTTCAAGTTAATTCTGAGAAAATAAAAAGAGATATTAATACTAGTGTTGATATTCTTATGTTCAGAGGATTGATAATTCAAATAGCAGGGGTCCTGAAAAGCTAAATATTCATTTATTAATTATTAAGGAGATATGATTAGGACACTAAGACCATAGATTCCCATATTTGCTACTGAATTGGTCTTATCTATTTGAAATATTGCCCCCAAAAGCTTTATCCTAAGGAAAGATGAAAAGTAATGGTTATACTGTAATATTCATGTTCCGCTCAGCAGACAGAATATTCATTCCATTCCTTTAAATTTTTGCTCTTTTATAGTCACTAAAAAGTCAGTTTATTGAAAAAGAAATGAATTACTGAGAGGTAAATGATGGGTAAACATAATAGTGGGGTAGGAGAAAAAATGTATATATATTTATATGAATGTCTGTATTTGTTTATATATGTATAGATATGCACTCATAACAATGAAGCAGATAGACTTTTGACTTCTACTTAAATCTTGCCTCAGAATAAGAACTGAGGTTTGTTCTAACAATGTGGCACTATGTAATAATCGCCTTTTGATAGGATTGCTGCAAACAAAATAGATACAAGCAAATGTGAAGAAAGCTGATGGCACCCGGCTATAAAAAGATATACTGCCTGTGGTCTTAAACAAGCTTGTTTAACTGTTTGTGGTCTTAAACAAGTTAAACAAACAAGCTGCCATCTAGCAGGAAAGCATGAAAGGTCAGATGGAAGAAGCACACCAGCCTGTGTGATCATGAGGTATCGATGGGAAGAGGTATGAGAATCCCCAAAACATACTTCCAAATCATCGTGAAGAGCCATGGATATAGTGGAGACTCAAAACCCACCTGCAAGATAATTGGTAATCCCTCTCAGAAGGGCCGCATGGAATGGATGAGACCATCAGAGTGCAAGGTGGCACTGATAAACCACATAACTATCCTCTATTTCTTTAATATTTCCTCCCCTTACTATTATGGTTTTCACTTGTCTTACTTCATTAATCAAGTTAGATTTTCATATATCCATTTTTATTTAAGATTATTCAGTACATGAAAGTCAAGATAGATAACACTTCAGAAATAATGGTTCCCTGAGGGTGCGGGAAGGGGAGGATGGGGAGCTGATAACAATGATGACTGTATAACCTCACTCATTGAGTTTGAACACCAGAATTGAATGTGAATAGATATACTGGATTGTGTGAGAAATCCCAATAAAACTAGTATATATAAATAGTTATAGATAATATATATAAAGAAATAGGTCTTTATGATCACACTGCATCACTAGATAGGTGAAATGATATACAACTTTAGTTTTTCAGGACTTCTCATAGTAGAGTGTAGAACAGGGCATAGAGTGTCTCTTTGGGATTTTCTTTTCTTTTTTAAAGGAAAGATTTAAATAGAAATGTTATTGAAGGGGTATACTTTGGAAAAGAAATCAAAAGGCCCCTTTACTATTCTAGGAAAGCCTCTTTGGAAATCTTTTGAGTAGACTCTCTCTATCACCAAAACACATATAAATAAAAATATATTTGAGTTTCAAGTGTTCAGAGGATCCTTCATAATATACTAACACTGAGATTAAATATCTTTTCTCATCATCTATATTTCTTATGTCTCAAACGTGGCTAATAAGATACACGAATCATATATCTTATTAATATTATGGACTATTTTATTAATATTAATAGTAGCATTGTCAGAAAATTATTAGCATTACCTAGCATTTACTGGATACTATGATCAGAAATATCCTACCAATAAGGAAACAGGGGTGTGGAGGGCTTAACTTTACCCAAGCAGCTAGTTAGAAAGTGCTGAAGCCAGAGTTTGAAACTAGATAGCCTGATGCCACAGATCACACTCTTTACCAAAATATCTTTCATATTATAAATGCTCAATGAACATTAGTTTCTGTTATTTGGGTACTATTATTTGAAGATAAAGGCTATACTTTTAGAAATAAATGAATTCTCTAGTACTGTAGTCAAGCGATTGCCTGCTAACTGAAAGGTGGACACATAGAATCCACCAGCCCTCTATGGAGTAAGATGTAGCACTCTAATCCTACCAGGACAACAGCCATCTGGGGCAGTTCTACTCTCTTCACAGGAGCATTATGAGTTAGAATGACAGCAATGGGTTTGGTGTTATGCTTTTGTAGAAAAAATGCATAAAACATAATTAAAAACTAATTTCTTGAATAAGAGGAAGTTTTTTTCTTTTGATTTTATAGCTGTCCCTTTTTGCTATTCATTCTAATAATCAGTTAATGGATCTCACAACCATTATATGTCTTCACCTTTAGCTAGGGACACATCATTCTTATTGTGGTCCATTATCTGTCCATTAGTGTCAACCAGGGTGTCCCTTGGCCCTCTAGCTCACATCAAGCAGAAGAGGAGGAGGGGAGGATATGGAGGTAGCGGCCTTTTCAGGATCAAAAGTGAAAGATACTCCAACCACTTGTATATTGAGATCACTCATTTTCCTCCTGCTGAAAAATCCATCATGGAAGTACTGTGAGTAAAATTTAGTCTGTTTCCTGATCTCAACTCCTGGACATTAGTTCTTCCAAAAGAAGTCAAACCCAGTAATAGAAAAACTCCGCTCACCTTGTGATTGGTTCCTCCTTTCCCCCTTCCAGAGCCCCACCCACCCCCACCCTCATAGTATTGCTACTACCACTGCTGTTCCTGAGAGGTTTATCTGTCCTGAATTCCATGTGTCAAGAGCTCTTGTCTGTACCAATGGGTATTCTCAGATCTAGTCAGGTTTTTAAGGTAGAACTGGGTCGTGGTAGTGGGTAGTGGTGGTGAGGAAGCATTCAGGAACTAGAGAAATGATGTGTGTTTAATCAGTGCTTTAATTTCTTCAGTACCGAGGGTGAGGAATATCCGGTGCATTATAGGCAGTTTGACAGCATCCCTGACATTTGCCAACTCCTAAAAGAGGAAGCCAAAATCATCTCCAAACATTTCCAATGATTTTTGAAGGGTCAAAATCACCCACAGTTGAGAATCATTGGCCTAAATCAAGGAAGGTAGACTGAGGTTGGGGTAAATTGGAGAGATTTTCAAGAGATGTGAAAATTGTGAAGCATATAACAAACGACACTGAAATAACTTGCATACAAAATGTTGACAGGAACTTATGCTGCTGTGGAAACCTATGAAAAAGGAATATAATATTTTTAAATTAAAAATTTTCAGTGTGACAATCACAACAAAGATATCAATAAGAACAGCATGCATAGAACTCTATTACTGACTCAATATTGATGTGAATGATGACAAAAGAGAAGTAGAACACTGACAGAGAGAAAAAAACAGATGGAAAGCAAGTGATTCTTGCCCATGGGTAAGTACCTTACTTATAACTGGTGCCTCGTTAGTCTAATAATGCCACAAGCCACAAGCAGACAGCATTTGACAATTTTGTTGTTGTTAGTTGCTGTTAACTCCAACTCCCAAAATGAAACATTAGCTGGTCCTACACCACCTTCTTGACCTTTGATGTCTGTGTTCATTGTTGCAGCTGTGGTATAGTGCCTTCTAACCTAGATATTCCAGCACTATATCAAACAATATTTGGTTTTGATCTCTGGAGGTCTCATTGACTAATTTTATGAAGAAAATCAACAAGTCTATTTTCCTTATCTGTCTTAACTTAGAAATTCTGCTGAAAACTTTCTTTCATTGATGACTCAGATCCTATAGGAAAAACAAATGGCATAGTTTCTAGGCTTGTAGAAGCACAAAACCGCAACAGTAATATAAATTGACAGACAGTACTGGTTGAAAATAGTGGATGGACACAAAGCATTGTGCTTCATTGAATTATTTAATCCGATTGTGGAAGAGTGAGGTTCATATCGTATCACCTTGTGTAGCTGTGGTTATATGCTGGCATGCAGGGGCAAATGAGGTCTGAAATTCAGTTCCTCAGGACTCATTGAACCAGTATTTTGATGCTAGGCTATGTTTACCAAGAAGGGGACTTTTTGTTAATGTACACAAAGATGACTTGTTTGTGAGACCTGGTTTTTATTTAATAAAGAAAAGCTTCAGGGGGAGGTGGCAATATGGCAGCCAGGTAGGCAGCTCAGAGTGGGAGCTCCTTGGAGATTGGTGAGTGGGGAGATCTGGGGGCTGAGTAGGAGTTGCTAGACTATTGGTTAATTCCTGTGACAGTCCAAGGTGAGTCCCTGAATCTGGAATTTACTCCCACCCCATATCCTGCACCCCAGCAGTGTTCCCAAGGATGGGGTCTGTTGCAAGAACTTTTCCAGTCTGAGCCTCCTGCATGGCTGTGGACCACTATGCCTCTGCCAGCTACATCCCCCAACACCTGCCAACCACCTAGCAGAGGCTCCTACAGCTGTGGTTTGATATCATGTATGGCATGGGGCCTTCCTGTTGCCATTGGCTGATCCCTCCTCCAAGAATGACATGCTCCTTCTTATCTTTTCCCTGCTCTACCATGTATTTCCCAGATGTATTCTATAGATGTGGATGGGCCCTATTTCCCACCAACCCACCTAACCACAATGGCTCTAGCCAGGAGTAGACGACCCCATCCCTGCCCGATCCCACTAAAGCTGCATGATTATGCACCTTGGACAGTACTTTCCTCCATACCTTGGTCTGCACAGTTGTTAGTGGCTTCTACAGAAGCCTGTGCGGTCCTGGAGGGCAAACACAGGCTGACCTCAAAGCCTGGTGACTAAGAGGATCATACAACATGCCCTCCAAACAACAGATTCCAGATAGGCAAGGGTGAGAAGGAAACCCCAGTAGGACAAAGGTGAAACACAACCCCTCAGGGAAGTTGGCTACAGGCAGAGTGCAGAAGCATTCAGAGAAACCTCCCAAAGGAGAGCCCAGGGCACTCTAACTCCTGGAAAATAGCACCAAATTCCTCCAAAATGACACCAAACAGCAAGTTTCCTAAATAGTCTCCAAAATAAAACAGGAGAAACAAAATCCAATGTCAGAGGATAACCTGAACCTAATGGCAATCATAGAAGGGCAGGTGTTGACCTGCCACACAATGATTTCAGAATGTTAATTAGAGCCATATAGGATATGAGGGAAGCAATACAGGAAAAGGATGAAATGATATAGGAGATAAAGGCCATGCACCAAAGGGAACCATAAGACCTAAGGGACTAGGTAACAGAAGCCAGTAGCCAATTCACAGACTTCACCAACAGACCTGAGGAGACAGAGAAAAACACCAATGTCCTAGAGGATAACCAGGCAGACTTCAACAAGCCCAAAAGACCGTCGAATATGATAAGAGAAGTGGAAGGAAACCTGAGAACATGCCTGATGCTATGAAAAGGAACAATATGAGAATAATTGGACTATTAGAACGAGACAAAATGAAGAAGTCAATGGCAAAAATTGTGAGGAAATTCTTAGAGCAGTGGTTCTCAACCTTCTTGGGATTGAGTCTAGCTCAGTGATTCTCAACCTTCCTAATGTTGTGACCCTTTAATATAGTTCCTTATGTTGTGGTGACCCCAACCACAAAGTTATTTTGGCTGCTACTTCATAACTGTAATTTTGCTAGTGTTATGAATCGGGCAACACCTGTGAAAGGGTCATTCAACCCCCAAAAGGGTTGTGACCCTCAGGTTGAGAACTGCTGTCTCAGATGAAAACTTCTCCAGCTTAATGAATGAAAATCAGGCAACTATTCAGGAAGCTGAAAGGACACTGACTAGACTGAATCGCAAGAAAAAGTCACCAATGCATATAATAGTTAAACTATCCAACTTTGAGGAAAAAGAGAAAATCATGAGAGCAGCTAGGGAAAAGTAAGCAGTCATCGATCAAGGCCTTCAAATAAGGATATGTTCAGACCTATCAGCGGACACTAAGACGAAGAGCAGTGGAGTGACATATTCTGAAAATGGAAGGAAAATAATGCAAACCTAAGAATACTCTATCCAGTCAAGTTTTCTATCAAGATAGATGAAGAAGTAAGAGTCTTCCCAGAAGAAAAGACTCAAAGAATATGTTAAAATATACCAGCCCTACGAAATATCCTTGATGACCCAGTATGGGCAGAAGAACAACACTCATCGAGTAAAAATAAGAGACCAACACATAGAACAACTCCACCCAGAAGTCAACAAAGAGAAAACATCCCCCAAGATTACGTTTGCTTGACTGTGGAAAGAAGGCAAGAATGAATCACTCACACACTCACATGCACATTCATTGATAAGAAAGGGAGGAAGGAAAACACCCAACACAAAAGGTACACGATGACACCACAGAGTCCACAAATGGATGTAATAATCCAGAATATAAATGGACTGAACTCAGGAATTAAAAGGCAGAGGCTAGCAGATTGTCTTAGAAAGCACAACTGTTGATCTGCTGCCGACAGGAGACGCATCTCAAGAGTAAAGACAAAAATAGGCTGACAATCAAAGACTGGTAAAAATATACCAAGCAAATGCCAATTCCAAAAAAGGCAGGGATTGTAATATTAATGTCAGACAACATTGATCTCAAGATGCAAGCTGTAACAAGAGAGAAGGAGGCAGGACTTCTGGCAAGATGGTGACAGAGTAACACATACCAGAGGGACTCCACCGTAATCAGCACAGGAGAAAGACTGAGGGAAATTCCACTCTGCTGAGTCACAGGAGGAGTATCATAAAGATAAGTAGACACAGATTCACTAGGTTTTAAGGAGCTGTGGTATTTTGGTTTACCACTGTTGAGGCTGGCTAAGTCCCTCTACAGTCTCAGTGAGAGCCATGCCCCTTTGGCCAGCCCAAAGGCTTTATTTGAACACAGACACAACTTGCTGCTACTTCTTGGCAGGGTTTAAACTGCTCCAGCCCCACAGTGAGGCAGGCAATTAGAGTTCAGTTATATCTTTACTTTTGTTTCTCTCGTTTCTTCACCCCCCCCCCCCCTGTCAGTGGAATCAGTTTTTTTTTCTATTCTTTTTCCTCTTACTCACCACTGCCAGCCTCAAGGCCACTTCTCTTCACCTAAGGCAATTATGCCAGATTCCCACTTAGCTGGGGGAGCTCGTACACTCTATGGCATAACATGCAGCTTGGGAAATTCTGCCCATCTGCCACCACAGGGGAACTCCTACCTATCCACCAAGGCACTTTAAGCAGCTGAGGAACCTCCCAACCAGCCTTTGGAGTTTTCCACTTGGCTGGGGAACTCCTTGCCCATTCTCCACTGTCCCATGTCGATGAGGCAATTTCCTCCTGCTTGCTCTAGTGCTTCATACGATCTAAGGCAATTCCAACAATGCTCTCCTACACTCAGGCTGCTGAAAGAACGTCTGCCTGACCTATGCAGTGATATAATCAATTAGGGCAATTATGCCCACTTTCTGTGGTCCTCTACACTAAAGTGGGCACATCCACCGGTCCTTCATGACACTCCTGTTGCAGCAGGTATTTGCACGTGCCCTTTGCGATGCCCCAAGCCACCATGGGCTACACCATGACTTCCTGTGAGATCATACAATGCAGCACCATCCTCGTGAGTTCATAAACACCCACCCAGCATCCCCTGAGAGGACCATCCAACTTGTCCTCCAAATAACAGAATACTGACTGGCTAGGGAAAGAGTGAAGCCAAAGGAGGATAAGGTGGTAGACCAACCCACAGTGAAATTAGCTGCAGGAAATTTTGAAGAAACATTCCTACAAGTCTCCCAAAGATAGAGCCCAGTGCTCTTCAACTCTGGAAATCAACTCTCTAAAACAACACAATGCAAACAATAATCAGCCCAAACAACCTCAGTGAAAAATCAGAGAAACAAAAAGCAATGCTGGAAGAAGTCTTGAACCTAACAGGCAGAGAACCACACCACTGACCCAGAGGGCAGCTAAACAAACTTCAAAAAATGTTATTAAAAAAAAGTCAAATATGATCACGAGAGAAGCTGAAGAAAACCTGAGAACCATGTCTGGTGCTATGAAGTGGAACAGCAAAGAATAATTGGACTACCTGAACAAGACACAATGAAAAAGTCAATGGCAAAAACAGCAAGGGAATTCTTAAAGGAAAACTTCTCCAGCTTAATGAATGTAACCAGGCAACCATTCAGGAGGCCGAAAGAGCACCAGCTAGACTGAATCCCTAAGAAGAAGTCACAAAGTCATATAATAGTTAAACTATCCAACACTCGAGGAAAAGGAGAAAATCATAAGAGCAGCTAGGGACAAGCAGGCAGCCACCTATAAAGGTACCCAAATAAGAATATGTTCAACCCTATCAGCGGACACTATGAAGAAGAGGACTAGAGTAACATATTCTGACAATTGAAGGAAAATAATGCAAACCCAAGAAAACTCTACCCAGCCAAATTATCTATCAAAATAAATGGAGAAGTAAGACTCTTTCCAAACAAGGAAAACCCCAAAAAATTTGTTAAAAGAAATCCTGCCCTACAAAAGTTCCTTGATGACTCATTATGGACTGAAGAACAACACTTACTGAATACAAATAAGAAACCAGCACAGAGGTCAACCCCACCCAGAGGTCAACAGTCCTAAGACAGCTCTAAGATAGCATTGGCTCAAGGGTTGAAAGAAGGCAAGAATGAAATACACACACATACACACACACATATCCACAACACACTGAGAAGAAAGGGAGGTAGGAAAACACCCAACACAAGGTACAAGATGACATCACAGAGTCCACAGATGGATGTAATAGCCCTGAATATCTATGGACTGAACTCAGGCATTAAAAGGCAGAGGCTAGCAGACTGGCTTAGAAAACACAACTCATTCTTCTGCTGCCTACAGGAGACACAGCTCAAGACTTCAGAAAAATACAGGCTGATGTTGATGTTTGATGTTGGAAAATATACCAAGTAAATGGCAATTCAAATAAGCAGGGCTACAATCTTAATCTCAGACAAAATTGATCTCAAGGTGCAAACCATAACAAGAGATAATGCTTAAGGGAACAGTAGACCAAGAAACAGCATGCTTACGAAATATGTACGTGTCAAACAAGGTACCCACGAAATTCATCACTCAAAAAGATGAAAAATAAAATTACAAGATCAATAATTATAGTATGTGACTTTAATACACCACTTTTGGAGAAAGGTAGATTACAGGGAAAGAAGCTTAACAAGGAAGATACAAATCTGAACACTATGATTAGATGAGTTGATAGATAATTTCAAATGTAAAACAATTCACAGTCTTTTAAAGTCCACATGGCAAATACTCGAAGACAGACCACATGCTGGGGCACAACTCAAATCTTTGTAAATTAAAGTACAGAGAGATCATACGGACTTCTCCAACCACTATGCTATAAGGTTGGATATCACAAAAGGACAATTAAGAATACAAGGGCAAACAATTAGAGACTGAATAACTCCCTATTGCAAACGGGGTATGTACTGGCCGAGAACAGAGATGAAAACAGGAAGTTTCTAGAAACAACAAGAATGAGAATACAATGTACCAAAACTCTGGAACACAGCAAGGCCAGTTATCAGAGGATTTTGATAACAATATATGCACACATGAGATGTATGATTGATACGCTGACCCAAAACTTGCAGCAATTACAGCAGTGTCAACAGGACAATCCTACTAATGGCAAAAGAAAAGAAATAATAAAAATCAGGGCTGCAATTCATGAAAGGGAAAACAAGAAAACTATGGAAAAAATGATGCAGCTAAAAGTTGGTGCTTTGAAACGCTTAACATAATCAATAGACATAACCAAAGAAAGAAGGAACAAATTTCAGCAGCAAGGGTTAGGGATGAAACAGGGGACATTAAAGTGGACCCTAATGATAATCAAAAGGATAATTACACACTACTATGAAGGTCTGTACTCCAATGAATTCAACTACTTGGAAGACATAGACAAATACTTGGAAAAACAATCCCTCCCTAGACTATCCCAAATGGACACCAAGAAGATCAACAGACCCATAGCAATAGAAGAAATAGACAAGGTTATCAAAGGATTACCAACAACAACAACACACCCCGGACCAGATGGTTTCACAGGGGAATTCTACAAAACACTTAGGAAAGAACTGACACCAACCCTACAAAAACTCTTCCAGAACATAGAAAAAGACAGCAAACGGCCAAACCCTTTCTATGGAGCTAGTATAACTCTGATACCTAAACTGGGCAAGAATCCCACAAGAATCAAGAACTACAAACCAATATCCTTAATGAACATCTATGCAAAAATCCTTAACAAAATATTGGCCAATAAAATATAAATGCATATAAAAATAATTTACCATGACCAAATGGGATTCCTAGCGGGAATACAGGGAGAGTTCAACATATGAAAGACCATTAGTATTAACATGATAAATGAGTAGAACCACAGGATAATATCCATAGATGTGAAGAAAGCATTCAACAACATCCAACCCCAAATCCTGTGTAAGACACTTAAGAAGATAGGAATGGAAGAAAAATTCTTCAATATAATGAAAGCTGCATATGAAAAACCATCAGCCAATGTGGTTGTCAATGAAGAAAAGACATAAAATATCCCACCGAAAAAGGGTATACCAGACAAGGATGACCCTTGTGCCCACTCTTATTTAACATCACGCTGGAGGTACTAGCGTAATACCACAAGGCAAAGAAAAGAAATCAAATGTGTTTGCCTGTGTAAGGAAGAGGTGAAACTATCTTTATTTGCTGTTGATATGATGTTACCCGCGGGAAATCCCAAAAGCTTCACAAGGGAGTACTGAAAGCAATAGAGGAATATGGCGGAGTGACAAGATACAAGATCAACAAATAGAAGTCTGTCAGACTGCTATACACATCAGACAAGACCACAGAAGAGGGGATGAAGGGGTATTAACCTTTACAATAGCCAAGCAGAAATAAAAATATTTAAGGATATATACCTGACTAAAAAAACTAAAGACTTGTATGAGAAAATCTACAGTACACTATTACAAGGAACCAAGAGTGGCCTCCTCAAATGGAAGAATACCCCCCTCTCATGGACCAGAAGACTCAATATAGTAAAGATGTCTGTTCTGCCCAAGGCATTATATAAGTTTAATACTATCCCAAGACAAATAACATCATCTTTATTCAAAGAATTAGAAAAACTAATTACCAACTTCATATGGAAAGGGCAGAAGAGCAGAGTTAGCAGAGAGCTCCTCAAGAGGAAGGACACAGTTGGACGGCTTGCTTTACCCGACTTTAGCACCTATTATACAGCTCCAGTAATCAAACTGTGTGGCATTGGTATAATGACAGATAGTCAGACCAATGGGAAAAAACTGAAAACCCAGAAATGAAATGATCAGCTTAGAGACAACTGATCTTTGGTAAGTGTCCCGCAAACATCATATGGGAAGCAGATGCCCTCTTTAACAAGTGGTGGTCGAAAAAATGGATATCTATCTGCCGAGAAATGAAGCAAAATCATTACCTCCCTCCATGCACAAGAATAAACTCAAGTAGGATCATAGAACTTGAGTTAAAACTCCAAACTGTTAGGGCCATCAACGAGGGATTTGGAATAAACCTGAGAGCTTTGATGCAGGGACTACATAGGGTATCAGAAATAGGGAAGGACCCAAACAGAGAGGAGGCACAAATTGACAAGTGGGATACACTGAGATAAAACACCTGTGTACGTTGAAAGAATTATCCAAGAGGCTGATAAGAGAGTCCATATACATGGAAATCATCTTTAGCACTGACACATCAGACAAAGGCCTTATTACTAACATCTACAATACTCTGCTAGCTTACAATAAGAAAAAAAAATTGCCCACTGAGGAGGTGGGCAAAGGACCTGAACAGAAGTTTCACAAGAGCAGATATCTGGATGGCCAATAAACATATGAGAAAATGTCCCCAATCTAAATTAAAACAACTATGAAATACCATCTAACACCCTCAAAGTTAGCCCAATTCAAAAAATCAGAATGTAACAAGTGTTGGAGGGGCTGTGGTGAGATAGGAACTCTCATCCACTGCTGGTAAACCTAGAGATGTGTAGAACCATTACGAAAATCGATTTGGTGGTATCTAAAACAAATGGAAATCAAGCTACCACACAATCCAGCAATCCCCCTACTAGGCCTATACCCAAAAGAGGCAAGAAACAAACTGTGGCCAGATGTCTGTGCTCCAGTGTTCATTGCAGGGCAGTTCCCAATCTCAAGGAGTTAGAGACAACCTTTCCATCCTTGGACAAATGCATTTAAAAACAATGGTATATGTGTACAATGGAGTACTACACATCCTGAGAAAGCAGTGATGAATGCATGAAGTGCATGACCTCATGGGAAGAATTGGAGGAAATTATGCTCAGTGAATTAAGCCAAACACAAAAACCCAAGTACAACATGAGTCCACTGAGGTCAGCTTAAAAATCAAAAGGAGTATATGGGAAAAGCCAGTATATGCATATATGTTCCTGGGTGAGATCCAGGTACTATGGCAGGGGTCAGACCCAATGCAGGAATCATGCTCAGCAACTGAAGCCCAGCACAAAATAACAGTACAACACGAACCCACTGAGATATGCTTAAAAAGTAAAAGGGGCAAATGGGAAAAATCCACTATAGCATACATTCTGAGGTGAAATCCAGGTACTATGGCAGGGGTCACACCTAATCCAGTGATACATATGGCGTCCCACTAAAAAGGAGTGGAAAAAAAACCCCAAAAAACAACACACATGGGTAGTGAGGTAATAGGGGACTAACTCACCTAAGGGGATGGTATTGCTTATATCTCCACAAGAGAGGGAGAGAGGGACCAGACTCCAACCAAGATGTGAACACAACATACTGGCATGAAGCAGCAAACTAATACTAAGGTCGTGCAACAGAGCAGCAAGGAAAGCAAAGCAATGAAGTTCCAGAGGAATACCAAAACTAGACTTCAGGGCCAGAGCATGGCACGCCTTCAGACTCCACTGGAAAACACTCATAAAAGTCAACAAACAGACCTGGAACTATTTGTAGGATTTTCTTTTTTGTTGTTTTGTCAGCGCAGGTGTAGTCGATGTTGAAGTTCTACTCATTGGGTGTTTGAGCTCTGTGGCAAGAAAAGTATTTCTGAGCAAAATCAATGAAGTTCTGAAGGTCTTAATGTTGCTGTTGATGAAAAGGATGAGGTGGTCTTGAGTGCAGTCCTTGAAGATCAAGGCCAAGATCCCAGTCACAAGCTCCAGGGCCCAGGAAGAATATGAGGCCAAGGAACGCAGAGCAAAACTTGAGCGGGAAGATGTTCTCCCACAGGGCTTTGATGCATCCAGCGAAGTCCACTACCAATAAGACACCTCTCACTTCCACTAACAGCCAAATGCGACCAAGTCATAGAGATCCAACAGCCCTGGGAATTGGAGAGCATGCCCTGCTCCCCACAGAACCACAGACTGATAGCCAGGATAAAAGCTCCCAGGACTCGGAAGACAAAGTTGAAGCCAATCAGGAAGATTTCCCAGAGCAGCCAATTTTGGGTTTGGGGAAGTGCTGGTCCCTGCTCAGAATAGCCAAGTGGGTCTTCCCAACACTTTTATAAGAAAATGGGAGTGTAACTGAGTCCCGCAGTCAAATCTAGAAAACACATTTAAATTTATTCAAGGAATAGATATAATCATTCATTTTTAAAAAAATAGATATCATTTTAATTATAATAGCATAAATGATCATTGGTGACTAATATCCAGGTTTTTCCTTCCTGTACATTTTCACTAGAGTCCTAGGTCTTTTGAGTCGTACTTCCGGAGGCATGGAATTAGTTGGTGTATCTTGCGCACAATGATGTGATGCTTTGGGGGCTTCTAGGGATTAGGAGGGGTAGGGCAATAGCTAGGATGAGAATTTGAACTTAAATCAAATCAAGAAGCAATGATAAGCCTTTATGTTAGAAAAAGACAAGTTTTAGGTCCAAACGTGTGGCTGGCTCAGGGGTGGTGCAGCATTTTCAGTGGGTAGAAGGTAGACTCATGCAGGTCTATTGTGGGCTAACCTTAACATGACCTCAGCTTGTGATCATAGTAGGAAGTGTTCTTACAGACTGTATGAAAAAAGAGCATCATTTATCTGGGGGATTTGCCATGATAAAACTGGCACTCCCAAGTGCTATTCTACATAGTATACTTTTGATGCCCACTTAAGAAATTTTCATTTGATCTTTGAAACTTGCAACTATGACTGAGCATGTCTTCTTTCTGTAAGAGACCTGAGCTCTTGCAAATTTTGACTTCCATAATAATCTTAAGATCATCCTAACCCAGAGAAGTGCTATGCAAATACGGGATGTTTAAAATGGTGTTAGTGAATCAGTGAATAGACAAACACATCAATGTGTGTACAAATAAATGAGTGAAAAGATATTATAGCTCCATATTCTTTCTTATTGAGAGCAAAAGGTATGCCCTGTTAACTAACTCTGATCTCAATTTGGAACTTAGAGAGTCACTGATAAATCTGCCTAAGTTAATAAATAAAAATGACTGTAGAATTACTAAATGAATCAAACATTTTATAATGGTAGCAAGGTTATTATCTTTGCCCCACTCATAATATTATATTCTATATTAATTTCTAAAAAATTGACCATAGAAAAACATTTCTGCATCTCTTTATATCTTATAATAGTAGGTTTATTTCGGAAGAGCTCACAAAAACAGATGTTATTACTAAAAAGTATATCTATTTGCTTCATTTAAAATACCAGAGAATCTGTATGTATATCATAGTTCACAACTTAATTGTTAATCAAAGTATATAAATATGACACAAAGAAGGCTGTAAGTTAGTTTCTCAACTATAGTGCCAGAGATCAAGACTGTTAATGCTAAAAGTAATTGTTAAAACTTAAAAGTTGTTCATTGTTTATGTTAAAAGTTAATTGTTAAAAGTAATGTTGATTAGGGTCTATCTTATAAGAATATTTGAGGTGAGAATTTGAGCTTAATAGTTCTCTTCCTCTTTTCTATTTCAAACTAAATTTATGTGCTAACAATAATAGTCTAAGTAAAAACTACAGAATTTAATCCTGGAATCCCAATAAAAGTGCACTCTTCATTGATTACTCTTGTTACTACTTGAGCTTTCAGGTGTCTTGCTGTACAAATCTTAAATCTTTTCTAGATGGCAGCATTCTATCTTGACCTCCAGAACAAAGGCTTTTTGTAATTAATTATTGAATATTTATATCTGAAACAGTTCAGAGAAAAAACAAAGAACCCTAAATTATAATAAATTTGGAATTTCTTGTGTATTTTTGTTTCCTCATCTTGTGTACATTTTTTACCCATTCTCCTCCTAGTCAAGGTACCTGTTGTTTCCAAATTCTTCCAATTCCTCACCATCTGCATCGATGACATGGACTCATGTTAATGATTGGGCCTTGGAGCTATCTTCAATTTTGTTGCTTTCCCAGAATGCTATTCTGATGATCATATTCATGTATTATGACCACGGTTTTAATTGGGGTGTTAGATTTTCATCGGCATAATAGAAAGGCCAGTCTATAGACCACATCAAAATAGAGTGAAAAATGTGTCATAAACTAAGTGAATAATTGTTTATTGGTTTGAATATGTGTGTGCACACTGAAATAATTCAGCTGGTGACTTGCTATAAATTTTATCTCTGTTTTCTTCCATTCCTAAATTCCAGCATTCAATAAAGAGATTTCACTCACTGTACTGCAAGAAGTATCAGATGATACAAGCCCATTTGGGAAACAAATCATGATTCTGAATGTTTTTTCCATTTTAGTTATGTGTAGATTTTATGAAAGCTACATTATAGATTTTTATAGTTTCTTAAAGAAAGTAGACTATTTTAAACTGCTTCTGCATTTACCAGCACTTTTCAGATCATCTTTTTTTTCTCTTTAAAGAAAGTTCCTTTGATCTGAAGGTGATTTTGCCTAAGGCTTAATAAAATTCAATAGCTGTTAAACTTTACTTTCTGCCTTACATGCATTTTTTATTAAATTATTGAAGATTTCATCCTGGATTAAAAGTAATCAGAGTATTTGATATATCAATCAGTACCTTGATTCTCAAAATTAAAACACAGATATAAAACAAATGAAAAAATATGTGTTCTGTATTTGTTAATTTTCCTTTTGTACAGTTAAAAATTTTTAAACATTATTGTTGCTAATTAAAGGTTTTTTTTTATTTTATTTATGATGCTACATACTGAATTTCTAAAACTAGTAAGACACTCTGTTGATATTTGGGAATTAAAATTTGAATAAGGCATTTTCCTGCCTCATGTGAATAAAAACAATAGGGGTGAGGTTATATATAAATAATTCAAAAGTGTGAGGGGTGGAGGCAAAGACAGAATGCAGGAAAGAAGAAGAACAGGAACAGGGAGAAAGATGGACTATATGGCATTCTCTGTGCCGAGGGAAAATGCGCGGCTCCATTGCCATACTACGTGTGCAAAAAGAGACCCACTAGTATTATCTTGCTCTCGTCATACTTACTCGTTGGTCAGCAGTTCCTAGTCTCCTGCCACTCTGAGAGAGAAAGGCAAGGCTCTCTGCTTTTGTAAAGGTTTGTTTAGGGAATCTCAAAGGGCAGTTCCACTCTCTGTCCTATAGGGTCCCTATGGGCTGGGAGCAATGCAATGATACTGAATAATATGCCTATATCTAATACTCATCGCACAGACAGTGATTCTAATGACCATTGATTGAGAGCAGACTATGTTATAGATGTTTGCTCATTTGACTCTTATAAGAACTAGTTGTGATTATTTCTGCAGAAGAGGAAATTGAATGCACAAAGGTAGATCAGGTGGAGGAAGATGGATGAAATCAATGTCGGAATGACAATGAAGCCCATGTCAAGGTAGAGAACTATTTTATCTTAGAAGTAGGAAACAGAGTGAATGGGATGAAGGTTTTCAAAACCAAACTCAAAAGTATGGCCCAGGCAACTGAGCCCTTTGTCCAGGGCAACGGGATATTATATTGTAACACGTGTTTTGGTTTCCTTGTAGATGTCTTCTCATAAACCAGCATAACTCATGCTGGTAAAAGTAGACATTTGGTTTGACAGATAAATGATACTGTTGTTATGTACTGTTGAGTTGACTCTAATTTATAACAACCCGTCGCACGCCAGAATGAAGCATTCCTTTGTCCTATGCCATCCTTATATCCACTATTATGTTTGAGTCCGTGGTTGTAGCTAGTGGGTTAATCAATCTCATATTCAGGTCTAGGACCCTTCTGATAACACGTCTCAAATAAGTAAGACAAAGTCTTGCCATCGTAGCTTATAAGGAATATTTTTGGCTGTACTTCTTCCAGCAGATTTGCTTGATCTTCTAAAGAGTTCAAGGTATCTTCAATGTTTTTTGTCAAGATTATAATTTAAAGGTGTCCATTCTTTTCTGTTCTTTTTAATTGTCCAACTTTCATATACATATGATATGGAAAATATCATGGCTTGAGTCAGGTGTAGTTTAGTCCTCAGAGTGATTATCATGCTTTATGGAGTCTAATTAAATGGCACATACTTTTTTTCTTGGTGTAGAAGTTGGAAACAGGGTGCTTGGGTTCCACCAACTAGGTTGGCAAACAAATTGCAAGACTATTTGAGCTCTTCTTGTCATTAGTAAAATAAAAGGAAAACATCCACCTTTAGTGATAGCTTTGAAAAGGAAATCAAATTATAAGCAGTGCACTAGGCTGTTTCTCAGCCATTTGTGTCAGTAAAGTACTTAAAATTATCATTAGTGCGTGGACATAATCCTACTCATATTTGTGCTTCCTTTATGGATCATATCTTAGTTTTTGTTTCTAATATATTTGATGAAATTAGAGCACTGTAAATTCAGAAAATCTTTAAAATCACTCAGAGAGAAATAACTAATTTCCTGGCCCATTTATTACACGAAGCTTCCTAAATTCAGGCCAAAAGAACTCTGGCTCTGTTTACAGCCCTATCACATTAAACACAGATCTAATTTGCAAATTATTATTGCCCTTAGACTTCAGATTTCTTTTATTCCCTTGCCTGGACATAATTCATAACATTTCTTCCACATCTAGTCATTTGCATTTTCGAAGGCCAAGTTTCTTTTTATGTAGACAGTTCTAACTTCTTTGGATTATAGTTCTGGCCTCCCTAGTGTTTGCCACTGCTCCCCAGCTAGGATCCATCTTAAAATTTTATGAATATGTTTCTCAATCTCCATCTTCCCCCTCCACATTAATAAAAATATTGAATTGGAAAAGGCCTCATTCAGAATCCCTATGGCAACCTCACTTATATATCTCCACAGTTCAACAAAGATTTTTATGAAAATGTACTTAGTTCATTCCAACAAATGTCTCTGAAGGCCTTCTATGTATTGGAGGTGAAGAAAGAGAGCCCTCGTGGCACTGTGGTTTTAGTGCTCTGCCGCTAACTGAGAAGTTGGCAGATCAAATCCACCAGTCCCACAAGCTGCTCCTGAGGTGAAAGATACGCCAGCCTGCCTTGGGAATTCCATGGGGCAGTTCTACTCTTTTGCATCACTTTGAATCAGCGATGATGCAACAAACGTGGGTTAGGTTTTAGCGTAGAGGTGAAACCAAGTATCTTTATACAGACGGTTCACTTTATCGTGCCTTACAGCAACCGTGGCTCTTAGAAATGGGAGGCTCGTGACCATCCTGAGTCAAGCATAACCTTTTGGTACTGTTGTTTTTATTTCCCCCAACAGCTTGATCAGTTTGTGTCCCGATCACATTTTGGTAATTCTAACAATACTTAAATGTCCTCCTAGTGCGACTGCACACTTAATAGACTACGGTATAGTGTAAACAGACTTGTATATGTACTAGGAAATCAAAATGCTTTTGTGACTTGTTTTATTGTGAAATTGACTTTAATGCAGTGGACTCCAATAGAAGCTTCTGAAATATGATTTTATTCACGTTTAAAGACTTCATATGTGACTATCCAAATGAATCCGCTTAGCGCCATGACATTTTAGTTGCTGTAAAGCTAGGAGATAATATTTCACTTCCTTAGCTCCAGTACAGTTTAAAAAGCGGAAAAAGTTACAACGAGCGCTATTGGCTATGACTTCTCTGTTGTGCTATGACACCTTTGCAGATTAACTCATAGTTGAAAGGAGACTGGGGGTGCAAGCAGTTTGTGATCCGCAACTAACCGTAGTTTGGCGATTAAGGCCCACGTAGAGGTTTCACAGAAAGCAAGGGTAACGAATGACTTCCATGAAGATTTACGGGCAAGTGAATCCTGTGGAGTAGTTCTACGCTGCAACACACTGGGTTATACTGAGTTGGCGGTTATTGAACAGAAGCTAAATATAGCGATCGATAATTGAAGAAGCGAATCACTTTGGTGTTGAAAGACACTGGCAGGTTTATCTCGGAAACCCACAGGAGCAGCTCTACCCTGTTTTATAAGGTCACTGTGAACGGGAATGGATTCAATGACAGCAAGTGAGCAGCTTTCGCTGGTGTGGTTCTGCAAAGCTCAGATGGAGTGAAAGTGTCTAAGCATGATCACACAGCAAGTTAAAATTACATTCAATCATTATTGGAACCTGTCTCCCTATCTTCTCTGCACTGCCTTGATAATTTGCATATGCATGGAATTGGTGTTTTTATCAGGGTAAATTCTGTACAGTTTCTCTTATGAATCAGCCATCTACTTGCTCTTACAACTAGATTATAGTAAATTTTGTTTGTTTTTTTCAACACTGAGGCAGAGATGGCTACTCATCCATACAAAATCTCTGCTTCTTCTTTTTCTGTACGGAGTTGTTCCTGCAACCTGGTACCCCATTCTGGGACTACATTTCCCATCCTGCTTTGAAGCTAGGTAGGGACACATGCCTAGTTTTTAAGCACTGAATGGAAATATGTGTTACTAGGCATGCTCTCTTTTAAAATTTTCCCTTTGGAAATACAAGGCCCCAAGGCCCTGACTGAATGATGTAATTTTAAAAAGTAGGGAGTCCAGGTCTGCAAATTATGCATAGAAAATTATTCACAGATCAATGATCCCCCCACTGTCAGATGAGGATAGAATACAAATTCATTGACTTTCCCTCTGTGAATTTCTCTGAGAATGCATGTCAATCTCAAAGATATCTCACATTTTCCCAATCATTTAAAGAAGTAAAGCAGAAGAAACTGTTTTCTGTTGAGTATGAGGAGCGGTGATATACTTCAGTGATCTTTTCCAGAGAAGCATCTGAGAGACACTCATGCCCTAATGGCTGAGTGACATCCAAGAAGTGGGTGCTCTCTAGTATAGCAAAACCAAAATGAAGCAAAGTGAACAAAACAGAAATACTAGCCCCAGAGCCACTCTTACTCAATCCAATGGCAGCAAGACGCAAGCCCAGGCAACGCGGTGTAGGAATGGAACAATTGGGAGACCTGTGTTCTGGCTTGATGGATCCATTAACTAGATGATAACTTTGGATTTACTCCCTCCTCTCCCTCTCTCCCTCCTTCCCTTTATTTCATATTCTCTTCTTACTTCCCCTCTCCCTCCCTTCCTTCCTTCCTCTTTCTGACCCTCCCTTCTTTTTGTTTTGCCTGAGTTGAGTTTCTTCCAGTATAAAACGGTACCATTCTCCCTCATTTCAGTGAGGCTAAAATTCAATTGTTCATGATAAAGCTCAGTGAAGACTCTGACTCAAGGCAAAGCGTGAGTTCCCTTGAGTTGATGTCTATTCCAAGGGCTGTTATAAGTCCTATAAAATGTAGCAAATTACTCTGATGCTTCAGCCTCTCAATTTACAACTCATGTCAGTTTAATCAGTCATGTTCAGGGAATCCTATTGTGAGTAACTATTAGTAGGCTTTTTCATTTTAGTTTTATGGGATTAGGATTACATTTTATACATTTTAATTATCTTTGCATTTCTAATTACACAAAACACGGAGACTTCTATTTAGTAGGTTTTAAATTATGTCTATAGAATTGTGTAAGCAGTTTGCAATTCCTCTTTGCTTTTATAGATTGGTGTTACTAAATCCCCAGTTCAATACACATGGAAATGTTGGCATGAACCAAGCCAACAGAGAGAAACAAGCAGGAGTCTTAACATCACACAGCTACAGGTTATTTTCTCTAAATCTTAACCTCTCTGAGCTTTCCCAGAACCTCACCCTTGTAATTACCATGCGTCTCCTAAATCAAAAATTTAACTTTCTTATTTCTGGATTATTCCCATAGACTTAAATCATACCCCGTTTCCTTCTTCCTTTTTTTTAAAAAAAGACAAACATCACTTTTGATCCCACATCACCCAAAAGCTGTTCCTCCCATTTCTCTGCTTCCTTCTTGGCAAAACTTCTTGAAAAGATTAGCTAAACTTTCTATCTAAAATTCCTCATCTCCTCCTCGTTATTGATGCTATAAGAGTTTCCAGCTGGCCATTAGTTTTCACAAGTTCACCAGGTAGACACTCACTAACAT
This sequence comes from Tenrec ecaudatus, assembly GCF_050624435.1. Lineage (NCBI taxonomy): Eukaryota > Metazoa > Chordata > Mammalia > Afrosoricida > Tenrecidae > Tenrec > Tenrec ecaudatus. Next base: position 110,641,041 of record NC_134540.1, on the reverse strand, counting down.
CACCAATGGCCCCAAATTCCTAAAGCCAAACAACTTTTTTCTGTTCTCACATTACTGGATGCATCTTCTAGAAACAAGGTGCTTTGGGATATAATTTTGTTTTCACAATGACTGTTTCGCTTGGGTTTCTGTCTTCTTCTGTAACAGGGGGACCTCTTGAATCCTTGCGTTCTGTCTTCAGGAAATCTCATTCCCTCACTTGTCTTTAAATACTATCTAAGTGTTGATGATCCCCACATTTTTATCCTTAGGTACACAATTAAGGTTACCGTATATACTCGCGTATAAGCCGACCCAAATATCAGTCAAGGCACCTATTTCTACCACACAACTGCATAAAAACTGTGCTGAAAAACTCAGCTTTTACACGACCTTATACGGGATTTGACTTCAAGACAAAAGACTCAACTCTGGCTAATGTATGGCTGTTGCTATTGTTGCTGGATGCCATCAAGCTGACTCTGACTCAGATTCTTTGTGGCCTTCCATAAAGCAGAAGGAAATGCTGCCCAGTCCTGCCACATGTTCATGGTCATCAGCGTGATAGGTCTGTGTGTGCCATCATGCCCCCATATGAACATGTCGATCGAGTTTAGTGTGATTGGAGGGTGATCAGGGAAGGACTGCTTTCACCTTCTGTTGACAAGTCATGTGCAGCCAGGCTGAGCCCTGCAGGAACCCTGCAGATGCTTCCACTGCCACTGGGTCCACACGGTCTTGCTCCCGCTGGCCTGTGATCTTCCTGTATTTTCATCATTGCATGTGCTGTATGAGTCTTCCAAAATTACATCATGTGCTGTATCCCGGTCCATCTTCATTAAGAAGCTCACCTGATCACCACCGATGACCCTATTGCATTTTACATAACAGTGCTATAAATCCAGCCAGCATCGCATGCAAGCTACCACATTATGAAAAATGTGGTAGAAAGTATGAGTGGTGAAACCGATGGCTAATTGGCATTTATTGCAACATTACGAGTGGTAATAGAATGGATGATGGCTTAGGCTGGGTTCTCTAGAGAAGCAAAACCTTGAATCTTCTGTGTATACACAGAAAGATTTATCACACGGAAATTCACAGGTCATAGAGGCTGGCAATTCCCAAGGCTGTAGGTTATAATTCAAATTGGAGGCACTTACATTATAATATAATATGTCTTTACAAGGGTAGAGATTTTTCCCCTGTTCCCCTCCCCCCACTATCAAGATTCCAGTTATCTATTCAGTGCCTGCCACACAGGATCATGCAATTAACATTTCAAATAAATAAATTACTTACAAAAGTTTTCAAATGGGGAAATATAAGGGCGAGTAGCTGAAATAAGCATAAGGTTAATCAATAACAACATTGAACTGTGGTCTCATCTACCCTGAGACCAGAAGAATAAGATATTGGACTAAAAACACCAACTATTTTAATTAGGGCTATAATAGGCAGTCCCTGATAGAATAGGAGAAAAAATATGGAACAGAATCTGAAATTCCTAAATAATAGTAATAACAAATCCAGACACACTGGATTTGTGGAGACTCTGCAATCCTTTGAGGCTGTTTCCCTAAGATACTTTTAGAAACCTTGAACTGAAATGCACCCTTGTGGTCACCTTTTAACTAAATAACAAAGTGGCACACAGAATAGTGAGCATCACCCATAAGTACACTGCTACTTTAAACTATTTGTATATTTATACATATGAGACCAGGTGGTCAACAATTTACTTTAAGCAAGAAGCTTTAAAACAAAGAAGGGGCTGTAGAGGGACAGGGAATGTTATTAGGGAAAATAGAACAAGCAGAACAGAAACAATGAGAATGCTCACACATAGCGAAGAGTGTAATCAATGGCACCAAATTACTTATGTAGAAATTGTTGAGTGGGAACCTAACTCTGTGTAAACTTTTACAGAAAATGCTATAAAATATGTTTTTGAAAAGCACACATACATAGTAAAAACAAAACAAACGAAAACTGAAACAATACTTAGAATTTCAAAAAGTACTAAAACGTTCAAGTCCTGAAGTCAGTTATTTTTTACTTAGTATTTTATAATCATGCAAACTAAAAATCAATAATGCAGGTAGAATAAAGGAATTTTAAGCACCCAGACTTGTTATTTGTAAATTAAAGGTTGACATATGTCTAAAAAATGAGAGTGTTAACGATGAAACAAACTGAGGAATGGGAACTGGTCAAAGCAATTCCTAACATGATGCTGCGAAGTTTCTTTGCGTTTTATGTCGGGTCACTACTACTCAGGACCCGCTTGATGGCACCCGATAACAACATCATGCTACCCAAGGGAAGGCGCGACAGCTACGGAGTATTCCTAACCAACAGTTGGAGTAATATAAAATAGATTCTCAAAAGACTGGCACTGATAGATGGACCTAATGTGATTAAGAGGAATGTTATAGTTCTACCGAGAAATGAGGAAATCTTATGCCAGCAAAATTTTGCAGAAGATAATGAAAAACTGATTGCAACAGTACATCAACAGGGACGCGCTAGAAATTCAAGCTAAATTCAGAAAAAGATGTGGAACAAGGGCTATCATTGTGGACATCAACCGGATCTTGGCTAAAGCAGAGCATACTAGAAAGATGTTTACTTCTATTTTACTGACTATACAAAGTCATTGGAGTGTGGGAATCTTAACAGATAACTGAGACATTTCAACGAATGAGAATTCTAAACACTTAATGGTGCTCATGTGGAACTTATACACGGACTAAGAGGCTCTGCTGTTCCAACAAAACAAGGAGGTATTGTTTGGTATAAAATCAGAAAAGAGTGAGTGACAGCTGTATCGTTTCTTCCTACTTACTCGGTTGTATTCTAAGCAAATCAACTGAGATACGTATGGCCTATAAGAAGATAAGCTTAGCATCGGGACTGGAGGAAGGCTTATCAACAACCCGGCATATTCAGGCTACACCACTTTGCTGAAAGAGGGGAGAACTTGATTGATTTACTGATAAAGATCAAAGTAAAGAAAGCAAAAATCTTGACAAAAGGACAAATAGGGAACATCATGATAAATGGAGATAATATTGCAGTTGCTAAGGATTTCATTTTACTTAAATCCACAATCAATACCGATGGAAGCAGGTACTTTGAAATCAAATAACACCTTGCCTTGGACAACTCTGCTGCATGAAATGTCTATGAAGTGCCAAAGAGTCAGATGTTAAGCCACGGTATTTTGCACCAACACTTAAGCTGGTGAAAGCTGGACAAGGAAGAAGAAAGGCCACAGAAGAATTGATACATTTGGTTTGGTAAGTATGGTGTTGGCAAAGAACCTGAACAACAACAAAAATTGTCTTGGAAAACATACAGCCAGAATGCTCCTTAGAAACGAGGAGGACAAGACTGTATTTCATGTGCTTCGGGCATGTTGACTGGAAGGACATTGTGCTTGGTAAAGTGGAGGAACAAGAAGACGCTCCGTGAGATGGGTGATTTCAGGGACTGCAGCCTGCATTCCAACAAAGGAAAGATCCTGCGTCTGCAGCAGGACTGGCCACGTTCCTTCTGCTCTACATAGGGCCACTGTGATTTGGAGCCAACGTCAAGGGTCAGAACAAGGACAACAACTCAGAGGGATTTAAAGGATGACTGGTGAGAGGTATAAAGGAAACTAAGGAAGGAAAACAATCACTCTATTACTATTGCTAAGAAAACATGTAAACCTCCCTGCTATCAAGCTATTCTGACTCACAGCCGCCCTATATCTTGTTTTGGAGGTTTTGCACACCTTAAAGGGAGCAGAGAGTCGTGTCTTCTCCTCCAGAACAGGTGGTATTTTTGAACCACTGACCTTGTGCTGAGCAATCCAATGCTTACCCAGCAAGTGTCCCCGGAGCATGAACAAGATTAGAGTGCATTCAGCTTTGAACAGTATTTATGTTTTTGTAGTACTATAAAGAGTAAAACCTAATTTAATTAAAATTTGTGATACAGTATGATTGAAAGGCTTGAGCCACGATAAATATCCTCATTTTCCATAGCAAGAATGAGGTGGATGATGCTTAAAACTAAGAAAGGAATAAAAAAAAGGCTCCATAGATATTTAGATATTGGAAGTGAAGACACTATTTTAATGATAAACAATGCATGATAAACAGTACAATATGCATATGTACATATGAATATGTATGTATGCAATTTAAGAAACACATATTAAACAGTTTCATGAAGTACACAAAACCTGCAGAAAGTCAAAGGAGTTTGAGCAACCCTTGGCATTTCTCAAACTGAAAGAACTAAGACAAATTTAAACCTTGAGTTGAAATATTGAAGGCTTCTCTGGGGAGGGGCTGAGAAGAAATGAGGCAGGAAACATCAAGAAAATGGAATGAATACAATTTGATAAATGGATGTTTCAACAGATGCAGACTCTAGCGGGAAAAATCGATGGAACTGCAGGGGGAAGGTCAACAGCACTGAACGCACTGGCAACAACTGAGACTCCAGGAATTCACAGAATTTCATGGAAATGCTAAAATGTGGACACAATGCTGGAAGGCCTCACAGAGCGAGGCCAAGAAATTCAGAAGGCAGCTACCTGGCACACTGATTGAAATAGATCATATCACATCGATTCCCCAATGGCATATGGAAATTATCAATCAAAATCTTTAATATCTCATGCAAGCAATTTTATGCTGAAGTCAGAGCGCTGCAGCCATGCATTGACTGGGTATGCTGGAAATCCAAACCAAGTGCAGAAGAGGGTGTGGACTGAAGGATATCACTGCTGATATCTGATCCATCTTGGCTGAGAGCAGAGAACATTAGAAATCGGTGTATCTGTGTTTTATTAGCTGCAGAAAAGAATTTGACTGAGTGTATCATAAAAATTTTATGGATAGAATTGCAAAGAATGAGAATTCCACTTGATGGTGCTAATGTGGAACTTATAGATAAAGACAAAGTCATTAGAATAGAAAGGAGAGAGACTTACTAGCTTAAAATGGAATGCTACTCATCAGGGTTTTAGCTGTTTATCACACTTATTCAATGCTATTTGTTGAGCATATAATTGGGGAGCTGGACTAAATAAAAGGAAAGCAGCATCAAGAAAAGAAGACGGTGGTTTTTAGATGGCGCATCTTGCTCACGAAAGTGAAGAGAATTTGAAGCACCTACTACTGATGAAGATTAAAGACTAACACCTTCAATATGGAACAGAACTCACAGAAAGAAAACGAAAATCTGCACAACTGGATCAGTAAACTACCTCTTGATAAGTGGGGAGAATATTGAAGTTATAATAGATTTCATTCTACGTGGATTCACGAACAACACTCCTGAAAGCAAGAGTAAAAAAAGTAGACTGTGCATTTGCATGATGCAAATCTGTTGCTGCTGCTGCAAAAAACAACAACAAACAAAACAAATGGTTTTAAATTATCAAAGCAAAGATATGTCCCTTTGATGTGTAAAGGGCATATTATCCAAACAATCAACCACCTCAAATTTATATGAAACTTAAAACATTGAAAAGGAAGACAGAAGAGGAGTTGATGCAGTTGTATTATGGTGTTGGCTTAAAATATTAAATATATTACAGCCTTCCACAAAAACTAATATGTTTGTTTGGAAAAAGTCCAGCCAGAATGCTCTTTAGAAGCAATGATGGTAAGCCACAATTGTCTGGCTTACCTTGGCCCTGTCATCGGGAAGGTCAACTTGGTAGAGAGTAAGCAAACTTTCCATGAGATGGATTGACCAGCTGCAGTCATGAGCTCCAGCATACGATTGTGAGGATGGCTCAATAGCAGGCAATGCTGCATATCGGGCACTCACTCTGAGTCGAAGCTCACTTAATGGCACCTAGCAACAACAATAACAATCTGTGAAACATATATGTGAATGACATATGTAATATATTAAATCAACGGTAAAATGTACACACAATATAGGCAGTTACAGAAGTACATTTGGTGGAAGGAAATAACTAGAATTTTGCCAAGTTGGACTGTCTATGAGGACATGTTGAGCAAGTCTGGGTTAGAAAACTTTCCATTTGGATTTTGTTTTCCAGGAAAGAGTAAAAAGAATTTTAAATTGGGGGATGACAATTACTCATAATGAAATTGATATTTCAGCTTTTGTGTGACTAAGATAACAGTGCTTCCAATGTTTTCACACAACCCAGGGTGTATATGATTAAAAAGAGAAAAATGCATTTTCAATTACATGGTCCCATAAGTTTCTTCAGTACACAACTATCTAGATGTAGTTCTCTGTTACATATTTTTATTTTGGAGTAATATTACACATAGCTCTTGGAAAATATTTAAAAAATAACTTCTTGACTGTTTATATTCCATTTCAGAGACTGGGTAGAAAGTAATTTATTTCTTTGACCCATAGTTCTAAAATGAAGAAAACAAACATGATATATTGAAAATAAGGGACACCTAATAAAAATTGAGATTCCAGTTCTTTATTCTTACTTTCAAAAAAATTTTAGTGGTATAACTGTGAGATGCCACATCCTGCACCAACACATGGCCCTACACAGGACAGCACCTGAGACACAGTGGGGGATGTGCGACTGAGCTGACCCCACCACACTGAGCCAAACATTGGGGGCGTGCAATGGAGCAGAGGAGGAAGCAGAGCAAAGGGATCCCAAGGGAGTTTAAAGGATGGACTTTCAGACCAGGATGTGGCACCTCACAAGCTACATCTAGAAAACACTCCTAAAGGCCAACGAACTGACCTTGAACTACTAGCAATTTTTCTTTTAATATTTGCTATCTTTTTGTTTTGTCTTTTTTTTTTACCTTGTAAATTTTGTATGTTAGCGGCTTTTCTGCTTATCAGCGTGTCGATGTTGCTGCTGTCAAAGCCATGTTCTTATGTGCCACTTGGGCACTATCAAAGTCATCTGCATTTGTATGCACATATTACTATATCAGCAGGTCCACCTAGACAAGATAGGCTGGGCAAACAAAGAGAGAAGAAAATAAGGGGCCAACAGTCCTGGAGGGACATGAGAGCGTGGGAGATAGGGGAAGGGAGGAGGTGTCGCCCAACACAGGGACAAGGGAACAGCGAGTGGTTCAAAACCAGAGGAGGGAGGGGAGGGGAGGACTGGTAGGGAGTGACCAAGAGCAAGGTAACTGAGAGGAATTACTGAAACCAGAATGAAGGCTGAACATGGTAATGGGACGGGAGGAAAGTGAAAGGAAATAGAGGAAAGGAGTAGGAGGCAAAGTGCATACAGAGAAGCCTAAATACAGACATGTGCATATGTAAATATATTTATGATTATGGGGCAATAGACTTATGTGCATATATTTATAGGTTCAGTAGTAGGGTAGCAGATGGACATTGGGCCTCCTCATGCATAACCCCCCAATACAATAGCATCTAGCTCTGCTAAACGGTCATTGCATGATACCCACCTTCCCGACATGATCACTGAAGACAGACGTGTGTGTAAGCAAACGTGGTGAAGAAAGCTGATGGTGCCCAGCTATCAAAAAGATATAGCGTCTGGGGTCTTAAGGCTTGAAGGCAAACAAGCGGCCATCTAGCTCAGAAGCAACAAAGCCCACAGAGAAGAAGCACACGGCCTAAGCGAATACAAGGTGTTGAATGGACCATGTAGCAGACACCAAGGAACAAAAGCAATCATTGTGTGATCACCTTCCTCACATGATCGCTGAAGACAAAAGTGTGCATAAGCAAGTGTGGTGAAGAAGGCTGATGGTGGCCGGCTACTGAGAGATATAGCATCTGGGGACTTAAAGGCTTGAAAGCAAACAAGCGGCCATCTAGCCCAGAAGCAACAAAGCCCACACGGAAGCAGCACACCAACACAGGTGATCGTGAAGGGCAGAGGAGACCAGGTCTCAAACAACAAAGGTGGGGTGGTGGTGAGAATCATATCACCGTGAATGAGGGGGAGTGCGTGATGGGGACCCAATGCCCACCTGTAGACAGCTGGACACCCCTTCCAGAGGGGTAGTGGGGAGGAGATGGGTTACTCAGGGTTCAGTGTAGCAACAATGAAACTCAAAACCTTCCTCTAGTTCCTGAACGCTTCCTCCCCTCCCAATTATCATGACCCCAATTCTACCTTGCGAACCTGGTTATACCAGAGGATGTACAGCGGTGCAGTAGGGATCAGGAAACACAGGGAATCTCGGACAGACAAACCCTTCAACACCCGCGGTAGGAGTGGCGACACCAGGATGGAAGGGGGTGTAGAAAGGGAGAACCGATCTTGGAGATCTATGTGTAACCTCCTCTCTGGGAGATGGGCAATGGGAGGTGGGTGAGGGGAGACGCCGGGGAGTGTAAGATAAGATATATTAATTATTTATAAACTATCAAGGGACCAGGGGGAAGGGGGAGAGGGGAGGGAGGGGGAGAGGGGAAAAAAAGGGAAACCGAGCTGATTCCAGGAACCCAAGCGGAAGGTGAATTATGAGAATAATGAGTGCAACGAATGTATAAGGGTGCTTTGCTCAATTGATGTATGTACGGATTGTGATAAGAGCTTTATGAGCCCCAATAAAAAGATTTATTAATTTAAAACAACAACAAAGAATTTTAGTGGTATATAAAATTTCCATAAAAATTCCCCATGATACTGCATAGTATCCATCTTAGGTTTCACTTATGAAAAGAATGTATTGCTTTTGTGCATGTTCATTAGCATAATCAACTATCTGGTTCACATTTTTTCTTTAATACGTAAACCATGAATAGATTTCCAAGCAAAGTCCTTTACATGAGCAGCCAAAATGATGATATTTCCAAAAGACGACTTCTCTGTCCCTTTCAAAATAGTATACGTATTGTCAGAGATAAAATCCAAACTGTAGTCATCACACAGCTGATGGAGCAGGAAATCAAACTATGTGTGTATTGCTGCAGTCTACCTCAATTCCATCTGAAGTTAGGTTTCTGAGGAAGCATCCCCTAGGTGAAACCACAAAGAGCCAGCCAAACTGGACGAAGTAAAGGTGACATTGGAACAACCGAACACTTCTCCAAAACCATTCACTGCCATCAAGTTGTTTCCGACTCATAGGAACTGCTCACATGGATTTCTGAAACTCTAACTTTACTGGAGAAGAAAGCCACATCTTTCTCTTGTGGAGCAACTGGAATTGTCAATGCTGCCCTTGCAGTTAGCAGCCCTAAGAGTATCCCACTTAATTTGCAGCTCATAACTCTTTTGGCTTTAAGATTCATGTGCAACTTTTATTAGGGCATATATATTCTACTTCAGATATAGTAACATTTATGCAGCAAGGATTACATACATCTTTGTTTTTTAAGTAATTTTCACTAATTTCCTAAAGATTACTTATAATTTATAAATGTATAAATTATAAATTTATCATGTCCAGTTTTGTGATTGTGGCCAGATTGAAATATTTTGTAGCAATTTTTATATGCATCACACATTAGATTGTTCCATATAAACAAAAATCACTTTCTCCTTGAAAGTTTACCACTGGATTTTGAATAATTTTTAATAAAACTTTTATGTATCTCTATCTATCTATCTATCTACCTAGCTAGCTAGCTAGCTAGCTAGCTATTTTCTATTTATTTGTTTATTTTCTTTTGCTGCCAACTAGCAAAATGTTATTTCTGGGCTCAGCTGCAATCTCCTGCATTCTACAATATTCTACACTATTTCAGAAAACTCCTTTCATTTTTTTAGTCATCTAAGTAGCTGTAAACACATTTGCATTTATTTTATTGATGTTATTATATGTTACCACAGGAACCCTTGTGGTGCAATGGTGAAATCCTCAGCTGCTAACAGAAAGCTCATCCTTTGAACCCATGGGCTGCTCCACAGGAGAAAGCTGGGGCCCTTTGCTTCCATACGAATGACGGCCTTGGGGACCCGTGGGCACTTCTTCTCATTCCTGGCAGGTCGTGGGTCGCTGAGAGCAGAAATGGACTCCATCATGGTGGGTTTTATTATCTGAGTGGGCCGCAAAACGTTTTTGTAAAATTAGAATTAAAAGATAATTATGTTACTATTATGTTTTCAACTTGACTGTTACAGACCGCACTTTCCCCCCGCCTGGTTTTATTTCTGTAAGTATATAATTTGTAATGCATGCTGGACTTGCCTTTGAAAGTACTGTTTTCTCTCAGGGTGCACAGCTTCCATAGCTTTGCAATGCTAGTTTATTACTAATATTAACAAATTTGGGGTGGTGTGATACACTAGTATTTAAATGTCTATTTTTTCCCCTTGTAAGTGGTTTCAAAGATAGTATATTTGTCTTCTGAAAAAGAACAAACTCAATTCTCTAATGCAGTTACCATGCCAGCTCAACATATCCCGAGGCTACTCTGGCAAAGGATTGTAAAAGATCGGTATTGATATTCTATGGCATTCAGATTGTCAAGCTCCCCACAGGAGGAAGAGCATTTACAAAATCTGTCCATGTGGCAGCTAATTACACCATTCTAAACTAAATTTACAACAGGTGACTGGTGGGCTATGCATTGACAACAAGCACCCCAGCCTTTCGTCAATTATTCTACCATAAATCTCAAAGGCAAAAGTAGCATTCTCTATACCCCACGTCAACGCAGACATCGAGGACACAGTGCCCAAGTCCTACGTGGGTTTTTACAGCACAGGCAACTGCTTGGTGCTTGATCATTTCCATACATATATGTTTTTTAAAATTTAGTATTTTCCTGCGATGCTCTATGATTTTTTAAAGCTGAAGACTCTCATTCAAGTCGTTAGAATACAACTAAGGGAGATGGCACTACATTAAAGTACTTTGGGGGTTCTTTCGATGGGACTTTGTACATTTGAAAAGTAGAATGTATGATTGATGTTTATATCTGAAGTCAGTTTTGTGTGCTCTTGTCCTTTAAAATTTATCGGGTGTCTCAGGAAGCATGTGCTTTATAATCAGGCATGATCCATGCGACATTGAAGTCAAAGCTCCAGTGCGCTATGGAAATTTTCTGATGCATATTATAATCGGTTGTTTGCCATCTTGGCTAGATAATCCTGCTTCATTTATTGCGACTCCATTTGAGCTGCACTGTCAACAGTAGAGGAGGATTGGGTCACCTTTGCCTTGAATATTATGTAAAAATTGTCAAATGTTCAGGGTTATGGGCACATTAAATGTCTGAAAGATTTTAGGCATTATCAGTATTACTGAAGAAAATTTAAATGGTAAGTTTGTCATTATTCCTTGTTAGATAGCTTTCACTTGTGCTAAAATCATGAAATACTATGACCAAAAAATGATTAGACCCAGTTCTTTGTATAAACGGAACAGATGTTAGTAAGTTTATCTGGTTATGTTTATAAATGTTGGACTAAGCACATTTTAAACTAAAAAGTGGCATAATCTGTCTTATTATCTTTAAGAATTAAACATGTACTCCTTTCCCCATAGTCATACAAGCCCAGTGACAACACTGACCTTTCACTTTTGGAGGATGACTTTATTATAAACCTCAATACATTTCATCAGAAATATTTATATTTTTTATCAAAGACACAGCTCCCAGCAAGACTATAGTAGCTTATGGTTATTTTTAAGTTCTAGGAGCTGTGGTGGTGTACTGGTCACACCTTGAGCTCTAACCACAAGGTGAACAGTTCAAGACTACCAACCACTCCTCGGGAGAAAGATGAGGCTTTCTATACTTGTATAGCGTTAACAGTCTCAGAAAACCACAGGGGCAGTTCTGCCCTATCTTATAGGGTACTCATGAGTCTGAATCAACTCTGTGGCAGTGAGTTTGTTGGTTTATTGGTTAACTATTGTGTGTTGTACATTATGAGAGCATGGGGTGTTAGCAAAGCTATTGGAATAATAATTGGACTTTAAAATTATATTTTAACGTTAATTTTCTTTTTCTTGATATGTAATGACTTTATTGTGGATAATGTGTGCCTAACCACATGGGACCGACCTGGTTGCTGTTCTTGACTGGAGTTGCCCGCTGTACTCCTGATATTTTTTTCTTTCTCTTTTTTATAATCATTTTATTGGGGGGTTCGTACAACTATTATCACAGTCCATACATCCATCCATTGTGTCAAGCACATTTGTACATTTGTTGCCATCATCATTCTCAAAACATTTGCTTTCTACTTGAGACCTTGGTATCTGCTCCTCATTTCCCCCCTCCTTCTTCCCACCCACCCCACCATGAACTCTTGATAACTTATAAATTATTATTATTTTGTCATATCTTACACTGTCTGACAGTTCCCTTCACCCGTTTTTCTGTTGTCCATCCCCCAGGGAAGAGGTTATATGTAGATCCTTGTAATCAGTTCCACCTTTCTACCCCACCTTCCATCCACTCTCCCGGTATGGCCACTGTCACCAGTGGTACTGAGGGGTTTATCTGTCCTATATTCCCCATGTTTCCAGTTCATATATGTACCAGTGCACATCCTCTGGTCTAGCCAGATTTGTAAGGTAGAATTGGGATCATGATAGTGGGGGTAGAGGGTGGAAGCATTTAAGAACTAGAGGAAAGTTGTATGTTTCATCGTTGCCACACTGCACCCTGATTGGCTCTTCTCCCTGTGACCCTTCTGTAAGGGGAGGTACAGTTGGCTACAGATGGGCTTTGGGTCTCCACTCTGTACTCCACCTCATTCACAATGATATGAATTTTTTTGTTCTTTGATGCCTAATACCTGATCCCTTCAACACCTCATGATCACACAGGCTGGTGTGCTTCTTCCATGTAGGTTTTGTTACTTCTGAGCTAGATGGCTGCTTATTTACCTTCAAGGCTTTAGGACCCCAAACACTATATTTTTTGATAGCCAGACACCATCAGCTTTCTTCACTGAATCTGCTTATGTACCCATTTGTTTTCAGTGATTGTGTCAGGGAAGATGAGTATCATGGAATGCCAGTTTAATTGGACAAAGTGTTCTTGCATTGAGGGAGTACTTGAGTAGAGGCCCAATGTCCATCTGCTACCTTAACACTAAGCTTATAAATATATACGCATAGATATATTTCCCCATCATCCTATATAAATATATTTACATATGTACATGCCTGTATTTAGATCTCCATAAATGCCTTTTGCCTCCTAGTTATTTCCTCTATTTCCTTTTACTTTCCTATTGTCCCATGATCATGCTCAGCCTTCATTTGGGTTTTAGTAATTCTTCTCGGTTACATTGCCCTTGATCAAGCCCTACCATGCCCCTTACACCCTCCTCACCACTGATTTTGTATCACTTGTTGTTCCCTTGCCCTGGGTTTGTTAACACCACTTCCTTTCCCCCACCGCCCCCTCTCCCATGGCCCCCCAGAACCATTGGTCCAGTTGTTTTCTCCTCCGGCTTGTTTACTCCATCTATCTTATCTAGATAGACCTGCAGAGATAATAACATGCACAAAAACAAGACAGAGAAAAACAAAGTAACAAAAGAAAACAAAACAACAACAACAAAGAAACCAATGATAAAAAAAAAGCCTATAAATAGTTCAAAGTCTGTTTGTTGGCCTTTCTGGTTGACTCTGATGGGGCACCAGGACCTGGCCCCAAAGTCTATTTTGGCTATTCCCCGGGGAGTTCCTTGCTCTGCTCTCCTTGCTGTTCTGTTGTACTCCCTTTGTGTTTTGCTTTTTTGTGGTGTGGTGAGATCGGGTTCAATTCCCACACTGTGTCTCCAGTTTTATCCCCTGTAGGGTTATGGGTCAGTAAGGGATGCCGTGTCTCATTGTGTGGCCAGTCTTATGGTCTTCTCTGTGCATTAGCTGCTCTGAGCAGAGATATCGTCCTGAAGGCTTGATGGGCCAGGATGTACTCCACTCTCTCTTTCTCCCCTTTCATTTGCTCCCATGTGCTCTGATCAGACATGTCCCTCTCCCTGAGCTGTAGCTTCAGTTCTGTCCTCTGAAGGAAGTGAATTCTTCTGGGGAGAGGGGCAGCTGTCCATGTAGTTGGGATTGTGGCCGACCCCTCAACTACAGTTATTAATTTTCATCAACAGTTCCACATTACAAAATGACTTACATTATGCTCAGGAAGAATCCTTCCTGAAGTGCACGATCGACATTTAACATCATAGAATTCTATATACCCAGATTAATGTTTGCATGCTCAAAAGTTTGACTATAAAAATATTATCAATTTTAAATACAGAAAATTTTCATATAGAAATATTAATTATTATATTGATATAATATAAATGTAGAAATGTTAATTAATAATTATATTAAACAATTGGACCTTCTGTTTAGAGGGAAGTTTCTGAGACATTTATGATTCAGCTTTCCAGGTGGAAGCAAACCCCCGAGGAGATGGTGGCTGGTCTAATGGGGAGGGAAACAGATAAAGGGATCCTGGAGCAGGTGTCCTTTCTGAGGTAGCACAATTTGGAATGAAGCCTCAGCCAGAGCACTTAGAGGCTGAGGCCCCAGATGAAGAGCTGAAAGTACCCTGGGACTATATTTTCACCCAGCTACTTTTTTCTCTGCATTTCCACTCAGTCCTTATCCTTGGATATGCACACCCTTAACAAACTGGTTTATTGTCTTTAATACCTTTAAAGATCAGCTTTTCTTTTTGCTATGGTTACAGATATATCTATTGCAAAACTTTTGCCAGGTTAGCTTTTTATATATGTAGAACTTATTGACAGTAGTTACGACAACTGACTGTGCAATCCTCCCTTAATTCACATGCCATTTTTATCCGCTTTACCCCCTCCTTTCCCCATCCTTGGTGGTGCAGTGATTACATGTTGGACTGCGATCCACATGATCAGCAGTTCAAAAGCACCAGCAGCCCCTGGGAGAAGCACTCGGCTATGAGTTAGCACTGACTCTACGGCAGTGAGTTTGTCTTATTTTGTTTTTCCCCATTCCTATCATGCTTGATACTTAAAAATCCCCAAACCAAACTCACTGCTATTGAGTGATTCAGACTCAAAAGAGCCCTATTATAGAGTTTCTGAAACTATAAATCTGTATGGAAACAGACAGGTTCATCTCTCTCCCATATAGCAACTAGTGAATTGGAATTGCCAGCCTTGTAGTTAGAAGCCTACCATCTACACAACACCACCACCAGTGCTCCCTTGGTAATCACTGATAAACTTTGTTTTCTATATATTTTATTTTCTTATCTTTTTATATAAGTGAGTCATACTTATTTTGTCCTTTTGTGATCCTGCAGCAATGTTCTCCAGCTTCATCATCTTATATTATGTATCCATCTTTTACCAGAGGAAGAGTATTCAATTGACTGCAAGTATCCCATTTTGCTTACCCATTCATCTGTTGATGCCTATTGAGGGTGTGTTTACCTTTTGTCTCTTCTGAACATTGCTAGAAAGAACAATGATGTATGAGTCTATGTCTGAGTCTCTGCTCTCAGGTCTTTGGGGGTATATAGTTAAGAGTTGAATTGTTGGGTATTGGTTGTATTTTCAGGTTTTGATTGTTATTGTTTTTGAGGAACCGCCACTCTGATTGCCACAATATTTACACCATTTTCAGTTACATCAGCAATGTGAAAGGCTTTATTTCCTCACAACGTGTCAACATTTGCAGAATTTCAGTATTATTTAAAGGGGGCAGGTCTGGAAGGCTATTGTTTTGTCTCTGTTTTCCTGAATGTGTGTCTGACTGAACTATGTTTTTGCCCCGATGTTTTCCCCCATGGAGCATGAGAAGGTAAAGACCTGGAGGTCCTGACCAATAGTGTGAGCCACGTTGGCAAGAAGTCATAACTATAGCATGGTTATTAATTAATACTCGATGAATATACTTTAAAGACTATTTTTCAATTAATATCTGAAATGTTATAGATATAGATAGATACACTCACACATATAATCTAATTTCCTCAGAAGTCCTAGTAATGCAGTGACTAAAGTGCTCAGGTGTAACCCAAAGCTCAGTGCTTTTCCCCCCTAGCCTCTCCACAGGAGGAAGATATGGCAGTCTATGCCATTAAATATCTGTTACTCCTGTGGGAGGGTTCCACTCTGTTTTATAGGGTCGTTATGAATTGAAATAGAGTTGAGGGCAATGAGTTTCAATCATATCCACGCAGTACATGTGCGTAAGCATTCAATTCTTAGCTCAACGGTTGTTGGCAATCTTCTGACAAATGGTTGCTGCCTTAAAAGTCCTAGGTTGCAGACAGCCCAACTCACCTGAAAAGTCAGATCTCTATTTCCTGATGAGGCTTTGGTAAAAATCTAGAAGATCTGCTGTATCGTTTGGACATTTTTGGCTTCTTACTGTGAACCCAGCATTTGGCTCACGTCCACCTGACCTTTGGATTTGGGATGAACAACACCCACCAATATGATTCACGAATGGGACTTAAACCTACAAGTCAGGCAAGAAGGCAATCGAATGACATATATCAAATTTGGAAAGAAAAACACTTTCAACCATGAATCTTATGCCCAGAAAAAATACCCCGCAAACACAGGGAGAAATACAGGTATTTGCAGGCAAGGAAAACTAAAGGAATTCATAAATATAAGACTAGAATTACAAAAGTAAACATGTAATTATAGAATTATTGAATCACTGTTGACAGAGAATCAACAACAGTAGAAATCCTGAGTGTAACATATAGAACAGCACTGCTCATAAACCAATATAATGAAATATTCAAAACAACCTAAAAGAAAAGGAGGAAAAGATACATCAATAAAACCAAACCAAACAAACACAAACTGACAGTAACAAATCTACATATATCAAAAATGACACTGAGTGTCAACAGGTTAAGTGCACCAATCAAGAGACAGAAAGAAGCAGACCGTATTAGAAAATGAGACCTATCTGTGGCCTGCCTGTGAGAGACACGTCTTAAATCAAAAGACAAAAATAAGCTAAAACACAAAGGATGGTGAAAACCCACTAAGCCCATGGCAACTGTAGGCAGGACAGGCAATATTAATCTCCGATAAAATAGATTTCTGGGCAAATAACACCATGACAGGTAAGGAGGGACTACAGAATCATTAAAGGCAAAAAAAGATACAACCATACAAAAATTATATGACACTGAAAGATACTCAAAATACCTCAATCAAATCCTCACATAGTTGTAGAGAGATATAGCTCAAATTTAATAGCAGGAGACTTCAGTACACCACTCTCTAGGAAAGACGGTCCATCAGGAAATAAATTCAATTAAAAAAACCCATAAGAGCTAAACAACACAATCAAGAAGCATGACCTCTTCAAGACAGAACACTCCACCTGACAATAGTACAGTATATGAGCTTCTTTAGCACACACAGTACATACTCTAGAATAGATCACATGTTAGCTCATAAAGCAAGTCTTAGCAAGCTCAAAAACATCAAAACCCTGCAATCCTTTTTCTCAAACATAAAATTGTAAATCAACAGTAGAAATAGCAGGAACATAAATACAAATAAATGTATGGAGACTGAGCAATGTAGTATTTTTAAGTGATTGGATAACAGACCAAATAAAGGATGAGATTAAGATATCGGCATCAAAGAAAAAATCATATCATTGGGAATGAGGGACAGTGCAAAGTGGGGACCTAAAGCCTATCTGTAGACAACTGGACATCTCCTTACAGACGGGTATCAGAGAGGAGATGAGCCAGTCAGGGTGAAATGTAGCAACGATGAAGCATACAACTTTCCTCTAGTTCTTAAATGCTTCCTCCCTCCCATTATCATGATCCTAATTCTACCTTACAAATCCGGCTAGACCAGAGGATGTACACTGGTACAGATAGGAACTGGTAACCCAGGGGATACAGGACAAATGATCCCTTCAGGACCAGTGGTAAGAGTGGTGATACCGGGAAGGTGGAGGGAAGGTGGGGTGGAAAGGGGGAACTGATTACAAGGATCTACATATAACTTCCTCTGTGGGGGATGAACAACAGAAAAAAGGGTGAAGGGAGATGTCAGACAGTGTAAGATATTACAAAATAATAATAATTTATAAATTATCAAGAGTGTGGGAGGGAGGGGTGACAGGGAGGGAAGGAAAACGAGGAACTGATACCAAGGGCTCAAGTAGAGAGAAAATGTCTAGAAAATGATGATGATGTCAACAAATGTACAAATGTGCTTGACACAATGGATGTACATATGGATTATGGAAGGAGTTGTATGAGCCCCCGATAAAATGATTATAAAAAAGAAAATTTTTAAAACAAATGAGAAGAGAATAAGAAAGAGAAGATGCACATACCTAGAGTTAGTGATGAACCGGATGACCTCAAGAGATCCAAATGCAATAAAAAGAATTATAACCCACTACTATGAAAGTCCATACTCCAACAAGGTTGACAAACTAGAACATGCAGAACAATATTTAGAAATTAACCACCTACCCAAATTAACGCAGGCTGATGTAAGAAACCTTCACAGACCCATGAAGACACAGTGAAGGTCATCAAGAAACCTCCAGCAGAGGTATGCTCAGGATTAGACAGCTTCACAGAGAAATTATACCAAGAACTCAGAGAAGAATTGCTACTCATTCTATGCATACTACTCCAGAATATAGAATGGGACAGCAAAGCCCTAAACCATATAACGTGAGCTTAACCCTGATACAAAAACCAGAAAAAGCCTCCACAAAGACAAAAACCTACAACCCAGTATCCCTCATGATAACTGATGCAAAAATTCTGAGAAAATTCTGGCCAATAGAATCCAATAACGTATCAAAAAAATAATTCACCATGATCAAGTGGGTTTTTACCAGTGATGCAAGCATGAGTCTTCTACCTTAGATAAACAATCAATGTAATTCACCACATGAATCGAAGAATCACAGGATCATATCAATCAATGCAGAAAATATATCTGACAATATCTAATACCCATCTGATAAAAATATTCAGCAAAATGGGAACAGAAGGAACATCCCTTAACATAATAAAAAGTAAATATTGTATGTAAAAAGCATCATGTTCAATAGGGAAAAACTGAACACGTTTCCCCTGAGAATGGGAATCAGTAAAGGATGCCCCCTTTCACCACTCTTACTCAATGTTGTGCTGGAAGTCTTGGCAAGGACCATTAGACAGCAAGAAGTAATCAAGGGAATGTAATGGGCAAAGAAGTAGTAAAACTCTCACTCTTTGCAGATGATATTATTTTATATGGGTGCTCTGGGGGTATAGTAGTGACAAATTGGCTTGCTACCTGCAAGGCCAGGAATTCAAAACAACCAGCTGCTCCTCATGAGAAAGATGAGGGTTTCTACTCCCATCAGGACGTAAAGTCTTCGAAACACACAGGGGTATGTCTACCCTGTCTTACTGGATCGAGGTGAGTTGAAAGTGACTTGGTGGCAGTGAATGTATAGTAAGAGTGGTACTTTATAAAGAGAGGATGTCAAAAGCTCTACAAGAAGATCGCTGGAAATGATTGATTTGGTAAAATAGCAGAATACACGGTTAACAAACAGATATCAATTGGATTCCTTTACAGCATCTAAGATATAAGGAAAACAGTATCGTTCACAGTCGTCACACAAACGGTGACCTGCTTAAGAACCAACCTAACCAAAGAAATAAAATAGCCATGCGAAGAAAGTGACCGAATCCCACCGCAAGACGCCGATGAGACCGACACAAGTGGAATAGCCCGTGCTCGTGGATAGAATTGCATGTGAGTGGATGTAGTGGATGGTGTAAGATGCAGCAAAACCAAACAGATAAATAAATAAATAGAAGGGTTCCTGTGAGGGAGGGTGGAGGAGGGAGGAAATACGAAGGCGCTGCTATCAAGGAGTTCAAGAAGAAAGAAAATGTTTTGAAACTGACTGCAGTAGCAATTGTATAATACTGCTAGATGGAATATTATATCTGTAAGAATAAAATGCTTAAATAAATTAATTGAATTAAAAAACAGAATGAGAACCTTCATTTCTTATTCTCCTGAACCCCTAGCACAGGCATAAAAAGACTGACGTGGTAATTTTAGCTTTGAAAATGAATGAACTTAGCATCATAGGAAGCGGTTTATGAACAATTGAGATCAGCCCCCAGTTCATATTCTCCCTGGACTGCTGGCACCATTTAGACTAGTTACCCTTCATCAGAGCTTTAGTGGCTATCCATCTATTCTGCTTTCCATGCAATTGTCCTCTGTTTCTACTGGATTGATGTTAGATAATAATAAAAAAATGATGATAAATGATCATAATAAAAATAAATAAATAATAAAAATAAGCCTGGACTCACAAAAGTAAGAGGCTTCGGAATTATTGCTGGCTGGAGAGGTAGAGGAGGATTTTGAAAGTGCAGTTGTCTCTCCAATGATACCCAGAGTGGGTTTCCCTGGAGCTCCAGAAGCTGCCTATCTGGACCTGGATAGATGGTGGTGAACCAACAAGGTCATTGAAGTGAAATTTGAAGGATAGTTTCACTGACAGTGCTGAAGGCTCATTGCAGCCATCAGAGGGTCAATATAAAAAGAAATGTCTTACATCCAAGTTCACTTAACTGCCCAGAGAGAGTGAAGTGAGAGCTTCCATAGCAGAAAGAAACGCCTGCTTGACTTTTAAACATAAGGAGCGTATCTATACTAGGTGGGTTTTCCACCTGTCCTAGTGACCCTTGTATCGAATTTCTACCTCTGGGTTTCAATTTGCCTTCTCAGGAGTTCAATTTCTCTTTTTTTTCCCAAACAATTATTTTGTATGTGTGCAGAACTTTTCTATAAATGGGATGAGATAAAGCTGTTCAACCTACTCTGTCCCTAAAGAAGTTCAAAGACAAGGAGGACATATGAGAGGGAGAATGAAGCCTTTCTCTAGCCCCAAATCCCTTTCAAGTTTTTTATTGTCTTCCATAGATGAAGCTCAAAAGTTAACATTTTATATTCACTTTGCCTTAAGCTAAAGCATAAATTCATGGGCTATTTGGCATTTAGCTTATCACCTGTTTTCATGGAAAATTTGGTAATCAGAGCCATTGAAAAAACATCTTTTTACCTCTCCTTAAGTTAGGTAAAAGTGACAAAAATAAAAATAAGTAACAATAGCTAACAGTAACAGTTTCATACAGGCAACAAAACGAGACATGCCTGCAAATAAATGTTCAAGCTTCACAGATATTGCAGCTTTTTAACAAATGGAAAGCACGTGACAACTCTCTTTTGAGCAATTTTATTGAAATTATTTTTCTAGTAGCATGTTTTCATTTTCTAGCTTGTTGCCACATGCTGGTAATTCCTGAAATATTTTAAATGTTTTCATAATGCTATTGCACGCTTAACAGACTACAGAATAGTGTAAACATGATGTTTATATGCACTGGGACCCCAAGAAATTCATGTGACTCTATTATGATATTTAATTTATTGTTGAGATCTGGAACTGGACCAATAATATCTTTGAGGTACTTCTCTATTTCTATGTGCAAGAAACTTTGTATACATTGACTCATTTAATCCACAAAATACTATGAGGTAGTTACAATATTTATTCCCATTTTCAGATAAGGAAAACCAAGGCACAAAGAGGATAAGTGACTTGTTCAAACTCATGCAGCTTGCAAAGACAGGATACAGCACAAGTAATGTCTTCTTTGTAAGTACTATGCTGTATGATTTCATTTTGTCCTCCATCTGAACGCCTCAAAGATTTCAGTCCTTTAACTGATCATCTGAAAATAAAAGTAGGCCTCAAGGTGTTATTTCCTGAGATCTTATCATTTAAAGTTAAGACGGATCATGTTATTTATAAAAAACCCATTGCCACGGAGTCAACTTCAACTCATATGACCCTGTGTGTTCCAGAGTCAATTTGCACTCCAGAGGGTTTCAATTGCTGTTTTTTTGCTTTTTAATGTAGATCAAGCGGCCTTTCTTCTAAGGTATCTGCCCAAATGTTAACTTCCAAATTTTTTTGTTAACCTACAAGTGCATTAATAGTTTTATCATCTAAAGATCCCTGAGGAGATGAGGTCTGCTAGTATTCATCCCCAACCCACCCACTACATCAAATCAATGCTAACTCATAGTGAACCAATGGGACAGAGTAGCCTGGCCCCTTTGTGTTTCTGAGACTTTAAATCTTTTCAGGACCAGACAACCTGACCTCTCTCCCATGGAGGGACTAATGGGATTGAATCACCAACCTTGAAGTTAGCAGCTCATTTTGTAATGCACTACTCCACCAAGGTTTTTTCTACTAGTAGAGTTTATATGCCAAATATGTAATATAACTGGATGCCTAGTTTCTTGACACAATCTTGATTTATGTCTGTTATCTCAATCTTTTTATTCTACAAAGTATTGGTTCACTCAATAAATTATATGGCTACCTTGCATTAACCAACTATGCACAAATTACATTTGGAAGAATAAAGTATTGTTACTCTGAATAAGTAGGGCTTTATTTATTCATTTGTCCTAGAAATGTGAATTGTTTTTTTTTGATCAAATTTCTACTTCTGAATTTTGAAGTGTAGCCAAAGATGTTTCTCTTGCGTGGAGTGGTGTATTAGTAAAAGAAGATTGAGGTTAAGTGATGTTCATCTTCTCTTTGGGGAGAATAAATGTTCTGTTGCTACTGCTATTGATGCAGGGAAGTTTACATAAATGGATTGCATATTTTCTGGTGTGAGTTTGTGTATGTGTATTTTTTTCTTAAAGTAGGAGGGGCTATTAACTATGTTGAATAATATGCCTTATAATAAAGAATAAAGAGCCTACTCTAGGATGATCAGCAGGTTTATTAACAACCTGCAGTATGCAGATAACATAGCCTTCTTTGCTGAAAGTGAGGAGGAATTGAAGCAATTGCTGATAACACACAAAGATTGAAGCCTTCAGAATGTATTAGAACTCAATGTAAGGAAGAGCCAAATCCTCACAACTGGACCAGTAGGTAACCCCATGATAAATGGGGAAAAGGTGGAAGTTGTCAAGGATTTTGTCTTATTGGATTCACAATCAATGCTCATGGTAGCAGCAGTAAAGAGACTGAAAGGCATATTGTATTAAATAAATCTGCTACACAACACCACTTTAGATTATTTAATGGCAAGTGTTAAGTTGAGGACTAAGGTGGATTTGACCCAGGCCATGTTATCCTACAAAGCATCACATGCATGTTGGACACTGAATAAGGAAGACCATATAGAATGGATGCATTTGAATTGTAGTGCTGGAGAAGAATATTGAAAGTACCATAGACTGCTAAAAGGACAAATCACGCTGTCTTTTGAAGAAGGCTAGCCTGTTCCTTACAGGCAAGGAAAGCAAGATTTCATCTGACATACTTGGGACATATTTCCAGGATAGACCAATCCCTGGAGAAGAACATCAGATTATATTTGGTAAAGTATGAGGTTGGCAAAAAAGAAGAAGACCTTCAAGGAGTTGGATTGACACAGGGGCAATATCAATGAGCTCAGGCATAGGAACATCATGAGGATTGAGCAGAAGCATGCAATGTGTCCTTCTGTGGTGCATAGGCTGCTATGAGTCAGAACTGACTCAATGCCACCTAACAACAACAACTATTCTGGAAATATATGATATGTGTGGGTATGTGAAACCTCGTGTGGATGGTTTAATATGAAGAGCAGGAAGTTCAGGAAAAGTCTGAAGACAGCAGAGAAGTCAACAAAGAGGATTAGGAAGCTCACTGGCCAGCAGTATTTAAGTTCTACTAAGGACCATGTAAGTGGCCCTGGAAACTTTCCCTGATAAGGAGCACAGAGGTGTGGTGCATTACACGCTGCTCCGTCCAAGCAAACTGAGACTGCATGCTCCTGTAAAGATTTGCAGTCTTGAAAACCCTATATAGGATTACTATGATCCAGAATCAACTCGACGGCAGTGGTTTAGGGTGGCACATTATAGCCTAGGAAATTCTATGGAAATAGTTCTACTCTGTCCTATAAGAAAACATCAAATTCACTGCCATCTAGTCAATTCCAACTCATAAAAACCTTGTAAGACAGTAAATATTCCCCCTGTCGTTTTCTAAGGCTGTACATTTTTACAGGACCTGACAGCCTATGTCTCCCATGGAACAGCTGGTAGATTCGAACTAATAACTCTATTTTTAGCAGCTAAACTAAAGTAATCCGCTACTTCCTCTGAGCTCTGTTTTATAGGGTTGCTATAAATTGGAATACACTCAAGTATGTATCAATAACAATAGAGAAGAGACAGATCGAACTCGAAGGACTAAGAGCAGAAATATGGATATCAGCACTAATTTGTGTGTGACTTTTCCATATGATCTGTTTTAATATTCTCTGGATGCATTGCTACAGAAAAATCTGGATTAAAAATGAAGCTGTGCAATTTGATGCAAGATGGACATTGATAATATCCTTTTCAGGGGTAGCAAGTAATGTGTGCAAAGGGGTTAGAGATAATTAATTATGCTTCCAGGTGAGGATTTTATATGTCATTTTAAGCTCGGTGTGAAGTGTTGGTATTTCTGGAGAGAGAAATTAATGGGGTTAGATTATTTCCTATCTTTTAGATTCCTTGTCTCTTCAGATCAGCAGTAATTTATAGGGGGTAAAATGCTTCTTACCATTAAGATAAGAATATTAAAAAAACTCATATCATTGTAGATTTTAAATAGAATCACATATCTCCCATGCAACTTTTGTTGATCAATACCATCCATAACTCCTATCTCAGTCACTTTCATAAAAATTGAGTTAAGCCACAATCATAGTCTTCTAATTATCACACAGCTGATTCTGACTCATTGTTGCACCAGAGTAAAATTGTGCTTCATAGAGCTTTATTTTTAATCATTTTATTGGGAGCATACAACTCTTATCACAATTCATCCATCCATCCATTGTATGTCAAGCACATTTGTACATTTGTTGTCCTCATCATTCTCAAAACATTTACTTTCTACCTGAGCCCTTGGTATCAATCAGCACCTCATTTTTTCACTCCCTCCCTACTCCCTCATGAACCCTTGATGATTTATAAATTATTATTATTTTGCCATGTCTTTTTTTTCCCCTCCCTCCCCATTCCCCTATTTTGCCATGTCTTATACTGTCTGATGACTCCCTTCACCCTCTTTACTGTTTTCCATTACCAATGGAGGAGGTTATATGTAGATCCTTGTAATCAGTGCCCCCTTTCTACCCCACCTTCCCTCCACCCTCCTGGTATCACCACTCTCACCACTGGTCCTGAATGGATCATTCGTCCTGGATTCCCTGTGTTTCCAGTTCCTATATTTACCAGTGTACATCCTCAGGTCTAGCCGGATTTTTAAGGTAAACTTGGGATCATGATAGTGCGAGGGAGTGGGGGCAGCACTTAAGAACTAGAGGAAAGTTGTATGTTTCATCATTGCTACACTGCACCCTGACTGGCTCGTCTCCTCCTCGAGACCCTTCTGAAAGGGGTTGTCCAGTTGCCTACAGATGGGATTTGGGTCTCCAATTTGCACTCCCCCTCATTCACAATGATATGATTTTTTGTTCTTTGATGCCTGATACCTTCAATGGAGTACTACACATTGCTATAAAGCAGTGATGAATGCATGAAGCATATTGCTGCATGGGAAGATATGGAGGAAATGATGCTAAGTGAAGTAAGCCAAGCACAAAAGGACAGGTATCAGGCATTCAAAGAACAAAAAAACATTTTAGAGGTTGATTTTTGTAAGCATATCACCTGGCTTTCTGATGAGGCATTTGGGATGAACTTGTACTTCATATCTTTTGATTAGCAGTCAAGCATTCTAGCCATTTGCATCACGCAGGAACATTAGCCTAGGTTCTCTCAATAGTTGAGATAGAGGCAAATTTCCAGTGATTATAAAGAAGTACTGGCAAGGAATTTCTGTGAGGAAAATCATGGAAAAAGGATTGAGTCAGGGATGGATAGAAACAAATATATACATCATTGTGCTGGCCAGCCACTGATTCAGGATCGCTAACCACGAAGTTGGCAATTTCTATCTACGAGGTCCTCTGTGGAAGAAAAGCGAGGCGGCTTGCTCCCACACAGCTCTACAGCCTCGGAAGGCCTACATAGGGTCATTTTGAGTCAGAGTTGAGGGCAGTGGAACCTATTCTTACATAATTGGTTTGTTGGCACGATGAGGTGTTAAGTTCCTTTTTATTTTTTATTCTATGATTTAGCTCCTTTGGAAACTACTGCGTGTAATATTTCATTATATCCTCTAAAACAGTGGTTCTCAACCTGTGGGCCTCGACCCCTTTGGGGGTTGAATGACCATTTCACATGGTCTCCCAATTCGTAACAGTAGCAAAATGACAGTTATGAAGTAGCAACATGAGGAACTATATTAAAGGGTTGTGGCATTAGGAAATACCACTGCTCTGAAAAGCTCTCTAACATAAGACCTTCAACTCCAGTTCAGAGTTGGTTGGAGGAGCCAAAAACTAAGGCAAGTAGTTATATTGCCATAGCAGCAGAATTCTTGAATTCAAAGGGTGTCTTTGACCTTATGCAAGTGGAGATAGGCAGAAGGCCAGGCTCAGAAAACAGAAGAGTTGAGAAGGCTGTATAGAAAACATATTGGAATGAAACTATATCCTTTTATTCCCCCACATCCCAATTACAGATTCTAACACAGTACCTATAATACTTTCTTATATATTTGTTTCTTCTTAGAAAAATCTTAGAGAGAAAAAAAGCTTATGAGCAAACCTTAAAGTTTTGGACTTTGAATGCCAGTATTACATGGCATCTTGCACATCAAACATAGTTAATAAATGTTTGTAGAATAGAAGAATTATTTCAAATATTACTCCTCACTAAAATACAAATTCCAATCCCAAAAATAAACTATCTAAATTCTTACGACATTCTATCTACCAGACATGCTGACATCAGAAATTAATAGGTAAGACAGTAGACACTAGTCCTCTGTAAATCCTCTGATAATTTCAGTTCAATTAAAAAATCACACGATTTTCAAAAAATCTAAAAACTCTAGGTATATTTTCTTAAATTATAAACCGAAACCAAACTTATTTCATCAAGTTGATTCTGACTCATAGCAACCCTATAAAAAGAGAGTAGACCTGTCCCTGTGTGCCTCCAACTCTACCCTTCTTAATAGGTGTAAAACAAGTCATCTTTCTTGCATGGGATGGCTGGTTGTTTTGAACTGCTGACCTTGCAGTCAGCAGTCCAATAAGCAACCCACTAAACCACCAGGGGTCCTTTCTCAAAATACAGACAGGCAACATGAGGCCCTCTAACATGCTCTGTTTTTATTGTTTTGTTTTTAATCACTGCTTTATTTCCACTTCAGTACAATTGATATTTAAAGATTGGTAGTAAAGGCTAGCAGGGATTTTTTCTTTCAAAAACCTATGAATAAATACAGGTAGAAGAAAGGAAAGCCTCCTAGATAGATAAATAGAAGAAATAATGTAAAACACTATTGAAAAAATATTGTTTCAAGCATGGCTCATGCTATACCACATAATGGATCTCAAAAATCTAAGTGCACTGCCTTTGCAGTTTTTCTATATAAATCCAAAATTTGAAATTAGCTTTTATGTCTTCGAAGGAGCAAATGCTGATCAAAAAACTGGAATCCTATAATTGATTTTGAAATAAAATACTAACTGAATTTTCTGCATCTTCTCAAATGGGGAAACTTATATTAACATAGAGGAAAAGGAAAAAATTAAAACAAAGGCAAATCTTTCTATTTGTTACTGGAAAACACATTCAGAAGCATCTGCTGGTGGCTGGCAGATGCGATGCCAGAGTTCTAAAGGAAGAGAAGCTGACCTATTGCATTTGCCTCTTCTGCATATGTAGGCCTGTGCATCCATTCCATTCTGAGCTGCACACCATTTCTCTTAGCAGCATGGCAAAGCACAGAGTGCACTGAGAACAAGAGTGGTGCTAGGCCCTACCAGGTTCCTGATAAGTAAGTGCCTGGTAATTCAGATGAGCCCAGAATCTTGAAAATTCAAGCCTGGGGATATACTTGTGAAAGACTATAGTCTTAAAAAACTCTATGGAGCTTGAGCTCTTGGTATCTGCTCTTCATTGTTCCCCTTCCTTCCTACTCCCCACTCCCCCACGAACCCTTGATAATTTATAAATTTATAAATCATTATTTTGTCATATCTTATACCGTCCGATGTCTCCCTTCACTCACTTCTCCACTGGGGATGCCCCAGGAAGGAGTTTATATTTAGATCCTTGCAATCTGTTCCCCCTTTGTCCCTCACCTTCCCTCCACCCTCCCGGGATCGCCACTCTCACCACTGGTCCTGAGGGGATCATCTGTCCTGGATTCCCTGTGTTTCCAATTCCTATCTGTACCAGTGTCCATCCTCTGGTCCAACAGGATTTGTAAGTTAGAATTGGGATCATGATTGTGGGGGTGAGGAAGCATTCAGGAACTAGAGGAACGATGAGTGAAACAAATGTATAAAAGTGCTTGACACAATAGATGCATGTGTGGATTGTGATAAGAGATGTACAAGCCTCCAATAAAATGATTGCATTATTTTTAAAAAGAGAACGCTTTCTGAGGAAGTAGCATCAGAGTGAAGGCTGAAAGGTCAGAGAAGAAAATCAGAAGACTGTCCCAGCAAACAGAAAGTGCGAATGCCCTGAGTCGAGGACTTGTGCATTCTCGGATGGAAAAGTCTAGTTGGAATGGAGGAGAGAAAGTAAATATCATAATGCTACAAAACAAACAAACAAAAACTCCATGGAGCAGTTCTAATCTGAACACATTGGTTTGTCATCAGTCAAATAAGATGCAATGGCAACTAATAACAACAGCAAGTCAGTATCAATGTCCACAGATTTACTTATTTATTTAGGGGATATTAATTCACTATTATCCGAAATGAAAACCAAAATGCCAGGAACTCTGTTCTTTGCTTTCTGAATTAAATTTTGACATCCAAAAGGAAAAAAAATAAGAAAGCGGTATTACTTAAAATTATGAGAGCTGGAGAAATAAAAATAATTAAAAGTTAAACTCTTTTAAGCAAACAAAATAACTAGCCATAGATGTTTCAAATGAAATATACACTTGGCAAGTGTATATAAACCCAAATTTATGCAGAGTTTCCCCTAAGTTTTAACCTAATAGCATGCAGTCACAGCGACACTTTGTGTCCACTGTTAGGGACACACTTTACTGCAACATGGAGAACGGACGTGCGACTTGTGAGCCCATAAAGGTCACGATCAAAGGATACCCTGAGTGCTCTGTACTTGAACCAGACCTAAAAAGAAAACCATTGTTGGTGAATTCAAGTGGAGGAAATGAGAAGCATAGTGAATCAAACTTAAGTATACGTGTTTACCCTGACTAGAGTCACAACAACCTGATGTGTCCTTAACACGCGGATAGTGTTCATTCCAAATCCCTTATGTTCTTGTATTAACTGAAAGAGCACTTGCTTTCCCTTTTAAAGTTGACTGGCAAAGAAAACTCTGTACATGAAGTATCTTGTCTATAGTATTTATTTAGAGATGTTGTACTAGATCATTTTAATTGTACCTTAAAACCAATAGATAGTGGGATTTACAAAGCTCTGAAATAAATTCAGGAAGGAATCTATTTGTATACAAAAATTTAATTCACCCCTCCTTAAATAATATGTTTCACTTAAATTATGTACTCTGACAAATGAGCAAATGACAACATATTTGAAAGACTTCTTGTGAAAAGTAGATCGGTTTGAATCTAGGTATCCAAAAACATAACTGTAACAACTGGTTAAGGATAATTATTTTTTGTGATATGGAAAGATTTTTTTCTAAAATTATAAATATGTTCATAGAGATTGTATAATATAGATTTAGAAGAAAAATAAACATTAGATATAATACTTAGAGGGCATGGAGTTTATATGAATGAGGAAGAGGCAATCCAGGAAGGGAGGAAAATAATTACACAACTTGCAGACTAAAATTAATGTCATTGAAATGCACATGTAGAAAGCGTTCAGTTAGTGGGTTTCTGCAAAAATATCAAAAATATTTTAACAAGTAAAATTTGAATTTACTAGAATATTTATATTATAATAAAGTATGTTGAAATGTTAATCCCTTTCAACGGTGAAATAAGTCATAGAGTTTGATTCTATTGGGAAGTTGTGTATCTAAACATTAGGCAGAGCCTCTGTTGGTGCAGATGGTTTAATGCAATCAATTATCAACCAATAGGTTGGTTGTTTGAATACATCCAGAGGTACCTTAGAAGGAAGGCTAAGCAATCTACTTCTGAAAAAGCAATCATGAGCAGCCTGCAGAGAACAGTTCTACTCTGCCTCTGACAAGGTCACCATAAGTCAGAGTGGTAAAAGGTTATACATTAAATATTTGACTACTCCTGATTGAAAGGAGAACATAAGTGGCTGAACCAGGAGACCAAAGGATAGAGGTCAACTGGAGTATCAGAATCATCACGTCCAAAGTTCTAGTCTAATCCTATTCTGTGCTGCTCTCTTTCCCAAGATTCTCACTTGCTTTTCTTCAGTTCATTTTTCTATTTTAGATATTGTCTAAATATATTTGGAAGCAGCTAAGAAATCAATTGAGAGCTAACTAGGGACAATTGATAATGCCTGATAGAAACTTATTATAACTGACAATATATATACACACATACTTACAAGCACACATATTTTTACTTAAACCAACTGTCATAGTGGCCATATAGAGGATTTCTGAGGCTTTGCAAATCTCCCTGAGAGCAGATAGATTATCTCCCTTCCATGCAATAATTAGTGGATTTGAACAGTCAACCATATAGTTAGCAGCTGTGTGACTTACCAGACAGCGCCAACATATGTACACAAAATAGATCATAAATTAATTTATGGCCATAAAACTAAAGGAGCATTCCCAGTAGAAAAAATATTCGCTTTCAAAGGCCTTCCTTAAGGAATGCCTGGAACACACTGAGTCAAATTAAATGTACCTTAAGTGGAGTTAGGAGATCTAAGTAGTAGAATCCAGTGATATAGCTTTTATTCTAGATTTAAGTAAGGAAGTGATGTAATGAAAGACTTATTCTTTTGTTTTGGGATGTCACTAGTAATTGGAAGCATAGTAAGAAATGAGCAAATTAAACTGAGGACAAAGGGAAGAAGGTTGCAGAATGCTATCAATAGCAATACTCATTCTAGACCCCCCCAGTGGAAGAAGGGAGGCCATGCCAACTCCTTAGAGATTATAACCCAGGCACTCAGTGGGCAATTCCAATTGTAAAGATAGAGTAGTAAGGGAAGTCGGATGGGGGAGAGGCTATCAACCAATCCAAACCCATTGCCATTAAGTCAATTCCAACTCATGGTTACCCTACACAACTTTTCTGAGACTGAATTTTTACATGAGCAGAAAATTTCATCTTTCTCTCATGGAGCACCTCGTGGGTTTGAACAATTGACCTTGAAGTTAGTACTCCAAGATGGACTTAATCAAGAAGAGGTGCGAAGAAATAAACCAGTTGCTGCAGTGTCAGTCCTGACTCATGGCAATCTTGTATGTCAGACTAGAACTCTGCTACACAGGGTTTTCAATAGTTCGTTTTTGAGACATAGATGCGTGGTAGTTACATAATCTGCTGTCAATTTGAGACTTAAGAATGAAGGGGTGGAGTTAGCCTGTCAGTCAGGTTGCAGCTTGATGACCTTATTTGGAGACACTACAGAGATAAATAGCTCCCTGGAGGTGGGACACACACTCACTCCCTGCTAGACATGCTTGCTCACAAGACATCTGTAGCCATGCTGGAGCCCTGAAGATGAAGGAGCCACACGGAGAACTCTGCCAGTGCTCAGATGCCTCTACCACCACTAGATCCACAAGACTTTCCACCCACTGGCCGGTGATCTTCTTGCATTTGGCATCATTGAATGTGTTTTGTGAATCTGAAGAGGAATTTATAGATTGGTATCAGACATATGGGGTAATATCAGACTTAGGGATTTGATCTGGACTGGGCTGCTATGTTTTCTCAATATTCAATTGCTCTTTTTTATAAAGTTCTTTCTTATACACATACGATTGTCTATGCATTTGTTTCTCTAGTCTACATGGACTAACACAAGATGCTAACACTTTCTTCCAAGACCTTGGTTGAATGTGAGCATTCAGTCTTTCTAGTAGCAGCTAAGTGTATTAAACTTGTGAACTCAGTGACTTCAAAGAAGAACCACCTATCTAAATTCAGACACTACCTAGAGCCCCCTTTCTAGTGAATTGTCATGGAAGCAGTGTCAATCCAAGAAGTTGGGTAATCTAAACATGGTATGTGAAGATATGGCTTTAGAAATTCAGGTATGACCTAATTTGGGCTTGGTCTATGACCCTGGAATGTTAAATTACAGGCAATTAGTCATGGACTAGTCGTGACTCTGGCAGCTTCATATTTCATTGCTTTCACTGCAAAGGCTCTCTTAACACGTTTTCAGTATCCTTTGCAGAGAAAGTATGACTTTTTCTGGCAAAACATACACTAAATTTGGCTTCTCTTTTCTTTGGAGGTGAGAACATTCCAGTCTAAACTAGAAAGAAGGGTTCAAGCCCTGGGATGATCTAGATGTGAGTGTCAGCGCCCTTTCAGCCTTTTAACAATGACCATTAATTAAGCAACACTACATTATGACCAGTTCGGCAACATTAGATCAATGTGTAGGTTTAGTTGAAGGCATGTGCGCTTGCATTAGTATATATTCTCCTACCTCAGCCATAATACGAAACCTAATTTATGCACGAGACTGCCTTGGACAAAATGGGTGGGGGTGGTGGAAGGAGAGGTCAGAACTCAAGGTAGCCATTTCACGAGTTGACATTCCCTGCTCTTTGCACCTTTCGAGCCAGAAATTGCAATCTTCACCTGGTGTGATGGAGTATTATTGTTTTCACATATGAGATTTTGTTTTCTCCTTTTGATAGGAGATGTCTTTGCAAATCTGCTTGCCTCGTCGCAGGGTTCTGAGGGTTAATCATTTATTTAGTGAGTAGAAAAGTACTTTGGGCATCTCACAAGAAATAACGTGTACAGAAAATAAATCATACAATGATAACAGGATGGCGAACTGTAGTTACTGGTTCCATGGCTGGGCCGGGTGAGTTACATAAGTAAAATGCTTTGAGTTTGGTTCACAAAGCAAATCAGCTGAATAAAAGGAGGGCTTATAAGAGCTGGGCTGAGGAGGAGAAGCAAAATAGAAAAACAAGATAATCCAAATAGAGGATATGTAGCCTTTCTAGTTTTGAAGAATATATCTTTAAAATTTTTTCAGGGATTGAGTGAGGCATTGTGGCTCAATTTCATTCTGATGGATGCTGTACTCCCAATATATCATTTTTTAATATCCACTCGTGATCTCCTGAGTGTCCTCTTAAAGGACAAAATGTAAGCATTCCTCTCTCCCTACAGCAGATTTCAGATAAAATTAATAAGTAGTCCCCAAGTCCAGATTCATAGACCACACATTCTCAGCCAATGTGGACCTAATCCAAGCTAACTTAAACGACTCCTATCTTCTCCACTATACAATCACCAGCATTGTCCCCTTCAACCTTTCTCATGAGAAGGGAAGCATACACGTGAGCAGAAAATTATGCAAAATGCATAAGCAACTCATGGAGATCGAACAAATCTGAACAAAATCAAGTCAGTAGCTTCTCCTCCACTAGTGTTTTCAGTTTGTTTTAAATTCTATTCAGAGTCTCTGGAAGCAAACTCGGTGATGATGCCAGTCCTTTGGCAGTGAAGCGGGGCAGACCCAGAGTCGCCGTCAGTCACTCTTCTGTGGAGATGATTCCTTCTCGCCCCAGTTGTCTTGGACTTGATTCCAACTCCTGCTAACCCTGGGGGTGTGAAAGTAGAACTGCTCCTCATAGAGCTTTTAGTAGCCCATAATTCAGAAGTGAATTCTCACATGATTTTTCTAAGATGCCATAAACCTGGATTCAATCCTCCATCCTTTCAGTTAGTACACGGGGTGTTTGATCATTTCTATGCACAGGTCCAAAGATGCCTCCGCTAAACTGAAAGTCATCAGGGAAGGTCATTTATATTCCTGGAAGACTCACTTCAGCTGGTCACAATACTCTATTTGAATTCATAGCCACCGAGGAAGAAGGCATTTGGTGTAAAAAAGAGATGGGGAAAGAAAGGTAATTTTTAGGGCAGAAGCATTTTTGCAAAGTAAACAAAAGGCTACCTCTTTTGATTCTCTAAATATGATTACAAACTCCCGGCGCACCACCACCCCGCCCCCACAAAACTATCACTGCCATCAAGTCAATTCATGGCTCACAGCAACCCTGTAGAGCAGGGCAGAACTTCCCCTGTGGGTTTCCAAGACTGTGACTCTTTATGGGAGTAGAAAATTTTGTTTTTCTCGCAAGGAGCTGTTGATGGTTTCAAACTGCTGGCCTTGAGTATAGTAGCCTAACTCATAACCACGATACCCCGAGAACTTCTTAGATATAATACAGCCCTACTGATTCAAATAAAAGTTCGTAGAGTGTGGTCCAAAGACAATGGGAGGTAATTAGTCAGTGGAGAGAAAAGTCACACTAAATGCTGGAGAGAGAGGTAAGAAGTCTCAATGACAGTGCTGGCAGAGTTTGAAACTGTGTGTATGCTTATCATAAGCCCTCCTCATCAACTTCCTGGAGACGAGATGGCTTCACTGGATATAATTGGTCCTAGTTTCTCTAGGAGCTCTGGTAGCATAATGGTTAAGCACTTGCCTGCAACCCAAAAGATTGACAGATGGAATTTGCCCAGTGATGTTGTGACATATCTGATGATCCGCTTCCTAAAAATTGCAGCCTAGAAAACCTTATGGGGAAACTGCTCTGCACAGGGATTGCTAGGAGAGAAAGGGCATTTGTCAGGGCTTGACAACAGTTACTTGCTGGTCTCCATACTTAAGCGCTGTTCATTTCCTCTGCAGTGAGCTATTCCTACTCTTGTCACACCTTGAAGCACCGTCCTTCTAATACTCTGGCTTGCACAAAAAGGGTCGAGACTAGCGCTGTTGGAGTAGAGGGACTTGATCCGCATTCAGAACTCATGGAACATGAACCTCACGTCCTTCGAGAACCAAGCAGATGGTCGTCTTCTGCTACCTGCTTGAAGTAGGCAGGCTGTCCATGGGAAAGCCCAAGGTAAACTATGCAGCAGGAGCACAAAGCACTTCTCTAGGAGGACCTTAATGTCACTGCGAGTCCTTTGGAGAATAACCTGCTGGGCTAAAATCCATGGAGCCAGCATAGGGAGGCTCTGCTGAAGGTCAGACTTAAGGAGGTACTTTTATGGCCAGACCTCTGAAATTGTCTGGGATGGGAATAAGAGAAGTGGAATCTCGTTTACTTGTGTCCCCAGGAAGGTGATGTTGCATGGTCCCTGGGCACTAAGACAAGAGCAGTCTTTTGCATTGACTGAAGCTGTTTGTGTTGACCAACTTTAGCTGTCAGTGAGGAGGCTACTTACTCTCCCGAGTGCCCCAGAGAGGTAGCCCCTGTCTGTGTGGTTACATGCTATCCTGTCTTTCACAGCAGCAGGATTCTCCACGCCTATCCCTGTGGGGCCCGTGGGTGCTACCTGAGAGGCTGTGCCAGAACAACCTGGAAGTCTAACTGCTCCCCCAGCCGCCAGCTCTCCACTGCCTCTGCAAAAGCAAACAACAAGCCAGTTGTGGCTGAGGGAATTCCAACTTAGGGTAACTTCCTGAATTGCAGAATAGGACTCCACGGGGGCTCCATAGAGATTTCAGTGGTTGACCAGGAGGATTTGCTTTGAGGTTCCTGTAGGTGGGTTTGAACTGCCAATCTTCTGTGACTATCCAAACAACGTCACCCTTTGCATCATCCAGGGGTTCCTCCGGCTACCCCTCCAACTCATCATTCCTGAGATCACTCCATGGGATTCTCACCAGAACCGGATCTAAAAGGATTTGTACTGTTCTCCTTTCTGCTGGAAAAGAATGGAGCTCACCATTCAATATATTAAGTAAAAGTGACTATGTGGATGTGGGTGTGTTTGAGGGGTGGGGGTTGGTAAAGAAAATGTAACATTTGTCAGTTGAGGAAATCAATAGTCCAAATATTAGCAGGCCTCATATCCTCTTAATAGCTTCATGTTCAATATTCCTACTCCAGAAAAACCTTCATTCCCTTTGGTGAGAAATATCCATGTGTAAGGAATATAGATCCTATGCCTGAGGCAAGGACTATATGATTCTATAATCTAAATAATTTTAGTTGTACAAAATAAACGGTTATCAATATTGAAAAATGCTGGTTTTTAATAGCACCATTAACCTTTTACCATCAAGCACAGTTACTTGTTTATTTGTTTAATGATTGAAAACAGTGTATTTTAGTGTGTACACCATTATAATATTTCAGTGCAATGCAATATTAACCTTTTCCATCCCTCCCAAGTTTTGTAATATTTTGGAAATAGAGAGTTTTGTAACCTATTGGAACCAGAGTCTCCAGGAAAATCAGATCCAGCCTTCATTAAAGAAGCAAAGGAAAGGATTTCCCCTTTGTCCTCTGCACATTCCCGCCGAGTCCCAGGCCCAAATGTAATGAAGGAGTTATGTTGAGTCAGGCCACATGGACTCAAAGTATGAGTCTAACAGTATTGATCACCAACTTGCTTTCATTTTTTGTTCCTGGTCCGAGCCACTTGTCGAGAATCAATACACTTCCCATGACTCCCTAAGATGTGCGTACCTTTCTTGAGTTGTCTAAGAGCTTCCCTGCATCTGCTTTTGTTTCCTTAGGAAACGTTTTTTTCTGGGAGATGGAACTGGGGAGGAGGCGGAACATGTGCATAAAGCAGTCACAATCGTGCCCGTTCTACAGATAAGAAATTTGGGATTGGGGGACGGGGAGCTGGAACACCGACCAAAATGTAGACGTTACCATCGTCGTTTGAATTTTGAGTTCCCAGTATATTTAGCATCTTTAGATAAGTGTTCTACTTTCTTTTCTAGTTCCTCCTCGTCATCTGTTTCTGGCATCACTTCACAGGCACTACTTAAAAAGAAAACTTATTCCTGTCTCACGGTGGGCAGAATTTTTAACTTCTCTGACCTCCTCAGATCCTCAATTGAACTCATTTCCAGTCTGGCCCTGCCCTCTGTGTGGCCTCTTTCTCTCTAAGTAACACGATTCTAATCAATTTGGACTTGCATTGCTGTCACACATTCACCAGTGAGACATTTACATTCTGACCACAAAAATTTCAAAATAAATTTAGAAAATGATGATAAAAAATCGAATTTTCTACCAGAACTAATGGGTAGTCCCAGACAAGTCCTTTTTTGCACACTCTATGCCGTCCATAAATAATGTCAGAAATGGGCCCTGCTCCTTTCATAAGGTGGTCATTTAATGTAAGTAAATCCACATTAAAAATTGAAGATCAGAAAAAAAGCACTCTCTTCAAAAAGGTCACATTTAAGTGAAGAAAAAAAAAAAACACAACAACAATGTGTGGGGAAAGGACCAGCCTGGTGCTGGATGGCACAGAGTTAATGGCTCATAGAAAGCATATACATGTTTTTTAAAGATGTTTTATTGCTTACAAAAGGAAGTAGTCTTGAGAGACTGGATACATAAACTGGCTCCAGCCAGCTGCAGCTGTCTGACTAGGAAGGATCCTGTTCAATTAGTGTTGTAAAATAAAATACTTTGTAAAGGAAATAAACACGATGAGAGCTAAGATTCATGCTTTCAAATATACACATGGTTTGAATTTTTAATTAGGGCTGCTAATTACAGTCATCAGAAAGCAGAACAGAATAGATTTTACCTTACATTTAGCAGACAAGCCTTCAACCCCAGTGTATTTTTCAATTTCATTAATATTTTATGAAAATGGCCCTTGCAGCTTCAGCCTATTCCAGTCTCCTACGAAACTGCCCCACATTATGGATGCCAATGCCTTTAAGCCATGTACATTAGTGTGATGACAAAATGCAAAACAGCGTCTTGTCAACCATTGCATCAATTGATTCTATTAGATAGTGTAAAAACAGTTGGGT
This sequence comes from Tenrec ecaudatus, assembly GCF_050624435.1. Taxonomy (NCBI): domain Eukaryota; kingdom Metazoa; phylum Chordata; class Mammalia; order Afrosoricida; family Tenrecidae; genus Tenrec; species Tenrec ecaudatus. The sequence goes on along the minus strand of NC_134540.1, from coordinate 110,603,013 downwards.
GTGAGTTATAATGTCAGTGACATTAATGATGAAGCAAGATGCTGGCTGAGAACAGCCATTAGCTATAAGCTAGAAATTAATGATTCTAATATTTTTGAACAAATTAACCTTAATGAACTGGTCTTTCAAATACTGTACTAGCTACAGATAAGTCAGTTAATGGAACAACACTGTTACATGTATGCCTGGTGAACTTAAATAAATATGGAATTAAACAAACGTCAAATCAATGTGTAGGTAATTTGAATGTTTACCCATCCCTCATGTCTACTTGTAACTCAGATACAATAGACTTTTAACTAGTCACTCTTTGATTACAATATAATTGGTAGCGACTTAATATTTTATAAAATTGCTCAGGACATACTAAAAGCTATAAAGAAAACATTCTCCAAAAGTTAGAAGGTAGCTTAGGAAAATAAAAACTTTAATCTTAATATACAGAGGATTTTTTATGAAATTACAAGAGAATTGTTGTGTAAAATAAGTGATCGGTTTTATGATTAGTGTGAAGAATATCATCTTGTCTCTCCATAATCATTCATTCATTCGTTTAGTTAGCTTTGGATTTCTAGATATTGGGTTTTCCTAAGGTAAGGCCTGCCTACATTCCTTCTTGGACGGAGCCATTGGTATTTACTCTTTGGATCTACTTTGGGAAAGCTCATTCCAGTAATCCTATACTGCTCATTGGTGTATTGGTTTTGAAAAGAAAATATAATGACACACATTTTACTGTTGGTAGCAGGTTCTAACTAAGTGAAAAATGCTATACAATACAGTTTTTGCTCAGTCTTATATTTCAATTAGTGTGCCAAAGTTAACGAAATTCAATGAACTATAAAACACTTGACAGACAAAAAAAATGGAATACACCACCCTAAGACAGTTCGCTTTGAAACTCAACTGTTGCTCCAACATTTGTTTTTCAATATTGCTTGGAAAGTTGTTTTGATTGGATAGTTTCCCTTGAGTTTTCCTAATGCAATACTACTTCAATTGTCTTTCCTAATGGCAAAGGCGACACTCTGGTAAACACTCTACTCATCATAAAAACCATCACGTCTATTTATTTGTTTACTTCGGAGTGAGTAGTACCTATTCTAATCTGTGGTCCCAAGTCCTGAAACCCACTCACAGATACCGGAACAAAACTCAAAAGGCAGAGGAAACAAAAGTAAAGCACTTGCCAACAACAGTTTGTTGGCTTAACTTTGACTTGCTTTCCTGGGAAGGAAGAAAACAGAATTTTCAATGTGAACTGTCAGTCCTGGTTATGACAGAAGCTCACCGGTGAGAGATCCCTCCCACTGACAGAACGAAGCAAAGAAACCTTCCAAACAGAATTCTTTCAAGCTTCCGCTACAAACTCCACTTAAATAATTTACTTTTTTTTCTCCTCAGACTATTCTTTCTAAAGTTGGTTGACATGTGTGTTGACAAGCTTGCTTGACTGCACAAGATGACCTGTATATTTGGAAAAGAAACCACAAAACTCCCCCAACTCTAAGACTTAGAGACCTGCTCTGCTTTGTGAAAATGCATGTGGTTAGTCTTGGCTGTGGAAATAAGAGAAGCCCCAACCAAACCACCCCTATTGCTTTTGAGTTGATTGGTACGCAATGGCATTATTGGAACGAGTGGAACCTCCCCGTAGGGTGTTCAAGGCTGTAAATCAGGCTGAAAGCAGGCTGCCACCTATTTCTTCTGTGGAGTGGAGGGTGGGTTCCAACTCGGGTATTTCCGTTAGCAACCATGTGCTTAACCCCAGTGCCACCGGAGGTCCCTAATATGAGTGGCACTGATTATAAATTAATATATGGTAAATAGTTGCTTCTGAACATTTTTTTTTCCTAATTTGAGCACCAAACCCATGGCTGCCTACCTAATTTAACAAATCTAATGGTCATAGAATTGGTAGATTAGGCAGAAAAGTCTTATATTGGTGCATGGAATACAAAGCATAATTATTTAATCAGCAAAATTTAATTTTAAATGTATTCTTTTAAAGTTTTGACAATTACAGTGGAATGCAATAGATGAAAAAATTGGTGGGTAATCATGCTACGCGCAACTGTTGATTTTCTAGCTCCTTGCTCTCATACTTCAATGCATATGATGATGTCTAGTGATGAAAATAAAAGGTGAAAATAAATGAAACCTCAACCGTTTCTCCATTTATCACAAGGTTCTTTATTGATCCAGTTGTGAGATCTTGGTTTTCTTCACATCGAGTTGCAATCCATACTGATTGCATACTGTCTTTTGTTTTCACTGGCAAGTGCTTCAAATCCCCTGGCTTTCAGTAGGCACTGTGTATCATCCACACATCACAGATGACATGCTAATCAGTCTTCCTCCAACCCTAGATTATCAGTACTAGTAAGAAAAAATATTGTGTTTTCTGAATATCAAATATTGTTTTCAATGAAAAATTGTCTTTTTGCCTATGCGTGAAAGTGTTTATGCAATTCCTTTAAAAATAGTTCCTAGAACTATTTTAGAGGTATGCAGTTTTGTATATCTATATTGAATAGATTTTATAATATATTACTAAGATATTTTTCAATTCTTCCTTCATGCTATAGCCTTCTTTTATGAATATTGTAACTTTATTCATAGAGAAAAATAAAATTAAATCCCCAAATTATTGAGAATTTTACTTGACCCTAGGTGTTTGATGTTAAAAACTTCTATGTATAAACAGAAGCCTGGTGGTACAATGGTTAAGTGCTTGGCTTTTAAATAAAATGTTTGAATCCATCTAGAAACTTCCTAGGAAGTTGATGAACTTCTCCCATAAAATTACAGCCCCGAAAACCCTGAGTCAGTTCTGCTCACTTACACAGAGTTGTTCTGAGGAGGAAATAATGGGATGGCACCTACCAATGACATATACAGGGAAACCTTGAGCCAAACTTGACAGGACTGACTGGAGTTTCTGAGTCTGGCCATTTTTTTTTCTTTGCCAGCTTTGACACTTTTCTATCACTCATTTTATAGAAAATTTAAAAGTTCTTCTTCTCTGACAGTTTTTTCCATACCTACCTTTGGCAAGATCTACTGTATCAGCTCTTCATCATTTTGGTGAAAATACAATACTTTACTATTAAACCTGATGTTATAACTAAAGAAACAAGTTGCATAATTGCTTTAGAACAAATTTCAGCAGAAATTACTTTCCCCTTGTAATAAAATATATTCCTAGGATTATTTTGCAATAATTATATATAATGAGCCCAGGCAAACCTGACTTTTCCTAAAAATCTGCAAAAAAATATTTTTGATGGCAACATATTTTTTCCATGTATTCTCAACAAGTATTTTGAAATTTAGGTGCAAATGATTGATTTTGAAAAGTTTCTATTAACTCAGAATCCACAGAAAATATATTTTGGAAAATGTAAGAGATTCAGAAGGTGACATATGATCATTCCCAACACCTCTTTCAGCCATAAATTCACACTTGTTCTAAAAAATGGTGACCTATATTATTCGTTTGTACAATAACCACAAAACTATTACTTTTAAAACTCTAGGATTTCTTTCAAAAGCTGGGTCGTAAGGAAGGAAGACCAGAGAATAATTGATTCATTTGAATTACAGTGTTGGTGAGGAATATTGAAAGCATAATAGAGGAACAGACAAACCTGTCTTTAAAGATGTACAGCCAGAATATTACTTAGAAGTAAATATATCACAACTTCATCTCTTGTATTTTAGACCTGTTGTCAGAAAAACCAACCCCTGGAGAAAGACATTCGTCTTGATCAGGTGGAGGGTGAGCAAAAGAGAGGAAGACCTTCATTGGCATGGCTTGACCTGCAGCAATGAGTTTAAGCATAACATGGGCTACGGGGAGGAGAAAGGGCCAGGCCACTGGTCTCACAGAACAGAAGGAGACACAGCCCTGGGCTTGTACACCCTCCCAATCCTTGCTGTGCTTGTGCCCATTACTATAGCCACGGTGCCAATCCTAATTTTCACTGTCCTGATACTTTACCAAGAACTGGTCCCTCCTGAAAACGTGTCCCTAAGTACATGAGGGGAAAGCCTAACTCTCCTCATTTCTTTGTGTGACATTCCATCACAGAGTTAATATTCTTTGCCTTTTAATTAGTCTCTTATCTTCCATGAATATGTGATGATCAAAAGTACCGTGACTTGGGTCAGTCACACCACAGTCTTCAAAGTGACATCTTTTCCCTTTGCAATAAACCTTCTGGTTCTTGGCTACTGCTTCCATTCATGTTGATTACAGATTCAAGTAAGGGAAATTCTTGCCAAATGTAATATTTTCTCCATTTATTATAATCCGATTTATTGGTCCAGGTGTGAAGATTTTTGTGTAATTTATGCCGAGCTGAAATTCCTACTGAAGGGTGTAGTCGTAAATCATTATCTACCATAGTGCTTCAAATTCTCTTCACTTTTCAGCAAACAAAATTGTATCAAGAGCATATAGTAAATTGGTAATTAGTCTTCCTACAATCCCAATGATGTGTTCTTCATATAGTCCAGCTTTCACATTATTTGCTCCCAAGACGGAATGAATCAGCATGAAAGTATAAAACACTGACACACATTTTTCCTGATTTTAAAACATCCAGTATCCCCATGTTCTTTTCTAAAGAATGCCTCTTGGTTAATAGAAAGGTTCCACATGCACACAAGGAAGTCTTCTAGAATTTCCATTCTTTGCTATAAACCATTGCTTTTTATGATCTATACAGTTGAGTGCCTCTGTATAGTCAATAAAGCAAAGGAAAGCATCTTTCTTACCTCCTCTGCTTTCAGCCAATATCTAGCTGAAATGGGACTGGACTGAATTAAGATATGTTACAGCTATAAATGGAGAGTTGGTGTCGCTGTGGATTAAATATTGGACTGCTTCCTGAAAGGTCAGTAGTTCAAAGGCACCAGCAGTTCTGCGTGAGAAAAATGAAGCAGTCTGCGTCCACAGAGACTTACCCCACAGGGACCCTCGTTAACATGTCTACTCTGTCATATAGGGCCACTATGAGTCAGAATTGATTCCGTGGCAATGGGTTTTTTCATAATTTTACATTAATTATGAGTCAAAGACATTTGTTTAAATGTGTTATGTTATATAAACTATATTGTTAAAATTAATCTCACCTATTTTTATATGTACTTAGAAATTTAAATGACATTATGTGATACACTGTCTACTGAATAGTGCTACTCTATAAAGTAGAAAGCAATGTGGTAATTTCTTGAAATCCTAAGAAGAAAGAGATAGTGACTTGGTCTTCAGAGATATTAGTTCAGTGCTAATATTAGAAATATGGGATACAAATTTCAATAATATTCTTTTCTCGTGTTTTGACATACAGAGAAAATACAATTTGTAGAAGCGATTTCTTTTTAGACAGTATTCCTAATATGTACACAGGACTTAATACTTGTAATGATTTATAAATTGCCTCTTTTGGCAGTTCACCCCAGCATTAGGTTTGACTAAACTGGAGTGCTAATTTCAGTTGGCCGATTACATTGACCTTTGCCTTCATTAAGACTTCAGTTACTGCTGAGGTCCTCAGCCTCATGGAAAGGGTGGGTCTTTTGCCAAATTACCTAGCAGCCAACCAAGGTGTTATACTGGCCTCGGTTGCTCTGAGCCATTGCCATTTAATTCCCTTGACTCTACTTAAGGTCAAGACAAGGCTTTGTGCGGCCATTATCTGTGCACAGAGTTTTTCTCAGTGAGACACTAATTTGCCTGTGCAGGGATTAAATCTGTGACTTTGACCCCATGATCATCATAGTTCCACTACTCTAAGTGATCTGGTGGTGTGATGATTATATACTCAACTGCTAACTGAAAGGTCACAGGTTGGAACCCTCAGCTGCTGTGTGAAAGAAAGATGCGGCAGTCTGTGTCCATAAAGATTATAGCTCTGAGAATCCTATGGGATTGTTCGACTTTGTTCTATATAGTCGCTCTCATGGACTTCATGACAAATTCAGCTTGGGTTTACTGCTATTGATCTTTCTCAAGTTGAATCTCCTTGGGAAAGGCAGTGCGGTGCCCGTCCTGTGTAGCACTCTGACTCTGAAAATAAGAGAAGTCTGTTCCCGGTGCCCTAACACCACTGGACCATGTGAAGTATTTTCTGGACTGGTGAACATGAATTGGCTTTGCTTGGTTCATGGCCAGATGGTATCTTTGTTCCTACAACAAAATCTTTCAATTATTATACAGAGTTCCTTCTTGTTCTGATTTCCTCAGAATAGCTTTTATTGAAGACCATGAATTTATGCTTGTTGTAGGTGAAGCTTAATTTCAAAGGGAGGTAAAGGGAGTTTTTTTTTTTTAACATGTTAGCAATGCCACTACATGACAATTCTAAAATGTTTTGCCAGTAAAAGAAAGGGGAGGTGAATGATTTGGTAATCAGTGAGTAGGTTGGTTGCTGGCTCGGTTGGACAGACAAATCCATTTGCCCAGTATTTTATCTTCTGAGCTTAGTTTTCCTACTTCTAATTTGATTGGCTAATGGTAGCAATTGTCTGACAAGTATGGTAAAGGTTATGAGGCCATCACTTTGTGATGGGACTTGATGCATCTGTCTATAAACTCCTTCTCTTCCAACCCCTTTAAGTACCCAATGGCTAACCTAAAATTGCAGATTCACTTCTAGTCCTATTTATTCCCCATTTATAACTGAAGCAGGGCCCCACAAGACATAGCATGGATTAAAACATCTTCACTGTTCAAATGGTCAAATAAAATGTTTATTTTCAGTAAGCTTTAGATTAAGGCTACTGATATCTTTCACTAAACTAATATTGAGGTCTATGAGTCAAGAGATAGGAAGTTTTCTCATTTTTGAAAGATAAACAACTGAATTTTTTTACCAAATAAATTTATTAATAATCATCATTACAATATTAATTTGATGGAGAAATAAAATTAATCACACTATCTACTCTTTCTTCCTTTGTTTATGCATCACTTTACTATTTTCTCTGTACCATTTTTGAGAGAATGCAAATAATCTTTGAAAGAATTTCATCACAATGCTAGATAGAATGTGGTTTAGTTTTCTATCAATATATTTGATGTTAGATATAAAAGAATCTAAATGTCTTTATTTTTATATATTGTTCTATTGCTATAAAAAGTGTTTGAGCTTCATATTTTTCAAAGATAAATAAAGCAACATACCTGAAAGCTTTTTTGAAGGCATGCAAAATGTCCTCAAGAATATTTTACATTCCAATAGAAATGACATCCATATGGCAAGTTTTTCAGGAAAAAAAAACAATCGCCTAGAAATTCTAGTTGTCTTTAATCAAACAAAAGACAATTCTAGATTAAAGATCTTTTATATCAACTTAAAAATGAAAAATTAGAGTTTTTATGTATGCATAAAGTGAATGGATTATAATAAAGTCATATTGTACTCTGTCATAAAAATAGTCTTATTATGCTCTGTCTTAACAATATTTCACCATTTATAAAAATATTTGAATATATAGAAATTTTCAATATGGTAAAACATGAAGACAGAAATATTAGGCTTAACCTCATCATGTAAACTACTATACGATTTATGCAGTTAACAGAAGCAAAATTTCAATAATGTAATTATAATATTAAAACTTTATTAGAAAATAAGTTAAATAATTAAATAAAATCTATATGCATTTAATATTTCAATTATAGCTAAGTGTATGAAGAATGAATCAGTAATATTTTCTACTGTTAATACATGGTTAATTAATGTTTAAACACTGTTTTACTGCTCACTCATTAATGATTTATTACAATTACTTAAACAGTTTCCCAGATTTGAGTGCCTTAAATACACATCTAAAGATTCCTTCCAGGTTTACCTTCTTCCTATTTTCTATCGGTTACTGTGTTTTCTATTGTATTACTCTGATCTCCTTTCAACTCAGAATAACAATTATGTTGAATATCTGGTCAATAAGAGAAAATTCATTGAATTGCACAAATTTGACCACTAAAGATGCATATGAAAAAGGACACAGGTGTGTGTCATTTCAGCGCCACTCTTCCTATAGATGTGTGTTCTTGAACTGTGTGTGGAAAAAGTCTACCACTACCAGTCCTACTGAGTTGACACTGGCTCGTCTTGACCCTGTGTGTTTTTGTGGTTGTGATTTTTTTGGAAGCAGATAACCAGGCCGTTACTAAAAGGTAATTCTGAATGAATTCAACCTCCCCGCCACCCACCCCATCCAACTAATAGATTAATAGCCCGGTCCTTGATTGTATATGCTACCCAGGAACCAAGGAGAACAAAGGACTGGGCAAGATTAAACACAATTGAAACCTATCTTAGAATCCACTCCTTGTACCAACACTTAAACAACTTAATGTTAACTCCAGTTCTACCTAAGCATGCTCCCTGCAAGCCTAAGAGGGGGAGGATATTGCTTGTGGCAGCCAGTTACAGAGCTGCCTTAGCGATACAGGAGCCTTGGTAGCATTGTGGTTTATGCTTTGGGCTGTAATCCACATGGTGAGCAGTTGGAAACCACCAACAGCTCTTTGGGATAAAGATTGGGCTTTCTATTTCTGTAAGCAGTTACAGTCTCTGAAACACACAGAGGGTCACTATGAATTAGTATTGACTCCATGGCATTGAGTTACGATGCAAGTATTGGACAGGATAGCATCTCTCTTGGTAATGTAGCCGTATGCCCAGGCCAAACTAGTCTCAACCAGACAGACATTCAGTTGGTAAAATGAGAATCTTTCGTTATACAGTTCATTTGGAGGCGGTTGATATAGTAAGGCATCACAAACACAGCGTTTGTATTTCTTGGCAACTTAAAAAAATGATCACAAATGTCTCTGTTACTGCTTATGGATTTGCCTAGTGTCTTTCAGAATGTAATTATATCTTCTGATATGCACTTGACAAGAAGACTGAGGTGTTTTTCCTCCCATTTTGGGAAACTGCATAGAAATAGCTTCTGGGTTGTGAATTGCAATCCTCATGCTTGTCTTTATAGATGTGTTTGTCCTTATCATGGGATTCTGCAGCTGCTCGGTGACTATGTTTACCTGGTTTAGAAAATGACAGTAGTGCTCAGGAAATGACTGTACTTTTCTAAAAATGACAGGCATATCATGCAGATGAAACTACAAAACTTAACTTTCATCTCAGTTCACTTCTTACAAACAAGCCCTGGTGACACAATGGCTTAAGCAGTTGGTTATTAATTAAAAGGTTCACAGTTTGAGTGCACCCTGTTAAAAAGTAGAATTTTAAAGTACAAATTATCAGGGCAAATTCACTTGTTTAATGCCTTCTGAGGAAAGACAGAGAAATCTAACAAATTCTTAGTACAATAGCTTTAGAAATACTGTTAAATACTGATAGACTCTAGACTAAGTCCCTGCACCATAATTCATTTTGCAAGTAGCTACCAAAATCTAATTCTAAATAAAATCCCTGTCATTCTAAAGCTTTACTTATTTTGAATCTTCTTAAGTGAAACTTAAGGGGTGAAAAGGGTCAAATTTCTTACACAAAAAGAGAATGGAAGATGGTACCTATCCTTCTTTGAGAATAAAGTGATATATATTGAAGAGAAGTTGATCCAGAATGGAGGAGGAAGTCAGGTTAAATATTACCAATTAGTGCTCTGTATCAACACTGATCCCATCCTATCTATATTATCGATTCAAGGGCCAATACATCTTAAAATGCTAACATTTATAATATAGATTCAATATGTACATGATATAACTACATATAATAACAAAAACTAATTTTATTACACTTTCAGAAACTGTTAGGAGTCATGTTTATTTTTACCACTCACAGGTTGTTTGGAATCCAGATTTCAAAATCATTTAGTTACAACCTATGACTAGCAAAGGCTTTATGGAGGTCATGTTTTATTTGCTTGAATCCTGTTAAATTTGTCATCCTTCAATAAGGTAGGAATTAGATATGTGGATGTTTTAAGAAATATACTGAGAATACAAAGAAGAATCTGGTAAAAGCAGACTACTAAAATGTTTTGGAAATTTTCTATCAGCCTAAAGAAAATGGATTTTTCTATGACAACTTTGAGGATAAAGCTAAATACCAGGGGGTCACCCCCTAAAAAAATAACAGATTTTTCCCGCAAAAGATATGGATTTCTTTTTGTTGTTGTTTTTTTTTACAAAACAACCTTATCACATTTGAAGTATTTTTCATTATACTTAACACATTTGTCAAACCGGTGAACCAGTATGGGAACATTTTTCAAACTCATGTTTGGATGGCTGACAGCACTTCCCTCATTCTTTTCTTCACCTCCTCTACATCGTCAAATAGCTGTTCTCTCATGGCCTTCATTCATGGCAACACAAAGAAATCGCATGGAGCAAGGTCAGGTGAGTAAGGTGTGGGGGACAAGAGAGGCATGGTGTTTTGTGCCCAAAACTGGCACACTCAGATGGTTGCATGAGCAGGTGCATTGTTGTGGTGGCAAAGCCAGTTCCCCATTTGCCACAATTCAGGACTTTTTTTTTGTCTCACACTGTTATACTATCTTTTCAAGATATCTAAATAGAAAGCTTGATTAACAGTCTGACCTGGTGGAACCAACTTCAATTTATTATAAGTAAACATTTTTGTCCATTCAGAAAGTTGATGGACCTCTAAAACAAGGTTTGTCGTAAGTTGGAAACTACTTGAACATTTGAGTGTTTCCCATAGCACTGTTCTTTTAAGCTGTGTTCAATATCACAACAGCTTCTGTGGCATTTTTCCTGAGCAGGAAACAAATTTCACAGCCACATATGGTTCTCTAAAATAGGCTCACCAAAAAACAAAGTTTGAGCAAAACTTCCTATAGGAAAAAATTCACTCTGACCAGAAGGCACCTACCCAGGCAATGCCACTGGTTGAACTAAATCAGAGCGAGTGGCTCGAGGCTTGCCTAGCGGGAAAAAGGAGTACTATGAAAGTTCCTCTCTGCCCAGTGCAATTCCGGTTCATTTTTTGGTGCTCCCTCCTATATTTATTTCATTAAGTCAGTGGAGACATTCAATCGACCATTAAGATAACCTCTTAGGTTGTACACTAATTCTCCATGCATGCAATTATTTGTCATTCGTTCAGGAATCTGTGTTGCTTATACACTCTGACAGGCAATTGGCTAAATCAGGTCAGGAAGCCAGTGAAGTGGCATTATTGTAGCAGTCTACACTGAGTGTATATGACTCAAGAGCAAAATATTTCTTGATGTTTTTGATTTTATTATGCCAATAACCTATCATGTTTTTATTAAAACTGATTTTGATATCGACAGGCACATCATGCTAAGTAACTTTATGGAGTGACAAATTCTGCTACCTAGAGGTGACCAGCAGCACAACTACCAATTGCTATTGGCTCATTTCTGACCCAGGATGACTCTAGATGTAGAGTTAACTAGGTTCAGAGTTGAACTAGGTTCCATAGCATTTTCAATAACTGATTGAAGATAGATTGTCCATCCTTCTTCTGAGTTACCTCTGGGTGGGGTTGAAGCTGCAATCTTTTGATTAGCAATTGAGTGTGCTAACCATGTATACCACCCAGGATCTCCAACTAGAGGCTGTTACTGTGCACCATCAAGTCAACTCTAACTCATGACAACCCTATAAGACAGATTAGAACTGCCCCATAGGGTTTCTAAGGCTGAACGTTTTACAAGAGCAGATCATTGAGCCATTTCGTGTAGCAGAGCAACTGGTAGGTTTGCACCATTGACCTTTGGGTTGAGAGCTTAGTAACTGTGCCATCTATCTAGATGCTAGGTTCTAGAGAAACAGCCAGGGAGGGAGTGAGTGAGATAGATAGATAGAGATAGATAGATAAGAATCTAAAAAGAAAATGACACACAGTTGTAAAAATGGGCCAATCTGAGCCTAGGCAGTTTCCATGTCCAGAGATCAGAAGTTAGCCGGAGGCGTCTCCTGTTTCACATAGTTTGGGGGCTGATGTACCCCAAATTGGCAGGAAACTGCAGAGGCACATGAATGCAAGATCTGCCTCAGGGAGGCAAGGATTTATCCACTGAAGCACAAATGGATTCAAGTAAGAGAATGCAGCTCTTGTTACTTAGGGACAAAGAGGCTAACCATCTATTTTCAAATATTGACTCCTTTTCTGCGTTTCTTCTCCCTCGTAGAACTAAACCACTCTGTGTTTCATGTGCATTCCTTTGGACACCACCTTTAAAAGAATAATTCATGACTTGATCAGGTATAATCAAAGATAAAGAAGTGGAGCAACATGTTGCTTAGGCCTGTTACTTGACTTTATTCTGAGCAGAAGGAATATTTATACCTCTAAAGAGTGCATTGGAAACCAAACGAAGGTCTCAATATAAAAGCAGGAGGGGGCTGACAGAAAATTGTCTTTATTTATAGTATCTGTTCTTTCATAGATGGGCTTTAACTAACCTGTGGATCCTTTATACTGTTTTCAAAGTTTTGTGTATGTAAGAGGCTTTGTGTTAACTTGACAGGATCAGAATTCTCAGAAGTTTCATAGTCAAGTCCAAGAATCCCCCCATGATGTGACCTAACACAATGTAAACAGGATCTTCTGTGAGCAGTCAATCCCAATCCGTTGTACAAATTTTAGGGTAGAGTGCAACCTCCTAATTCAAGTTACAACCTTGCTGAAATTGTATGGAAGTTTTCTCAGGGGTGTGGCCCATTTTCTATGTAAGTGGAAGATAAGCAAAAGCTTTTTAGGGTTTTGCTTGGTATGGATCCTGCATCTGCCTCAGCCACCTCTGTTTCTGACCCAATAACCTGCCATATTGCCTGTTGATTCTGGGGGTCACGAGCTTGCCACCTGACCTGCAGATCTTGCATTCATGTGCCTCTGCAGTTTCCTGCCAATTTGGGGTACATCAGCCCCCAAATTATGTAAAACAGGAGACGCCTCCAGCTAACTTCTGATCTCTGGACATGGAAACTGCCTAGGCTCAGATTGGCCCATTTTTACAACTGTGTGTCATTTTCTTTATAGATTCTTATCTGTCTATCTATCTATCTATCTATCTATCTATCTATCTATCTATCTATCTATCATCTATCTATCTATCTATCCCACTCCCTGGCTGTTTCTCTAGAACCTAGCGTAAGATAGTATGTATATGAACTTTTCTAAGAAAGGGTCTATGGTTTTCTGCAAATATTGGAGGAGTCTTAACTTCTCCCAAATTAAGAACAAATTCCTTAAAAGAAAAGTTCAGTGACAACACTATTACGTAAGCATAGATGTCTTTGCATTCTGGTATTTCAAATATTTTATGTAAACTGTTTCCTTCATGTGAATATTAACTTTGCAAGCTCTAGGCAAGATCTACTGTGTGATGACACCAAGAAGACTTTTATTACTTTTCATGACTCAGTTTCATATCTGAACCCTGCTTTAGCTAGGAAGTATTTCCCCCTGAAAAACAAGTAAAGAATCTTTGTTAATATCTATAATATTTCAGCATATTTCTTAGGTACCATAACATAAATACCACTTTTAAAATCATTTCATAGTTGTAATTGGGGGTGGGGAGCTTGGAGTGACTTCCCATGAAAAAAATTCCCTCTTCAAGTAGGGGCAAAATAATTCAAGTATTCCTCCCTTAGAGTACCAATATTTTATTCTTCTAACTGAACACTTTTCTGACCTGATCCTTGCTACTTGAAATCTTTGCAAAGTAATACTTTATTTGATCCCAAAGGTGCCACATGTCACCTTCCAACTCCCCAAACCAAGAAATGACAGAATCTCAGTAGCTAACGTTGAGGATAATAGTTGCTGACATATCTAAATGCACTTTGAGATGGAAAAAAGTTTTTCTATGAATAAAAGATGTGAAAAACTCAGTCATGCTAAGATATCATTTTAAAGCATATAATTAGGATAAAAGAAAATTTTCCTTTACGAGTAAATTACTTGGATTTTACTTAATAAGAGTTCTTATATACATACTAATTTGTTCAATTGATTAAAAAATTGTGTAAAAACCAACTTTGCATGTAATATATTATTTTGATTTTGATAGGATGAAATTTATTCATCCTGGCATTGGGTTTTGACAAGTTCGGTTATGTTTAGGCATCCAAGTGAAGAACGGAGAAAGCACATTTGTTATTTCAAGTTCAATTATGCTTCTAGATAACATGATGACAACTGCATTTGTCACATCTATCTATAGAATTTCGATAGAAAATACCAGATATAGAAGCACAAGCTCAAATGACTTGTAGGTTCAATATTTTAACATGGGAAAGTCCTGCTGGAACTCTTTTACGCTCACAAATAGCATGGCTCATTTTACCGGAATGCTGGGCTCAAATGGCAGATCTCTTCTGAGGCTACAGTTTAGAGAAAAACAGATTTATGAATTATCAATGCACTCATTTGACCATGGATGTTATCAGCCCATCCAAGATGGAAAACATCAGGAAACTTAGCCAAGAATCATTTTATTTTTGCCCTGCTTAGTATATGCATTGGAAAAGAACCCTATTGGCCCTTTTTTAGCTAGTAATGTCTAATGCAGGAAGACAGGAATAAGCAGAGTAGAGAGCACCTGTCAGCTCTATTTCCCACTCTCCTTGATTAGCATGAAACATTCATAGGGCTTTCAGAAATCCTGGACTGAAATGGGCTTTGCTTGAGAACGTGTCGGTCTTTACTGCACAAAAGCCACTGTCATTAAAAAAGGGCAGCTAACTAAAGAAGACTCTTCCTTGAAATTTATACCTTTCTTTTCCCATACAATGACAAATTATTTTAATAATGGGAATCACACATACTGCCATTTGTATAATGTTTCCCATAAAATGCCCCCATTAAATCTGCTCCTTTTCTTGACTCATCTCTTTTTTTTTAAGAGTGACACATGCAAAATGATACATCGTGCCTTCCTATAAAGAATTGAAAATGAACGTACTGTAATGGGTTAACCTACATTTTAATAAAATTTTCATTGTCGTGCATTTCACTTTTCAGTCCTGAAAACCAGGGATGTTCCAGTAACCTTGGGCAATGCCTAAGGATAAAACAAATCATATGGTGGTGAACTATTTTCACCTATTTATTCTTCTACAGAGAAAAATGTCCATAAATACTACAGAAAATCAGTTGTTCACCAAAATATTATACTTAGCCTTAATCTATTTGACCACAGATTACATGTCACCAGATAATAAAAATAAAAGAACCACCAAGAAGTCTTTTGGGCATTTGTAGGATATTTTAAATGATTTGGTATATTGTTCAGTGTAGTTCAGTGTATTGTGCAGTAGCAGATTGATTTTGGTTCCCCAAATGGACACAAAAATTTCCAAGGCATAATAGGGCTCACGTCAGAAGGTCACAGATCACAAAATACAACTTACAGTCATTTCATGAAACTGTACTTGCATCTGTGAGTGTTCAGGTATAGAATGTTTTGATTTGTGATGACTGCTTATCATATATGTGCATATGCATACACACACATGCATATATAGCTATTGAATGTGTCCTTACAGACGGCATGCCAGGCGGCACACCCATGTCTATTGTATGTGGTTTACTAAGAGCACAAATGCAGCAGACAACTGCCCCAGGAAAGATGAAGCATCTATTATAATTTTATTTTAAAAATAATAATACTCAGTGGAAAACTGATGTTGATTACCCTACTTCTGCCACTCAGCTGCAATGAAGCAGCTTGAATTAAATGAAATGTACATTCAATGTGTATCCAATATTTTTCTGTGATTTTGAAAGCATATAGGAAGATTCCATAGGCACCAGCAGAGAGGAACGTTTAAACAATGAGATTATCTGTCTGTTTAGCACAGAGAAGCTGCTGTTTAAAATAATCTAAACTCTGTCCGGTTAAGATTTCTGTCATGAGTTCTCAGAGCGATACTGTGGATAATATTATTCTAGCAACAAAAGGAGGAGCAGGATCAAGAGCCATGGAAGGCAGTTAAGGGGAGGAAAACACATGGAAAAATATTATTACATGCAATTGTTCGGCAACTCACAGTGAACTACTGGTGGTAACATACAAATAGAGTCTTTCAAACAGATTCCGAAAAGTTGTGAAAATTCTGTATTTTTTCCTTCAAGTAAATCTTTTGCTTCATAAACTGAAAGCAAAGTGCATACAGAATACACCATAGCCTATGTGTATTCTTTCAGAACACCCCTGTGTTCATCACACACACAAATTCCACAAAGCAGTGACAAGCCTTTCTTGGACACTGACGGCTGAAATTGACTTTCGCAGTTGGGACCCCTAGGTAGAAACGATTCCAGTTATATGTCCTGATGAATCTCTGGGTAATATTATCTGGCTCCCTAGTTGTCAAGAAAGCAAGTTAAATTTTTTCAACGTATTAAAGCCTTGCACATTGTAGGGAAGTGAATTAAAGCCTCATGCGCTTGGGATACTGACATGAAAACAGGCTGTGAATCATGGCCAAGGGCTTCAAATTATTATTATAGAAAGGGAAAGAATTATAAGTAGGCAAATGTACATCTTCAGCTAAATGTTAATCAATAGGTCTATAGATACATAAAGCTTAATTCCAGAACTATTAATGTGAAACAATAAAATAAAAGGAATAATGCATATTCACTGCCCGGCTGCATTTTCTAGTAAAATGCATTGCACTTTGCTAGCTTGTCAATCTTTAATAGAAACTCATCAATTATTTGTGGGCAGGAGATTGAAACGGCTAATAGCTCAAATATATTCCTCCACTTCATTGCATCAGTAGCTCAACATTAGTGCCTGTATTTTTCCCCAAATTAAGTTTTTAAAAAAGTAAAATAGAACTGCACATTCGATTTTAGTATATATTTAGCATATAGGTATATGAATAAACATTTGTTATCGTCACTTGAATGAAGTAAAAGAAACAAGTGTATCTATTTTTGCAAGCAGATGAATGAACTAAGAAGCCAAAAAAATCATATTTATCAATTTCCACATTTAAATCATGATAGCACCCCAGCTTAACTAAAATGTTATGAAGCAAACCACGACAGAACAAACAATGCTTCGAACTTACTTGGCCTCTCTCATATGACTGACATCATCTAATAACCTGCACCCTACAAAGTATTTATCAAAATATCATGTAGTTGGAATGCAGGGTGCTCTCCATAAAGCGACTTATATCCAATCCTACCTAATTAAAAATGAAACTTCTCTGACATCAATAGGCAGTAAAGCAAATTTACAGGGAGGTACAAAACATTTCAGTCAAAAAACTTAGCCTCCAACTTGAGAGAAGACAGGTTTTGCCAATCACATGCCAAGAATCTACCCTCTCTGACCCCAGCCATCTCTCAGATAGCAGATGCTGGCATTCTTTGCACATCAGAAATATGCCAGCAGAGACCATTCAGGAGGGAAATAGGAAAGCAAGTCACATTTGAACAGACAACAAATGCTCCCCAATCTTGACCCATTACATGCAACAGTGAGTGAGCCCAGCACCCAGCACTGTGAGAATGACCAGGTACTACAGGTACTCTGACCTAGTCCCTGTCCTGCTGCAGGATGCTCAAGTCCTTACACATGACAGGTCTTTAGAAATAAGTAACTAAAAGGAGGTTTGCATTATCATCAGAAGCGAGTACCCGTACAACAGCACAGACAGATGACACACTTACTGTAATGTCCCATGAAGCAAAGTCCCCAGCTAGAGAGAAGCACTGTTTGCATTATTCCACTCCCTGAAAAAGGGTTAACCATTATGAAGAAACATTATGCTAGACATTAGCAGACAGCCTACTTAGAGATTACACTTTTCCATACATGATAAATCCTGGGTAAACCTGTTTTTCTTTTTAAACACCTTGCAGAGTGAAGCCTAGCGCTGCATCGAGTTGCCAAAGCACAATCAATATGGAAGGAGCGGTATTTTATGATTGGAGAAGTTGTTGTGTTTTTGGTGGTGAAATTCATTATTTAGTATCTGAACCCTCAGCATTTCAGTATCATTTATTCATAAAGTCCCTTTTTGCCAGGAGGAAATGGATACAGCTGGAGAGAGAGAGTGTGTGTGTATGAGAGAGGGAGAGAGAGGAGAGAGAGAGAGAGAGAAAGCACCAGCGAGTGGGAGTGAGGTGGATTGATGATATTGATCAGGTACCATCTTGAAACAAAGGCGAGGTGCTCTATTTTAGTTGACAACTATGACACATAAAAAACAAGCAAGAGAGGGGGAAGGCTAGGGCCTTGAACATCACAGGCTTTAAAAAGCGTTTGAAGAAGCCATTATGACAAGCAGGGCTAGGGAAGCTGCTGCAAAAAAATGTATTCAGAAGAGTCATTAAAAAATGATGCTTTGTTTGCCTTGTGAATATGCGGGTTCCAGCACACTGTGGTGCTTGCTCCTACACAGGGAGGGAGCAGGTCTGCCCGCTGCTGAGGTACGGGCATTCTCTAGTCTGAGGGGTGGGGTATGGCAAGGAGTGGGGCAGGAAGGGGTTCCAAGGGAAAGGTTGGATGTTTTCCCCTTGAGCCTCCATTTAGTTCACTAGAGGCATAATTCCCCATTATTTCTCACATCACCAATTGCTCTCAAAGAAGCTGACCATTTGATTTCAAAGTGATGCATTTCCTATGAAAGCGTTTAAACACCTTTGAAAGAGTTAACACAAATAGTTACCGCTTTGCACATTTTCAGATGGTAAGAAAGAAACACTATTGGTGTAGCATTCAGCTTCTGGCATCAGGTCCCAGACATTTTTTCTCTCTCTAATCACACACATGGATGCATGCCATGGGAGGCTAATCGAAATTAGGCAGAAATTCATTATTTGTTCAACCTGGGGGGTGCGGGGGGGTGGGGGAAGCCTGAAGATGTAACTAGCTTTTAAAATCCAGGAGGGTGTGTTCTTCTGCTGGCCTTGTGAGGATCAGTGCTAGTATG
Organism: Tenrec ecaudatus; assembly: GCF_050624435.1. Classification (NCBI taxonomy): domain Eukaryota; kingdom Metazoa; phylum Chordata; class Mammalia; order Afrosoricida; family Tenrecidae; genus Tenrec; species Tenrec ecaudatus. The sequence goes on along the minus strand of NC_134540.1, from coordinate 110,584,067 downwards.
TGTGTCTTTTTAAAAAGATAATGTGCTGGAGGCTTTCCGGGTCAGTCTAGGGAGCCCCTTCTTTGGAATTCGGGTAAAAGGGGCTTGTGATACAAGAGATCAAAATAGTACTATTTCTAGGCAAACAGCCCCAAAGGAAACGAAACGAGTTCTTTTCTGATGACCACCTGTGCTGGCAACACCTGATAATGCAAGCAAATAACAGTTGGTTCGGGGTTTCCCAAATCGTTTTGCAGAATGTTCTTTCATCTAGAAGTGAGGTGGCCAGGAAGCAAACACTCACTATCATTGACCGGGTTTCAATTCATGCTGACTCCGTACTGGGTTTTGGAGGCTGGAAATCTAAGGAACAGATAACTTTGACTTGCTTCCAGGGAGTGGCTGGTGGGTTTGAATCATGGACATTTCAGTTAACAGTTGGGCACGTACCAGACAGAGTCAATTATTGAGCAGGAAGGAGGTGGGACAATCTAATTCCCGGGGACTCTGGGCGTCCAAGTAACTGCACTCCATGGGGTTTTCAATGTCTGATATTTGGGAAGTAGAGTGCCAGACCCTTCTTCCGGGGTGCCCCGGGTGGACGGACTACCCAGTTTATGGTTAGCAACCAAGTGCATTTGTCTTTAAGTCACCCATGGACGCCAGAAGGAAGAAAGCAAGGTTATTGTTCTTCATGCTCCTTTTCATCTATCTTGAGAGCATTTGCTTACCTGAAAATGTGATTGCTGAAAATGAGGTCAGTTTTGGGCATCTCTGTGTGCCTGGGCGAACTCCTTCGTTTCTCTGAAGCACAGCTCTTCATGGTTCTGAGAAAAAACAAGTTTGCGTGTGGGTTTTTGTAAGAATAGAGATGCTGAGATGTTAATAGCAAGTATCCTTACTGTAGTCAGACCACAAAAGGTGTTAGTATAAATTCCTTGTATTAGTACAGGTAAAGAAGCCTGTTTAAATTGATATTTGTGAAGTACAACCCTTTATACATTGTTCCTCTATGTTAATAAAACAGTATGGATGAGAGAGATGGCTTATCTAGCAGTTAGTTTAGTGACAGTATAGAGAACAGTTCCCATGAGGAGAATAAAAAATAAATAAAGCTAATAAAATGATGTATAAACACAGGATTTCCCCCCTTCTGGATTCTATTGTTTCTTCCCAAGCTATATTCAGTGATCTCCATGATATCAAATAACCAGTATATGTAGTTTTTCCCCCTATTTTTTTCAATGCAGAATATGAATGAAACCTGCACATTTCACTTGTGAAGTCCAAGCAACACTGTAGCAGGGATGCAGACAACTAATTCCTAATTTTTGAGATAGAGGCAAAATCTAAGTGTGCATGCTTTTCATAGACTCAGATGCATTTATGTCACTAATAGTCGCCCATCCATCTGTTCCTCCAGCATGTACTTTATTTTATTGTGAGTTGCACAATGAACACACATTACAGTAATATCAGTAATTGTGTTTTTGAGAATTCCATATTTCCCAGAGGATCACATCATCACATACATTTGGAGCTAAGATAACAAAGTGATTGCTGTATTTTCATTCTTAATATATCTAAAAAAGAAATGTTAACATCCACTGATATTTCTGAAATTTCCCTAATTAGCATTACTTCTCCCATAAAAATCAATTTGAATATAATCTGAAGGAGCAGAAGGGAAGTCATGCTTTTGGGTGTAATTCATTCCCAAAGAAAAGCAAAAAGAGGATCTGAGAAATGAAAACATTGCTCTTCAGATGCAATGAGTGAACAAGGGAAAGGAGGCGGGGAGAATGTATTGAAGATCAAACTTCTTACAAATCAGGAGTGAATCAGCATTCGGAACGCCCAATATTAAATTTGAGCAATTCCTAATGAAAAGTTATTTTCTATCAGAGTTCAAAATCTCATGAAACTTCTGATTTTAGATGACATATGGAGTTTATAGTATACTCACTTGATTTGGCAATAACCTATGCATTTAAATCTGAATTAAGTATACAACTATACTTGAAAGCAACCGGGAGAACTTTTGCTGATTATTTATGAGAGATAATGAAGGAAACAGATGGGAAGTGCTAAGGTTGTAGCCAAAGGCAGAGGTTATCCCCAAGTAGGTACATACCAAAGTCAGAAAGATTCCAAGGAGACTTATTAAGAAAGTAGCCACATAATCTTTCATGAGATGATGCCAAGGAAAAATGATAAAAATATCAACAAATGAAAAAACTAACAGAGATGAAACGGTGTTAATAGAACAATCAAAATTAAAATGGAAGACATATGTTTCATATAGCCAGGGAGATAAAGAGGTAAATGATGTCACTAAAACAAGAATAAAAATTGGTAGAATAGTCAGATATATGGGTATATTTGTTAATATAGTAATATTAAGAGCAAGACATAGGCAAAAAGAGAATATACTTCAACTATAAGATTGAAATTAAGTGAAATAGCAAATCAAAAACACTGGGATAAATGAGATATAAAAGAAAAGTTAAACTACATTAAAGACATAGCTAAAAATGTCTAACCTGCACAATTCCAGAGAATAGAATTGAAAGAAGAAAATAAAAATATTTAAAGAAATAGTAGCTTATACCTAAAGAGGTATGCATATCCTGAGGAATGTGGTAACTATTTACACTCTTGTGTTTTGTGAGAACTATCTGGCAAAAAAATAAATTTTAAAAGGCATGCATCAGGCAGAAACAAATACAAATCTTCTCTAGCGTGCTATTCTTCAAGTAAAGCACTTTAAGAATTTCCACCAAAAAACTCCAGTGAATATCATCTCACAATAAAAATGACAAAACACCTTAAGAGACATACCATATGAGAGAGTCAACAGGAACAAGACACTGCTGACTCAAACCGGAGAAAATTGACAATGATCCAATCATTTGAAACATTCTGTAGGCAAATTTAATATGATTCAAATTTAAATTGGGGGAAATATGTAATGAAGATGCTATCAAACATATCCAGACATATTTTCAAATAAGTTTATTACATTTAAATAATTTCAAATGAATTATGAGTTGAAATACATAATGACTATAATTAGAAGTACAGTAGATGACATAGCACTTTTGTTGTTCACTGCTGTTGGGTGGCTCTGATTCATGGTGAGCTGACATATAAGAGGAGGAACTGTTGCCTGTCTTATGGCATCCTTCTGATCATGGTACGTCTGAACTTGCTGCAGCTACTGGGGCAATCCATCTCTTGGAGGGTTTCTCTTGTTTATGCTGACCCTCCGTTAGACAATATGTCATTTTTTAGAGACCGGTTTTTCCTTTTATGTATAAAAGTTTTACTCACATGTAATTCACATAGCATATAATTCAACAGTCTGATTACACTAAAAGAATAATGCAATCATTACCAAAATCCATTTTACAGTATTTTTTCTTTTTTGTAATCATTGGCTGCCCACTTCCCTCAATAAAACACCTTTGAAAATGTTTATCCAATCACTACCTCTTTAGATTTACCTATCCTGAATTTCATATTTCAGAAAAACATACCAAACAAGAGAATAATGACAACAAAACTTCCTCAGACTTTTCTGCAGCCTTGTCTCCCCCAGAGACATGTCAAACATTAGAGGCTATTTGCCAGCACATGGTGGGAGGTCAGACGCTTAGAGACATCCTCCCTGAAGGCAGTCAGTTGCCAGACTACCCTCTGAGCCCAGGACAGGTAGTCCTACTCCCTGCTGTTAAAGACAATTGGTTACTTCTCCCTAAAGGCTTGGGACCATCAGTGTGGTCCCTGTAGGTGGGGTTTACACCATACTGATAATGGTTTCTATGAAGATCCAGATAACAGGTCAAATCTGTGCAGTGACATCCAAAGTTAGGCTGCCATCCTAAATCTAGGATCCGCCCATCTTGTCACATGTGTATCCCCAGTCCCTCCTCTTCCTATTGCGTGTATGTCCTAGATTGTCCCCCTCTCATTGCTGTATAACCTATAGTGCAACCCCTTCCTGTGACGTATGTCTTTACCTGTAATTAGGGGGCTTGCACACCCCCAAAAGATATATAAGCCTTGGTAAGGAATAAAGAGCTCTCTCGAGCTCCCCTGGTCCTCTTGTGGGCTCCTCTCCCCAAGTCCTCGCTCCCCTGTTCCTTTTTCCCTTGTCTTCCTTCCCCTCACCCTCTCTCCAGGTGGACCACCAAGCGGGCTGAGGTGAGCATGCTACTATGAAATGTGCCCGACTCCATTATTGCAATCTCTCTTCTATCTCTTATGCTCTGTATGACTTTATTGTCATATATATGATATATACATATATATTAACCATACAATTGCACCTATCAAACCCACGATTATTGGGAGGGGGGGCTGGCCTTTCCCCCACTGCAAAATGAAAAAAAAATTTTAATGGATCAAAATGTCAAATCAAAGCCACACTTTCACTGAGTAGATGAACACTATACTCTCAGTGACCCTGTAGGACAAGCAGGGTAGTGCTACCTCTGAACATTTCCCAGGCTGTAACTCTTTACAGGAGTAGAAACCTCCACCTTTCTCCCTAGGAGCAGATGGTGGTTTCCAACCACTCAATTTGCAGTCAGTAGCCCAATGGACACCCCCTACACCACCAAGGCTCCTTAAAGGGGAGAAGATTGTTAAGGCATTAAAATTTAACCAAACTAACTGCAATCATCCACTTTCCACCGCACTCTGATAGCAGGGTTTTCATATACTGGTCTATGGTGAAAGGGGATCCACCAAAGGCTTGATTCATGCAGCCACCCTCCAAAAAAGATTCTGGGTTTCCACTGTCCTTCATAGAAAATTGATCAGGATTTAAGCTCTATTACCATTCCTTCCTCCAGCCTTGGTTTAATTATTTACAGTCTTTGGATCACACAGGCTGGTGTGCTGCTTTCATGTGGAATTAGCTGATACTTCACTTAGATCACTGTTTGTTTGAAGAAGAGCCTTTAAGAAAAGCCTGTAAAATTCTCTCTGATAGCCAGACACCATTTGACTTCATCTCCACACTGCTCTAGCACCCATATCTCCAGAGATCTCTCTATGAAGGCAAGTATTGAGTGGGGCCATGTCACAAGCTCTAATATTCTTAGAGGAGGGTTACAATTAAGTGGGAGCTCAAAATCTATTGATTTATCTATGCTGTATATGTGTCCCTGGCTCACTTTAGAAACATCATTATCTTTTTATTTGAGAACATTATAAATTATTCACATGAAGTATATGGTAATTCTATTGATAGTATCCCTAATTTAGCCAATAGTATAAAATCGAACGCACTGCAGAGAAAAGGAAAGTGGTCATGTACAGGACAGCATTGTAGGTAAAATACATGGATTGTTGACATGTACAGATTCAAAACTTAAATGACTGGGCACCATTTACACAATGAGGGCTGGGGACGGAGCAAAAGTGAAGTTATCTTTCATTAACAAGGGCATAACTATGCCTGCTGGAATAAGACATGTCATAAAAAAGGGAAAGAACATATGAAAATACAAAATATATGGAAGTATTGAGTTGCCATTTATTGGGCACCTAGAAAAGGAAGAGACTTGAACAAAAATTCAATAGCTTCCAAATCCATAACCCTGAAATAATAATCATCTATGTCTCACACTAGAGCACTCTAGTTTTATATCCAAGTGAGCATTTCCGTTCCTTTAATCTCTGTAGATTTATTTAAAATAAAGCCCAGCTTCCTTGTATAGCTTCCAAATTGGACTCTTCTGATGTGGCCTATGAAGGATAGTATGCACCTCAAAAGGAGAAAGTCTAAAGTAGCAATTGTCTCTAGCATGTGGCCCGAGTCACCAAGGGTTTGCCAAAAATGCCCAGTTAAGAAGATAAGATGTGGTGGATTCTCCCCTTGAGAGGTCTATATAAGTAATGTTCACTTTCTTGTTTTCCAATGGCAGGTTGTCCCAACTATTTTACCCACCAACAGAAGTGAAATCACCTTCCCTGAGACAGACATATCCCCCCAAACCCTGCCTCTGGATTTGAATTTCCATTATGATTCACAAGACCTTGTGAAAATGCTGATGTGGGGAGACCTTAGAACAATGGCATATGGTGAGCTCTGATTGGTCTTCTCCTTTTCCTTGAAACATGAGAAGTTGACCCCCATTGAGTTGAAGTCTCCTCTGTCAAAGTGGCTTTTAAAATGTGCCAATATGAGAGTCATAGAGTTCATAAGCATTAGGCAGAAACACCACCGTGTTGTTTTGGAGACTGGAAGATTACATGACCTGGGGATATATGCTTGCCTTTGTCTTGGTGTTCATCCTAGTGACCTTATACAACATTTGTCATTCCCTAACTACATGAGATGCTTTGTAGTTTCATCGCTGTTTTTTAGGGATGTATAGTATTTCATTGAAAGCATATACCAGCATTTTTCTATCTAAAAGGGATTTAGGCTGTTTTGTTTCTTGCTATTGTGAACTGTGCTACAAGGAACATGGGACAGTATATATATCTACTCATGTTCTCTCTTTTACTTTTGGGGGGTATATATCAGTGGAGATATTGCTGGATTGTATGATATTTCGATTCTTAGTTGTATTAAGTAGCATCATATCACTTTCCACAGGAGACTGACATTTCTTGCAGACATGCTCTAATAGGTAAGTAAAAGTCTCTCTATCCACAATTGTATTTTTTACAGCTGATTTTTGTTGTTGATTTTTTTGTGTTAGGCAGTTCATGGTATATTCAATATTCTTTGTCAACAGTAAAGTTAAACTGAAGCTATCATTCTGCCTTCCTTTTTCACTGTCCAACTTCTGCATGAGTATTAAACTCATGCCGAGTCAGGCAAAACTTAGTCATCAAAGTGTTATCTTTTCTTTTTAGAACTCTAAAGACAGTATTTACAGCAAATTAATGAAATGTAATATGCCATTTGATTTCATGGACATTGACCATTGATCCAAATGGAAAGAACTCATTGAATTCTGTCCATTTGCATAACATCCAGCAGTACAGTTTTGAGTAATTTTGCTTTCTTTGTGTTTAGTCACATTCCATACTGAAGGTGAGAATCTTTGAACTTCATTAGTAAATGCCTCAAGTGGTCTTCAGTTCTGGCAAGTAAGGTTGTATCATCTGTATATCACAGTGTGTTACTGAATATTCCTGTAATTCTGATGCCACCATCCACATTCTTCTTCACACAATCTAGTGGGTTCGACTGGGTTGTCTAGAGAAATAAAACCAGTGCATAAGAAAGAACTATATATATGTGTGCATATATAATTATATATATGCACACAGATATAATTACATATGATTTTATATCAAGAAGGTGTCAGCACTTAGGAAAAATTTAGAAAACCTAAAGGGAGAATAAACCTGGCACTATGTTCCTGGTTAGAAAATTATGATTTACCTTCTGCCCAACCCTTGGTGAAACTTACCATGTCCTACGTCCTATGATACTATGATGACCTCAGACACGGTCCTTTTGGGGAACCTGTCATCCTCCATAGGCCACTCCAGAAGGACTCGACATGACATGGAAACCTCACTGAGTGAACTGGGCTCTACCTCAAAATTCCCTATAATCCTTGGATTTAAGACCAAATTCCCAAGCGTGGGAAGAAACCAATAATGGCCCCCGAGACTGTGGAATTGGCGTTGTTGGATCTTGGTTGGCATCCCTGGCTTAGTGCATACCCAGTGACAGTTGGTGCAGAAACACCTTATATTTACTCTTTTAGGGCCTTCCTTTATTTAACATGGCACGTGCCAATCTGATAGCCAAGGATCTTCCCTTGTAAGAGTTACTAGAAGAAGTTCCCGTGCCTCAACCTCCACAGTCAATGTAAGCAGAGTTCAATGATTTAAAAATGAAATCTGTACAAATCAACAATTCATAGATTGCTGTTTGGAACTTGGCTATACCTGCATAACTTCCTTTTCTCAACAATATGTTAAATTCCATGCCATTGGATAAACTAATGGCACTATCAATGGAAGTACTTTATGCTGCAAGGGGATAATTGATGTTCTTTGTCATAAAGTGATGATTAAACTTCAAAGTGAACCAGAGTTGTACATAATCCATGAACAAGTGAATGAATTCTGGGTGCACACATAATTCTAGCCCCAGTCTAAGAACACTACATTCTTATGACTTGGCCCTGCTCAACACTCACCTTCATGAAGGGATCACTGGAGATGTGGGTGCTACAGGAATATGTGTGGTGAAGAAAGCAGATGATGCCTGACTATCAACAAGAATAGTGTCTGGGGTCTTAAAGGCTTATATTTAAACAAGCAGCCATTTAAGTGCGGCATCAACTAAGTCCACATAGAAGAACACCATTCTGTGTGATCCAAAGATAACAAATAACGAAATCTAAATATGAAGGAGGGAAGGTATCAGAAATTAAATGTTGAACACCCAATTTGTAGAAGGCTGTGGATGTCAATGGGAACCCAAAATCCATTTGCAGAGTATCTATTCAGATTAAGCCTTAGTCAGATCCCATCTGACCACAGTGGACAATAATGGCCTGGTTATCAGACAGAGAGAAATGTATATTTGAGTATGGTAGATGGAAATATCGTATAAAGTGATACCTGGTCACTTGATTTCCCTCTCAATAAATCCTGATTTGTTCTACATTTAAATGTTTCTTGCTTGTTGCTTTACAGAGGTTTTCTCTCTGGATTAGTTTGATATTGCTAGTGGTTTCTTTCTTTCTTTCTTTATTGAAAAAGGAAGTACAAACATGGTTTGTGCTCTCTCTCTCTCTCTCTCTCTCTCTATATATATATATATATATATATATATATATATATATATATATATATATATTATGAAACACATAAGGGGTGGATATATTGAAGTGGAATAGCTTATTGGGAATTGGAGGGAGGTTGAGGGGAATTTGGGAGTATTTGGGAGTAAATAATGAATATGGGAGAGGGAAGCACACTAGATCTGAATGTGGTGATGTAGATACAACTCTGTTTAAATACAACTTAACTATGATATGTGAATTATACCTCAATAAAACTATTGGGGGAATAAAAGAAACGGAACTGAAGATAAGGGATCTTGTAGATAAGAGGCGGGAGATCAGAGAGAGACATGCCTGCAAGCATGGCTGAGAAAAGGCTATGAGAACAAAAGACCTATATCCTTAACATTTTAATAAGCCACATAATCATAGGAAGAAAGGAAGGAAGAAATAAAGAAAAAGTGCCGAAACAGTTAAACTCAGCTCCATGAGCTCAAAGCCAGCGAGAGCCCCCTTCACGTTCACGTGGAAGTAGGTGAATGCAGCAGATACGGGAAGTAGGGATCACAGGCTGATGGGTGCAGAGTCTAAGAATGGTGGGAACATGGCATGGCACCAACAGCCTTCAGGGTCATTGTCCCACATGGGGCTGCCCCTGGAGACAGCTTTAAAATCCCATTAAGCTGGGAAGGTAAACAGCAAGAGTGAGAGAGGCTCCCAGTGTCTCATAAAAAGACCACACCTTACCAAGGTATCATCAGACTGTGAGTTAATTGATAGCTTGGATTCTACCCTTACTTTCACACAGGTTCAAGTTGACATAAGATATAGTCATCACAACCAGTTTCCTAAGTTATTTTAGTATGCAAATTTAAATAAATAAAGTAAAAGGATACAATTTTCACACAACTTCTATTTTAAATGATACTTCAAGTTGTTAATATTGCTAGATGTTGTCATGTCATACGAGTCATGACTTACATACTATAGAATGAAACACTGTTCCTTCCTGCACCATCCTCACAATTGCATATATTTGAGTATCAACTTATACACCATTAAAAAGAATATTAGAGAACTGGGTGGTAAGTCTTAAGTAATGGCTCCAAAGGCATTAAAAAGAAATAAAAAGATGAAGAATGAGAAACAGAGATAAAGGAATGGAGATTAAGAAAAAGGCAGGTAGGACAGAAAAGTATACTTTATCTGTCTAATCAGAGTCCAGAGTGTAGGAAATTAATGAATGGGACAGAATTTTGAAAACTGTTCGAAAGTTTTTAAAGATGATAAATATAAAGTTATAATAAATCATATATTGTCTTTTTTAGCTTTCTAAAAGAAGAAATAAAAATATATATCCATGCGTAAATATTCAAAATGACATTATTCATAATACCCCAAAAGTGAAAACAATGCAAATGTCCATCAGATGATCAATGGGTAAGCAAAATGTAATATATCTACAGTATGAAATATATTTGATCATAATAGAGGAGCACTGAAAGATTTACATATTAATGATAAAAGATGTAAAATAGTATGGCATTTGGAAGCACAAATATACTTTAATTTGGATCTTAAGCTTCCAAGTATAATTGTAATATACATCTCAACAAAAAATGCCCACCAGATTACTAAAGAAATAGGAGGTACCCCCAATACAATAGCACCTCGCCCTGCTAAGCAGCCATTGCAGGATACCCATCTTCCCGACATGATCACTGAAGTGTGTGTAAGCAAATGTGGTGAAGAAAGCTGATGGTGCCCGGCTATCAAAAAAAGATATAGCGTCTGGGGTCTTAAAGGCTTGAAGGCAAATAAGCGGCCATCTAGCTCAGAAGCAACAAAGCCCACAGAGAAGAAGCACAAGGCCTAAGCGAATACAAGGTGTTGAATGGACCATGCAGCAGATACAAAGGAACAAAAACAATCATTGTGTGATCACCTTCCTCACATAATGGCTGAAGACAAAAGTGTGCATAAGCAAGTGTGGTGAAGAAGGCAGATGGTGCCCGGCTACTGAGAGATATAGCGTCTGGGGACTTAAAGGCTTGAAAGCAAACAAGCGGCCATCTAGCCCAGAAGCAACCGAGCCCACACGGAAGCAGCACACCAACATAGGTGACCATGAAGGACAGAGGAGACCAGGTCTCCAACAACAAATGTGGGGTGGTGGTGAGAATCACATCACCGTGAAAGAGGGGGAGTGCATGATGGAGACCCAATGCCCACCTGTAGACAGCTGAACACCCCTTCCAGAGGGGTAGTGAGGAGGAGATGGGCCACACAGGGTTCAGTGTAACAACAATGAAACTCAAAACCTTCCTCTAGTTCCTGAACGCTTCCTCCTCTCCCAACCATCATGACCCCAATCCTACCTTGCCTTGCGGACCTGGTTGTACCAGAGGATGTACAGCGGTGCAGTGGGGATCTGGAGGAACAGGGAATCTAGGACAGACGAACCCTTCAACACCAGCGGTGGGAGTGGCGACACCAGGAGGGAAGAGCATGTAGAAAGGGAGAACCGATCTCGGAGATCTATGTGTAACCTCCTCTCTGGGAGATTGGCAAGGGGGAGGCGGGTGAGGGGAGACACCGGGGAGTTTAAGATAAGATATAATAATTATTTATAAACTATCAAGGGACCAGGGGTGGGATCGGGGAGGGAGGGGGATGGGGGGAACAAAAGGGAAACCGAGCTGATTCCAGGAACCCAAGTGGAAGGTGAATTATGAGAGTGACGAGTGCAACGAATGTATAAGGGTGCTTTGCTCAATTGATGTATGTACAGATTGTGATAAGAGCCTTATGAGCCCCAATAAAAAGATTTTTTTTAAAAAGGAAAAAAAAAGAAATAGGAGGTAAATGATATAACAACATATTTCATATTGTGAATGTGTCAAATACCCACTCTGTAGATTCACAATATAGTGCATCTTGATAGTTTGAATTTTATAAAAAGGCATATCTATAATTCATAACCAGAGTCAGATACATAAAGGTGAAAAAGGATTAAATAGCATATGCCAATATGCTCTTGAAGAACCCTTGGTAGCCTAAGGGCCAAGCTCTTGGTTGCTAAAGCAAAGATTAGTGGTTTCATTTCACCCAGTGGCTTCATAGGTGACAACCTGCACTTGATGGTGCAGTTCACTCTGCCACTTGCATCTGCATGTTTCAGAATAGATGGTTCCCAACAGCACCAACAACAGATCTCTGTATACTGTTTCCCACTCTTCTCTGCCGCCACTCCATTGTTAGTTTGGATCCGACAAACTCAGTTTTAAACTGAACAACTTATATTTTATACAGAATGTCCACTTTAAGCATTGTGCTCTTTTAAGCAATTACATATATGTGATAAAATGGACCAAAATAACTCAAACACAAATGAGAACTTTAAAGGGCAGAGATTGGAAATTAAGAGTAACAAAATAACATGTGCAGAGTTCAAGAGTGATCACTGTCCACTATCATCCACTATATGCATCATAACAAAGAATGGACAGCCTTGAGAAGAATGGGAATTGCAGAACACTTCATTGCGCTCATGCAGAATTTGTACATACTAAGGGCTCGAGTAGAAAGCAAATGTTTTGAGAATAATGAGGGAAACAAATGTACAAACGTGCTTGACACAACGGATGGATGGATGGATTGTGATAAGGGTTGTATGAGCCCCCAACAAATTGATTTTTAAAATAAATAAAATTATGTGGTTTGGTTGCCCATGATGAAATCTCAACCTTCAGTATGGACTAAAACTCATTGTAAGGAAAACCAAAGTCCTCATAACTCAACCAGTCAATTAAGATGGCAAATAGATAAAAGACTGAATTATGAAGCATTTAATCTAGCTTGAATTCTCAATTAAGACGCATGGAAGGAACAACAAAAAGAAATCAAACCATGCATTGCATTAGTTGAATCTGCTGCATATGACCTCTTTAAAGTGTTGAAAAATAAATATGCTATCTTGAGGACTAAGGTGAACCTAATACAAGCAACAGTATTTCTCATGGCCCCATGTACATGTGAAAGGTAGATATTAAAAAAGAAGAAGACTTAAAAGAATTGATGCATTTTAATTGTGGTGCTGCTAAAGAATACTGAAAGTATCATGGACAACTAAAACCACAAACCACTCTGTCTTGGAAGAAGTAAGGCCAGAGAACTGCTTGAAGCCAGGATGGCAAAGCTTCATCTTACATACCTTGGACATGTTGGTAAGGGAGACCAGTCCTTGGAAAAGGACATTATGGGTCATAAAGTAAAGGCACAGCAAAAAAAAAAGGGTAAGACCCTGAATGAGAAGGATTGACACATGACTGCAGTAGTAAGTGCAAACATACAAGGGGGTACCCAATAAAAACAAAACAAAAACAAAAATCCTGATCACCTCCCCATAGCCCAGTATTTAAATTGTTGTCCAAAACAATCATATCACCTTCAAAGTACTCTCCATTACATTTAATGCCTTTGTCAAAGCTGCGATTCCATTCTTGAAAACGTTTTTCAGACTCATCTGTTTGGATGGCTGACAGCACCTCCCTTGTTTTTTTCTTCACCTCTTCTACATTGTCAAATTGCTGTCTGTTCATGTTCCCCTTCATTCACGGAAACAAAAGAAGTCACACGGAGTGAGCTCAGGTGAGTATGATGCGTGGAGCATGCTGTTTTTTGGTCAAAACTGGTGCACTGAGATGGCTGCATGAGCAGTTGCACTGTCTTGGTGGCAAAACCATTCCTGTCTGCCATACTTTCTAATACAATCTTTTCAGAACCTCAAAAGCAGTGGTCATCGACCATCCTAATGCCGCGACCCTTTAGTACAGTTCCCCATGATGTGGTGACCCTCCCCCAACCATAAAATTATTTTTGTTGTTACTTCATAACTATACTTTTGCTACTGTTATGAATCGGGCGACCCCTGTGAAAGGGTCGTTCAACCCAGAGGCTGAGAACCATTGCTCTTAATAGAAAGCTTGATTAACAGTCTGACCTGGAAGAACAAACTCTAAATGCACTACGAGTCAACATATTCATCCATTCGGGAAGTTGACAGACGTCCAGAATGAGGTTTATCCTCAATCAAAACGTCACCTTTTGAAATGAGAAAACCACTCGTACACTTGAGATTTTCTCATAGCACTGTACTTGTAAGCTGTGTTCAACATCGCAAAAGTTTTTGCAGCATTTTTCCTGAGCAGGAAACAAAATTCACAGCTGCACGCTATTCTCTTAAATTAGCCATAAGAAAAAATGAGTTTAGAACAAAACAGCTTTTATGAAAACATTCAATGTGACTAGAGAAAACCTTCCCAGGTGAGGCCACTTGGTGCACTTAACTCAGAGCAAGTTGCTTTATGCTCACCTAGTGGGAAAAATGCATACTATGAAGGCTCTGCCCAGTGGAACTTTTGTCCATCATTTGGTGGGTGAGACACTTGAGATGATATTGCAGCACCAGGCAGTGTTTTGTGCTGATATGCATAGCTCTCTGTGAGTCAGAACAGACTGTACAGCATCTAACAACAACCCTTGTCAATGAGCCATACAAAGAGAAATGTGTATATTTTCAACAATAACAACAACAAATAGGATTGGGCTAAGAACACTTTTTAAAGTTTTACTCTTATGCAGTCTAATTTCAGAGTTAGTATACTTTCTATTAAACTACAACTAGCAGTTAAACCCATAATCAACATTCTTGGAAACAGCAGCCAGGAAACAAATAGCCCATTGTCAGGCAAATCAGCTGCACAAACACCTTTAAAGTGTTAAAGAACCCCTGGAGACCAGTGGTGAGAGTGGCAATACCAGGAGGGAGGAGGAAAGGTGGTGGTAGAAAGGGGGAACTGATTACAAAGATCTACATATAACCTCCTCCCTGGGGGACAGACAAGAGAAAAGTGGGTGAAGGGACAGCGGGCAGTGTAAGATATGATAAAATAGTAATTTATAAATTATTACGGGTTCATGAGGGAGGGTGGAGTGGGGAGGGAGGGAAAAAAAAAGAAAAAACAGGGAGCTGATTCCAGGAGCCCAAGTGGAAAGCAAGTGTTCTGAGAATGATGCGGGCAGCGAATGTATGTGTGCTTTACACAACAGACATATGTATGGATTGTGATGAGTTGTTTGAGCCCCAATAAAATGATTTTTTAAAATAAGTGTTAAAGAGCGTAGATGTCATTTTGAATACAAGGTGTGCCTGACCAAAGTCTTGATATTTTCAATCACCTCATAGGCATATAAAAGCTGCACAATGAACTAGGACCACATGAGAAAAACTGATAAAATTTAATTATGGTGTTGGCGTTGAATACGAACAAATAAATCTGCTTTGGAGAAAGTACAGGCAGAATGATCCTTAGTAGTGTAGACGCCTAAACTTTGTCTCACACGCTCTGGAAATGGTATCAGGAGAGACCAGTCCCTAGAAAAGGACGTCATGCCTGATAAAGTAGAGGGGCAGTGACAAAGAGGAAGACCCTTGAAATTTTGGATTGACATGGTGACTGCAACAATGGCCTCAAATATAACAATTATGATGATGACTTCGTATTAGGCAGTGTTTTGCTCAGGTATGCATAGAGTCACTATGAGTCAGAGCCTCCAGCGCAGTTAACTTTCTCAACTGTGGAAATACGAGGAACATATTTAGGATAATAAAATCAACCTTTCTGGAAATACAGAAAAGACCTAGGAGACAAAGGGCATTTATAGAGGTCTAAAGATAGACATGTACATATGTAAATATATTTATATATGACGATGAGGAAATATATCTATGTGCATATATTTACAGGTTTAGTATTAAGGTAGCAGATGGATATTGGGCCTCTATTCAAGTACTCCCTCAATGCAAGAACACTTTGTTCTATTAGCCTGGTATTCCATGATATTCACCTTTCCGACATGATCACTGAAGACAAAGCAGGTGCATAAGCAAATGTGTTTAAGAAAGCTTATGGTGACTGGCTATCAAAAGATAGCCATCAAAAGATAGTGTCTGGGGTCTTAAAGGCTTGAAGATTAACCTGTGGCCATCTAGCTCAGAAGCATCAAAGCCCACATAGAAGGAGCATACCAACCTGTGTGATCATGATGTGTCAATAGGATCAGGTATCAGGCATCATAGAACAAAAATTCATATCATTGTGAATGAGGAGGATTGTGGAGTGAGTCCCCAAAGCCCATCTGTAGACAATTGGGCATCCCCTTTCAGAAGGGTCGTGGGGAGGAAATGAGTCAGTCAGGGTGTAGTATAGGTGAGTGGGTTGGAAATGGGGAACTGATTACAAGGATCCACATGTGACCTCCTCCCTGGGAGAGGGACGGCAGAGAAGGGGGGGGAAGGGAGACTCCGGTTAGGGCAAGATATGACAAAATAACAATGTATAAATTACCAAGGGCACATGAGGGAGGGGGGAGCGGGGAGGGAGGGGAAAAAAAAGAGGACCTGATGCAAAGGGCTTAAGTGGAGAGCAAATGCTTTGAGAATGATTGGGGCAGGGAATGAGCAGATGTGCTTTATACAATTGATGTATGTATATGTATGAATTGTGATAAGATTTGTATGAGCCCCTAATAAAATGTAAAAAAAGAAAAGGAAAAAAAAAAAGAAAATGATTAGGGCAAAGAATGTACAGATGTGCTTTATACAATTGATGTATGTATATGTATGGATTGTGATAAGAGTTATATGAGCCCCTAATAAAATGTTTAAAAAAAAAGAAACTTACAAGGTTCCTCTAGTTCTTTAATGCTTTCTCCCCTCCACCCCCACACTGTCATGTCCCCAATTCTACCTTACAAATCTGGCTAGACCAGAGCATGTACATGGGTACAGATAAGAGCTGGAAACTCAGGGAATCGAGGTCAGATAACACCGTAGGAATAATATTGAGAGTAGCCATACCAGGAAGGCAAGGGGAAGGTGGGGAAGAGAGGGAGAACTGATTATAGGGATCTACATATAACCCTGAGGGATGGACAACAGAAAAGTGGGTGAAGGGAGACATAGGACAGAGTAAGACATGAAAAAATAATAACTTATAAATTATCAAAGGTTCATGAAGGAGGGAGGAGGAGGGAGGGGGGGAAAGGGAAACTGATACCAAGGGCTCAAGTAGAAAGAAAATGATTTGAGAATGATGAGGGCAACAAATGCACAAATGTCCTTGAAACAATGGATGGATAGATGGATTATGATAAGAGTTGTACAAGCCCCCAATATCCAAGTTATCCTTTCAGAATGCACATCAGAACAGGCGACACTTTTGTTGGAACATTCAGTGACTTTATATCTCATTCAAAAGAATTGGATGATCTAACATAATTTCATATCTTCCTAATTTTATAACCAATTATTCTTTCCCACCTTTATCACTTTATTATATTTGGCCTCTTCGTTTTACCTTGAATGTTTAAAGCATAGAAACTTTATCCTTGTTATTTGTACTGATTCAAGTGTTCTTGCTCTAGATAATCATATATAGCTCTTTTTGTCCTTCCAACACTTTCTTTAAATGTCCCTTTCTCATTGACATTGTCTAACCATATTTTTGACAGTTTCACTTTTCTCTAAGACATAATTTTCTAATTTAACATATTTAACTTTATATTTTTGTTTTGCTACAGTATACTAGAATGTATGCTTGATTAAGACAAGGGGTTCCCCACTATATCTCCACTGCTAGACAGTGCCAGACACATGCTACATGGATTAAATGAAGTGTATGGATTTGTGGTTTCTTCATCTTTTTTGTCTGTCCGTTTGTATGGAGCGCAATAGCTTCAAATCAACACACACGCTACCACAGAGTACAACAACCCATCAGACACGTGTCTTACAAGTGAGGGTGGCAAGACTCACGTATGTTGGAAATGTTCTCAGAAGAGACCAGTCCCTAGGAAAGGACATCACTGGCATTTCAAATGCCAGCAGGGTCACCCAAAGTGAACAGGTTTGAGCGAAGCTTCCGGACTTAGAAAAGTCAACAACGAAGGAATCAGCTGCCCACTTCTGAGGAGGAAGTAGCTGCAAACATTTTTTATATCTTTGCAACATCGTCAGATACTGAAGGCCTACTGAATGGAAGCAGAACATTGTCAAAGATAGATCCGGAGGTTGGGCCCCTCGGGTGTGTGGACACTGGACATGCGACTGAAGAGGAGCTACTTTCTCACAGTGGAGTGCCCATGGTGGGAAAGCCTGTGGAAGGGGAGCCTTCCGGATCTTCTCTTGCTGATGGGACACTACCCAAGATGAAGGAAAAAAAAATAGTTGGAAAAAATTTACTAATGATTAGATATTGGAATGTGCAAAGGATAAATTTAGAAAATATGAAAGTGGTAAAAATGAAATGGGACCCATAAGGATTGATATCCTAATCTGGCTCTTGCCAGGGTTTCTGGTCTTCAGCTCAGGAATTGAATGATGTGCACATTTTCCATTATGCCTATTCTGTTGACTGAACTTACCTGTGTGGACTCATGTTGTACTTGTCCTTTTGTGCTTGGCTAACTTCTCTCAGCATAATATCTTCCAACTCCTTCCACAAGATGAGGTGCCTCATCATTTTGTCACTGTTTTTTTAGGAATGCGTAATATTCCATTGTATTTGCGTACCGGAATTTTTAAATCCATTCATCTATTGATGGAAATCGAGGCTGCTTTCAATTCTTTACAATTGTGAACTATGAAGCTGTAAACAGTGGAGCACAGATAGCTAGTTGTGGTCTGCCTCTTATTTCTTCTGAGTATATGTCTAGGAGTGGAATTGCTGCATCATGACATAACTCGATTTCCATCTGTTTTAAGAATTGCCACATCGCTTTCCACAATGCTTTTATGTATCTACAAGACCATCAGCTGTGAATGAGAGTTCCCATCTCACTACACATTTGTTATAAAATATCAATTATCTATATTCTGATGTTTTTATTTCTGGGTTTTCTGTTATACATTGGTTCAAGTATCTATCATTATACCAGTACCATGTTGTTTTGACAACTGTGGCTGTATAATACTTTTTAAAGTCCAGTAACACAAGCTTTTCTCATCCCCCACTTTATTCTTCTTCTTGAGGAGTTCTTTGGCAATTCTGGGTTTCTTCCCTATGAAGTTGTGTTGTAGATACATAATCTGTTGTCAATTTGAGACTGAAGAATGGAGGGCGGGAGTTTAGCCTGTTAATCAGGTCACAGCTTGATGTCCTCATTTGGAGGCCCTAAGGAGATAAATAGCTCGCTGGAAGCAGGACACACACGCACACACACACACACACACACACACCCTGTGAGACATTTCCATTGAGAAGATACATGGAACTACACTAGAGTCCTGGAGCTGAAGGAGGCACATGGAGATCCCTGCCAGCCAGCTGCTTACACTACCACTGAATCCACAAGACTTTCCACCACTGGCCTGTGATCTTCCTGTATTTGGTGTCATTGCATGTGTTTCATGAGTCTGAAGAGGAATTTATAGATTGTCATCAGACATAGGGGCTAATAGCAGACTTACAGACTTGATCTGGACTAACCTGGGATGTGTTGTCAATATTCAATTGCTCTTTTATATAAAACTCTTATAGACATGAGTGTCTACGAATTTCATTTCTCTAGTCTACCCAGACTACAAGTTGGTAGTCAGTTTTTCCATTTCTTTGAAAAAATGCTGCTGCTATTTTTATTGGGGTTACATTGGACCTATATAGTCCCTTGGATAAGACTGACATCCATACAATAGTCTGTCGATCCACAAGGAGCATGGGACATCTTTCCATTTGTGAAGATCCCTTGTGGTTTCTTGTTCTGTAGTTTTCTTGTATGGATATTTGTTGTTGTTGTTAGGTATTTCCATAGCTATTCCAATTTATGCTTTGTCTCTTTTTCCTGTAATCCTATTCATTGTATATAGCAATCCAAATTGACTTCTGCTTGCTGATCTTATATCCTGCCACTCTACCATATTCGTCTATCACTTCCAGTAATCCTACTGTGGAGAATTTTGGAGTTCTCATTATATACAATCATATCATCTGCAAATAATGATAGTTTCACTTCTTCTTTCTCCAGGTGTACACCGTTGGTAGCCTTCCATTGCCCTATATTATAGGTAGGACCTCCAGGGTTATGTTGAGTAAAAGTCGGGACAGGGGCATCCTTTTGTGGTTCCCTTTTTTAATGGAAATGTTTTCTTCTTTTCTCCATTGATTGTAATGTTGACTGTTGGATTATCTCATATAGATTTGATTATATTAAGTTAATTTCCTACCAGTCATATCTTCTTAACTGTCTTAATTAGGAATGGGTGTTGAATATTGTCAGATGCTTTTTCTGCATCTGTTGATAGTATCATGTGGTTCTTATCCTTTTCCTTCTCAATGTGGTGGATGATGTTGCTGGACTGTCGAATGTTAGACCAACCCTGCAGCACTGGATCATGATCATGATGGATTATTCTTTTTATATACTTTTATATTCTATTGACCAAGATTTTGTTAATGATTTTTGCATCTATGTACATTAGAGATACTGGCCTATAGTTCCCTATCTGTGTCAGATCCTAGCAAGATTGTGATGTTCGCTGTTATACTAGCTTCCTAGAATGTGTTTGGGAGTTTGCCATCCTTTCCTATGTTCTGGAAGAACTTGTGAGAGCTTTGGTGTCAACTCCTGCCTGCATTCTTGGTAGAATACTCTTGCGAAGCCATTTGAGCCAGGGCTCTTTTTAGTTGGAAATTCCTTGATAACCTCATATATTTCTTCTTTTTCTATGCTTCTGTTCAAGTTCTTAACATCTATATGGGATAATCTGGAGAGGCTTTGTTTTCCCAGGCATTTGTCCATGTCTTCCAAGTTGTTGTATTCCTTGGAGTACAGTCCTTTGTAGTGCTGTGTACTTGGTCTTTTAATGTCATTGGGGTCCATTGTAATTCCCTGTTTCATCCCTCATCCTGGATATTGACATCTGTTCTTCCTATCTTTTATTAAGTTTGCCAACGGTTTGTCTACTATATTAATCCTTTCAAAGAATCAATTGATTACTGAGTTAATTTTCTCCACCGTTCTTTTGTTTTTTCCACTCATTTATCTCCACTCTGATTTTCATAATTTCTTTTGCTATTAAAAGGATTATTCAGGTGACTCTGTTAAAACTGCTGAAGGATTTGTGACAGGGTATGGTTAGTGTATATCCACAAGGATACCACACTCAAAGTTAAAGGTATAATGGGGTTGAGTTGGGACACTAGATCACTCCAGTCTTGACTGCAGGAAGAGCAATGGGTCATTGCAAAAGGTGCACTCCTGGGACATGAGAACCCAAAGGGCATAAGTACTGTTAGGTAAGCAGGTGCTGGGAGATGCATCCCCAAAAGAAATGCAGAATGGACTGATGGATTTTATCAGGACCCGGTTGCTGTGTAACAGAGGAATAATCATCTACTTGGGGTCAGGGCAATAGTTAGACTTGGAACTATTTTCATGGGCTTTTCTTGTTTGTTGCTTCTCTCTCTCTCTCTCTTCTGGTGTCTATCTTGTAAGATAGGCAGGATAAACAATCCCAAGGAGATGCAACAGGACCAAATGTTCCGGTTGGGATGGGCATGGGAGAGGAGAAGGCAGGGAGAGGGAAGTGATGAGCCAGTAGTGACAGTGACAGGGGAATAGCAAGGGATCTAAAAGTGATGATGTTTCTGGTCATGTTTGCTCAATAGAAATGCATCTGAAAGGAATTACTGAGAGGTGGATGATGGGTAAACATGATGGCGGGGCAGGAGGAAAGAGAAAAGAAAAAGAATAAGAAAATAAAAATTATATAGGACTGACCTTAGATCCTCCCAAGTAAACTCTGGCTTCTGCAAAACGTTCAAGTGCTGTATAGTGCTGCCGGACACCACCATGCCAGAAGTAGAAAATCCAAGATCACCGCCTCCCGCAAGCTCATGCTGAAGAGCCTGATGCTGGCCAAGGCCAAGGAGTGCTGGGAACAGGAGCACCAGGAGCCGGAGGCTGAGAAGGAGCGGTACCTGACAGCGCGCATTCCCTCCCTGCAGACCCGAGGCCTGACACTCAGCGCCCTGCAGATTAAGGACCTGAAGCTGAAGGTGATGGACCTCCGAGGGAAGTTCAAGCGCCCGTCCCTGCGTCGGGTCCGCGTCTCCGCCGACGCCATGCTCCGGGCCCTGCACAAGGTGTCCATGGACCTGCGGGCCAAACTCAAGTCTGTGAAGAAGGAAGACACGGAGAAGGTGCAGACTCTGCTGACGGAGTGCACAGGTGTGAACGTGACTATACCGGCGGGAGGAGACGATGGAGATGCTCGCTATCCCTGGTCAGAATCAGGCCAGAGGCTGACCAGCAAGCGGACCATCAATGGCTCATATTCAAGGTCAAGTCGAAGTTGAAGAAAATGAAACCGAGTCCATGAGAGTCAAACTGCTCCTTAGAAGTGAGGGCGGGGAGACTTTGTCTCATGGACTTTGGACAGGTTATCAGAAGGGACCCCATGCATGGGGAAGTGGAGCGTTTGTGGAAAAGAGGCAGACCCTTCACGAGACGGACTGACCACAGTGGGCTCAGACAGAACAATTTTGAGGCTAACACAGCACAAGGCATTGTGTCCCTCTGTTGTCCAGAGGGCCATTATGGGACAGAACTCAGTCAGCAAGTTCTGAACAGCAATATGGTCTTCATTTTTGTGTTAGAAAATGCTAATATCACCTACCTACCGATTTAATTTTTTCTTTCATTTTTTAATTAAAATAGCCTTTAAAATTAAAAAAATTATATATAGGCATAAATATAGATATGTATATATGTAGATAATTAACATATAAAGATAGGTGTTTAAATGTATATATGTGTATATGTATACATATATGTATATATATGCATAAACTTATACACCTCCACACCCATGGGTGTATACATGTAGCATATGGGCCTCTACTTTAATCTTACTTCAGTACAAGGACCATTTATTCTAATTATGTGGCAATGTATGATACTCACCTTCCCAACATGATTGCTAAAGACAAAATGGGTGTAAAAGCAAGTGCTAATAAAGCTGATGTTGCCTGCCAAAAGATATAGCATCAGAAGCCTTAAGTACTTGAAGTTAAACAAGCGACCATCTAGCAAGAAAGCAACAAAGTTTACACGGAAGAAGCACACCAGCCTGTGTGATCATGAGGTGTCGACAGGAATAGGTATCAGAAGTTCAAAAACCAAGCAACCAAATTGATGTGAAGGAGCATACCCAAAGTAGAGACCCCCAAATCACCTGCAAGGTAATAGGAAAATCCCTCACAGAAGGGCCACACATAAGGGATGATATATCCAAGGTGCAATATAGCACTGTTGAAACATATAACTATTCTCTTATTCTTTAATATTTGCTCCCCTTACTACCATAGCCTTAGTTCTACCTCATTAATCTTGTTAGGCCTTTGTATGTTCATTTGTATAATTAAGATCATTCGATTCATGAAATTCAAGACAGATAAACCCTTTGGAAGTAGCAGCAATTGGAGTAATAATTCCCTGAGGGTATAGAAAGGGGGGGGGAGCTGAGAAGGGGGAACTGATAGTAGAGATGACTATAGAATCCCACTCGAGGGGAATGGAAAACAAAATGGTAGGAGAACGGATACACTGGATGGTGTAAGATACGGCAAAAAAAAAAAAAGGGGGGGGGATGGGAGGGCGAAGAGAATAACAACAATAATAATATAATAATTAATATAATAACAAGGGTTACTGAGGGTATGGTGGGGGAGGACTGCCATAAAGGGGAGCTGATATCAAAGAGTGCAAGAAGAAAGAAAATGTTTTGAAAATGATGGTGGCACAAACTGTACAATATGCGTGATCTAATTGAACTATAGAAGATTATAATATCTGTAAGAGCTCCCAACAAAATGAAAAAAAGATTGATATCGTAGACATTTGTGAGCTAAAAGAGATGGGTAGAGTTTATTTTGAATCAGAAAATCATATATGTTACTATGCTGAACACAATCAAGAGAAATGGTGTAGCAATCATTATCAAGACTCCAAACCAAAAGAAACTCACAACTGTTGAGTCAATTCTGAGTCATGACAACATTATAGGGCAGTGTAGAACTGCCCCTGTAGGTTTCTAAGACTGTCACTATTTATAGGAATAGAAAGTCCTGTCTTTCTCCTGTAGAGCATCTGGTAGTTTCAAACTTTGGAACTTGCAGGACAACGAGGTCCAATGCGTGACCTTGTTTGCCATCATCAAAAACACGAGAAAATGAATCTTGATGCACAATGCTGTCTGTGATAGGAGTCCAGCTGTCTACTTTCAAAGAAATCCAATCAATATAATTATCATCAAATGTATTCACCAAACACAAAAAACTAGGGATTAAGAGATTAAATAATTCTACCAATGCAGTTAGAAATTGATCAAATGAGCACCTTAAAATACACCGATAATTATTTGAGATTCAAATGTAAAAGTTTGAAACAAAGAGGAAGGACTAGTAGTTGGATAATATGGGCATGGTGATAGAAATGAAGTAAGAGATTGCATGATAGACTTTTGCAAAACCAAAGGCTTGTTCATAGTAAATACCTTTTGTCAACAACACAGAGGGTGACCATTCACATAGACTTCTCCAGAGAGGATGCACACAAATCAAATTTTCTACATCTGTGGGAAGAGAAGACAGAGAAGCTTAATAACTGGCCCTAAAACCAGGTCAGGCGCTAACTGTGGAACACATTGCTCATGTAAGTCAGGTTAAAGCTGAAGAAAATTACAGCAAGTCCAAAAGAGCCACACTACAACCTTGAGTATGTTCTTCCTAAATTTCAAGAACATCTGAAAAACAGATTTGACACACTGAATGCTAATGAGTGAAGATCTAACAAGCTGTGGGAGGACATCCAGAACATCGTTCAAAGGAAAATTAAAGGCCATTGAAAAGACATGATGGACAACAGAAAAGTGGGTGCAGGGAGACATCGGAGAGTGTAAGAGATGGCAAAATAATAATTTATAAATTATCAAGGGTTCATGAGGGAGGGGGGAAGGTGGAGGGAGCGGGAAAATGAGGAGCTGATGCAAGGGCTTTAGTGGAGAGCAAATGTTTTGAGGATGATGAGGGCAATGGATGTCCAAATGTGCTTTACACAATTGATGTATGTATGGATTGTGATAAGAGTTGTATGAGACCCTAATAAAATTATTTTTTTAAATACATGTCCCTCGCTGACCCATGGCCCTACAGGGGACAGCAATTGAGACTCAGTGTTGGGATTGGCCTGGTCTGACCCTGGGACACCCAGGCAAAACACTAAAGGTGTGCGGTAGAGCAACAGGGAGGCAGAGCAGGGAGCTCTCGAGGGAGTACAAAGGACAGACTCTGGGGCCACAGCATGACACCCCATTGGACTTGACTGGAGGACACGACTAGAGGTCAAAAATCAGGCCTTGATCTATTTACAGGTTTTTCTTTCTTTTTAAAAATTTTTTTTCTTTCTTTTAAAAAAATTTAATTTATTCTTTTCTGGGTCATTGATTTTCTTTTTTGTTGTCATCATTGTGTTCTACTTTGTCACTTTGTGTTGCTATGCCTTATTTTTTGGTGCATATTATTATCCCTGCAGATCTATCTAGATAAGATAGGCTCGATGAACAGTCTGGAGGAGAAAAAAAACAGATCCAGTGGTTCCAGGGGGACATGGGAGAGGGAGGGGTAGGCTTGGAAAAGGAGGTGGTGTTGACCAACCCAAGTTCAAGGGAGCAACAAGTGATCCAAAATAAGTGGCAAGAAGGGTGTGAGAGGCCTGGTAGGGATTCAGGAAGGGCAATGTAACAGAGAGAAATTACGGAAACCCAAATGAAGGCTAAGCATTATAATAGGACAAGAGGAAACGGAAAGGAAAAAGACGAAAGAACTAGGAGGCAAAGGGTGTTTGTAGTGGTCTAAATACAGGCATGTATATATGTAAATATATTTATATAGGATGGTAGGGAAACAGATCTACGTGCATATATTTATAGGTTTAGTACTAAGGCAGCAGATGGACATTGGGCCTCCACTCAAGTACTTACTCAATGCAAGAACTCTTTGTTCTATTAAATTGGCATTCCATGATGCATACCTTCCCAACACGATAACTGAAGACAAATGTGTGCATAGGCAAATGTGGTGAAGAAAGTTGATGGTGCCCAGCTATCAAATGATATAATGTCTGGGCCTTAAAGGCTTGTAGGTAAACAAGCAGCCATCTAGCTCAGAACCAACAAAGCCCACATGAAAGAAGCACACCAGTCAGTGTGACAACGAGGTGTAGAAGGGACTAGGTATCAGGCATCAAAAAACAAAAAAATCATACATGAGAGGGAGTGCAAAGTGAAGACTCAAAGCCCATCTGTAGACAACAGGACTACCCTTTACATAAAGGTCGCAGGGAGGAGAGGAGCCAGTCAGGGTGCAGGGTAGCAATGATGAAACATACAAATTTCCTTTAGTTCTTAAATGCTTCCTTCTCCCCACTATCATGATCCCAATTCTACCTTACAAATCTGGCTAGACCAGAGGATGTACACTGGTACAGATAGGAACTGGAAAGACAGGGAATCCAGGGTGGATGATCCATTCAGGATCAGTGGTCAGAGTGACGATACCGGGAGGGTGCTGGGAAGGAGGGGTAGAAAGGGTGAACTGATTATACGGATCTACATATAACTTCCTCCCTTGGGGATGGACAACAGAAAAGTGGGAGCAGGGAGACATTGAACAGTGTAAGATATGACAAAATAATAATTTATAAATTATCAAGGGTTCATGAGGGAGGGGGGAAGGGGGAGGGAGGGGGAAATGAGAAGCTGATACCAGGGGCTCAAGCAGAAAGCAAATGTTTTAGAATGATGATGGCAACAATGTACAAATGCTCTTGACACAATGGATGGATGTATGGATTGTGAAAAGAATTGTATAAGCCCCTAATAAAATGATGTAAAAAATAAAGACAGGAAAGAAAGAAAATATGACATTGGATGTCAGAAGAGACGCCCAAAATTGCTTCTAATCATATCTTATCTAAAGCAAGCAGAAGAAAGGATGAAGTCAAAATATAAATACAACATTTCAAATGGCAGCTCAAGTAGCAAAGTCAATGATTGTAATGAAATGTGCAAAGATCTAGAGTTAAAAAAACAAAAAGGAAAAGCATGCTCAGCATATCTTAAACTGAAAAAACTCAAGAAAAAACTCAAGCCTCCAGTTGTAATATTGAAAGACTACAAGGAAAAATATGGAATGATGCAAAAAAATCATAAAAAGTTGGAAAGAATACACAGAGCCACTGGACCAGAAAGAAATAGGTGGCATTCCAAATTTCAGCAATTAGCATATGAGCAACAACCATTGGTGTTGAAGGAAGTTCAGTTAAAGTGAAAACTTTAGCCAAAAAGAAGGCTCTACAAATTGACGGAATATCAATTTAAACGTTTCTACAAGCTGGTGAAACATTCAGTAGTCTATGCCAGAAATTTTGGAAGACATATTTGACTAACTGACTGGAAAAGATTCATCTTCTATTCAAAAGAAAGATTATCCAAAAGAACATTCATACTATACAACAATAACATTGGTATCACTTGTAAGTAAAATGTTGCTGAAGATCACCCAACCACAGTTGAAGTAGTATAATGACCTGGAGCTGCCAGAAGTTCAGGCAGGATTCAGAAGAGGTTGTGGAATGAAGGATGTCAGATGGATCTTGACTGAAAGCAAAGAATACCTAAACGATGCTTACTTGTATTTTATTGACTATGCCCAGGCTTTCAACTGTGTGCATCAGATCAAACTTTGGATAACCTACTGGTGGTTCTTAGGTATCATCGAGTGGACTCTGACCCATCTTGATCCTATGCATAGCAGAAGGAAGCACTGCATGATCCTGTGGCATTCTCACAATTGTTCCCATGGATAATCTTGAAAGGAATGGAAATTCCAGAACACTTGATTGTGCTTATGTAAAATTTGTACAGGGATCAGCAGGTAGTTGTGCAAACAGAACAAGGTGAATACTGCTTGGTTTAAAACCAGGAAATGTTTATGATAGGTATTTATCATCTCATCATATTTATTCAATCGATATGCTGAGCCAACTACTAGAAATCTGGATTATGTGAAGAAAATATGGCATCAGAATTGGAGTCTTTTTAACCACCATTGATATGCAGATGACACAAACTTGCTTGCCAAAAGTGAGGAGGACTTGAAGCACTTGCCGATGAAAATCAAAGATTGCAGACTTCACTGTGGATTATGACTCATTCTAGAGAAGACCAAATTCTTCACAACTGAACCAATAGGTAACATCATGATAGAGAAATGATTGACGTTGTCAAGGATTTGGTCTTGCTTAGATCCACAATCAACGGTTGTGGAGGCAGCAGTCAAGAGATGAAAAGGTGATATGCATTGGGTAAATCTGCTGCACAAGACCTCTTTCAGGTATTGAAAGTCAAAGATATTACTTTGAGGACTAAGGTGTGCCTGCCCTAAGTCATGGTATTTTCAATTGCCTTGTATTCATGTGAAAGTTGGACATTGAATAAGGAAGAACAAAGAAAAAATTAGGCATTTAAATGGTAATGCCTGTGAAGAATATTGAAAATACTATAGAATGCTAAAAGGACACACTGCTCTATCTTGGAAGAAGTAAAGCCAGAGTGCTCCTTAGAGGCAAGGGTGGCAAAGAATCATCTTACCTAGTTTGAACGTGTTGTCAGGAGCAACCAGTTCCTACAGCAAAATACCATGCTGGTAAAGAGGAGGGGCAATGAAGAAGAAGGCTCTCAATGAGCTGAACACAGTGACTGCAACAATGGGCCCAAGCAGAGGAACAATTGTGAAGCTGTTGCAGGACCTAGCAGTGTTCTGTTCTATTGTGCGTAGGGTTGCCACAGGTCAGAATTGATTGGATGGCACCCAAAGAGGGGCCTTCTACTCGTACAGTCAAAGAAACCCACTGGGCCTCACTGAGTCAGCATTGACTCGATGGCAGTGAGTCTGGAGCGAGAACAGCAACCACAATAACCATAACATCCTTCTTGTTAGAAAGTGTGATTCTTCAACTCTGCCCTTGGTTCTAGTGTCCATTTAGGTCTTTGGTTTATCAATATTTTCTCCTTCTATATTTTCAATCTTTCTTTTTCTTTGTTTTATTTTCACTGACAATCACACAACTTCCTTCAATCCAACCTTACCTACTCTTCTTTCACATTTTTTGGAATTTCTTCACTACCAAAACTCTTCAAAACTACAGTCCATTTCTCCCTCTACTTCATGGGCTTCTGTGCATTCTCAATTCATTGCAGTCTCTTCCTTTCGTTCGAAGGTCTCTTTAAATCTCCATATAACTGACATTTCTGCATTGCTTTCCTGTGCAAACAGGATGTACTTTAAATCTCCTTTCTGGAACTCCTGACATTGCTCTTCACCTTCAGTTCTGTGTCCACTCTCTCTTATTTACTTTTAGTGGGTCCTGCTCCCCTGATGATTGCTTTAAGTCTACTGATCTCCAAGGTGTTGTTGTCAGAAAGATAGCTGCGTCTCTGGAAAGATGATAAATAATGGCATAGCGGAGGGACCATGGATATGTAGGATAAAGTAACAGTTAAGTATTGTGGAGCTTAATTTTCAAGATCGACAATGGTTACAGATAAAACTGGCAATTTAGCTATAGAGCAGAACATGGAGTGTCTTGAATGACATGTGGTTATGTTTTCAGGGTAATAATAAATATCAAAGAGTTTAAAACATGGGCATTATTCAGTCATATTTCATTTTAAATGGAGTCGCCTGGGTTGCAGCTTGCAGGATGTTTGTAACAGTGACAAGTCTGAAAATAGTTCATCTGGTTATGTAAAACTGAAAGGATTGTGCCTATAATCACATTAGAGACATCTACTAGGAATTCCTCAAAATAGCTGGAAGTCTGGAGGGTTCATGGAGACACCACATTAGTCATCTGGGGCAAAGTCTAGAAAATAATGTTGATGTGGCTGAGTCGAACACAGGATACACCATTAAGTTTCATGTGTCCAACAGTAATGAATGTAACCAAGGAATCTTAAAAAAGTACTATGAAAGAATTAATTCAGACATAGATCATGTAGTTGATTGTCATTGTGGAGGTGTGGAATTCCAATGTTAAAAAGAAAAGTCCATTATGCTGAAGCTATATACTACTGGACATAGCAGGATAGTATAAAACTAAGAGTAAAACACAGTTTGAGTGACAAATTGTAAAAGGAAACACTGTCTTGCCAACAATTCTTAGTTTTCTTGGTATCAGAAATTGAAATTTTGTTTTTATATGTATTGTTTTTCACTGTGTTTTATTTATGCTATCGAATAACAGAATGAAAAAAAAACAAAGCAACTATGGGAATAGATTAGATTCTGAGCAACATATTTAAATTCATATCCACATTTTCTGATTATATGTATTAAAATATCCTTCACTTCAGCAAATAAGAGAAAGTTGAGAAATGAGGTCTTACCACTAAAATGTGCTTTACAATATACTCATTACATTTGTAACTGACCCATAGAATAGGTTGACTATGTTTATTACAGTTATTGATTTGGTTTGTCTACAGCATTAAGGTGAAGTAAAATGTCAAAACCATTTAGTGAAGGGTATGTTTTGACTAAGATTATTTGTGTTGAGTTGTTGCTCATGCAAAGTATTCATAGAGAATAGTAACCCCTGTTAAGTTTGTACACCATATTTAATCATCAGAAAGTGCTCAGTATTTGATAAAGTGAAATTATTCCAGTGCTCAGTGATAACAGTAGTGATACTGAGTGAAACAGCGTAAAACAAACTACAGGAACCTGAAGAAAAATTTAATATGCATTTGTTAAAATATAAGATTAAAATTGATATTGTGAGTTCAAAATAATGATCTAGTTTATATACAGAATAGAATCTTAATAAAAAGGCAAAAAGAGGCTGTGGCCATCACTTCTTTTAACCATTTAATTTTACAGCTGAGCAAACTAATTTCTAGGATTTTTATTTTTTGCTAGCACCTACTAAATTACAACATTATCTCCATGCCATTGCTTGCAGAAATAATATCTTATTATTCCCTAAAATGATATGAAAAGTATGTATTTTTCAATTTCTATTGCCACTCTCACCCAAATTCAGATATTCAAGTTCTAAGAGTTCTACTATAACCAGAGTTCTCCTTGGAGGCCAAAATAGCAAGACTTCATCTTACATCTTTCTACATATTGTCAGGAGACCAGTCCCTGGAGAAGGACATCATGCTTGGTGAAGTGGTAGGGGCAACACAAGAGGGCAAGGCCCTCAGTGAGGTGGAATGATGTAGCGGCTGCAACAATTGGCTTGGGTGTGGGAAGGATTGTGATGATGGCGCAGGACCGTGTGGTGGTTCATTCTGGTGCATAGGCTCACTGTGTATCAGAACCAACTCAATGGTGCCTAACAACACCTATAACCTAATCAAAGTGGTACCAAGTTCATTACCAGAAGGCACTTCTGAGATCCCAAAGGTAAGGAGTGATATAAATCAGCTGAATTTGGAGCGCTGCTCCTTCCCTTCCCTGCAATGCCTTCCAAACATAGCCGATTTTCTGGACGTGCATGCTTTTTATCAAATGTGCCTGCCACTTATAATGACAAGTGCCTCAGGGACTCTCCAAAATTAATTTCTCAAAGCTTTCAGCATTTTACTATGGAATTATTATTACTGTGGTCATATATGCAGATCATGCAGTATTGTGGGTAATTCACCAATTTCAGGCAACTCTTGCCTTCTAATTATTATATTTTAATAGAAGCATTTATTTGAATTCTTTGTGCCCAGTCTGCTGCTTGTTCCTATCACAGTGGACTCATATAGTATCTGTCCTTTTGTGCTTGACTAACTTCACTCACATACTGTCTTCCAGATCCCTCCATGAGTTGAGGTGTTTCATGGTTTCATTGCTATTTTTTAAGGTAGAATTGACCTAGAGCATCTGCGGATATCCTGGGAATGGAGGTCGGGTGCCATAGAACGCTGGGACAATGAATCCAGGATCTTTGGGTGCACATCAAGCTCCAGAGGATCCACCGAGGAAACCCTATCTGGGAAATCCACTGGGTGACCTGGGCTCTACTGAGACATACTTGTAACCTGAGACTTAAGCCGGAAAATACATGGTGTCTGGGGAAGCAGAAGACAGCTGTACCAAGAGCAGTATATTTATTGTCGGTTGGCAAACAAACAAGATCTTGCTACATCAATGCCCTCTATGCTGTAATAAGATACGTATTATTCTGGCAATCCTGTGATGACCATTCTGTTATATTGTCCTTGTGCTTGTTTATATTAGGGTGGACCTCAGAGGTGTGTCACCATTGGGGCTCACCCTCTTGAAGATCCGTTACCTGTTTCTTTGTTTCTCAGTAATTTAAGCCCAGGGATTTTGAGCCTATAGGGAAAGAAAATATAACAAGGGTTTTGGGGCAAAGGGCATATAGAGGAGTGGGGGAGATGAGAGGCAGATAAGACCAATAAGTCCAGGAAGGAAAAGTATGTTTGGAGACTGATTATGGAAGCAAGTATGATTCTGTTTGACATAATTAACTATGGAATTATGTATTTGACATCTGTACTAATTCCCAAGTTACAGTAAAAAAACAAATAACACATAAAAATAAATAAATAAAGCATTGATCCCGGAATGGGTTTTGGATTTGCACTAAATTCTACCTCCAACTGAAGACCAATCCGTTCTCTTACATCATGACCTTGCTCAATACTTCCATTCATAAAATGATCACTGAAGATTAAGGTGCTACAGCAAAATGTGGTGAAGAAAGCAGATGGTGCCTGGCTATCAGTCAGAATAGTCTCTGGGGTGCTAAATGCTTGTATTCAAGAGATAAGTTCTGCCCTGTCCTATAAGTTCACCATGAGTCAGAATTGACTAGCTCGTAGTGCTTGTTTTTGTATTGTTTTGTCTAAAGATGTCTTTCTGGAATATTCTTGATCTACAGTATAAAGTTTAAAGATGAGGTCAAGGAAATAGTTTGGGGGATTCATTCAGCTTCAATGCCTTCAGGAAAAGGATGGTTGCACAATTTCAAGAATGTAATCAATGTCGCTCAATTGTAGTCATTGTTGAGATAGCTTATCTTCTGCAGCATAGCTCTCAACAATACCAACAAAAATACAGTCATTTAAAGAAATCACTAGTCAAGTGTTCTTGAATGGAATGGACATGACTACAGGTAATGAATTTTACTAAAATCAAAGTTGTAGATGGTTCTTTAATAGTGCTGTTATGTGCAAAGCCAAAGGCATAGATTCTCAGTGCTTAAAACTCACTCAAAAAGAGCTGCCATAAAAATACATGAAAAATTTTTTTTCCTTTTTCAAAACTCAGCATATAGTCTATGAATGAAAGAAGACTATTTCAATTGCTCTGATGGACCTGGAGAGTCGCAATAGAATTAATATCATTAGCACGGGCTTTGTGTTTAGATATATAAGGAGTGATCTTATAACTTATATATCAGCTGTGTTGCTTTGGGAAAAATACTTTTCTTGCAAAATATTTCTTATGGTTAAAATGGGAAGAATAACACATCACCATTTGGGTTTAATAAACTTAAGCATAGTGATAATGAAAATTATTTGACATGGGTATCTCAAGTATCTGCTGAGCCTATTCTTATATTAAATCTGTAGCTCTGTGTTGAAAGTGTGAGTTTGTGACACACAGTATCCCACGTTGAACACATATGCATTACTATCTTTTCCATGTATAGAAATTGAAAAATACTTTGAAGAGAAATATTGAGGGCATTTACCGTCAGAGAGAGCAGGGAAAATTCATGGATAAATATACATGTGGTCTGTTTATTGTAGTTGCTGTGTCTCCAAATATGGCCATGAATAATCTTTTCTATCCCTGAATGAACATGAAGTTAAGTTTAAGGGATAGAGATGTTAGAACTTGAGATGGTTTTGAGAGATGTTTTGACCCACAGAAGTGACATTCTGGGATGTGTGAACTGTGTCCTTGGTGTTTTGTCAGTTTCCACAATGTCCCTGTTGGAAAAGTCCTTCTTGGAGACCAACCATCGTGCTGTAAAGACGCCAAATCAAAGGGCCACGTAGAGAGATTATGGAATGTGACAGGCTGCTTTGGAAATTCTAGACTCAAATGAGCTCCCAGCTAAATGCATTCACCTAAGTCAGCGATTCACAAGCTGTGGGTTGTGACCTCTTTGGGGTCAAAAGACCCTTTCACAGGGTTTGCCCAATTTGTAACAGTGGCTAAATTATAGTTATGAAGTAGCAACGAAAATAATTTTATGATTGAGGGTCACCACAACATGAGGAGCTACATATTATTTTTAAGATATTGTAGGACAGAAATTCAGGCAGGAATTCCTAAACAAAATAGGTAGTTCCTATTTAATTCCTGAACTAAATGGGTAATTCATCTGTCCTACTTGATTTTGTCTGTGATCACTTAATTGGTGGTTCTCAACCTTCCTAATTCCATGACCCTTTAATACAGTTCCTCGTGTTGTGGTTCCTGAATTTCGGTCCCATGAGATCTTAAAAATAATATGTAGTTGTTATTTTAAACCATGACACTTGGGAGTGGTTTGTTATACAGTGACAGGTGCTCAAAACAACTATCGACACTCAGAAATTATGCGTGACTTGGGTAGAAAAGTTGCATTTTCTCTGTCTATTGGAGAGCCCTAGTGACATATTGAGTGGTTATGTATTGAGCTGCTAATTACAAGATCATCTGTTTGAAACCACCAACCGCCAATGGGAGAAAGCAGCTCTCTACTTCCATAAGGAGTTACAGTCTTGGAAACTCACAGGGGCAGTTCAACCCTTTTCTATAGAGCAGTGGTTCTCAACCTTCCTAATGCTGCAACCCTTTAATACAGTTCCTCATGTGGTGGTGACCCCAACTATAAAATTATTTTCGTTGCTACCTTATCACTGTCATTTTGCTGCTGTTATGAATCAGGCTACCCCTGTGAAAGGGTTGTCTGACCCACAAAGGGGTCATGACCCACATGTTGAGAACAGCTGTTATAGAGTACTATGGGTCAATGACTAGAAGGCAGTGAGTTTGTGTGTTTGTCTTTGTAGAACTCAGAATAATTCTGGCCCATAATGGTTAGACATATGCCATGCAATGTAAGCATCTAGAGCCTAGTAGCATAGGGCACTTTACCCTCACCACAGAAGCAGTACAATCTGAAGGCAAGGACAGAAGTGGAGTGTATAAGCACCTGGGGTGAGCTGCCAGGCAACAAGTTCAACAAACAAGCCTGAGCAAAGGAACAACTTTAGCACACCTATCTCTGATCACTGGGAAGGTCTACTCTAAGGCGACCACAAATAATGGGGGTGTCCTTGAGTCAGATCTTTGAGTTCCTCTGGCAAGTAGTTCAATTAATCAGCATTAGTTGCTAGTTAGTTAATTTTGACTTAGGTTGCCTACATGTGTGTCAGAATATAACTGTTTATAGGATTCTCAATGGTTGAATTTTAAAAGTAAATGGCTGGTCCTTTTTTTCCCCCCAGAAGAAAGCATGGTGCACTATTGTTAAGCATTGGGCTGCTAACAATCTGGTCAGTGGTTCAAACCCTCTAGCCACTCCATGGAAAAAGGATGTGACGATTTGCTTTCATAAAGATTATAGCTTTGAAAAGCCCATGGGATGGTGCTACTCTAGCCTAGATGATTGTCATGAGTCTGAATGGACAGGATAGGAAGGGCTTTGCTTTTTTGCTTGTTTTTTCTTAGGAGATGCCTCCGGATGACTCAGCATCTACCTTTCAGTTAGTGACTGAGCATTTGCATAACTAATAACTCCACCTAATTACTGAAGCACTTACCTTTGAATCAATCCCAGCCCATTACAATTTCTTGTATTTCAGAATAGAACTTCACTTTATAGTTTTCCTGGGTTTAACCTTTGAGACACAGATAATGAGGTATTTCTTCAAAGGTGTCCCTGACTGGATTCAATCTTTCCACTAGTTGAGCACTTAATGATTCCTAACTAGTCAGTAGGTGTTGTAAATAAGACTTTACAATGGGTTGACTTGCAAAATTTTCAAATCCATTCAAGAAACTTTAGCCAAAGTATGAATGTTTATAAGGATATGAAGATTATTTCAGATAAACCAGAAGTGACTAGTCACTGATCCTCAGGAATGAAGTGGAACAGCAATAAGGATTTCTTTCCATAGATTCTTCTCCAGCCCACTTCATACACTGTTTTCATGTTCCTCTCTTTATGCAGATCTACTTTCTAGTTTTCAGACCATAGAATGGAAACAACCAGGATGTCCATTAGCCTTTTAGTTTGTATGTTATAGATCTGGTACTCATCACAAAAATAATCTCTTCCTTAATGATTTCATTTTAAAAATACCTTTTAATTGTGAACTGGGTAAAATTTAAATGGATCATAGGAGATCAAATGTTAGGGTGCTAACTATTAACATTATGGCAGCTACAATAACCCTCTTTCCAATGCATTCTGCATGATAGCAAGGACATTCAAATCCCTGGTCCATTGGGGATTCACCAGCGGTTTAGTCCCCATTTATTTCCCCTTCACTTAAAAAAGCAAACAAAACAACTTTAAAATAGGTAAAAGGAAGAACAATGACAAGATACATTTTAATCTAACTACATATGCCATAACTGACTGATAACAGGGATATTCACATTCCAAAACTATGGTCAGAGAGGATTCACAGGAGGCTTACTCCATGGGTGCACCGTGCAGATGGGCTTTGGGATTCCAGAGCCTTCTGCAAACTAGGTGTTCACAATTTACCTTTAATACCATTTCCTCCTTTAGTTTGGATTATAGTATTCACTGTCCTTGAATCACACCGGCTAGTGTGTTTCTTCCATGCAGACTTAGTTGACATGGCACCTAGGTGGCTATTTTTTGAAAGCAAGACTTTAAGATCTCCAATGCTATTCTTTCTGACAGTTGGACACCATCTAGTTTCTTCATCACACTTTGCTATAGCACCCATATCTTCAGTGATCTCTTCATGAGAGTGAACATCTAGCAGGGTCATGTCATCAGAACTATTTGTTCTGATAGGTTTCTGGTTCACCATTGAGACAGCCTTGCCTTTTTCTGTTAGAGAGCATTAGCAATCATCCCCCTGGGTTATCACTTCTACTACCATCAAGTCGTTGCTGACTCATAGCGACTTTATAGGGCAGAGTAGAACTGCCCCTGTGCCTCTCTGAACCTGCCAATCTTCACAAGCGTTGAAAGCCCATCCTTCATAGTCAGCAGTCTAATGTGCATCAGCTATGCAGTGATTGCATCATTCATTTAGCCAACGGGACAGAATTTAAAACTCTATTGACAACAGAAAATTATACGAGTATAGGCCAGCTATGAGCTCCAATACACTATTTGTTGACTTGTAGAGATTAAACTCTTAAGTGACTGGATACTATTTACACAAGCAACGGGGATGTGAAAGGGCAAATCTTCCAATAATATTCATTCACAGCAGTAGAGCCATGCTTACCAGAGTAATAAATGCCATAAAGAAGCAAGGAGGACTTTAAAATAGGAATTCAGGCTTAAATCCAATGACTACAGGTGAGTTTGTAGTAAAGCCGAGTTCGCTTAGTGGGGTTTCCACATTGAGTCCTTCTGGGTTGCCCTGTGAAGAATGTGTGCACCTTAAAAGCACAAAGCCTTAAATCACAGTGGTCTATAGAACATGGTATGAGTCACCATGGGCTGCACAGAAACCAGATCAAAAGTGTCCA
Organism: Tenrec ecaudatus; assembly: GCF_050624435.1. Lineage (NCBI taxonomy): Eukaryota > Metazoa > Chordata > Mammalia > Afrosoricida > Tenrecidae > Tenrec > Tenrec ecaudatus. Next base: position 110,546,431 of record NC_134540.1, on the reverse strand, counting down.
CTTAGGAACCTGCCACAAGGCATATTCTCCCCTTGGTTTCCACATAAGCACAATCAAGTCTTTGGTCCTGGCAGAAGGGTTCTCCTCCCTGTGTCCCTACCAACAGAAATGTAACTTCCTTCTCAGAGACTTACATGCCTCTTCCCCCATCTTGACTTCAATTTCCAGTAGGCTTCCTCCCTATCACTCTTGTGGGGGTGTCCTTGAGTTGGAGTGATCTTAGCGCACTTTTATAAGGCAGCAATGCTATGATCTTCTCCCTCTCCACACATCTTGAAAAACCGATCCCAGCTGAGCTGAGGTTCCCTCTGTCCAAATGATTTTTAAGACGTACATATAGAGGAATAATATATGTTTCATGGATGCTAGGCAAGTTCTCTACCTCATTGCTTAGGGGATTGGATTAGAAGAAAACCTGCCCTGGGAGCAGTGGCCTGTCTTCATCTTGGTGTTTAACTTACTATAGCAGTGAACTTACAGAAACTTGTCTTTTGTGATTGACTAACTTCACTCAGTATAATGAGTTCCAGGCCATCCATGCCATGAGGTTTTCATTGTTGTTTAATTAGTGATGCCTAATATTCCATTGTGTGTATGTAAGAGAGTTTCATTACCCATTCTTCTACTGATAGGCATCTGGGCTCTTTCCAGCATCTTATTGTGAACCGTGCTGCAATGAACATGGTAGAACATATGCCTGTGTTCTGCCTCTTGTTTCTTGGGGATATATGCCCAGTAAGGCATTGCTGGATCGTATGATGCTTCTATTCCCAGTTGTTTCAGGTATCACAGATTGCTTTCCACAGTGGTTGTACATATTTGCAAGCCCACCAGCAATGTATGAGTTCCAATCTCTCAGCATTCTTTCCAGCATTTGTTGTTCCCTGTTTTTGTAAACCGGGCTCTCATTGTGTGTATACGATAATATCTTATTGTTTGGATTTGCATCTCTCAGATGGCTAGTGATTGTGAGCACTTCGTCTTGTGTTTGTTTGCTATGTGGGTCCTGTGTGAATTATCTGTTCATGTTCTTTGACCACCTTTTAATTGGGTTATCTGCTATTTTCTCATTGAGGTGTTGCAGAATTCTTCTATTCACTAATTTGTCCTTTGTTGATTTTGTCATTGCTAAATATTTTTCCCAATCAAAATCATGTGATAAAGTCTTTTGATGTGTATGTGTTTTATTTTTAATAGGTGCTAATCATCTATTTTGTCTTCTGCTTTATTATTTTTGGTAGTCTGTGTATGCCCTGCAATAGGGACCTGGGGTTTGTCCCAATTTTCTGATGATCTTGATAGCTCTGGGGTTCCCATATAGGTTTTTAATTGATCGAGTCTGGTTTTGTGCATGGGGTGAGGGAAGGGGCCTGTTTCATTCTTCTGCAATGGAGATACACTTTTTTTCAGCACCATTTGTTAAAGAGAGTGTCCTTTTCACAATTACTGATGTTTACTCCTTTGTCAAAAATCAGTTGTCTGAAACTGGATTCTTTTATTTCTGGGTTTTCTATGCTGTTCGTTGGTCTGTGTAGCTGTCATGATACCAGTGGCAGGCTGTTTTGACTACTGTGGCAGTGTAACAGGTTTTGAGGTATAAAGAGTGTAAACAACCTCCTACTTTGTTCTTCTTTTTGTGGAATTTTTTGCTTATCTTGCTCTCTTCCCTCTCCAAGTGAAGTTGGTAATTAGTTATTTCATTAAGGATGATGTTGTCAAATGCATTAATCTCTCAGGTTGTTGCCTATCATTGCTGATTCCCTGTCTTAAGAATTCCCTTTAGTTTTGCATGTCGAATTGGTCTGGTTTTCAAAATCTCCATGATTTCTATTTATTTGAAAAATCCTAATTTTATTATCTTAGTTGAGAGACATGTTGTTGAGTATATAAGTCTTTGTTGGGTTTTTATTTTTTTTAATTTTTACAAATGGCATTATTCTTTCTGTGTGATTTTCTGCTAAGAAATCTAAACTTAATCTAGTTGAATCTTCTTTGTAGGTAATTCCATGTTTTCCTGAAATACTTTCAGGATTCTATCTTTGTCTTTGATTTTTGAAAATTATGTTTATGAAAAACTTTGATGGTTTTCATTTTGGGTCTGTCTTGTTTGGGTTCTTTGAAACTTTTGAACATATAACGTTTTGCTTTTCATAATATTAGTAAAATTTCTGACAGTTACTCTTCTACATTGATCTCTGTGCTTTCCTCAGCCCCATCTATGTTCTGGAACTCTGGAAATTACATGGAAGTTATTTCTCAAGATAGTGAGAAATTTGTCTTCAATCTCATTGATTCTGCCTCCCATTGATTCAATTTATCCCCTTTACATTTTCCATGAGTGGTCTATTTCTTAAATCTTAGCAATAATCTTGTTTTTCTATTTGATGTTTGGCATGATTTCTAATTTGGGGTCCCCCCCTACATTTTTCTGTCAGTTTGTTCTTATAGTGTTTTTCAGAATAATTATAGAGATTTACTCTGTTTTCTTTTATTATTGTCTGCAGCATCATCAACTTGTCTCAATCCATTGAAGGTTCAAAAAATACTATTCAAAAAATACTATTCATTTGAATTATTTATCAGTTGGTTTCAAGGACATTTCTCCTTCAGGAAACTTTTCTAAATATGGGATTTCATCATGTGAGTCATTCTACCTTGTTTATGTGTACTGAGGTTGTCTGTTCTCTTTAAGCCATTGTGGTATTGTAGTTGTATTAAATTAGTGTTTGTATAATGGGTGTGTTTGGCACAATTTTGTTGCTATGATATTCCTTTATTTTATTTTTATGTATAAAAGTAAGCAGCTAGTCTGTTATTCTGTTCCCTAGGTTGGCAGCATTTAAGTGAATGTGATAGAATATAAGAGTTTTTGCACAATTCTCTGTTGACTGCACATACGGAGCAGTTTAAGGTATTTTAGGTTGATATTGGCTGCTGTCTTTCATTGATGAGGCAGTGTAGGATTGAGTGGTGACCTTTATCCAGTGGATAGGGTTGTAAAAGATGGGAGTGAGGCTGGTCAATGTGCTTAGAGTTCATGCCCCCCACATGCAAATGAAAAATAAAAGGAGGGACAGATAGCGGAGAATTTGGTGAGGGAGACGTTGGATGGTATAAGATATGATGAAATAATAATTATTTATAAATTATCAAGGGTTCAGGGGAATGGGGGAGTGAGGAGGGAGGAGAAAAAAAATTAGGAGCTGATACCAAAGGCTCAAGTAGAAGCAGGTATTTTGAGAATGATGAGTGCAACATACGAATGAATGTGCTGGACACAAATGATGATGATGTTTGTATGGATTGTGAAGAGTTGTATGAGCCCCTAATAAAATGATTTAACAAAAAGGAGAACCCTCAACATGACAGCCAACAGTAGGCTCAAGCCAGTGGTGAGATTTAAATAATTTAACAGCCGGTTCACTGCCATAATAACCATTTTAAGTATTAAAAATATATACTAAAAGACTGATTATTATTTCATACAGTTAATAGTGAACTAAGAACAATGAAAAAGGTATGCAAAATTAGATTGCTATAAGCAAGAGTTTTAAATTTTTATGGTAAAGTAGTAATACCTGACCAAAAAATAATAAAACTGTTTAAGATAAAAAATAACAGCAACAAAAAATAAAATTTTAATTAAAAACTTTTAAAAATAGGAAAGATATAAACCAAAAACTAGGCAAGGAATTTTTTCTTAAATTAGAATAGTTATGAAAAAATAATAAAATAGAAAGGCAAAACTAGGAAAGAAAGCATAAGAAAAGAAAGGAACCAGAAAGAAAGAAAAAAGTAAAGAAAAAAATTAAAAAGAAGAAAGAATTAAGAAATTTGGGGACAAGGGGACTTGAGGTGGTGTTCCTTTTGACTGAGGAGGTAGTAATGGCAGAGCCTGGGAATTATGCATAAATTAAAATTATATTTTAATTCATCATTCTTCCTTGTATAAGTCCAGATATTATCACATCCCTGACACTATTGCACTTTGGAATAGATCATGAAATGTTTTTTGCTGATGGGTATGCTGCTTTCCTTTTGAATTTGTCTTTCATGATATAGACCATATGTTTGTCCAATTTAAAATGACCATTATCAGTCCATTTGAGCTCATTTATTCCTGGGGTACTGATTTTTATGCATTCCATTTCAATTTTGATTACATCTGATTATTCTTGATTTATGTATCATTCTTTTCAAATATCAATTATTAAAGGATATTTGTAGATATTTATCCTCATTTTGAGCTATGTTACATCAGCAAATGAAAGTCCCCAAAGTTTCACTCAGGTAACATTAAAGTCAACACTACTTTAAGAAGCACATCTTTTCTAGTCAAATTTCAAGTGTCTTCCGACCTGAGGTGCTTACCTTTCAGCCGTACATCAGCAGATATTGTCCTGCTCTTAAAGTTCCAATAACTTTTCTGCCTCTTTTTTGAAATACATCACCATGTCCTTCTTCCTAATCCGTCTTAGTCTGGAAGTCCCACTGAGACCATGAGCAGTGCTGCTGTTCTGTAAATATTGGTGGCAGAGTGTCAGCATCACAACAACATTTAAAGGAGCACAGCACAAAAACGGACAGGTCCTACCCCCACATGTTATCTTCCACAATCTCTTCCATGGTGTCAGGAAAAGAATAAATTCCTCTTAATCATGTGGCTTCTAAAAATGGACACATTTTAGCCAAAAGAAAAAAAAATTCTCCAACTTCACACAACCTAGGCCTCTTAGAATATTTGCTTCAGCATGCAATTGTTGCAAGCAACAAAGTATTGTACACACAATATCTTTTCTTGAGAAAGTCACTTAACCAGTTGATACTAATTATTTCCTCACCTTTAAATCAGGAGCCATTTTAGAGATGTTGTAAGGATGACACGAACACATAGCATGATAAATATGGTTGGTTTAGTGCCCAGCCGGATCCCTGGTGCCGTAGTGGCTACATATTTGAACTGCTAACGGAAAGACTAGTACTCCAAACCACCCACTGTCCCCTGGGGAGATAGAACGAGGCTTTCTGCCCTCAGTGCATTTCAGTGGGAAGAATTCAAGATGGCAAGCAAGTAGCACTCACAGGAGTGATGTCACCAAGACCAGCAGAAAGGGATCTCCTACACTTCGGGACAGAGATAGTCTCCACATGATACTCATCAGACTAACGTTGGTTAAAGGAAAGAACAGCAATGCTGTGGATACATAGACTAACAAGTATAACAATGGAAACGCACAGAGCAGAAGGCAAAATAGATGACTGGAGAATGTTAAAAATATGTTGCTTATGCACATCAAAAGACTTCATCAAAAGTGTCAAATGAGATCCCACAGACTGTTTTTACCAATGATACATGGACAGGGTTCTAATTTCCAAAATCTATAGAATTCTACAACAACTCAATAAGACCCAATTAAGAAGTAAACAAAAGATATGAACCAGGAACATATATAAACCATAGACATATTAATGGATTTAGAGCTAGCATGTAATTGTAGTCCTAATCTAAGAACAATTTGTACTTGTGACATTGTCCTACTCAATACCTCTCCTCATGAAGAGATCCTGAAAGATATGAGTACTATAGCAAAGTGTGATGAAGAAATCAGATGGTGCCAGGCTATCCAAAATAATAACATCTGTGGTCTTAAATGGTTGTCTTAAAATAAGCAGCCATCTAAATAAAGCGTCAGTTAATTCCACGTGGAAGAAGCTTACTATCCTGTGTGATCCAAGGATTGTAAAATATAAAATCCTAGGCTGCGGGAGGGAATGATAGTAGAGCTTACATTCTTTTTTTTTTTTTTTTCCCCAGAGCTTACATTCTAAACATGGGGTTTTTAGATGATTATAGATCACAGTGAAAGTTTAAAATCCATTTTCAGTGTCCCAACATGGATTAAGCTTCTAGAGAATCCCTATATACCAGGGATATAAATAGGCTTGCTATCAGACACAGTGCATTGTAACCTGGGTTATTGCAGACATAGTTAGGTTAAAATGTAACACATTTCATTTTAGTGACATTTTGACCCACTTTAAATTTGTTCCAGTTTTTAGTGTTGCCTTGTTACATATGTATTATGAAATGTAGACCCCTGTCCTTTTTTGGAGGAGACAGAGCAGATGAATTAGTGTAAAGTGAGCCTTGGTGGTCCAGTGGTAAATACTTGACTGCAATCCTAAACATCAATGCGCTGACTCACTTCATGGGAGAAAGATATGGCAGTCTGCTTCCTTAAAGATATATACAGGGCTTCAAAAAGTTTATGGAAAAAATATTCAAAAGATAATGGAATATTTCCATTAACTTTTTGAAACGGCTTCATACTGTCTTCAAAACTATATGAGGCACTTCCACTCTGTCCTACAGTGTTGCAATGAGTCAGATTGACTTGTGGAAACAAGTTTGGATTTTTAACATAAAATAATTTAAGGCAAGGAATGTGGTAACACAAATGTTAAGTGTTCAGCAGATAACAGAAAGTTTTGTGATTCAATCTCATGTGACTATGGGATAAAGTCTATGGTATAAAGACCAAATGATCTGTTTTTTGTTTGGTTGTTGTTATGCTTGTTTTCTATTACAGCTTAGAGACCTTTCTTAGGCGAGTTTTATCTTTCACATGGTGTTGCTGTGAGTCAGATCCATCTGATTTTGGCACTGAAAAACAACAACAAACATGTGATGAAATTGTTTTAATTTGAATGATCATGTCTTCAATTCTTAAGGTCAAACTGAAAAAGAAAAAAAAAAGATTACAACTACCAAGTGTGTTAAACAACAAATATATCACTTTGAGGACTAAGGTGCACCTAACTGAAATCATTATGTTTTCAATGGTTCTGTATGCATGCAAAGGCTTGGCAATGAATAAGGAAGACTAAAGAAGAATCAGTGCATTTGAACAATGACATTGATGGGGACTATTGGATATAGCATGTATTTATGAAAGAAGAAAAAACTTGTCTTGGAGAAAGCATAGGTGAAACGTTCATTAAACATGAATAAACAGGAAGATGGTGTGACTTCTTGCATATTTTGGACATGTTTTCAGGAGAGAACAGTAACTGGGGAAAGGCATCGTAGTTGGTGAAGCAGATGGAAGACACTTACCAGCTAGATTGACACAGGAGCTACAATAGGCTTAATGACAAAAGCTGTGAGCTTTGTGCAGGAGTGAGCAGAAGTTTTATTTTATCGTACATATTATACGTATTTGTTTTGGTTTTTTTGCTATACATATTGTCATTTCATATGAGTCCAAACTAAACTGATGACTCTTAACAACAACTGCCAAAAATTATGTAGCATGTTTTGAGGGGGATGATGATAAGATATTTGTCATAGGTTTGAATCCCATCTATACATGTGGGTGAGCATTCCAGCAAGATCATTTCAAACTATGCTTTTCCACACCTCAAAGGAAATGGTGGCAATTTTTCCTAATCCTATATATCTTTGAGAATAAGGTAATTATTAAATGTTATTTAATATAGCACCTCACTAGACATAAGAGCTGGGTGACAATATAAAATTCTAAATTAGGTTCAAAGATCAACAAAAATAATACTCCAACTCAAAATGCTTTCAGTTTGGATTCCTGGCAAATTATCAGTGTAAAGCTGATGTGAGATAATGGTAGAAATGTTTTTTTTCCCATTTCTGAATTTAGATAGAAAACTGCAGCAGATCCATAAGCTGAGTTCTTTCCATTAGGCAAGTACTGAAACTTGTCCAAATATGAAAGGGCTTACTTTGAAATATCTGAGTAGAGTGCAAAGGGTTTACATTCTTGAATGGTAACCAAAATATTAGAGGTTCAAGTGTGCCTATGAGCACATCAGGAAAAAATACTTGTTCAACTAATTCTGAAAATATTGGACATTGAAAATCCTATGGAGCCAAGTTATATTTTGACAGACAGAGTCACCATGAATGGAGTGGACTCGACTGGAACTGTTTGGGGTTTTGATTTTTGCTTTACCATATATGCAAATTCTTGCTGTGTGACATCCTTGCTACATCAGCTATATAACATTGAGGCTGGACCTACTTGACCAGCTGCAATGTGCCTCTATCCATTGTGTAGTACAACCGTTCCTATTAGGTTTTGTTCATTAATGGCTAATCACTTTTCAGTGGGTTTTGTTGTTAGGTCGCATTGGCTACGACCAACACCAACCATACGTACAATAGAATAAAACATTGGATTGTTCTATGCTGTCCTCACTATTGCTCATATGCCTGAGCCCACCCATGCAGCCACGGTATTGACCCATCTCATTGAAGGTCTTCCTCTTTTTTTGCCATTGCTCTAATTTACCAAACATTATGGACTTCTTCAGAGACTACTTGTCTTTCCTGACAACATGAACCAAGTATGTAAGACAAAGTCTTGCCACCCTTGCCTCTAAGGAGAACTCTGGGCTTCTTCCAATACAGATCAGGTTATCCTTTTAGCAGTCCGTGATATTTCAGTATTCTTCTCCAACACCATAATTCAAAATGCATCAGTTCTTCTATGGTTTTTCTCATTCAATGCCCACCTTTCACAAGCATTAGAGAATATCCTGGTCTGAGTCAGTGACACCTTAATCCTCAATTCATCATCTTTACGCTTCAATGCTCCAACGAGCTCTTGTGCAACAGATTTCCTAAGGCAATACGTCTTTTGGTCTCTTGACTGCTGCTTCCATGAGCATTGTTGTGAATCCAAGTAAGACAAAACCTTTGACATCTTCAATTTTTTCTCCATTTATCATGAAGTTACCTAGTGGTCCAGTTGTAAAGATGTTGGTCTTCCTTCCATTGAGTTGTAATCCATACTGAAGGCTACAATCCTTCATCTTCATCAGCAAATGCTTCAAGGCTGCCTCCCTTTCAACAGCAAGGTTGCATTATCTGCATATTGCAGATTGTTAATATGCCTTCCCCAAACCCTGATGCTGAACTCTTCTTCATATAATCCAGCTTCTCTGATAATTTTCTCAAAATATAGGTTGAACGAGGATGAGGAGAGGACACAACCCTGACACACACCTTTCCTGATTTTAAACCATGTGGCATTCCCTTGTTCTGTTTTCACAATTGCCACTCGATTTATGTGCAAATTCCGAATGAGCACAATGCAGGGCTCCAGAATGCCCATTCTTCTCAAGATTATTCAGTTTATTAAGGTCCACACACTTGAGTGGCTTTGCATAGTCAATGAAGCACAAGTCACCATCTCTCTGGCATTCTCTGCTTTGAGCAAAGATCCATCAGACAGCATCACTGATGATGTTCCATATCTTTCTCCATGTCTTCTGAATTTGCCCTGAACTCTGGCAGTTCCTTGTTATGCTCTTGAAAGCATTGATGGATGATCTTTCATTGTGTGAAATATCAATGATACTGTTTTATAGATGGAGAATTCTGTTGGTTCACCTTTCTTTGAGATGAGCACAAATATGGATCGCTTACAGTCAATATCCTGGTAGCTCTCTTCCAAATTCCCTGGCATGGGAAAGTGAGTGCTTCAAGTGCTTCTTAAGACTTCTGAATAGTACTCATTTTTATCTAGAAAATTACAGGATAAATATAATTTTATGGGTGTACCATACAGAAGTTCCCAAGAGGTAAAATATTGGCACCCAAAATTAAAAGAACGAAAATTGAATATGGTGTTTAATGTATAGATAAAAGTAGAATTCAAATATTTTCTTTATACATAATTAATTTACTAAGAAATAACTTCAATTAAAAATATATAGTGAGTACAAACAGTATTTTAAAGCATTTTGACAAAAGGATTAATAATTTATCAGCATTTTTTCAGTTTCCTTTGGAAGAGTATGAAAATATAATTTTTTATTAAATGTGACAATGTAGATCTATAGGATTTTTTCCAGATTTAATAAGATTTCTGTGAGTTATTTTAACATATAATTATATATTCTAATTTTAGTAAAGAAAATAACATCTAAAGTATGTTGTGCTGGTCTAGGTAGACTAGAAAGACAAATCCAGGGAGAGTCATGTGTATAAGAAAGAGCTTTAGATTAAAGACTAATTGTATATTAAGAAAACATTCCAGCCCAGTCCAGATAAAGTCAATTAGTCTTATATTAACCCATATGTCCAATACCAGTCTGTAAATTCCTCTTCAGACTCACACAACACATGCCATGATGCCGAGTGCAGGAAGATCGCATGGCAGTGAGTGGAAAGTCTTGTGGATCCAGTGGTGGTGAAAGCATCTTAGCATTGACATGGGCCTCCACATGACTCCTCCAGCTCCAAAGGTCTGCCTGCCAACAGTATAGCTCCATGTGGCTTGCCAACAGGAATGTCTCCCAGGGAGACAAGCAGAGAGTAAGTGTCTGTCCTCCAGTAAGCTATTTATATCTTCATAGGGCCTGCAAATGAGGTCATCAAGCTGCGACCTGATTGAGAGGCTAACCTCTACCTCTTAATAGTCTCAAATTGACACCAGATTATTTAACTATCACAAATGTAGGATGAAAACAGATATAGGTTTTAAAAACACATTTGTAAGAATCTCCTAATGTAATAAAGATCATCTCAGAGAAAGAATACTAATACTAGGAATTTTGTAATAATCTGTTAGAATTACAGAACTGATAACAATACAAAGCCTAAAAATAATTAGTAAAAATTTAGCCAAACTAAAAACAATCTTAGATTTTTAATTTGAAAGAAATTTCTCCTTTGTAGCTGTTATTTATATAGGTGGCAAAATTGTGCACCACTATCCTTGTCAGTTTTTTGTACTGTGATGGCTTGTATGTTACTATGATATGAAATACCATGCCAACCGTGTTTCAAACATCAGCAGGCACAGCAATGATGGACAAGTTTCAGTCCCCTGCAAATAATAATTGTAACAATATTATAGCATAAAATCCAAATTCCTGGTTTACAGAAAGTTATGTATGACAGTGAAAGCCAAAAATCCATTTGCCGGGTTCCCATGTGGATTAAGCCTATGGAAAATCCACTCTGCCCATTGCATAGGGATGTGACTTGCCTTGCAGTCAGATCGAGGACATTGGAAAGTGGAGGAAAGCAGAAATGCATGGATTCTCCCTTTGGATCAATTTTAAATTTATTTTGGTCTTCATTATTTTCTCTTATCTTTTCAACTAAGGTCTTTCTATGTTTTGTTATTAGGATTTTTTGTTTTAATTAATTTTGTCCTTTTTGTTTCTGTATATTTATCTCCATATGAAATCCAGTATACCTATAGAGATAGTAATTGGACTAGTAGTTTCTTTAGATGATAGCAGGAGAAGTTGATGGCATTGGAAGTACTAATAAAGCAGTATGAGAAAGAAGAAAATATTCTAATATTGATTGTAATGATGATTGCACAATTCTTGGTTTAAGCTACTGTTCAACTTGGCTTCAACTATTGGACTATATGGCATGTGAATTATATGCCAATAAGACTGTTAAAGTTAAATGAAAACTTAAACCAAATTTGTCCCCTGAAATCATCTTAAAACACAAGTGTTGTTTAACTAGCAAAAATGTCTGCCTGATGTAGGATGCTCTTTTAATAATTATGCCATTTGGATCAAATTGACAAAAGCAATTCAAAAGATTAAAGAAGAACAGTAAGGACAATGAGTTTTCACGTAGGGAAGGGAAACACCGAGAAGAGACGGAGGGATGCACAACCTAAACCATGGAACTGACGGCCCTGACTGGTGTGTGTAAAAACTGTTGAATGGGTGTGTGTTCACTGTGTACAAGCTGAACAATAACAAAAATGAAGTTAATAAAAAATCAAAATAATAAATAAATCTATAATAACTTCTTGAAGAAACAATTTTCTGAGACAGGAAAGAGACATGGTTAATCAGGGCTATCATGTGTCAAACAGAAGTGGACATGATAGTGGACTACAAGGATGTGGCAAAAGGATGGATGCATGAGATTACTTGAAGGTCCTCCACCAGTAATGAATGAGACAAGTTGAGCATGTAGAAAAACATGTCTACCATTAAAACTCATCAAATGTCATTAATGATACTAAAAGAAACCCCTCACAAAACCTCTTTGATCACCATGAAAGGTTGCTAGGGCACCACCTCATTACTCTAAAGAGAAGTAGAGAGAAAAGTTGGAAAATTTATATCAACTTTCTTATTAAACATTATTTAATGGGAAACAAAGGGGTGACAAAAGAAAACTTATTTGTTTTTCAGAATTTTAGTTAAGAAGTGCTAGAAGGAATTTAAAATTTTTTAAAATTTTCAGCCTCCACTAAAATAAATATGTAAGTTCAAGATAAAACTGATGACAATTAAAACAAGTCCACAAGAGCCAAAACATGAACTTATGTCTGTCCCACTTGAATTTTGAGAATGTATGAAGAACACAATATGCAACAATTAAAAAATTTCTAAATCAATTATGCTATATGACAATACAAAAATCAACATGCTGTTTTTCACTTTGACTTCCGGTGACTATACATGAGAGAATAAAATATTGATCGGGTCTGTACTATTTTCCTGACCATTGGCATGTTTAAGTCAAGTGTTGTGCCTATTGTGTCAGGCCTTCTCACTGACCCTCTACTGTGCCACACAAGATTCTTTTTCCTAGGGAAAAGCTATGGGTCACAACAGAATGTTAGACTGCTTAAATTAATATCATTGTGGTCTCAGCCTCTAAATTTTGTATAATTAAGGATACATGTTACACAAAAGCTACAGAAAAAGAACACTGAGAAATTGAAGACATCTGCAAAGCCAGTGTTTCCCCTGTTAGTTCATTGCTCATTGATGTGTTCAAACCAAAGACAAGATTTTAATTTGAGATTTATATTCATATACTTATTTTCCAACACCTAGTGAAAAAAATGTTCTCAAATGCCTATTTTCTGCCAACAGTATCTTATCAGTTTATTCTTTTTTATAACTGTCTTCTAGCAACCTGAATTCTTTATTTTAGAAATTGTGAAAGTAACTAAAAGGATTTTTAAATATTTAAGTTTTTGCCTATATATTTGTTAAAAATTCTGGTGGCCTAGTGGGTTAAGTGTTGAGTTACTAAGCTCAGGAGAAAGATGAGGTTGTCTTCTCTTGTAAAGATTTATAGTCTTGGAAACCCTCTAGGGTTTCCAGGAGTTAGAATTGGCTCAACGACAATGGTTTGATATCTGAAACATCATTATGTTAGTTCTGCGATAGTTGCATTGTTTGTTGTCAATGTGAGACTTAAGAGTGAACAGGTGGAGTTTAGCCTGTCAATCAAGTCGCATCTTGATGACCTCATTTTGAGGCACTAAGGAGATAAATAGCTCGTGGGAGGCAGGTCTCTCTCTCTCTCTCCCTCCCTCCCTCCCTCCCTCCCTGCAAGACATTCCTGTTGAAAAGACACATGGAGCTACGCTCCGTATCTGGAGTTGAAGGAGCAAAGTGGAAACCCCTGCTAGCGCTAAGATGCTTCCACTGCCACTGGAACAACAACTTTCCACCCACTGACCTGTGATCATCGTGCATTTGGCATCATTGCACATGTTGGGTGAGTCTGAAGAGGAATGTATAAATTGGTATCAGACATATGGTCTAATATTGGACTTATGGACTTTCTCTGGACTGGACTGGGAAATTTTCTCAGTGTTTAATTGCTCTTGTATATACAGATGAGTGTCTATGAATATTTTTCTCTAGTCTACTCAGCCTAACATAAGTTCCTACCTAGACAAGATCTGTGATGTCCTTGTAGATAAAACAAAGATCACACCAGGGGTATTCTTGTAGAGCAAATTATTCATTTCCAGAATAGGGAGCCTTGTTGTCTTTGGGTAACAGTTTCACTAGGTGCAAGAATAATCTGGTCAGATGAAATCACAAGTTAACTAAGTCATGTCTGTGAGACATACTTACCACACCAAGACCAGAAAATTAGAAAAGAAAATGACAACAAATAGAAGCATATTTTTTCAAAATCTAAAATATACTGGAAATTGGGGGAAGGGGTACTATAAACAAGGTCATTCTAGGGCCAAATGCACAAAGTCCTGAATAATCAAACTGAAGTAATAATATGAATGATGATAAATGTTTTCACCTCGTCAATTCTATTACTTAGTGGTAAAGTGGTTATGTCATAATTATCTGGCAAATTGGTTCTCTCTATACCAGCATATTTATCCATTCAGGGATAAGGGAGTTTCTGAATCATATAGACTGTTCACCCATACTTATCATGAATATTTATGAAATTTGAACCTCACTTGTACTCTGTAAACATGGTTTGAATTATTCAGATTGTTTTTCTATACTGTAATAAATGGAAAATTTGTCTTGTGTCCCAATTTTAGTACTAAAAATAAGGCATTGTGGTGTTTTACATAAAACTACAAAGTAAGACAAATGTATCTACCTTCTTCCATCATGCCATCCCATTATCCATGTTGGCATCTATGAAATGATGTGTTTATGTTAAGCATTTTTTGTGTGTTTGATGGTTCCACAGTGTTTAACCTATGGCAATGTTTCAAATTAGTCAAGCCTTTAAAACATTTAAGTGTTAGTATAATTCAATGACAGAGCCTAGCAGGTGATTAATTGGTATTATATGTGGCATTGTAGCATCCTAGCCCATGCCAGAAAATAGGAAGAGGAATGCCTTTGAAAGGCTTGGGTAGAGCAATGGCCAAAGACTGTGTAACCTTGACTCTGCAGATAACATGAGCTTGTGGTCAGTGCTTCCAGGAATGTAATTCAAGCAATTTTTTTTATAATTTAAGAAAGGTAATAGGCAATGTTTTCATAATAAAAGTGGCAAGAAGACATTATTAAATAATTTATATAATTTTGTTTCAAAGTCTATGTATGTGTGTGCACTGTATTTTTACACAAACAACACATCCCTTCTATGTTTATTTGCTAGTTACTCTGTCCCACATATTGGGCAATATTTTTTTTACCATTGTTGTGCCATATTTTTGTCCATGTATGTGTGCTTTTTTTTTTCTTACTTTCAGCTTAGGAGCTGCAAGATGGCTTTATAATATCAGTAAAATATGTTTTATTTATAAGTTGTGTATAGTTCTTCAAGTATATATATACATAAGTATATATATATGTCTATACATTAGTAGTGAATTATTTTGTTTCTGGTTTTATGATGCAATGAGATTAATTGTTTAGGAAATATTAGTGTGAAGGAGTTAAAGGCAACAAACTTATGAAAATTTTAGCCAGAACCAAACACCTTGAGGAAATCAGTCCTTAGGAACTCAAGTCTGGGGGCTCCAGACCATAGTCTAATATCCATGGCATAGCATAGTCACAAACACTATGTTCCACACCCTGCTGTGGTGATAAGTGATTGGGGTCTTCAAAGTTTGCTAGTGGCCAGTTAAGATGTAGCTATTCATCTCATCCCTTCCAAAACAAAGGAAGAAAAAGACACAAAAATAACATTTTTTTCAAAGTACAAATAGGTTTTATGAACTTCAACGACCATAACCCTAAGATTAGAAGAAATAGCTAGTAGCTACTAATACTGATTTCTTCAAAACAGACCTCAATAGAAAGCTCCAAAGGGTGTTAGGTGTTAGGAAGTCAGTTTCTACCTGCAGTGACCCTCTGCACAACAAAGAGGAACACCGAATGGCCCTGTGCCAGCCTCACAATTGTTCCCATGCCTGTGCCCATGGTTGCACCCACCGTGTCAATCCATCCCTTGGAGGGCATTCCTATTTTCACTAACCCAACACTTTATCAGAAATGATGTCCTTCTCCAGGGACCGGTCTCTCCGACAATATGCTAAAAGTATGGAAGGCAAATTCTGATCAATCTTGCCTCTCTAAGGAGCACTCTGGCCCTACTTCTTCCAAGACAGCTTTCTTTGTCCTTGCAGTAGTCCATGAGACTTTCAAGATTTGTTTCCTGCAGGACAACTCAGATGCATCTATTCTTATTCAGTATTCCTTAATCAGTGTCTAACTTTCACATGCATGCGAGGCAATGGAAAATTAGTATAGTCTGGGGCAGGGACACCTTATTCCTCAAGGTATCATCCTTGCTCTTCAATACTCTACAGAGGTTTGTGCAGCAGATCTACCTAATGCAACTAACCTTTGATCCCTTGACCTCTGCTTCATTAGCATTGATTATGGATCCAAGCAAGACAAAGTTTTTATCAACTTCAACCTTTTCTCAGTTTACCATGTTGTTACCTATTGGTCCAGATGTGAGGATTTTGGTCTTCTGTACATTGAAATTATAATCCATCCTGAAGGGTGCAAACCTTGATCTTCGTTAGCAAATGCTTCAAATATTCATCACTTTCAGCAAGCAGGGTGTGTCATCTGTACATCGCAGGTTGTTAATAAGTTTTCCTCCAATCCTGATGCTAAATTCTTCATATAATCCAGTTTCTTTGATGATCTTCTAGGCACTCTTGTTGGATAAGAAGTATGCATGAGCACGATGAAGTATTCTGCAATTTTCATTCTTCTCAAGGTTATCCACAGTTTCTTATGGCTGTTGTGATTATTATGATTCAATGCACACACTTGAATGCTTTGGCATAGTCAAAAAGCACAAGTAAACATCTTTCTAGAATTCTCTAATTGTAGCCAACATCCATCTGACATCAGCAATAATATCCCTTGCTCAATGATCTCTTCTGAATCCAACCTCAAACTCTGGCAGTTTCCTGTCAATGTACTGCTGCAACTGTTGTTGGGTGATTTTCAGCAAATTTTAATTTCATGTAACAACAACGATATTGTTCTGTAGTATTAGCATTCTGCTGGGTCACCTTTCTTTAGAACGGGCACAAATATGGATCTCTTCCAGTCAGTTGGCCAAACAGCTGTTTTACATATTTCCTGGCATATATGTGAGTGCTTTCTCAGCCACCAACTCCTGGAGCCATGTTTTTGGCTAGGACATTCAACAGCTTCAACTTCCTCCTTCAGCACCACTATGTCATACGGTACTTCTTGAATACATGCAATGTTAGCTAGGTGTTTTGGGTACAGCGACTCTGTGTATTCTTTCCAGGTTTTTAATGCTCCCTGCATCATTCAGTATTTTACCTGTAGAATCTTTCAATATTGCAACTCGAGGTTTGATTTTTTTCTTTCAGTTTCAGATGTGCTGAGCATGTTCATTCATTTTGATGTTCTAAGTCTAGCTTTTTTCACTGTAATATCAGGCTGGCTTTGTCTTCTGGAGCTGTCCTTTGAAATTTTCTATTCAGCTCTTTATGTCAACCTTTCTTCTATTTGCTTTATCTACTCTCTAATTATGGACATGTTTCAGAGTCGCTTTTAACATCCATTTTCATCTTCTCTTGCCTATCTTTATACTGATCTTTTGCTTTCTTCATGAATAATGATCTGAATGTCCTCCCACTGTTCATCAGGTATTCTCTCACCTGTGTTCAATGCCTCAAATTGGTTCTTGAGATGTTCTCAAAATTCAAATGGAATAGACTCAAGGTCATATTTTGGCTCTCATGGATTTGTTTTCTTCAGCTTTATCCTGAACTTACATATGAGCAATTGACGATCTGTTACCCAGTCAGCTCCTGCTTTTAGCTGCTGATATTGAACTTCTCCAGTCTCAGTCTCTCTCTCTCTCTCTCTCTCTCTCTCTCTCTCTCTCTCTCTCTCTCTCTCTCTCTCTCTCCATTTAAAGATTATTTTACAGGGGGCTCTTACAGGTCTTATAACAATCTCTACATCAATTGTATCAAGCTTATTTGTATATAAGGTATGTTGCCATCATTATTTTCTAGACATTTACTTTCTATTGAGTCCTTGGTATCAGCTCCTTTTCCCCCCTCCCTTCCATAAATTATTTTTTTCATATCTTACACAGACTGCTGTCTCTGTCCCCTCCCCCCAGCCCTACCCCATTTACTGTTGTTCACCCCCATGGAGGGGTGGGGTATGGTTATGGGTTGATCATTGGGATCCGTTTCCAGTTCCTCCCCTCCTCTCCCCACCTTCCACCTACACTTCTGGTATTGTTACTCCCATTCCTTTCCCTGGATTCTTTGTGTCATGGGCTCTTATCTCTTAGCTGTACTGATGCACATGCTCCAGTCTAGCCCACAGTGAAAGGCAATACTGGGGTCATGATACTGAGAGGTTAGGAAAGCTCAAGGAACTAGAGGAATATTGTGTATTTCATCGGTGCTTTACTGTACCAATTGACTCATCCCTTCCCTGTGATCCCTCTGTGAGGGAATGTCCCATTGCCAACAGATGGACTTTGGGTCTTTGTCCCCACCCCACTCTTTCTCAATAATATGTTTGGTTTTTTAAAATCATTTTACTGGGGGCTCTTACAACTCTTATCACAATTAATACATTCATCTATTGTGTCAAGCACATTTGTACATATGTTGCCATCATTATTTTCAAAATATTTTCTTTCTACTTGGCCCTTGATTAGCTCCTCATTTTTCCCTCTTCCCTATCCTCCCTCCCTCATGAACCCTAGATAATTTATAATTATTTTTCCCAGTTCTGACATTGATCACGGTCTCCTTTCACCCACTTTTCTGTTGTCCATCTCCCTAAGAATGGGTTATATGTAGATCATTGTGATCAGTTCCCCCTTTGCTCCCCCGACCTTCCCCTTACCCTCCTGGTATCTCTATTCTCATGAGGAGTTTATCCTGGATTCCCTGTGTTGTGAGATCTTATCTGTAGTAGTGTACATGCTCTTGTCTAGTCAGATTTGTAAGGTAGAATTGAGGTCAGGATAGTGGTGGGGAGGAGACATTAAAAAAGTAGAAGAAACTTGTGTTTCATCGGTGAACCATATGGTGTTTTGTTTATTTGTCTGTTTGTTTTCGATCTTCTGGTGCCTGTTACCCGGTCTGGGGAATGACTCCTCATGATTATACAGGCTGGTGTGCTTCATCCATGTGGGGTGATTGTTTCATGGCTAGATGGCCGCTTATTTAACTTCATGCCTTTAAGACCCCAGAGGTGGGGTCTTAAAGGCTTGAATGTAAACAAGTGGCCATTTAGCTCAGAAGCAACAAAGCCCACATGGAAGAAGCACACCAGACTGTGTGACCATGAGTGTTAAAGGGAACAGGAATCAGGCATCAAAGAAAAAAATATCATATCATTGTGTGCTCATCTTCCTGATACAATCGCTGAAGACAAATGTTTGCATAAGCAAATGTGGTGAAGAAAGCTGATGGTGCCTATTATCAAAAGATATAGCATCTGGGGTCTTAAAGGCTTGAAGGTAAACAAGTGGCCATCTAGCTCAGAAGCAACAAAGCCCACATGGACACCTGTGAGACCACGAGGTGTCTAAGGGATCAGGCACTAAAGAACAAAAAATCATATCATTGCCAATGAGGGGGGAGTACAGACTGGGGACCCAAAGCCCATCTGTAGGCAACTGGACATCCCCTTACAGAAGGGTTGGGGGAGGAGATGAGCCTGGCAGGGTACAGTGTAGAAATGATGAAACATACAACTTTTCTCTAGTTCTCAAATGTCCCCCCCCCATCATGATCCCATTTCTACCTTACAAATCCAGCTGGACCAGAGGATGTACACTGGTACAGATAGGAACCAGAAACACAGGGAATCTAGGACAGATGATCCCTCTGGACGAATGGTGAGAGTGGCAATACTGGGAGGGTGGAGGGAAGGTGGGGGAGAAAGGGTGAACCGATTACAAGGATCTATATATAATCTCTTCCCTGGGGATGGACAACAGAAAATGGGTGAAAGGAGACATCAGACAGTGTAAGATATGACAAAATAATAATTTATAAATTATCAAGGGTTCATGAGGGAGTGGGGAGAAGGAGTGGGGAGGGAGGACAAAAATATGGAGCTGATAGCAAGGGCTGAAGTAGAAAGTAAATTTTTTGAGACTGATGAGGGAAACATATGTACAAATGTGCTTGACAGAGAATGAATGTATGGTGGATTGTGATAAGAGTTGTAAGAGCCCCCAATAAATTTATTAATAAAAAGTAAGAAGAATAAGAGGGGGGAAATTTTAAAGACCCCAGATGCTATACCTTTTGATAGCCAAGCACACCACATTTGCTTGTGAACCCATTTTATCTTCAGTGATTGTGCCGAGAGGGTGAGCATCTCCCTCCAGTATCTTTGTGTGTGTGTGTGTGTGTGTGTGTGTGTGTGTAAGAAAGAACTTTATATCAGAGAGCAATTGTAATATTAAGAAAATACCCCAGCCCAGTCCTGATCAAGTCCATAAATCTGATATTACCTCATATGTCGATACTAGTCTATAAATTCCTCTTTAGACTCACCCAGCCATGCAATGATGCTGAATTCAGGAGGATCACAGGCCAATGTAGGGAAAATCTTGTGGATCCAGTGATGGTGGAAGCATGTCAGCATTGGCATGGGTCTCCACATGGGTCTTCCAGCTCCAGGGTTCTAGTTCTATGAGTGCAGCTCAATGTGACTTGTCAGCAGGAATGTCTTGCAGGAAGTGAGTGTATCTGGCTTCCAGTGAGCTATTTATCTCTAATGAGGTCATGAAGCTGTGACCTGATTGACAAGCTAGACTCCAACCCCTTCCTCAAGTTGTCCAATATCTTCCATTTGTCTTCTGTGTATTCTATCTAGAGAAGTCCTTTTGTGTTGTTTGAAAAGGATCTTTGCTATGAACAAGTTGTTGACTTTGCAAAGTTCTATCTCTGACTTGTTTTCTACCACAAAGTCTACATTTTCCAACTAATGTTCCTTCTTCTTTGTTTCCAACTTTCACATTCCAATTACCAGTAATTGTCAATGCATCTTAATCTGTTTGGTCAATTTCCAACTATAGCTGTTGGTAGAATTCTTCAATTTTTTATCACTTTACTTTTGTAACTGGTGCATACATTTGAAAAAAAAGTACTGATTGGAATTCATTGAAGGCAGACAAATATAATCTTATAACTATAAAAAGAAAGACAAACTCGCTGCCATCAAGTCAATGATGGCTCCTAGTGACTCCCTGTGGGTTTCTGAGTCTATAACTATTAACAGGAGTAGAAAGTCCAGTCTCTCTAGAGCTGCTGGTGGTTTTGAACTACAGGTCATAGTGATTGCAGTCTAATGCATAGCGACTATGCCACCAGGGTTCCTAATCCTCTCATTGACAGCATTATCATCATGCTTGATTTTACGATGTCCTTTAAAAAATGCCACATAATTCCTCTTGATTGTGTTATCGTAGACATAGTAAATCATATGATATTTCAGAATGGCCAATACCAGTCCATTTTAACTCAGGAATACCTAGGATATTGATCTGTATATGTTCCATCTCATGTTTGAGCACTTCCAGTTTTCTTAAATTCATATGTGGCACATTCAATTTTTCTATCCTTAGAAGATTATTGCTGATATTTCTTCTTACCTTGAGTTGTGCCCATCAGCAAATGCAGATCGCAAAGGCTCCAGTTGCACAGACTGTACCAGACTCCCATCACCATGGTCGACTCCTCTCTGAGGACAAGCTCACAGTCAATATTCAAGTGCCCCCTGACTTCAGGGGCCCATCCTCCGGTACTATCTCTGTCAATGTTCTGCTTCCATTCTTTAGACCTTAAGTACCTGACAGTGTTTTGAAGCTAGGCTTAACGTTTTCAGTTGCTCCTTCCTTCAAAGCAGGGACCCCAGTCTTTGTTTGTTGTTTGTTCTTAGTCTCGAAGCACCACTGAAACCTATTCACTTTGAGTGACCTTGCTAACATTTGAAATCCCAGTAGCAGAGCTGTGAGCTTCACAGCAACATGCAAACCAGCACGGGAAGACAACCTGATAGGAAAGTGGTGGCAATCTTGAATTGCATCAGGCGGAAATGGCTTATGGTCCTCATAGAGACTGGAGCAAGCCCCACGACTATCATCCTTATGCATCCTCCTCCAAGTCTGGAACTGAACTTCCCTTAGTGCCTCAACTTTTAGCAAAACAAAAGGATACCTAAAGTAAACAATAACAAAAGGGAAGAATGTACTTCCTGAGCCATAAATCATACAAATCAGAAGGACAGAATTTATTCAAGGATACAACTTGCATGGCAGCAAGAGATAGGGAAGAAGGACTAAAGGAAATAGGAAATAACAGAAGTGGCCAGAGTGCTGCTACACCTTGGAGATTGCAATCAATGTCACAAACGAAAACGTGTAAAAAAATGAATGAAAAGCTCTTTAGAAAAGAGAAGACTTGCTCTAACATGTAAGGGGGAATCCTCCAGAGCTATTTCGAATGGAAATCTACAGGCATCTAGTCTCTATTTCTCAAGACTTAATGCCACAGAAAACTAGTACTATGGTTGAAATGCCTACTTTCAATGAATTAGAAGCTTTGTTGCATGGGGTTTGAATCCAGAAAGGTCAGTAGATTAGCAATTTGAACCCACCAGTTGCTCTGCATGAGGAAGAGGAACAATCTACTTTCATAAATATTGCAGTCTTGAAAACCCCATGGGGCTCAATCCTATAGGGTTAAGTTAGAATCCTCCTGGGTTATGTAAGTTCAAATCTGCCCAATGTCACATGACAGCAATAATTACAGTCCCAATGGCAATGCGCATCATCACATCTTCGGGAAGTAAACTTCTATAGCAGCCCAATCAGAGTTTAAGTCAGCATTTGTTCAAGGAACTTCTCTGGTTTGCTGCCCAGGAAGAGCAAATTAGAATCATTAGTAGCACATTCCTACCACTAGATGACACACCAATATTCCCCTTTTCTCTGTCGCCCTATTCTTTTAATTTCAGCTGAGGGTAAATCAAGTACTAGGACATTCGTTTTTTGCAGTGGTCCTGGATGATGATTTCTTTCTTTACATGGCTTCCTTTTAAAAAATTAGTCATATTGAGCTATAATTGACACCATACAATTCAATAGTTCAATCATATTAAGAAGAGTTGTGTAATCATCACTACAATCGACTTGGAAACATTTTTGTCCTTCTTGTACCCACTGGTACCCATTTCTCCAACCCTCCATAGTCGAGGCCGCAAATAATTATTATTTCAGTTACTGTATTCATAAATCTTATCTTCCTAAGACAGAAAAACATACAGAATAAGGACAAAGAACATAAAAAATGTGTGTATGTATGTATATATATGTGTATATCTATGTATATCTATATCTATATCTATACCATATTGAATGAAGGGGGAAGTGCAGAGTGGAGACCCAAGGCCCAAGTGTCAGCCAATGGAGATCCCCTCATAGAGGGGTTTAGGAGAGGAGATGGGTTAATTAGGGTACGAGGTAGTACCGATGAAGAACACAGCTTGCCCCCAGATCCTGGATGCTTCCTCCCCCCAACTACTATGATCCAAATTCTACCTTGCAGGGCTGGATAGGGCAGAGGTTGTACACTGGTACATATGAGGACTGGAGGCACAGGGAATCCAGGGTGGATGATACCTTCAGGACCAAAGGTGTGAGGGGCGATGCTGGGAGAGTGGAGGGTGAGTGGGTTGGAAAGGGGGAACTGATTACAAGGATTCACATGTGACCTCCTCCCTGGGAGATGGACGGCAGAGAAGTGGGGGAAGGGAGACTCCGGATAGGGCAAGATATGACAAAATAACGATGTATAAATTACCAAGGGCACATGAGGGAGAAGGGAGTGGGGAGGGAGGGGAAAAAAAAGAGGACCTGATGCAAGGGGCTTAAGTGGAGAGCAAATGTTTTGAGAATTATTGGGGCAGGGAATGTATGGATGTGCTTTATACAATTGATGTATGTATATGTATGGATTGTGATAAGAGTTGTATGCGTCCCTAATAAAATGTAAAAAAATAAAAATAAATAAATATTGGGGAAAAAAAGTTAAAAACAAAAAAGGACCTAGCAACAATCATATATATATATATATATATATATATATATATATATATATATATATATATATATATAAACAGTAATGGTGAATGATGTCACTTTAACAAAAGACAGAGTATATTAGAATTTTAGGGTAAATTGAAAGTGAATCCAAAGGGAGATCTAATGGCCAGGTGTTACATTCCAGTCTAAGTGCTGTTGCTTTGAACCTCTTTGCAAGGCTCTTTGTCTTATATTAAGGCTGTTCACATTCCTAGTCCATGGGTTGTAAGGATTCACTGGGGACACAATGCCTGTATACAGGCCCTGCAAGTGGAGTTTGCACGCCCAGTATCTTCTGTTGCAAACTACAAACTGGATGCTTAGAATGTATACACTGATACCATCCCCTCTTCCAGGTTTGAATCTTATCGTTTATAATCCTTGGATCACACACACTTCTTACTTCTGTGTAGACTTAGCTGACTTCACAATTAGATGGCTGCTTCTTTTGAGACAAGCCTTTAAAGTCAGATGCCAGTTCCCTGATTGCTAAACACCGTCTCATTTCTTTACCACATCTTGCTATAACACTGATAACTTCAGTAATCTCATGAGGACACTGATAACTTCCCTGATCTCATGGGCAGGGTCATGTCACAAGAACTAAGCTTGCTTTTATTAGGGCTTTCTTGAATGAGGGTTATGAGAAAGCAAAAGCTCAAAATTCATTCATATAACTATGGTTTCTAGATCTCTTCGGTTCACTTTTGAAGGTTTGTCTATCATTTTACTATAGTACATCCCCAGGGGACCTACAGTGGTGATTCTATTGATGGTAGCATTATCATAGTCAATGGTACCACACTTTTCCAGCACCTTAGCTGTGCTACAAGTGAGTTCAAGGCCGAGGTCAGTCTTCCCAGTGGAATTGCCAATTTGGGTCCCTCTATGTGCTCTGTGAAGAATGTTGTGCATCTTTAGATGACAGAGTTGTGTCCCAATTGTTTATAGAAAGCTACTAGACTCGCCAAGGCTTGGTTGAAACTAGGTCAAAATTATCCAGTTAGGAACATAGTCCCAGGCATGTTCTCTCTCTGGAGTTTCTATAAGCAATGTTAAGTATTTTTCTCAATGACAAATGCCACACTCATCTTTACCCACCATTAGAAGTGTAATTGCTTTCTTTGATATAGACAAGTCCCCACTAGCCCCGCTCTTAATCTGATTTCCCAGTAGGGTTCCCTAATTCCTCTTGTAGGGTTGTCCGTTGATTTGGGGTGACGATAGAACATTTCATGCAGAATTGACTCTATGGCAGTGAGTTCAATTGTATTGAACACTGTAACATGGAAAAAATTAATTGGTCTTTTCCCCGTCTCCATTACATGGAAAATTCATCGCAACCAGAGTGAAGCCACCTCTCTTGATTTGTTTTTACAATGTTCTAATAAGGGAATGATAATAAATTCATTAAAGCCAATTCTCAGGCACTTCCTCTTAACATAGACATTTTCCTTAATTACTATTGGGTTTGAGCATATTTTCATAGGTTCAATGGAATTTGACTATGTGAGATATTTGCTTAATTTTTAAAAATCACTTTGTTCTTTTCAATTAGCCTTTTTAATATTGATAGTTAGTCCTTTATATTCTGGATTCTAAATTTTTTCCTCCTGTTTTATGACAGTAAGTCAAAAGTATTTTCTATGAAAATATCAAGATGTAAAAGTATTGTTTCCTGACACATCCTCTGCCTAGGCACTCTTATTTACTTCACATAAAAACAGCAGCTTTGACATCCTTGATGGGCACAAATATTCTTCCTTTGAAATGTTCTTTGAGTTTTGGGAACAAAAAGAAATCGAAGGATCAAGACTAGGGCCACAGGGTGACTGATTCCATGTTCCCAATGCAATTCTCCCAACACAGTCCTTGCTACCCTCCTAAGCACAGGCATCATTATGATAAAACTGAACACAAAATGCCCCGACATCAAGTCCATTCCGACTCACAGTGACCATATCAGACAAGGTAGAATGACCCCTGTGAATTTCTGAGACTGGAATTCTTCACGGAAATAGAAAGCCCCGTCTTCCTTCCGAGGAGCAGCTGGTGGTTCTGAACTGCCAACTTTGCATCCCCCAAAACTCCTAGGTTCAACTTTCCTAACTTTTTCTCATCAGTGAAGTTTTAAATTTTCATAAAACAACTCCAGAATGTGCTCCCATGATAGTTCTCTGACCTTCAAAAAACATATCATTTACCCTCTGACATGTAAAAATCAATGGTCATATCCTTCTAGGTTGACTGGCCTAGCTGTTGTGAATTTAACTGGCCCAACAGATCCTCTTGTAAATGACTGTTTTGCTTACACCATTTGTTTGTTTGTTTGTTTGATCTATGGCACCATAATAACACTAAGAGCAGTATATTATTGAGTGAACTTGTTTCTAAACATTCAATAATCACATACACAGCTTCAAAAATTTCATGAAGTTTATTTTCTTTTCATTCAATATTTTCCACAAACTTTTTGAAGATTTCTTGGATATACCCTGGTTCTGTCTCTCTAGAGGACTCTGCCTAAAACTATTCTTAGGTTCCTAATCTCCAAGTTTATATTTGCCTATTCTTTGTCTCTCTGGTATCTTTTCTTGAATCAACTGTGTTAATTTTAATGTAAGTAAGCAACATTTTTCCTTTAAATTATTTTAGTCTTGGGATTACTTTTTTTGGAATTACTATTCCAAAGTTATAATTTCATTCTAAAAGTTTAATTATTTTTATATGATGTTTATAATAATTGTAATTATTTGAGTTTTGCGTGGGCGTTGGGGTAGTCATCAAAAGGTGATGTCTCTCCCCTTACAGAAGGGTCATGGGGAGGAGATGAGCCAGGCAGGGTGCAATATAGCACCGATGAAACATACAACTTTCTTCCAGTTCTTTAATGCTTCCCCCCCCCCGACCCATTATCATGCTCCCAATTCTACCTGGCTAGACCAAAGCATGTTCCAGTTACAGATAAGAGCTGGAAACACAGGGAATCCAGGACAGATAAACCCCTCAGGACTAATATTGAGAGTAGACATACCATGAAGGTAAGGGGATGATAGGGGTAGATAGGAGGAACTGATCACAGTGATCTACATATAACCCCCTCCCCTGGGGAAGGACAACAGAAAAGTGGGTGAAGGGAAACATTGGTCAGTGTGAGACATGAAAAACAATAATAGTTTATAAATTATCAAGGGTTCATGTGGGTGGAAGGGTGGGAGAGGGAGGGGAATAAATGAGAAGCTGATACCAAGGGCTCAAGTAGAAAGCAAATGTTTTGAAAATGATGATGGCAACAAGTGTACAAATGTGCTTGACACAATGGATGGATGTACGGATTGTGATAAGAGTTGTACAAGCCTCCAATAATTTTAAAAAGGTGCTATCTCTGAGTGACACAAAGGGCTAACATATGCCACCAGGTAGTTCATAATATTCCTGAATGCACTTGGGGGCCTTTAACCAAAGAAGTGCAGAGTATATAAATGTTGTGTGGGATAAGTAGTTACTATCACAGATTTATTTTTTCCAACAGTTTTATTGACATATAATTCACATTATCATATAATTTAATAGTTCAATCACATCCAGAAGAATTGTACAATCATTACTACAATCAGTTTTAGAACATTTTCTTCATTTTTGTACTCACCATTATTAGCTACCCCCCCCCAATCCAACACCATTTCTGCCATACACCAAAGAACCCCTCATTCAGTTACTGTCTTTGTCGATTTATCTATACCAGGTTTCATATAGGGAAAAACATTTTAAAACTAACATGAATAACAAAATAGACCAGAGAAAGACTTCAATAGAAAATAAAGCACAAAATATTCAAAACTAGAACACATTTAAATGAATCATAAGGGAGATCCATTTTTTAATGTGCTTAAATTGCATTTTCCATTTTGTTACATTTATAATGTGTTGGTTGTATTCAGCAACTTTACAAAATCTTAAGAATTTTCATAATTAATCTGACATTCCTTTGAGGTTTCTATGTGGATGACGGGAGGATCTGTAAATAATGACAGAGTGATTTCTTCCTGATTTCCCCTTTGTCCTAGGACTTGCAGCGTGACACGGAGTACATATGAAGATCACGGGGCACTTTATCTCATTCCTGATCTTCAATAATTCCCCCAGTATTTCAATATGCCAATGTGATATCACTTGTCAGTTTGGGATTATTTTTAGTTTATTATTTTAAAGTCGATTAGTTTTTTCTGGTCCCAGTTTACTAAATTTTAAAATCATGAGTTGAAGTTGCGTTTTATCAAGTGCCTTTTGCTGCATCTTTTGAGACAACCCTCTGATTTTTCTTCTCTAATGAATTATGTTACCATATTTTCTAACAAGAATCTAAACATTCCTAAGATTAAAACAAACAACATTGTACAAGCAAAAGTAAATATGGAAGTAGCAGATCTGTCTGAGACCTGCTGCAGCAGAGTTCATCAGGAAACACTCCTGGAGACCGGACAAGGACATGCACTTTTAGAGTCCTGAATGTTAAGATATGAGCTGGTGAGAAGCATTATTCAGGAATCATTTGCTCCCCACCGCCACCGATGTGATTTGGTTCAATGTGCAACAGCAATATACTGTGCTGTATCTCCAGACGCAGTGCATCAGCTTAGCATTTGTGGTTTGGGAAGAGGGCGATCACCTCATTCCCTGGAGTGATTAGCTGGAATCCAACCTTGCAGCAGTAGATGTATGACATGGCCAGCAAAAGCAGGCGTCGTCATACCAGTGTTCCTGGTTAGGGAAGCACAATGTGTGTGGGTAACTGAAGTACCTGGGAAGCAAGTCTTCAGATTAGCCGGGATACTCTGTCTGACACACTAAGCCCACATGAAGTTCCCTTGGAACCAGGCAAGAGGCCAGTTTTGCAGAAGCCTAGTTTCTTATTCCTTGGTAGCAAAGCCTGTAGAGATTAGCCTTGGAGAAGTTAACCTTTACCTCTCATTCATTCATAATTCATGAAACCTTTTATGTACTTCTACATTCAACTTGCTTATATTGTATTTAGGACTTTTACATGTTTAATATTCAATAAGTTAACCTGTAAACCTTGCTTTATTTTGCTTTTCCTCATACTGTCTAGGCAAGAAGATCTTACTAGACCCATGTAATTTATGTTGCATCCCCTCTACTTTATTATCTGAAATAGTGGGTATAAAATGGAAATTGTTACCCCAAAGTTTTCATTTGAAAATTTTAGTTGTTGTTTTAATTTTGTTACAATGGAAAACTGTTAACTACTGATTCAGTTCTTTATGGAAATAGAATAATTCAGATATGTTATTGTTTCTTAAGGAAGTTTTAGTAGTTAATTTTTTCTAGACATTGATCCATTTCTTGAACATTATAAAATGTGTTACAAAAATTATCAATACTAATTTTTCAAATTTATGTACCATTTACAGTGGCTCCCTTTTTCTATTCTATTCTATTATTGTCCTTTATCATGCTTACCAATGACTTGTCAGTATTATTAGCTATATCTGTAAATTCTACTTGTATCTTCTGTATATTTACTTTTATGCCAATGCTTGTGTATCTTCTTCATTTTCTTCTCTTTTTGAAGATGTTTATGTAATTATTTTTCTAATTAAAAATTAAGATTTGAATGAATAACTGTTTAAGGATACTTAAGGTAAGTGTAAAATTATTCTTCCCAAAATGATAAGCCAGCATCAGAGGGATTCACAGAGGGGTTCTGCTGAGTATTCTGAGAAGAGCTGTCATTAATTTACCCACACTATTCCAGAATATAGAAAAAAGACCGTTTGTAACCCATTTATCACTACCTTATTTGTACAACAAAAAGACCACATCTCCATGGTAGGCCATGCCTAACTTGTGGACAGTTTCTTATTCGAGGGGGTGGTGGGAGTGGCAGAGAACTGAATAACCCATCCCAGGTGGCAATGCAGCACGATCACCCTTACTGAGTGGGTACTCCCACAGTGCACTTTGGTGGAGATTCAGGACCAAGTGGAGCGGGCATGTGTCTGTCTCTCAAAAGATGATCTCACTTCATTTCAGTCGATGGGGAGAGCCCAGGAATGAGGGCATTTGCACATGGGGAAAATGCTTGACATTGCTTATATGAACTCCCAAGGGGAGAATCTGCCGTACACTATGCGGCTAATCCTATATTTGAATCTTTTTCAGCCACTGGTGACCCAAGCCCCATATAAAGTATATAGGACCTTAGATTGTTTTTAGAGGTTTATAGCATAATACAGAGGACACAAAAGAAGAATCCAAGTCAGAAAACCAAGTAAGTGAACTTTTAGCTAAACCCAGCTTTTGCGGGTTCAGGAAACGTTGGACTTAAAGCTATAATATCCTAGTGAGAGAACAAGAGGAAGACTTCTATCCCAAGGTTGTGGATTTGAAAGTCAGTGGATTGCAGTTAAAACCTCTTGATTTTGAGGTTGTCCAATAGTTGACAACTTAAGACACAAGTTGTCACTTTCATATTTTCTTAGCTTTTTGTGGCATGGCTTAGTTCTGCACACATAATTGGACAGTAATGAATGAGTTATTGTGCCCTGTATCTAACCCTTATTATTTCTTAAGCAGGATTCAGTCACTTAAAAATTTAAATTTTATAAGTGAACATCTTAGTCTAAAAAACATTCCTTATTTTAAATTCTATACCATTGCTAGTTTAATGATACCATTAATGAATTACCAAAGGCCCCATGCAGGTTACTTATGAATTCACTCAAAAAACTGAGAAAAGTATAGTATAATAAGTATAATAAGAACATATGTAATTGAGCTATAATAACGGGCTTTGAGCTTTCACTAAGGGATAACCTTGATAAATGTTCTCTACGATTATGAGGGTTTATTATGAAGACATTTTCAAACCATTGAAGGCTGCATTGGTGAAGAAAAGGCCAGAATCTTTACATCCAGGATTGTTTTTCAACATGACGCTGTATCTGTTCGTTCTTTGAGGGTCGTAAGAGCTGTCCTTATAGGAATTTCACTGGAAAACCTGATCCAATCTACCTGCAATCCTGATTTTGCTCCTCAAACTTCCTGACATCCCACAAATTCATGAACGTCGAAAAGGAGCACAGATTAAGTCACGTGAGGTGCCAAGCGATTCTTTCAAAGTGGTGTGATGGACATCTAACAATGACAAATTCTTTGGAGAAGGTGCGATTGATGGAACTGTTGCCTGCAGCACGGTATTGACTTGGTGTTCTGCTTCGGAGCCCGGCTGGTTCTGACTCATAGCGACCCTGTGTGCAACAAAATGAAACAGTACAGTAGCCCTGCACGGTCCTCACAAGTGTAAGGTTTCAGCCCATTGAGTCATCCAAGGCATCGAGTCATCTTGTCAAAGGTCTTCTTCTTTTTCACTGCCTTTCTACTTTATAAAACATGATGTCCTTTTCCAGGGACTGGTCTCTCCCAATAACATGGCCAAAGTGTTTGAGACAAAGCCTCACAATCCTTTCCTTAAAGGAGCATTCTGGTTGTCCTTCTTCCAAGATGCATGTTTGCTCTTTGGGCGAGTCCAGGTACTTTCAGTACTCTTCACCACCACCATAGTTCAAATGTACGCATTGTTCACCATTATCCTTATTCACGGTCCAAATTTCACACGAATAAGAGGCAGTTGGAAACCGTCCTCAAAGTGGCATCTCGTTCGTCAAACTTTAAAGAAATCTTGTGCAACAGATTTATCCAATGAACGGTGTCTTCTGATTTCTTGACTGCTGATTGTGGATACAAGCAAGACAAAACTTCAATTTGTTTCCATTGATCATGTTGCTACCTTTGGGCCAGTTGTGAGGATTTTGGTTTTTTGTAAATGAAGGTGAAATACATACTGAAGGCTGCAATCCATTAGCAAATGCTTTGGGTCTTGCTGACTTTCAGCAAGCAAGGTTGTGTCATTTGCCTCCTGAAGTTATTTCTGTAGATATAAGCCTGCTTCTAAACCTGATGACATGTTCTTCTTCATACAGTCCAGCTTCTCTGATTATTTGCTCAGCATATAGATTAAATACATATGGTGAAGGGATACAACTCTGATACACACTTTTCCTGATTTTAAAACATGCAGTATATTCCTGTTCTGTTTCAATGACGACCTTGTCTTCCAGTTAAGCCTTCTGTTGTTGTTAGGGGCTATCAAACCAGACCTGACTTGTAGTGATCCTATGCACAACACAACGAAACACTGTCTAGTTGGATGATCTTCAGCAAAATTTTACTTGCATGGTTAAAAATATTGTTCAATCGCTTCTGCGTGTTTTTCATTGGAATGGGTACAAATGTGAATCTCTTTCAGTCAGCTGGCCAGGTTTTCCAAATTTCTTGGCATAGACTCTTGCTAGTTTTCAGTGCTTCATTAGTCTGTTGAAACGTTTTGATTGGTATTCCACCAATTCCTGGAGACTTGTTTTTGACTAATACTTTCAGTGCAGCTTGGACTTCTTTCAGTACCATTGGATCTTGAAAGGTTATCCTTAAAATAATTGAATGTCGTCTACTTATTTTTGCTAAAAATGACTGTATTTTTCATTGTCTTTTGATGCTTTTTCCATTATTCATCCCCCTGGGAGGAGGTTATAAGTTAATCCTTGTGATCGATTCCCCCTTTTTGCCCCCACCATTCCCTAATCCTACTGGTATCTCTACTCTCATTGTTAGCCCTGAGGGATGTATCTATCCTGGATTCCCTGTCACGGGCTCTTATCTGTAGCAGTGTGCCTGCTCTGCTCTAATCCAATTTGTAAGGTAGATTGAGGTCATGCTAGTGGGGTAAAGGAAGCACCAAACAACTAGAAGAAGGTTGTGTGTTTCATTAGTGCTATACTGCATCCTGACTGGTTCATCTATTCCCTGTGACCCCTCTGTGAGGGGTGTCCAATTGTCTACAGATGGACATTGGGTCTCCATTTCATGCCTTCCCCCTTCACCCCCATCTGCATTCACCTTGGGTATGGTTTTGTTCTGGGTCTTAGATGCCTGATACCTCATCCCATCAATAACTCATGATCACACAGGCTGGTGTCCTTCTTCCATGTGGGCTTTGTTGCTTCTGAGCTAGATGGCAGCTTGTTTATCTTCAAGCCTTTAAGAACTCAGACGCGATATCTTTTGATAGCCGGGCACCATCAGCTTTCTTCACCACATTTGCTTATGCACGCATTTTGTTTTCAGCAATCGTCTTGGGAAGGTGAGCATCAGAGAATGCTGGATTGTTAGAACAATGTGCTCTTGTTATAAAGGAGTACTTGAGTTGAGGCCCAATGTCCACCTGCAACCTTAATTCTTAACATATAGATATGAGTACATAGTTCTAATCCCCTCTCATTATATATGTATTTACATATGTAAATGCCTATATTTAGGCCTCTATAAATATCCTTTACCTCCTGGTTCTTTCCTCTACTTCCTTTTACTTTCCTCTTTTCCCACTATCATGTTTGGCCCTATGATCTTCCCCATGCATTGTCTGCTCTGAGCAGGAACATCGTCCTTGGGGCTTGGAGGGCCAAGATGCCCTCTCCTCCCTCTCCATCCTTTTTCATTTCTCCCATGTGCTCTAATCTGTTGGGTCCCTCTCCCCAAGCTGTAGCCCCAGTGCTATCTTCTGAAGTGCATTTTTCTGAGGGTGGCCGGGGGGTATCCACGTAGTTGAGGTTGGGACCAGCCCTGCAGACCTCTCTATTGGTTCCCTCATACATGCCAGGTATGTTGTATTTATGTGTTGGTGCATTGGGTTGAAGCCTGGTCTCTCTCTTCCTCTCCTGTGGAGATATAAACAATACCCTCTCCTTGGGTGGGTTAGTACCCTGCTTCTCTCCTACCCATGTATTTTTTCCCCTTCTATCTTCCCCCTCTTATTTAATTGGCTGTCATTTGTATCCCTGAATTGGGATTGGCCCGTCATAGTTGCTAGACCTCACCCCAGGGATGGATGTATAGAGTAACTTTTCCCCTATGCCCCATTTTTGCTTTTTTTAACTTACCTCAGTGGTTTCATGTTACACTTGTCCTTTTGTGCTTGACTTACATCACTTAGCCCGATTTCCTCCAGTTCTTCGGCAATGTGATTCATACATACATCGCAGCTTTTTAGGGACGCATAGTACTCCATTGCATGTATGTAACAGTTTTTGATCCATTCATCTATTGATGGGAATTCAGATTGTTTCCAACTCCCTGCGATTGTGAGCTGTGCCAAGATGAACCCTGGAGCACAGACGGCTGGCCGTGATTTGGTTCTTGCCTCTCCTGGGTACATGCCCAGTAGGGGGATTTTGGGGTCATATGGTAGATCAATTTCCGTATGTTTTAGATATTGCCAAATCGATTTCCATAATGGCTAAACATACCCCCAGGCCCACCAGCAGTGGATGAGAGTTCCTATCTCCCCACAGCCCCTCCAACACTTGTTACTTTGATATTTTGAATTGGGCTATCTTTGAGGGGGTTAGGTGGTATCACATAGTTGTTTTGATTTGTATTTCTCTTATGGTTAATTATCAGAAACATTTTTTCATATGCTTATTTTCCATTAGGATTTCTGCCCCTGTAAAAATTCTGTTTAGGTGCTTTGCCCACCTCCTCAGTGGGCAGTTAATTTTTTTCTTTTTGTAAGCTTTCAGAGTATTGTGGATTTTAGTAATAAGGCCTATATCTGATGTCATTGCTAAAGATGTTTTCCCAGATGGTGGGCTCTCTTATTACTCTCTTGAATTCTTTGGATGTACACAGGTGATTTATCTTCAGTGCATCCCGCTTGTCAATTTGTGACTCCTCTGTATTTGTATCCTTCCCTATTTCTGATAGCCTATGTATTCCCCATGCCAAGGTTCTCGGGTTTGTCCCAATTCCCTCATAAATGGCCCTAATAATTTGGGGTTTTACCTCAAGGTCTATGATCTACCTTGAGTTTATTCTTATACATGGAGTGAGGTAAAGGTCTTGCTTTGTTTTTCTGCAGGTAGATATGTTTTTTCCAGCACCACTTATTGAGGAGGGCATCCTCTTCCCATTTTATATTTTGGGTCCCCTAGAAAAAATTAAGTGTTTGTATGCTGATGTTTTTATTTCTGGGTTTTCAATTCTTTTCCGCTGGTCTGAATATCTGTCGTTATACCAGTGCCACGCTGTTTTAACCACTGTGACCATATAATAACTGCTAAAGTCAGGTAGGGCATAGCCTTCAACTTTGTCATCATTTTTCTGTATTGCTTCCTTCATATCTTGGATGACTCCAAGCCACATTCTGAAAATTCATTTCTTTGTCAGGTCATTGTCTTCTTCTATGCATGTTCTTAGGTTCATGACTTCTTCTGTCATTGTCTTTTGTTTCTCCTGATTTTTCAGTGAGGCTGTTGGAGCTGGTTGCTGTTTGCAGGTTGTTTTAGAGGATCCCAACAACATTTTCCGGAGTCGAAGAGCACTGGGCTCTCTCTTGGGGGACTCACATGAGCGCTTCTATGAGCTGCCTCCAGGTAGCTGCACTGGGGCTCAGTCTACCACTGCATCTGCATCTTCCTGAGGTTTCACTGTCCCTAGCCAACCAGTATTCTGTTATTTGGAATGTGAGTTGGATAATCTCACAGGATGCTGGTTGGGTGGTTGTGGGCCCATGAGGATGGTGTTTCACTGGCTGATCCCTCAGTAAGCCATAGAGGTTTGTCTCACGGAGTTTGGAGCACCTCAGGTGGCATGTGGCGTTTCCCTCTGCAACTGGAGTGCTGTGGAGGGCTTGTGGGTGTATCCTCCTTGTTGTAGAGCACTGTAGATGGCAGGCAGAATTACCCTAGTCGGAGAGATCACTGTGGAGGTTGGGTGGGTGTTCCTGCAGCAGCGTGGAACACCACAGATTGTGGGCAGGAGTTTCCCTAGTGACTTTTAGGGCCTTGGGGTGTAGAAGGAAGATTCCCCCAGCCATTTGAAGGGTTGATTCCCAGCCGTTTGGGTATGGTGGAGGATGGGCATGATTTTCCCCGGCTGCATGTAAAGCCAACAAGTTCAGGAAGGAGCTCCCCTAACTGGGCCACCAGAGTTGCTCTATGTGGAGGGGAGTGGCCTGGAGGCTGGTAGTGACTTTGGAAAGGAAAGAGAGGAAGAAGAGTAGAAAAAGAGAAAGGAGAAAACAAAGACGAGAGCAAAAATAAAAAACAAACTAACATAACACACACAAAACACAAAGACAAAACTAAAGTAAAAGCAAACAGTCAAAAAAATAAAACAATAAAAAAGGAAACTGAATCTGCTGACTGTGGCAGGAAAGAGAATAAAAGAAGAGGAAATGAGAAAAAAAAGTGAAAGAAGACAAGAAAAGAAAACATAGATAAAGAGATAGTTAAGCCCAGTGCCCTGAGTAGCACTAGCATGAGCAGCACTGTCACTGGGGGCAGACTGGCGCACCTCACTGGGTGGGTGGAGTTGCCCTAGGCAGAGATTAGAGGACTGGAAACCCACAGTGGCATGTGGAATGAAAGAGACGGAGAGGAGAGAAACAGAAAAGAAAAAAAAAATAGAACAGGAAAAAAGAAAAAGTGGAAAAACAAATGCATTCGCAGAGATTGACTCATTGGAAAGAGAGAAGAGAGAAAGAAGAAAAAATATAAAGAGTAAGGAGATAACTGCTCCCTCCCTGATCACCGGCATGTGGGGCTAGAGGGGTTTAAACCCTGCCCCCAGGTGGCAGGTTGGTGTGTCCTTTTAGCGCAGCGGTCCACCGGTGCTGGGTGAAATTGCCCTAGTTGGCAAGATCGTCGTAGAAGAAACATTGAGGTGGACTCAGTAGAGGGCTGTCACACTGCCTCGTGTGGTGTGCAGTGAGGCCACAGCCACAGGGCTGGAGTTTCCCCTGATATTTGGATGGAATCGCCCTAGGCAGATGGTAAAGGCCCAGAAGCTAGCAGTGGCTTATAAATGGAAAGAAAGGGAAAGAAGAGGAAAAGGAGAGAAAAAGAAGAAAAAAGAAAGGAGAAAAAACAACAAAACTGGACCCGTTGAGACAGACTGTGGTGGTTGAGACAGACTGTGGTGGGAAAGACAGACAGAGGGAGCGAGAAGAAAAAGAACAGTCAGGAGATAGCTGTGGCCGGATCGTCTGACCGTAAGGCTGGAGTAACTCTAACCCTGCCTCACGGTAGTGGGGTGGTGTGACTGCTTGCTGTAGGGTCTCACAGATGCTGGGCGGAATTGCCCATGAAGACTAGATCACACCAGAGGGCAGGCAGCAGTTCCTGCGGCCGTGTTGAACGCTGGAGATCACTGGTATAGCTGCCTTGTGCTGCATGTAGCACTGCGGCAGGAGGTAGGAGTTCCCTCCGCCCTGTGTAGGGCCCAGGACAGGCAGGGGGTCCCCCAGTCACATGGGAGACACACCGGACCTCTCCAGCTGCATGCATGATCACTGGGGGCGGACAGTAGCTCCCCCTTTGGGCTTGTGGCAGTGTTCTAGCCTGTGCCAGGACTGCTGATATCCTAATATCTCAGAGGTTTGTTTTTAGGGTGTGTTTTTTTTTCCCTTTCACCTGGCCAGGTGGAACTGAATTAATTTATTCTGAAACTGAGGCTTGGTCCAGGGGCTCTTTGTTATGTTGAAAGCCTCTGGGCTTTGTTGCTAACTTCTGGCATTTC
The DNA here is from genome assembly GCF_050624435.1 of Tenrec ecaudatus. NCBI lineage: Eukaryota > Metazoa > Chordata > Mammalia > Afrosoricida > Tenrecidae > Tenrec > Tenrec ecaudatus. The sequence continues at coordinate 110,508,888 of NC_134540.1, read as the reverse complement.
TTAGAGAGGGCTCCTTCTTATGCTAATGTATGTTAGAGGACTCATTCTACCAGTTGTCTTGGAGTTAAACAGCCAGTCTGGGATTTGCAGTTTTTACTGAGAAAATATTTTTTTCTCTCTCTTTTATATTGGGCTTATGGGGTGCCCTGATTTCAGGGCACCCAGAGGCAGGGATCTAACTTGTCAGAGAGGTTGTTTTCTTCTCAGCCAACTGGAATTGAATTTGTGTCCTGGACTAGGTCAGGTAAATTTCCTTAAGTCTTTTCATTTGCCCAAATATATGGTCACCCTCAGACTCCGACCCCCAGGCTATGAGCTCAAAGCGGCTAACAGGTGGGAGCTCGGGTGCAGGGTCTTGTGACCAGCTCTCAGGTTCTCCTTGCGTCTGGGATTATGTGTCCTTGGGTGTCAGCCTGGGAAAATCGCTGCTCACTGCCAAGCTAGGGCACTTGTAGCTGCTTGGCCAGAGCCCACGACCCCAGCAGACTGAGCCTAGTGATTTAGTACATTCTTGGTTCGCTTTGTGAGTGAAAATTTTAAAAAGTGGGCTTCAGGACAGACTGTAGTACCTTGATTCTAATTTCAGGACACTGCCTCCCAAACTCCTTCACCTTACCAATTTTCTGGCCTGGTAGCAGGAGCTCCGGCAGGTAAATCTAACTGGACACCATCTTCTTCTGTGTCTAAAATGCAATTTCCTGGTGAATAATCCTGTATGTTTTTGACAAATGCATAGTCTTGTAACAACTTGTGTTAGTCTGGGAAAACTATAAAAACAAATCCATAGACACTCATATGTTTATAAGAGTTTTACATAAAAGAACAATTTAACATTAAAAAAATTACCCAACCCAGTTCAGATCAAGTCCACAAATCTGATTTTAGCCCATGTGTCCTATACCAATCTATAAAATCCTCTTCAGACTCACAGAACACATGCAATGACACTGAATGCAGAAAGATCACAGACCAATGGGTGGGAAGTGTTATGGATCCAGTGGCATTTGTAAGCATCTCAGTGCTGCCTGGGATCTCCACATGGCTTCTCCTGCTCAGGTCAGTTCCATGTGCCTTGTCAGCTGCAATGTCTGCCAGGGAGTGACTAATGCAAGAGAAAATGTCCCCTGTCTCCCAGGAGGAAAATCCACGAGTTCCCAGAATTCTCAGGAGAAAGTCATGCCCACACAGAGGACTCATTGGCTATGATCCGATTGACATAATAGATTCCACCCCTTCACTCTTAACCCTTTCAAGTCCCAAACTGACATCACACATTACATAACCACACCATTACTATTGTATATATAGATATAAGTAATAATAAAGATATGAGATAAGTGATTATAAAGAACAGAAAATTATTTACGAGGCTAAAAGTTTGAATTCAGAGCATTAGACCTAGGAGACACTTTATCTGCCATCTCTGGCCATGTCTGCCTGGAATATCTTGTAGTCTCTGTAGATCAAGAATTCCTTAACCCCTTGGCAATCTTCATGACGTGGCATGTATATTTCCCACTTTTATGGCTACTTTTCTGTCTCTAATCTGCTGTTTTTATATGTTAAATGTAAATAGGTTTAAGACATGCGCTCCATTAATAGGAGGTAAAAACAACCCTACACTGACTTTTCTTAGTGAAAACCCTGATCCTAAATGAGATTATATCACAGGATCCAGCATATATTTGGGGGGGGGAACAATATTTAATCCATATTACCATATAAACTGAACTCAACAGTTTATCTCTTTTTAGAGTCTAGTTTCTGTAAGTTATTGTTGTTAGGGATCATCAAGTCAGCTGTACTTCATAGCAGCCTTATAGATAACAGTATGGATAGCACTGCCTGTACCATGTCCTGCACTATTCTCAGAATTGTTCCTAAGCTTGAGCCCACGGTTGTAGCCACTGTGTCAGTCCATCTGATTGGGGTCCTTACTCTCCTGTGCTGTCCCTATATGTTACCAAGCATGATGTTCTACTCCAGGGACGAATTTCTGCAGAAACCATGTCCAACGAAGTCTCACGGTTCTTGCCTATTAGGAGGACTCTGGTCATACTTCTTCTGATATAGACTTGTTTGACCTTTTAATAGTCCATGGTATTTTCAATAATTTTTGCCAGTACAATTCAAATGTAACAATTTTTGGTCTTTTTCGGTGTCCAACTTTCACATGCCCATGAGGTTATGGAAAACACTGTGGCTTGGGTCAGGTGCACCTTAGTGCTCAAAGCAACATCATTGCGTTCTAATACTCTAAAGAGGTCTGTGGAGCAGATTATCCCTACGCAATGCATCTTTTGACTTCCACGAGCTTTGACTGTGTATCCAAGCAAGACAAAATCCTTGGCAAAGTCAATGCTGTATCCATTTATCATTTTGGTACTTCTCATAGTGCAGTTTAGATTCATTCATTTCGCAGCAGATTTGTAGTTTTAGGTTGGTTGGTTGAATTCCTCGTTTTTATTACTAAGATTCTGTGTGCCATTTGAGTGACATTTAAAATACTTCCAGTTTTTCAAAATAAGTGACCAAAATAATTATTTTGTACAGATTTTTATATGAATGTAAATTTTCTATCTCTTGGGTAAATTAATATACAAGAGTGGAATTGTTATTGTAATAGTTATATTAATAGGGTGAGAAATTATTTTCCAAAGTAAGAATACCATTTTCTATTCTGTCATCACACAGCGTATGGAATTGCCACTTCTTCCACTTCCTTGCAGCTCTTGGTATTTTTGGGTTTTATTTTCTTCTCTTTTAAATTTAGTAATTCTAAAAATTACACAGAGTCACAGTACTAAAAGGAGTGACTGAGATTCCACCACTTTAGGAGGCGTATATGACCAAAACCGAGACGACTGAAGGAATAAAGACGTTCATGTTGCACTGAAGGCACTGGTGGAAAAAGATTCCAGGAATTGGTAAAATACACAATTTAACAAATTGGTACAACACTGGAACTCCTTATTCATCAAGAAATTTACAGACATTTATCTGGCCTACCAACTAGAAGAGTACTCTATTTGCTCCCATTCCAAAGAAAAGTGATGCAACAGGAGTTGCCAATTATTGAACAATATCATTAATATCGCATGAAAGTAAGTTGTTGAAAATAATTCAACAATGATTTCAGCAGGACACAAGAGGAAACTTCGATAAATTCACAATGGATTTAGCGAAGTACATAAAATGAACAACATAATTCTTGATACCCACTGGATTGTAACTTGAAAGAGAATATGAGAAAATATATTCACCTATATTTCATTGACTGTGGCACTTACACAATCTCCTGTCAACTTGGGAAGGGGTGGAGTCTGGCCTGTCAATTAGGTTATAGCCAATGAGGCCTCTCTGTGTGCATGATTTTCTCCTGAGGATTCTGGGAACTCCTATCTTCCTCCCTGGTGGTAGAACATGCACTCTCCGCTTCGAATTCCTGATGAACAGGTACATAGAGGTTGCTAGAGCCCCGGAGCTGGAGGAGCCATGTAGAGACCGATGCCAGCACTGAGATGCTTCCACCACTGCTGGATCCACAAGACTTGCCACCCATTTATCACTGCATGTGTTATGTGAGTCTGAAGAGGAATTTATAGATTGGTATTGGACATATGGGCTAATATCGGACTTATGGACTTGATTTGGACTGGGCTTCGATGTTTTCTCAATATTCACTTGCTCTCATATATAAAGCTCTTTCTTATACATATATGATTGTCTATGAATTTGTTTTTCTAGTCAACCCAGACTACCATATTTACTATGAGAAAGCATTCACCTGTGTGGATTATAACTCATTATTCACAGCATGGCAAAGAATGGAAATTCCAGTACACTTTATTGTGTTTAAGTAGAACTTGTAGATAGATCAAGAATCATTAAAACATTTAACAAAGTGATACAGCATGGTTTAGTATGGCAGAGACCAGACCAAAACCAGGGATGCACATGGTAGACAATGGTGGAGGAGGTGGGGAAAAGAAAACAAAAGGATGAATATAAGGAAGAAAAGGGTAGTGGGGGCATGGGGCACTAACCCATCCAAGGGGAGGGTATTGTTTATATCTCCACAGGGAAAGTGGGGCCAGGCTTCAACCCAGTGCCGCAAGGTGTGAATGCAATATCCTGGCATGGAGTAGGGAACCAGTGGAGAGGTCTGGTAGGCTGGCCCCAGCACCAAAAATTAAGTGGATTCTTGCCCCTCCCCCGAGAAGAATTTGTTTCAAAGGACTACATTGATTCTGCAGCTCCGAGAGAGGGACATATCTGATCAGAGCACACGGGAGCAGATGAAGGGGCAGGAGGAGAGAGTGGAACACAGCCTGGCCCACCAGGCTGTGAGGATGAGGTTCCTGAGTAGAGAAGCCAGTCCACAGAGCGAACAACATGGCTGGCCCCACTATGAGAAATGATGCCACTCAGTGACTAAGGGCGATACAGGGGACAGCACGGGAGACACAGTGTGGGAATTGCATGACCTGGTCCCACCACACCGAGGCAAAGCACTGGGGGAGTGCAGCGGAACAGCAAGGGAAGGGAGTGGCAAGGTCCCTAGGGAATGCTGAAAGTGGACTTTGGGGCCAGGGCGTGGTGCCCCAACAGACTGGACTGGAAAATGCTCCAAAGGGCCAGCAAATGATCCTTGAACTAACTACAAGCTTTTCTTTTGTGGAGTGTTTTGTTTTGTTCTTTGTCAGTGGTTTCTTTTTGTTGTTTTGTTGTCTGGTTGTATACTGTTGCTTTGTTTTCCTCTGTCCTGTTTTCCTGCATGTTAGTGTCTCCACAGATCTGTCTGAATAGGACAGGCTGGATGAACTATCTGGAGGAAAAACAATGGGACCGACAGTTCCAGGGGGAACTTGGGGGGGGAGGGTAGGGGGATAAGGAAGTGGTGTTAACAAACACAGGGACAAGGGAACAACACGGGACCCAATATAGTAGTGAGGGGGGAGTGGCAGGCCTGGTGGGGAATGATCAAGGGTAAGGTTGTGTAGAGAAGAGGTATAGCTGTAGCCCAGGTGGGGACGGAGCATGGTAGTGGGGAAGGAGGAAAGTCAAGGGAGATGGAGGAAGGAGCTGGGAGTCAAGGGGCATTTATGGAGGTCTAGACATGTACATGCAAATATATATATGAGGATGGGGAAATAGATCTATGTGTCTATATTTATAGGTGCAGTATTAAGGTGGCGGAAGGACCTTGGGCCTCTACTCAAACACTCCCTCAATGCATGAATACCTTCTTTTATTAAATTGGAACTCTATGATGCTCACTCTCCCGACACAATGGCTGGAGCCAAAGTGGGTGAACAAGTAAATGTGGTGAAGAAAGCTGATGGTGCCCGGCTATCAAAAGAGATAGTGACTGGGGTCTTAAAGGCTTGAAAATAAACAAGCGGCCATCTAGCTCAGAAGCAACAAAGCCCACATGGAAGAAAACACCAACCTGTGTGATTGCATGGTCCCAAAGGGATCAGTTATCAGGCATCAAAGAACAAAAAAATCATATCATTGGCTGCACACCTCCATTAAAGAATCACCAAAGACAAACGGGTGCATAAGCAAATGTGGCGAAGAAAGCTGATGGTGCCCGGCTATCAAAAGAGATAGTGTCTGGGGTCTTAAAGGCTTGAAGGTGAACAAGCAGCCATCTAGCTCAGAAGCAATAAAGCCCACATGGAAGAAGCACACCAGCTGGTGCGATCACAAGGTGCCAAAGGGACCAGGTATAAGGCATCATGCAAAAAAAAAAGAATATATATATATACCGTAGTGAATGAAGGGGGAAGTGCAGAGTGGAGACCCAAGGCCCAAATGTCAACCACTGGGGATCCCCTCTTAGAGGGGTTTAGGAGAGGAGATGGGTCAGTCAGGGTGCGATGTAGTACCGATGAAGAACACAGCTTTCCCTCAGATCCTGGATGCTTCCTCCCCCCAACTACCATGATCCGAATTCTACCTTGCAGGACTGGATAGGGCAGAGGTTGTACACTGGTGCATATGGGAGCTGGAGGCACAGGGAATCCAGGGTGGATGATACCTTCAGGACCAAGGGTATGAGGGGCGATGCTGGGAGAGTGGAGGGTGAATGGGTTGGAAAGGGGGAACTGATTACAAGGATCCACATGTGATCTCCTCCCTGGGAGATGGATGGTAGAGAAGGGGGGTAAGGGAGACTCCGGATAGGGCAAGATGTGACAAAATAACAATCTGTGGATTATCAAGGGCTCATGAGGGAGGGGGGAGCGGAGAGGGAGGGGAAAGAAAAAAGTGGACCTGATGCGGAGGGCTTAAGTGGAGAGCAAATGCTTTGAGAGTGATCAGGGCAAAGAATGTACGGATGTGCTTTATACAATTGATGTATGTATATGTGTGGATTGTGGTAAGAGTTGTATGAGGCCCTAATAAAATGTAAAAAAAGAAAAAAAAAGAAAATGATTAGGGAAAAGAATGTACGGATGTGCTTTATACAACTGATGTATGTATATGTATGGATTGTGATAAGAGTTGTATGAGCCCCTAATAAAAATGTTTAAAAAATAAATTAAATAAAATCATAAAGATATGTGTCAGAATTTATTCCTTTTACTATACTTATGAAATCTATATCTGGAGGAAAAAAAGGTGAGAAACTGAACCATATGGAGAAAATCTCTGTAACAGGAACAGAAATCTCATGAATAACGTGCAATATGCCTATTACACAACCTTGTTTATTGAAAGCAACTCCCTGCTATTGAGTCAGTGCATCAGTGCCGACTCCAAAGACCCTCTTGTGGTGGTTTTCCAAGACTGTGTTTCTGGGAGTAGAAAGACTAGTCTTTTTCCTGCAGACCTGCTGGTGGTTTCAAACTGCTAACCATATGATTACAGCTCAATGCATCAATGCAGCCAATGAATCTATGCTTTACTGAAAGCAAAGATGAGTTGAAAAACTTGTTGATGAAGATAAAAGACCTTCAGAACAGATTACACCTAAGGGTAAAGAAAACAAAACCCTCTCCATTGGACCAATAAATGACATCGTGTTAAACAGAGAAAAGATTGAAATTGTCAAGGGTTTTATTTTACTTTAATATGCAGTAATGCCGTGAAAACACCAAGTAAGAAATCAACCATGTAATCATATTAAGCACATCTGCTGCATGTTAATCTAGGTACTTTAGAGGAACAAATCCACAGAAGCTCATGTATAACAGAGAGTTTTATATAAAGGGTAAGTGTACATCAAGAAAACATCCAAACCAAGTGCTGCCCAAGCCCACAGTCCAACATTAACCCGTTAACCCATTTGTACAACACCAGTCCACAAAGTCCATCTCATAAAACAGACACAATGATGCCGACTGCAGGAGGAAAGCCGAGTCAGTGAACGTGTAAGCATCTCAGTGCTGGCAGGGGTCTCCATATGCATGATTCAGCACCCAGGGCTACATCGGGGTAAGTTCATGCGGCTTCTCCTCAGAGATGTCTTGTAGGAAATGAGCCTTTTCAGCTGAAACAGGGAACTGGCTAAAGCAACTACACTCTGGCCCAACCATCAGAAAGCAAGAGACCCGAGAACTAGAAAGGTGAGGCTCACTGAGCCATTTATCTCTCTGCCCTTCAATCAATCCCACCTGTATTTATCAGTCAGGTTGGTACAATACAGTACCTCATCTGCAAAGTAACTCTTTGAAGAATTGAAAATTATGTCACATTAAGGTGCATCTGACCAAACCAATTGTGTCTTCGTATGAATGTGAAAGCTGGATAATGAATGAAATATCCAAAGAAGAGCTTGTGCATTTGAACTAGAGTTTTGACAAAGAATATCAATATTTTACCCAAAAGAACAAACAATTCTGTCTAAGAAACACAGTTCCATGCTCCTTTGAAGGGCAGATGAATAAACTTTGCCTCATTTACTTTGAGCATGTTAACAGGAGGAAACAATCCACCTAGTGATAATCTGCTGCAACAACATCAGACCCTAGAAAATTCTATGGGGCAGGTGTGTGGTAGGTACATAATCTGATGGCAATTTGAGAATTAAGAGCATAGGGGTGGGCTCTAGCCTGTCAATCAGGATACAGTCAATGAGTGGCCTGTGTGTGGGCATGGCCTTCGCCTGAGGATGCTGGGAATTCCTGATTTCCTCCTTGAAGGCAGGAGAGACTCTCTCTCATGACTCACTCCCTGAGAGATGTTCTACTGACAAGACACATGGCACTTGTCAGACACATGGCAGCTGCAGAAGCCACATGGGCCTACCCTGATTCAACCAGGCCTCTGGAGCCAGAGAAGCCACATAGAGACCCCTGCCAGCACTGAGATGCTTACAATGCCACTGGATCTACAAGTGTTCCAACCCACTGTCCTATGATCCTCCTGCATTTGGAATCATTGCATGTGTTTCATGAGTCTGAAGAGGACTTTATAGATTGGTCTCGGACCTATGGGCTAATGTCAGACTTATGGACTTCATCTGGACTGGGATGTTTTCTCAATATTCAATTGCTCTTATACATAAACCTCTTTCTTATACACATATGCCTATTTATGAATTTGTTTCTCTAGTCGATCCAGATTAACACATTATAAAAATAATAATGTAATAAAAAACAATGTGTCAGTCTGGGTAGGCTATAGAAACAAAATTGATGGACTAGACTCCACCCTTTCACTCTTAATCCTTTGAAGTCACAAACTGACACCAGATTATGTAACTACCACAGACCACCCCTCGTCAATGACATTTTCCCTTAACTCTTTAACCATATGTCATTTTCAAATAAACAATAATGAAATCATATCTGTACCTAACAGGATAAAACTAAAATGCATACAATTCAATATGTGCCACCCTCATTTAAACATAACATTCTATAAGTGAACAAAAGAAAAATATCCTATGCCTAACAATTGCACTTAAGTAACACCTACACCTTAATCCTGTAATCCTATGAATATATTCCAGCACCTATGAAAGTTTGTAAACCAACCACTTCATGCCTTTATCCACCCAATTTGGGGTATCCAATATCTATACTGCCCTCTTACATCAATCCAGTACTCGGAGGAGACAATCACTCTTTGATATGAAGAATCTTAATTCCAGTTGGAACCTTGTGAAATGTATATACATTAGCAAAGGCAAATCAGGACAGGCCTTCCATAAAGTCAACAGCAATGTGCAGCAGTTCACAAGTTCAAATATTTTCTCTTCATCTGGTCAGGTTCTGGGCAACTCAGTGTGGAATACCTCACTTAGACTCACCAGAGTGCCCATTGGTCACCTTTCCTTTAGAGCATAGTCCCTGTAAACCAGGTCTAAAGGAGAAGACCAGAGTGGGTTGACTGGTCTGAAGTTCATGACCTAGCACAAGGGGACTAGGATTGAAAATTTGTGATGCGGCCATGCTCACTGTAGCTACCATGTCATCTGAGTGAATTCAAAAACACATATTCTAGATCTGGATGGTGCTCAAATGGCTATTCAGTTTTCAATGCTATTGCTATTCTACACTGAGGAATCCCACACACATAATAATCAGCAATTAGTCTGTGACCTAGGTCCTACAGCATGCATAATTACATCTCAGTTTCTGCTCTACTCCATATTTTCCCTGTCCTGTGAGTACGTAGCCCAACTATGTGTCAAAGTTTTGTCCAGTCTATGCACAGAATTAAGTATCCTTTTCTCCATCACTACATTCATTTCTAGGATTTTTTGCCCGTATTTTTTTTTAATCTTAGAACAGTTTTTCTAGGTACTTTAAGAAGAAAGACATCAATTATCTTGAAAATTATATTAAGGGGCTGAAAAACATTTATGGAAAAATATAATTTTTTAAATGGAAAATTTCAACAAACTTTAAAAAAAATCATTTTACTTTATTGGGGGCTCTTACAACTCTTGTTACAATCCATACAGCAATGGTATCCGACACATTTGTACATATATTGTCATCGTTCTTTTCTAGACATTGACTTTCTATTGAGCTCTTGGTATCATCTCCTCTTTTTCCCCCTCCCTCTTGCCCCCTTGTGACCCCTTGATAGATTACAGACTGTTGTACACACACATACCCACACACACATCCTCACACACATATACCAATAGAGAGGTCTGAGGGGCAGGTCCCAAACCCAAGTATGTGGACAGTACACCATCCCCACAGAAGAATTCTCTACAGAGTACAGCACACTGAAGCTACAGCTCAGGGAGAGGGACATGTCTAATCAGAGCACACAGGCTAGTTGAGAACATCCTGGCTCACCAAGCCCTGAGGACAATAGTCCCTCTCAGAGCATCCAAGCACAGAGAGGACAATAGGGCAAGCCCCACTAAGAGACACAGCATCCCTCACTGACCTATAGCACTATGGGGACACCACGGAAGACACAGTGCAGGAATTGTGTCTGAGCTGACCTCATCACACTGAGATGAAACACTAACAGCATGCAACAGAACAGCAAGGGGAGCAGAGCCATGATGTCCCCAGAGAGTACCAAAAATAGACTTGGAGCCAGGGCATGGCAGCCCAATAGACTCAACCAAAAAACCCCCCCAAAGGTCAGCAAACAGACCTTGAACTATTTATAGACTTTTCTTTTTGTTGTTGGTGGTAGTTTTTGTCTTTGTTTTTCTGTCTTGTTTTTGTGCATAGTGTTATCTCTGCATGTCTATCTAGATAAAATAGGTGAGATAAACAAGCGAGAGGAGAAAACAACTGGTCAACAGTTCTGGAGGGGACATGGGAGACAGGGAGGCTGAGGAAAGGAAGTGGTGTTAACAAACCCAGGGGCAAAGAAACAACAAGTGACTGAAAATCGATGGTGAGGAGGGTGTAGGAGGTCTGGTAGGTCTTGATCAAAGGCAATGTAAGCGAGAGGAATTGCAGAAACCCAAATAAAAGCTGAACGGATAGTGGGACAAGAGGAAAGTTCAAGGAAACAGAGGGAAAAACTAGTAGGCAAAGGGCATTTATAGAGGTCTAAATACAGGTATGTACATATGTAAATATATTTATATATGATGATGGGGAAATAGATCTATGTGCATATATTTATAGGTTTAGTATTAAGGTAGCAGATGGACATTGGGCCTCTACTCTAGTACTCCTTCAACTCAAGAACACCGTTCAATTGTTGTTATTTTCATGTTTCACAACAACCACTGTCTCCCTTCCCCTCTGGTATTTGTTGTTCTTCCTCCTGGAGGGGTCGGCGTGACTATGTGCCATTCATTGCCATTGGTATCCCCTTCCTCCCCTCCTCTCCCACCCTTCCCCCTACCCTTTTAGTATTGCTATTCCCATTCCTGTTCCTGGGCTCCGTGTGTCCTGAGCTTTATCTCTTGCCTTAAGTACATGTTCCAGTCCAGTCCAGAGTGGAAGCAGCAGTGTAGGCATCGTAGTGGAGGGGTGAGGAAGCCTCAAGGAACCAGAGGGGTATTGTGTGATCAATCAGTGCTTGACTGCACCCCCTGATGGCCTCATGCCTTCCCTGCAACCCCTGTGTGGGGGATGTTCCATTGTCTACAGATGGGCTTTGGTCTCTGCTCCTACTCCCCTCATTCTCACCAAGGTGTTTTTGTTGGCTTGTTGTTTGTTATGAATCTTCTGAAGCCTGTTACCTGGCCCCGATGACACCTCATGATCACACCAGCTGTTTTGTTCTTCAACAAATTGTAAATGCCCCTTTTTATTACTTGTCTTGCTGTATAGCTATATTAGGAGCCTCTCCTTAAAACTATAAGACAAAAGAAAGAAACACATTTCCCACGTTGACCACTTCTCCCAGTTTTAATTCTGGTTGTAGTAGGTCTAGTTTTTGTCTTTGAGGTTCTCAATTAATTTCTGTTTTTATTTTCACCTAAAGTTTTTCTTGTAATTAATAGCAATAATTGAATGAAGTGAACTTATTTCATCTTGATCAGTTTTGGAAATTAAAAAGGCATTTCCTGTTTTTAATTTCAAATACATAAGAAAAACTTTATTTAAATTTAAACCACTGATTTCTAATTAACTTACATTGAGATAAGAAACATAATTAGGATAAAATAACTTTTGTGAATTTAACTGAGACGTGTTTACCACCTCTCATGTGAAATAAAAGTTGCATGTGTGGTCTGAAATAACATAAAATTCTGAGTAGTTTGGTGGAATTTATCATACATCTCTATTGATATTTATTTGCATATATTCACATATTTACCATTTGAGGTTTTTATGCCTTCAAGTAATGTGGTTGATGTTATTCTTGCTTGTGATGTAAATGTTTAGTATTTTCTTTGTTGAGTCTCATTTAGAGCTCTAAATATTTTTCAATGGATCATATATTTATTATATATATGCCATATACTTGGGAGTAAAATTCTAATTTGACAGTTATTTTTTTCTCTATATTCTGAAATTTTCAGAGTTTTCAACCTCCTTGGGTTTTTGTATCACATTCTGTATACTTTTTCCCAGGACAATTTTAGTTCACCTATTTTTCTCTTCATTTTAAAAAATTATCTTAAAATAATTCTTTTGGGTTTTAAGCTAATTTTGCTAAACATTTTCATAGATTCACTATTAAGTCTGCTTTAACATTCTAAAGAATACCTTTTTTCTCCCTTGTCATATATGTCATGCATTATTTCTTGAGTCATTTTAAACACACTTATTTGATATTCTACATATGTTTTTTTCCAGTAGCAAAAGTCCCAGTATATCTCATTTTAACCTATTTTTTCCATTTATTTATAGTGTTGTGCTTTTTATATGTTGTGATCTTCACTGTAAACTCATATTTCCTGGAAATGAGTAACTATGAATTCTTTATGGCTTGGAAGAAAGCCAACCTTTCCCAGAGATTATTTGTATTTATTTTTGAAAAGCAATTAGGAACTATACTTACATAAGACCGGTTTTAACTACTTAGTAGCTTGATAAATTTCAGACTACACAGATAGTGAAAATTCAAACAGCAAGCTCACATGAGGGTCATTGTTTGTTCCAAATTCTTGGGGAAACTTTTGTTGCACTTTCAGTTAATATCAAAGTTCAAGATAATTTTCTTATTAGTCCTCTAGATTGAAGTGTGAAGCTGAGTGTATTTCTAATTCACCTTTTCAGGGAGGTATATCCTTTAGAGTTTAAAAACTTGGGTAAGCCTAGGGCCTGTCTGTCTCTACAAAACCTATGTAACTCAATTCACATCATTTTACAAATACTCTTAAAAGGCAATTGAATTTTTGCTTTGTGTTCCTGCTTGCATTAATTTTTATTATGAGTATCCCCTATTTTATTTCTTTTAAGTCATTTTATTTGGGGCTCGTACAACTCTTTCTATTTATTTAAATTAGGGGCTCACACAACTCTTACCACAATCCATACATACATAAATTGTGTAAAACACATTTGTACATTCATTGCCTTCATCATTATCAAAACATTTGCGCTCCACTTAAGCCCCTGGCATCAGGTCCTCATTTTTTCCCCTCCCTCCCCGCTCCCTGTTCCCTCATGAACCCTTGATAATTTATAAATTATTTTGTCATATCTTGCCCTGTCCAACGTCTCCCTTCACCCACTTTTATGTTGTTCATCCCCCAGCAGGAGGCCAGATGTAGATCCTTGTAATCGGTTCCCCCTTTCCAACCCACCCTCCCTATACCCTCCCATATCACCACTCACACCGCTGGTCCTGAAGATATCATCTGCCCTGTGTTTCCAGTTCCCATCTGTACATACTCTGGTCTAGCCAGACTTGCAAGGGAGAATTCGGATGATAGTGGGCGGGGGTGGGGGGGGAACATTTCATCATTGCTACATTGCACCCTGACTGGCTCACATCTCCTCCCCAAGACCCCTCTGCAAGGGGATCTCCAGTGGCCTACAAATGGGCTTTGGGCCTCTACTCCTCACTCCCCACCTCATTCACTATGATAAGATTTTTTGTTCTGATGATGCCTGATACCTGATCCTTGGACACCTCGTGATCGGACAGGCTGATGTGCTTCTGCCATGTGGGCTTTGTTGCTTCTGAGTTAGATGGCCACTTGTTTACCTTCAAGCCTTTAAGACCTCAGATGCTCTATCTTTTTACAGCTGGGCACCATCCGCTTTCTTCGCCACACTTGCTTATGCACCCATTTGTCTTCAGCAATCGTATCATGGAGGTGAGCACACAATGATATGATTTTTCTTTCTTTGATATCTGATAATTGATCCCTTCAGCACCTTGTGATCACATAGGCTGGTGTGCTTCTTCCATGTGGGCTCTGTTGCTTCTGAGCTAGATGGCCGCTTGTTTACTTTCAAGCTTTTAAGACCCCAGACACTATATCTTTTGATAGCCAGGCATCATCAGCTTTCTTCACCACATTTGATTATTCACCCGCTTTGTCTTCAGCAGTTGTGTTGGGAAGGTGAGCATCACAGAATGCCAATTTAATAGAAGAAAGTATTCTTGCATTGAGGGAGTACTTGAGTGGAGGCCTAATGTTTTTCTGCTACCTTAATACTAAACCTATAAATATATGCACATAGATCTATTTCCCCATCCACATATAGAAATATATCTGCATAGTACATGCCTTTATTTAGACCTCTATAAATGCCCTTTTCCTCCCAGCTCTTTCCTCTATTCCCCTTGACCTTCCTCCTGTCCCACTATTATGCTTAGTCCCCACAAGGGTTTCAGCAATTCCTCTTGGTTGCATTACCCTTGATCATGTCCTATCAGGCCTCCCACACCCTCCTTCCCACTGATTCAGATCACTTTTTGTTCCCTTAGCTATCTGATCAGAGCACAGGAGAGCTGATGAAGGGGGAGGAGGAGAGAGTGGAGCACATCCTGGCCCACCAGGCCTTGAGAAAAATGATCCCAATTAGAGCAGCCAGTCCACAGAGAGGATCACATGGCCAGCCCCACTATGAGACATGACACCCCTCACGGACCCATAGCCCTACAGGCGACAACACCGGAGACACAGTGTAGGAATTGCACCCAACCTGATCCCACCACACTGATGTAAAACACTAAGGGGGTGCAACAGAACAGCAAGGGAATGGAGCGGCGAGGTCCCCAGGGAAAGCTGAAGGTGGACTTTGGGGCCAGGGTGTGGTGCCCCAACAGACTGGACTGGAAAACACTCCTAAAGGCCAACAAATGATCCTTGAACTAACTCCAAGCTCTTCTTGTTGTGTTTTTATCATTGGTTTGTTGTTGTTTTGTTGTATATTGCTACTTGGCTATGCTCTGTCTTGTTTTTTTTAATGTTATTATGTCGACAGGTCTGTCTAAATAAGATAGGCTAGATGAACATCTGGAGGAGAAAAAATCGGGATGGACAGTTCTGGGGGGACATGGGAGAGGAGGAGGTGGGAGGAAGGTAGTGGTATTGATAAATCCAAGGAGTGTCCCTTATTTTCTAAAGCTTATAGGTGTATTATAAAAAAAGATATCGTTTGATACTTTGCATATTATTTTAAGGACTCTCAGAATGAGTGAGAATATCTTGTCAAAAGTAATACCTTTGTTTATGTTTTGAAAGAAAGCAAAATAAAGCCTACAGAAGAAAGAGTGTCAAAAAAAGAAAACAGTGTCAGCTTTAAAAGTTAGACTTTCATCCTATAATCAAAACAGAAATAATGAAAAAGAGTTAGAGACCCTTTCTAATAAACAATATAAAGTTGATGGAAAAGGTATGTGGACAAGCTAGGCTCAGGTTGTGTACACTTGCCTGGATCTCGTTGAAAGGAGCAGCAGGGTCTGCAGCAGTAAATGGTGCAGTTTCTTCTTTCTCCTACAGGAAAAGAGATTCATTTTTGCTGTTGTATTAGCTAGTGTTCTTAAGCTCCGGACAAGTGAAAAGCTGTGGGATGGCAAATGTTGGGATAAATGAATATAGGAGAGGCCATAATGCCAATAGGTCTCTGACTTGCCAAGGACTGAAAGCCACTACACAAATATACAAAATCCAGGAAGCCATGACACTCTATAATGTTAGAGAAATCCACAGAGAAGAATCTGAATTTAGGATAGCAGGATATGTAAGTTTGCAAGCTATGCATGTTTCAAAAATTGTTAATTAGAAATCTATATACATTTCCCCTTATGAGAGAAGAATAAAACCATAGAGAATATGCAAGGATATCAGACCCCAAAGACTGAGATTCCAAAAATCTTTCAATCCAGACCCTTTCCATAAAGGGATGAGAACAGCCTAGAGGGCTTGAGGTCTCCCGGTTTACTGGTCTTTAACCTAAAAGAATTTCCAGCTGGGTAGAAGGTTGGGGGTGGGGTGGAGGAGAGAGAAAAAGAAAACCACAAAGATGGGACATACATAAGGTGCATAAATATTTAGAGTTTGTTTCTGAAGATGACTTCTTCAAATTTTGTATTTCTAAAGTGATTTCCACTATCATTTTCAGTATGGAACTCAGTCTATAACTTGCTTTGTTCCTTTAAGAACCTATACATGTGCTTTTAGCAAATATTCTTAGTTCCGAGTTTCAGGCAAACAGATTTCTTTACATAAAGTAAATGTAACATGGAAGTTATCTTATTGTATGGTAGGCATGTAGTAACCAACTCCTCCCCTTCTTATCAGAAAAAAAAGATTCATACAGTTTAATTATACAGATATTTCCATTTGTGATCCCAAGGAAATAAAACAACTTTAAATAAATTTAATTAAGTTATCAAAAAAGATATTTTAAATCAAATTATTTAATATTTAATTTTAAAAATCACAATTTAATAAGTATTCCTACCATAGATTCCTTGGAGCCCTGGCAGAGTTGTGTAATTTGCCTTGGACGGCTAATCACAAGGTCAGAAGTTTGAACCCACCAGCTTCTCTAAGATGAAAGATGGCATTTTCTACTCCGGGCAACAGTCACGGACTCAGCACCCTGCAGGGGGAGCTCTACTCTACCTACAGCGTCACTGGCAATGAGTTGTTTTCTAACGTACCCGCATCGTCAAGCGATTTTAAATGACCAAGTGACTTATTCAAGCAATAAATATTTCTTATTCAAAATATAAGCAATTATTATGGTGGACTATGCACTGAACTGCTAACCGTGCAAAGTCAGTAATTCTAAATCACCAGCCACTCCAGAGGAAAAAATTAGGTTTTCTGCTGCAATAAATGATTTTAAACATTTTAAACCCAAAAGTACAGTTCTACTCTGCCCTACAGGGTCACAACGATTTGATGGTAGAGAGAGAGAGGAGGGAGAGAGAGAGATCGATCTTTAATGCTAGCTTTCTAAATGATAACATTTTTTAAGGAGTCCTGGTAGCACAATGGTTAAGCACTGGGCTGATAACAAAAATATTAGCATTTCACATCCATACAATAGGTCGATAAGAGAAAACAAAACAAACTCACTGCTATCCAATCAATTCTGACTCATTACAATCTTATAGGGCAGAGTAAAACTGCCCTTTTGCGTTTCTAAGGCTGTAAATCTCTACTGGAGCAGAAAGCCTCATCTTTCTCCCATGGAGATAAAGTGGACTGTGAGTTTGAACTCATAACATACTATGCTAGCAGGACGTCTGAGAGACCAGAGAATTACTTCTGTAAAGATTCCAACCTGGAAAACCCTACAGGGCAATTCAATTGGCATATAGGTCAGTTTTAAGGAATCAACTGGGAGGCAAACAAACAAAAATTTTAGTTATTTCTGGTGGGTAAAAACCATATTTGGAAATGAATAGTTTGTTCAGGCAGATATAAGACAGACAATCAAAT
Organism: Tenrec ecaudatus; assembly: GCF_050624435.1. NCBI lineage: Eukaryota > Metazoa > Chordata > Mammalia > Afrosoricida > Tenrecidae > Tenrec > Tenrec ecaudatus. The sequence goes on along the minus strand of NC_134540.1, from coordinate 110,491,142 downwards.
TTTGAAGCCAAAAGGAATCAGATAGAAAAATTGAACATATTAAATAAACCTTCAGAGAAATATTGCTTGTAGAGGGCAGACTTGCAGAACCACAGAGAGATTCAGTAACAGAAAAGAAACCCGTGTACTGAATGTGTGATAGTCTGGGGCAAAGACTGTCTCATCATTACAGGTCTTCAACTCTCCTCACAGACTTCCTGCAGAGACCAGGAACACACTTCTGACCAGGAACACACTTCTGACCAGCTCCCAACAGTTTATGTGCCCATTATTTTACGAAAATTGCTTCATTCTCTTTGAAGAGTACACAAAAGAATAGCAAATATCCTGCTTCTTCTGTACCTAACTACTATTTCAAGGGATAATGAGCACATTTAGATTTTCATTAAAATGTTAGTTTGTACAGTAGATCCTCTTTATTCTCTTTACCTTGCTATTGTAATCATAAGAACAAGAAAACTAACTCCAGATAAAAAGTCTTTATTTGGGGCCAGAGATACAAATGTCCTTATGTGGAAGTAGTTGGAACTGTGTAGCATTCTTGTTTCAGAAAAGTATTGAGATGTTGACTATGCTTTAGCCACTCAGGGCTTCTATGATTATCCAGTTCAACTGACATCTTAAAGAAGGATATTGTTACATAAAATCTTTTCTTTTTTAATGCTTCCAATAAGTAACAATAGCACTAATGAAGGGATTAGGAATGTAATCCTGATATCCAGTTATGTTTCACTTTTTTTGAGAAAATTTTTTTCTGGCTAGGACACAAAAGATGTAATAATGGAAGCAGGGTCAGAAAAGGTGAGAGAAGGAAGTCATTCACTATAGTTAACTTTGAGTATGGAGGAAGGTTACCAATAGCCAAAGATGCTAAGCAGTTTATGGGCCGTAAGAAAGTGGAGATTCCAACTCTACAATCATAAGTGACAAATTCTGCCAACGACCTCAATAAATGGAACCAGATTATTCCATAGAACATCCAGAAAGGAACTGAGACCTTCTGACACTTTTATTTTAATCTATGAGACCAGTTTGCACTACCAATCCATCCAACTCTGATAATAAACGTGTGTTGTTTTAAAGCCATTACGTTTATAATAATTTTTTGTTTGTAATAGTAAGCAAATGAACATTTTATACACAAACTGTCAGCTAATGTAAAAGACAAATAAAACATTTTCAGACATATACACACCCATGATATTACATTCCAATGAGCTTTTTTGAAATATTCATTTGAAAGATACTCCAGAATAGGTAAATAAATACAAGAATAGCAAATAACAACATTTGATACAAACTAGAACTAATTTAAGATTTGTAAAATAAAATGAAATTCCCAAATGTGCACTGTTAGATTCGGGGAAGGAAGTGAGCTTACCTTGGGCGCATACAATAATCACGACCAGTTGAGATGCAAAAGCGGCAAAAGGAGTTTATCAGCTAGCTCGAGCTAGGGTTCCCTCCCTCCACTGCCAGGCATAGCAGGGGATGCAGCGCCCAAAGGGAATCGGTCCTGCGTGCTTTGGTCACCGGGCTTTTATAAGGCCAGGGACAAGGGGCAGGACAAGGGGCAGTCCAGCGTTGCTGTTCTTCAGACTTATTGGAGAAAACTTCTGGCACCAGCATTGTCCAGCGGTGATTGGGGAGTAGGTTCGTGCGTGCTTTCCTGATTGGTCGGTCACTGGTGGGCTGTCACTCAAACTCTATTGGCTAAGGCGTCATCAGGCGATGTGTCCCATTGGTTAGGTTGGATCAGGTGATGTGTTGCATCAGTGACCATGAACTTGAAACCGAAACTGAAACTAAAACCGAAACTGAAACTGAAACGATTAGGTAGCTAGCATCAGGGATGGTTAGGTCCATTTACGCATGCCCAGGAGAGCCAGCAAAGGACATAGCTGGATTATCCCGCCGGTGGGCACAGATGGGCGTTACACCTGGAGCAGCCCACCTGGGCCAGGTGACTGCAATTCAGCCAATGGGATTGACCTGGGGTCATTCAACACGCCTCCCCCGGGAACCCTTAAAAAGGCAGGAATGGAGAGGGAGAGGGTCTGGCTTGGCTGGTCTGGTCGTCTTCGTGGGAGGAGAGAGATCCTTGCGTGACCCGGAGCAGTCTCTGCCAGGCCGCATGGTCAGAGGAATCCTATGGATGCCACGTAAAACCTGAAGCTTCTTTGAACTCTCATTAAATTCACTTGGATCATGAGCCTGGCTTTGGCGTGAAATCTTTCTCATGCGGAGCCAAGGACCGAGGCTGAAATCTAGCCCGGAGAGAGACCTTACAAAACCTAGGCCTATCTCAAACCCCGGCTTTCATACAGCCTGTTTTAACTTTTACTCTGCTGATTCTAGCAGTTGCACAGCCACGCTCCACAGCACCAAATTTGGAAAGTTATCAAATGGCCACAGAAAATACCGACAATGATTTCCAATAGCAATTTAACATGAATAGCTTGTATTTATTACTAAAAAGAATAAATCATAATGGAAGTATGTTAGCTATAACTAACACTGCCATGGAGTCCATTCTGACTCACGGCGACCCTGTAAGACAGGGTAGAACTGCCTGGGTGAATTTCTGAGACTGGGACTCTTAACGGACATGAAGAGCCCGGTCTGTCTCTGGCGAAGTAGCTGGTGCTTTCACATTGCTGAGTAATCACTGCCTCACCACGGCTTCTTTTAGTTTGTCACTCGGTGATGGAATTGACATTTGTATGTTTTCTTTCTTTAAAATAAAATCTTGACAGACCGTCAGAAACTGCCCGAAAACAAAAATTGCATAGAAAACACCACCATCTATATTAGAAGTAAACTAAAATATGACATGATGTTGGGTAATGTGTGCTAAGGAAAGAAATCCATTTAACCTTGCCGATGGGATCTATCACCTTAGAGTGAGCCAGATATACTTTGTGGTGGATCTATAAAGGAATCCTAGTCCACCACTTGCCTTTGAAGTGAACACTAATTTAATCCTGATAATGTAAATGTCTTTAATTACATTTTAAGTTATAGAATTGGCTATTTACCAGGAGCAAATGGTTAAAGATGGAATTTGAATGTTATTGAAATTGGCAGGATAATAGTAAATGTGTAACTGACAAAACCAAGGAGGTGAGGATGTAGATGAATAAGTAAATGCCAAGTGAAGCTACAATGAGTATCTCAGCTGAAAAATCGGGCCCCCTTTTCCAAAAAAAAAAAAAAAGATAGTACAACAATTAGGAAATCCAAGGATTGTTTAATATTCAGCAGTTTTAAGTTTCATCTGAAAATCTTAGCCTTAGGAGATACCTGCAGGAGATCAGATCCACTGGTCAAATATGATTTCCAGATTTTCATCCGCATCACATGCCCTGATTTTTATTTGATCTCAAATATTCACAACCAACTCTCTTGTGTTTCATATTGTTTAAAATAAAAAGTTCATTGTTCTAATTGTGAATACACTTATATTTCTAGTTAGTGTACTAGAAGTACTTTGGTCCGAAAGAAGACTACTCTGTTTGAAATTGTTTTCAAATTACATATCGCTTGTACTTCAGCTGGCAAAGAGTACATTAAAGAGTGATTGTGAACATGTGGTTGTTCATATAACAGGTCTTATCATGCGGTGCTATTTTCTGGAAAGTTAATGGATATAATAGCTATATAAAATTACACCAAGTAAGGATACAGTCAAATTCTCCTTACAGCTGTACAGTGGAGATAATTTTTTTTCTTTCTAGATCCAAAGAGATAAAAACAAACAAATTGATCAAGAGTGAAAGGAATAGTGGCGTCCTCCTAGATACTGTATTTTTGAAACTTCCATCTAACTAATGATTATTTAGGCATTAAAGCATAATCCCTTTGAAGCAATGCTGAGGTGGTATCACATGTTCTGCCATTTCTTATGAAGCTCACATAGGAATGGAAGCAGGGTAAGGCACAATCTGCCTCTTAGCTTTCTCACTGACACTCCTTTTGTTTATAGGTTTTGTTCTTGTTTTTCACCATCTAATAGTGGAGCCAAATTGTGTTCTTTAATGGGAAATCACTCTTTTTTGGAGAGCATCATAGATTTGATGAAGATACACTTGCTAAAATTTCACTTACCTTTTAGCTGTAGGCCATTGGTTTCGATCCAAGTTGACAATTCCAGCTTGTTAAATCCTTGATGAACAGGTGTCCACATTACAAACTCGTACATAATCTTGCAGTTCTGCCCGTCTCTGAATTGGAGGAGCCTGAAAAGGCTACTAACACGGAATATATTACTCTGAACAGAAGGCAGGGGGTGAGTGAGAAGAATGCAAAACCTTTTAAGAGCAATTCAGAAATCAAAGAAATCGTCTCTCTTTTCTGTAATTACAACACTTTCTTTTGAATGGTGACAGTTTCTTAATTAAATGAAAGAACAAACTATTTCTAAATTTTTATCAGAAATAGTAAGTGAGAAGCTATATCAGATAATGGCTCCACAAAGAGAAATTTAAAAATACACGTTTCTTAGAAATTCTCTGTAACTAACCTGATGGTGAATTGATGGTGAATTATGTCTCCAGAAATAATAATATTCATACTAATAGCACTTGCCAGCAAAATTTAGAAACTCGCATAAAACTATAAATAAAATTAAAGAAAGAAGGGATGTCTTAATTACTGAGCACTACTGTAACTGAAATACCATGAATGGGTGACTTTAACAAAAAGAAATTAATTTTTCAAATTCAGGATGTGGGAAGTCTGAACTCAGAATGGGTTCTCAGGGACGCTTTCTTTCCTTGTTGGCTCTAGAAAAAGGTCTTTGTCTCGTTCAGCGCTAACTTTTGCATGGTTTTCCTTCGACTTGGCATCTCTACTTTTCTATCTGTCATTTACTGACTTGTTTAATCTCTTTTATATCCCAAAAGAGATTCACTCCACACTACCTGCCTAATTATCATAACAAAGATGTGCATTCCCAAATGCGATTATAACCACAGCCATGAAAGTTAGGATATGCAATACATATTCTGGGAGACAATTTAATGTATAAAACTCCATCCAGTGGCCCCCTAAACATTCATGTCCTTACCACAAACAAAACACATTGATTCTATTACATCACCCCCCAAAAAAATCCTAAATCCACTCCAAATCCACTATTGCACCCTCTGAATCATCTAAATCCAGTACGAGTGTGGCTTTAGGCATATTCCATATTGTGACAAAGTTTCGCTTTTTCAGTGAACCGGGGAAATCTAGAATATAAGGTAACTGCTTTCTATATAAAACGCTTTCTACAGGCACAATGTAGACATTACCATTTAAGTGGAGAAATTGGAGGGAAAGAAAGAAAATAGGCAGTCCACAACTCCAAAACCCAGCAGAATAATTTACATTAGCTCTTAAGATTTACAAATAAATAATCATCTCTTTTCTGAGATTCTGAGCTTCTTTCCTCTAGATTCTGGGTGATGGCCAAGTTTTCCGGATTCTGAGTTGAGACCTCTTGGCCTGGGCTTTAGCTCTGCCTTCCAAGCCCATTGAGATGGCATTTCTTCTCATGCAGCTCTGGGTGGCTCCCTTCGCTTAGTCTATCTCAGTAATGACCCTATTCCTGAAACCTAGAAGATCCTATACTTTTTTCCTTTGGGCATGGTGGCTTCCAACCCTCTACGTAATGTGGGGGCCCTGTCCTCCCGGAAGTTGTGAATGGCAGCTCCACAATGTGAAACCAATTAGTGACTATCTATTTCTCTGAAACCAAGGAGGCCATGGTCCATTCCTTTGAAATCAGCAAGTTAGGGTTCCACCCTCTGAAACTGAAGCAGCCTAAAATTAGAGTGATCTAGGAGCTGCCTGCAGGAGGGTTCTTTTCTTGAAGGGCCACACATACAGCTTTTCTGGCTCATTTGCTTCCTGTAGCATCTCAAGAGGCAGACCATATCCTCTCCTCTTGTCCTTTCTCTCTCCCTTCAATCAAAAAGTGGTTCAATTTTTTTCTATGCTACTTAGTTAAATCCATCAATCATGAGTTTAATCTGTCTAACAAAAGAAGACACAGGCAGATTCTTGGTAAGTAATTTGTTCAACAGAATTTTCTAAACCTTAAAGTATTGTTTCATTGTGTACCTCAAGCCATGTATTTTCTCTTTCATTTTACTCTAAGTAACAAGGAGAAACCAGGTGGCCCTTTTAAGGTACCGCATAGACTTTCCTCAGCGAGCTGTCTGTGATAATTAGGCTTCCTATAAACTTGGGTTTGCCAGGATGCCCTCATGATATCATCTACCACATGCGATCCACCCCATGGCGGGATCTTCTGTAAAGCAGCCAGAAAGCTGTGCAAAGCATAGGAGAGAGAGAGTACCATCTTCTTAATGTAGTCGGAGCTTTTATAACTCGAGGAGGGCTTCATTCAGGATGTGGCCTCCTCCACAGCAGCGGCAGTAGCCCAGTCAGCCTGGTGTATGGAAGCCCGTGTTGCTGAGCAAACTGCCATCCCCGCCATTATGAGCTGACTGGGCAATGGCAGGAGTGATTAGGAGAAGACGAAGACTAGTCACCAAAGAACACTTATCCTTATCCACTGGGTGGTAAAATCCTCTTCTTCAGAGAAAATCATTTGGAAAGCAATCACACGCCACTCAAATATCTTCACCTTTAGGCTCATCCAGAGAAGGCTATCACATACCTCGTCCCCACTCCACCTTGGCACCAATTTTCCTTTGATGCTTCTTCCAAATCCCTGACTAGCGATTCAAACCATTGGCCACAGTCTAAGAATCAGGATAAGGTTGTTCTTTGGGTCAGTCCTTATTCCAAGCAAACTAGACAACCAGCTCCCCCTCAAAGTTCTGCCTAGTCAGAGGAAGTCCCTTCTGAGCCCTGTCCTTTGGGAAGGTGGCAAAAATGGAGCTGTAGTGCAGTTGTCATCTACTTTCTAGCGATACTTACGTGCGTCATGGCGAACCATTGGTAAGCCAACTACTAGTTTTCTCTGTCCCTGTCAACTGATTATAAGAAAATGAGGAGAAGGGTGACACGATGACAGAAATGGATACCAGTGGCATTTGTGACACTTCTTCAGGTAACTTAAGTGTACCTTTATGTTCTGCTCTAGCTTGATCTCATATATACCTTCCCATTTAGTGATGTAAAATGGCTGTGCACGTTCACCTTTGTGACTCTTACCTAGTGCATGATGGGCAGCCTGGCTGCATGGTGACTTGGCGGCCCAGGGTGAGGCTTTCAGTCTCCGCTAAGCCCGGTAAGAAGTCTAAAGCTATTTCTCAAAAGGTGAGTGGTTATCTTCAGAGAATGACAGCACTTTCCTCTAAAATCCCAACCATCTGCACTGTGAGTCCCTCCCAGGGGCCGGGGGAAGTCTCCAATCTGCCTCTCTAGCTGAGCCCCTGGCGCATCACTGAACGAGCTGTAGCATATGGTTCACCTGGCAGAGTAGCTTTCACTACAACTTGGACCCATTGTAGAGCATTCTTTAGTTCTGTGCCCCACTCAGAGAGAGCAGTTTTTAATCACTTGATAACTAGGTCAGATTAGCACACTCGAATATAGGATTTGCTGGCTTCAAAACCGAAGCCGCCCACAAGGCTGCTTCTTTTTTTAGTTGTGGGAATGTCAGATGCACTAACTTATCCTTGACTTTAGCAAGACTATTTCCATATATCCCACACCACTGGACTTCTAGAAATTTCACTGAGGTAGAAGGTGCCTAAATTTTCCCCAGGTTAATTTACAATCCTTTAGCATGCAGATCATATCCCTGGTGGCATAGTTATTACACATTGGTCTGAAAAACACAAGGTCAGCATTTCAAACCCACCAGCCTCTCCTAGGGCAAAGACTTGTCTTTCTGCTCCCATAAAGAGTTTTCATCTTGGAAAACAACAGGGGCAGTTCTGCTCTGTCCTGTACAATCACTGGGAATCATCATTCATGTGATGGCAGTGAAGGTTTTTGTGTGTCTGATTCTTTTCAAGCATAGATGTTTTATGTTTAGAGAAATTGATACATCTTTTTAAGTCCAATCAGCTTCATGCCACCAATGTAATGCATCAGTGTGGCATTTTTTGTGGAAGGCAATAGTAATCAAGTTTTCCTCAAATAAATCTGATGATTTGATATAACCCAATGGAAGATCATAAGAGTATATTGTTGCCCTGGCCAACAGAAGATAATCTGCTTCTGGTGGTCCTTGGAAATAGGAATTGAGAAAAAGACATTGGCCAAATCAGTAGCTGGATACAAATTAAGAGAAGTATCAATTTCCTCAAGCAATGAAGGCACATCTGTAGCAGCAGTTACAATTGAAGTCACCACATGATTAAGTTTACAATAATCTAATATCATTCTCCAAGATTCATCTGTTTGTTTTTGCACAGGGCAATTAGAAGAGCTAAATGGGAATGTAGTGGGAATCACCACCCTGCATGTTTCCAGTTCTTGATGGTGGCACTTGTCTCTGTAGAGGCCATTCTACTGGCCTCCACTGGCTTTTTAATCCTATACTAGCCTTTACTCAACATAACAGAGATCCAATATTGTAGTTCTGATAGCGGGGTGACTCGGTATCTGACGATGAGTATGCGTCACCGGTAAGACCCTCTGCCCTTATGAGATGAGTTGGATAGCCAATGACGGGTAAGACTGGGTGCCCCTGACACCAACCTAAGACAGGCCCTGGTTCGCCTCCACCTAAGTTGGATAAGATGCGTTCACAGAAGCCGAAAACGGGTAAGGGTCAGAACCACACCTGGCAACCTAAGACAGGCACAACTCCCTAAGGTTATCTCTCATTTTCTAAATACATGAAACAAAAAAGGAGGACCTGTTGGGAGCCAATAGCCATTAAGACCCTGGCCTCAGATACGTAGCAGAAACTTGGCCGCTTTCTAACAGCAAGGCTTTGTTTCCTGCCCAACTTCGCCCCCACATTCCAAACTACGTGCTCAGTAGTATGAGCAGTTCCGATAACTGACCTTGTTGCCATTAGTCAAAGTACTGAGCACCCATTGAACTGCAGATATACCATATTAGGAACATAGTGATAAGTTCACCTGTACGTCACCACGATGTCTTTGAGTACTGTTGCGCACCCTTTGTACCTTATTGGGAACATGTGGCTGATTGGTTGTTGTACAGTGTGCAGTTGTTATACAGTGTGCTTCATTGGAATATGTGCCTCCCACTTCCTTCTCTGTTGTGAATATATACCCAGAGTTTTGGCAAAATAAACGGGCTTGATCAGCACTTGTCTTGCCCCATGTCTCTCTTTCTTTTTCCCATCCAGGTTCGTTGCCCCTCTGGGTCACTTCGAGAGGGTCTCGCTGGACAAGACCCTAACATATGTCTATTCCAATAACCCATTCTAGAAGTTGGGATATTAATACAGGATGATTTGGACACATTGTAAGACAAAGCTTAGCTAAGATTTCATTAATAACTTGACCTCAATATTTATTAATAACTTGACCTCTATATTTCATTAATACCATGCTCCCATTCCATTACAGACTGGTGAGTCTGTAAAACATTTTTGAGTATCCAAGAATTAGTGTCAATTTATAGTTAGTGCCCACTGATACCAAAATACTTCAATTTTGTCATTTTCACCAGTGAATTGTGTTAGTCTGGGTTGACTAGAGACACTCCTGTGTATAAAAGGAGCTTTATATAAATGAGCAAATGTATATTGAGAAAACATCTCAGCCCAGTCCAGATCAAAACTCTGATATTATCTCATATGTTAATCATAGTGTATAAATTGCTCTTCAGAATCACGCAGCCATGCAATAATGCTGAATGCAGGAAGATCACAGGCCAGTGGTGGAAAGTCTTGTGGATCCAGTGGTGGTAGAAGCAGCTCCGTGCTGGCTTGGGTCTCCAAATGGTTCCTCCAGCTCCTGAACTTTGGCTCCATCAGCATAGCTCCATGTGTCTTGTCAACAGGAATGTGTAGCAGAGAATGTGTCTGGTTTCCAGTGAGCTATTTATCTTCACACCTCCAAATGAGGTCATCAAGCCTTGACCTGATTGACAGGCTAGAATCCACCCCTTCCTCAAATCGACAGATTATGTAACTGCCACAAGTAGTCACTCTTGAGAAAGGCCACAGATCCCTTTGGGAAAGGCTTAAGGAAAGACTTCAAAATTAATTGTATAAGCTTTTGCTAATCAAGTGAAATTCTTTAAAGGGATTTAGCTTCCGCTTCATTCAATGAGTTGTGAAACTCTAAATTGGCTTGTGTCTGATCATTGATTGAAGGGTCATGAGTCTCTGTTCTGATCTAGAAGTCTTCTGTTTGTTCAGATCAAAAATATACTTAGTAGGTTTCCCATTTGTTTCATTGCTAAGTAACCAACACCAAAAACCCATATGGGTCAGACTATTCTGCCGACTTCTTTGACTCTGCTGTTCATTATGGTAACCAAGTCTACCTTTTCTGAGTGAATTAACTGTTGTCACTTGGTTCCTACCCCAGGGGCCCAATCAACCCTAATGTAGTGATGTGTCTTAATTTAATTAGGGGAGTTCCCACTGTCAAACCTAATTTGTATCAACTAAGAAACAGAACTATTCTTCAGGTATGCTACCTCTTGAAATCATTGAGTGTTGACTAGTTTATTTTGACACAATGTATTCTTTCAAGCTTCCTTTGATGCGTCCTGCATCATTTAATATTTTATCATATAATCTTTCAATATTGTAACTCAAGGTTTTGTTTTTTCTTGCATTCTTTCCATGTAAGATATGCTAAGTGCATTCTTCTTCTTTGTTTTCTAACAACAGGTCTTTGCACATTTTGTTATACTATTTTACTTTGTCTTGTCAAGGTGCCCTTTGAATTTTTCTGTTCAGCTCTTTTACTGCACTTCTTCCACTTGCCTTAGCTACTCTATGATTAAAAGCAAGTTTAAGAGTCCCTTATAACACCCACTTTGAGCCTTTCTGATGTGCTTGTCTTTTGTTTTTATCATTTTATTGGGAGCTCTTACAGATAAGATAACATGCCACAATACAATCACATCAAGCAGTATTGTATAATACTGCTACAATCCATTTCAGAGCATTTTCTTTCTTCTTAAACTCTTTGATATCAGCTCCCCTTTATCTCCCCTCCCCTTCCCACCCCCAAGTAATGTTATTTTAATTTAATTTGTTGCTGTGTCTTACACCATCCAATATATCCAATTACATACCATTTTGCTGTTCGCTTTCCTTGAGTGGGGTTATATAGTGCCCACCACCCCACCTCATTTCCCATTCCCTCGGGGAACCATTACTCCTGTTACTGTTTTTTAAGGGTCATCTATTTTGGTTTTCGAGTATCAAATTATCTTAATTATACAAATAAACATATATATGCAAGTCTAGCATGATTAATGAGGTAAGACATATAAAACCATAATAGTATGTGGAGGAAATACTAAAGAACTAGAGGATAGTTATATGCTTCAGCAGTGCTATACCACACCCTGGATTTATCATTACTTCTGTGTGACTTTTCTGAGAGGAACTGTCCAATTAACTTACAGGTGAGTTTGGGTCTCCAGTACAGTCCGTCCCCCGCCCTCCACCCATTTACATCAATTTGGTTGGTTGTTTTTGAACTTTTGATACCTTTTCCTATCTAAACTGCATGGTAACACAGGCTGGTGTTCTCATATCTTTTAATAGCCAAGCACCATCATTTTTCTTCACCACATCGAACCCACCCAAGGGGAGGTATTATTTATACCTCCACAGGAAAGGGAAAGCAAGAGTAGACTTCATTCTGGTGTATCAACCCCTGAAGGTGATGTTCCTGCTCAGAGCAGCTCATTCTTTGTGATGTCCCCTCCTTAGATGGAAGCGCTATGTAGGACAACCCTAAAGGTACAGTTCAGGGGAGAAGCCAGTCTGATCCTCCCACTTGATTGTAGACTTTTGATTTGGGGATCAGAACTTGGCACCCATCTGAACTGGTTGTCAGTTGCACACAAGGGGACCCACACTGAGTGTAAAAGTGTAAGGGGGTGAAGGACACTAGGCTGTTCCATACCTGACTGCAGATATAGCAATGGGGATTTTAGGATGAACGCCTTTTGGACACAAATGCTGAAAATCAAAAGGATGTATGTGTTGTTTGCTAATTGGGACCTGGGATAGAAAACCCTGGAAGAAAAGGGGGCAGACTGATGGATTAGTACATGTTCTTCTCGCTATTTAACAGAGACATTTATCTGCTCTGTGTTAGGATCCCTGATAGCCTGTGACTACTTTTTATATTCTTTTTTCCCCCTACTCTTTGTGTGTGTGTGTGTGTTCATCTATTCAAGATAGGCAGGATAGGCAATCCTACAGAGGCAGCAACCAGGATCAGCAGTTCCTGGGGGACAAGGGAGGGGAGAGTGCAGGAGAAAGAGAGCAGTGAGGCAATAAAGACAAGTACAGGGGAATGGTAAGGGTTCTAAAATTGATGGCAAGGAGGTTGTAGCTTTTCTGGTCATGTCTGATCAACAGAATTGTATCTGAGAGGAGTTATTGAGAGGTGAATGATGGGTAAGCATGATAGCAGAGCAGAAGGAAAGAAAAAAGAAAAAGAGGAAAGAATAAGAAATAAATATATACATAGGTGTACATATATGTAAATATGTAGTTCTTTAAATACAGGTATAGTCGTTTATATATGTGTACAAATACAAATGCAATAAAGAAACAGATGGCCTCTGGGTCTCTACTTAAATCTTACTTCAGTACAGACCGGTTTGTTCAAATAATGTGGCATTGTATGATACCTTCCTGAAATGATCGTTCTTGTCTTTTTAACAACCTTTGCTTCTTTATTTATGATGTTAATGTCATTCCACCACTCATTAAGTCTTCTGTCAGTCATGTTTAATGCATCAAATCTCTTCCTGAAATTCAGGTGGAATATAGTCAAGGTCGTATTTTGACTCTAGTGGACTTGGTTTAATCTTATTCAACTGCAGCCTCAACTTACATATGAGCATTAACAGTCTGTTCTACAGTCTGCCCCGGCCTAAGTTTAGCTGCTGATATTAAACTTCTCCATAATTTCTTCTCACAAATGTAGTCCATTTTATTTCTATATATTCAATATGGAGGGGTCCTAGTGTACCTTGTGTACCTAGGTACCTAGTGTACCTTGCAAAAAGGTATTTGTGATGAAAAAAGTCAATGGTCTTACAAATTCTATCATGCTTCATTTCTGTCACCAAAACAATATTTTCCTATTGTTGTTCCCTCCTCTTTGTTTCCAACTTTCCGTTCGAATAGCTATTAATTATCAATGTATCTTAGCTGAATGTTTGATTAATTTCAGACTGAAACTTTTGGGGAAAAATTCCAATTTCTGCAGCACTAGTATCAGTGGTTCTTGCATATTTGAATTATAGTTGTATTGACTGGATAGATATTATCCCGTTGTAGACAGCATTTTGCTCCAAGTTAGATCTTAAAATGTCTTTTTGGTGATGAATATAATACCATTTCTCTTTAATGCAGCAGTTCTCAACCAGTGGGCCGCGACCCCTCTGGGGAGGCGGAACAACCCTTTCACAGCATTCTATGATGCTCACCTTCCCGACACAACCACTGAAGACAAAGCGGGTGAATAAACAAATGTGGTAAAGAAAGCTGATGGTACCTGGCTATCAAAAGTTATAGCATCTGAGGTCTTAAAAGCTTGAAGGTAAATAAGCGGCCATCTAGCTCAGAAGCAACAACGCCCACATGGAAGTAGCACATCAGCCTGTGCGATCACGAGGTGTTAAAGGGATCAGGTATCAGGCATTATCAGAACAAAAAATCTTACCATAATGAATGAGGGGGGAGTGCAGAGTGGAGACCCAAAGCCCATTTGTCTGTCACTGGAGATCCCCTTGCGGAGGGGTCTAGGGGAGGTCTAGGCCAGTCAGGGTGCAACGTAGCAAAGATAAAAAAACAACTTTTCTCTAGTTCCTAAATGCTTCCTCCCTTCCCAACTATCATGATCCCAATTCTACCTTGCAAGACTGGTTAGATCAGAGGATGTACACTGGTACAGATAGGAACCAGAAACATAGGGAATCCAGGGCGTATGATCCCTTCAGGACCAGTGGTGTGAGTGGCGATACTGGGAAGGTAGAGGAAGGGTGGGTTGGAAAGGGGGAAAGGATCTACGTGTGACCTCCTCCCTGGGGGACAGACAACAGAAAAGTGGGTGAAGGGAGACATTGGACAGGGCAAGATATGACAAAATAATAATTTATAAATTATCAAGGATTCATGAGGGAGGGGGGAGCAGGGAGGGAGAGGAAAAAATGAGGAGCTGATGCCAAGGGGCTTAAGTGGAGAGCAAATGTTTTGAGAATGATGAGGACAATGGATGTACAAATGTGCTTTACACAATTGATGTATGTATGGATTGTGATAAGAGTTGTATGAGCCCCTAATAAAACGATTTAAAAAAAAAGAAATTAGTGCTTAGGAAAGTACCTGAAACATTGTAAAAGTTCAGCAATGACTAATTGCAACAGTTCTTATGTGTTTTGATGTCCTACATATATATTATTAACTTTTAGAAATCATTGACCAAATATATGCATATACTAGGAAAATGGATAATGGCTTAATTAATTTAGCCATCAACACAAGGAAAACAGTGCATTGTTTATTTATTTTGTCAATTTTTGTTTTATCAAAAGTTCACTGTTCTTGATATTAATATCATAACACCTCAGGGTCTTTCTAATGTAAAAAGCAAGCTTTACTTTTCCCTCCCCTCCAGCCCACTCTATTTAGAAAATAACCTTAATTAATCTTCTGTTTACAAAACATGTAGAGACCTTGTTCAAAGGCATTTTACTGCTTTTTGCGTGTGTTTGTATGTGTAAATATACATTACCTATTTCTCTTTCTTTTTGAAGAGAAAATAATAATTGTTGATAGTTTTGATAGTTTGAAAGTGTAAAATTTTCTATCAAAGAATGAAGAAAGCAGTTTAGAAATTTTCCGCTTATTCTAGTCTCTTAATTCTTAATAGCATCTCTGTGTTCTGGCTATTATTATCATTTACTCATACTTGATGTTTTTTGGTGGAATTTTAGAAAACCTGCTCTTTTATGGTAAAATTATTTTTTTGATGTTGTGTTCACCTGGCCAGATTTAAGTGATATTTGTGGTCTAGGAAAATTTCGAAAGAGGCATTCTTAATGCCGTTTAGTTTTACTGCTAAGCCCCGAGGGGAACTAAGTAACAAACTGAACCAGGACCAGGAAATCACTTTCTTCTGAGAAAGGCCTCATTCTTCTACAGCATTGATTTAGGATTTGCTGATGCTATCTTTAATTCCAACTTAGATATAATTACCAGATGTGAGTAGTGTCTTATTTCAAACAACAGCAACAAATATACCAAAAGATCATTTAAATGATTTTAAGTCAACAGCCCAAGAACTTTTATTTGCTCCGTTTTCACCTTCATTGATCAGACGGTATGATGACTGCAGTTGTGTTTTGCTTATTTCCCTTTGCATTTGTAAATAAGTTTTGTTTTGCTACAGGAGATCATTCAATATTCATTAACCATGCTCAATTGTGGAACGACTCATCACTTTCCAAATTCTGCTGGGAGAATATTGCCAAACGTGTTGGACATTACAATGATATATCATATTTGATAGTGCCTGAAAATAGTAAAGTTTTATAATCCAGTTGTTGAAGTGGTAAATACCATGGAGAGCTACCATTAAGTACAAATTGGACTGACTGAACATCTTAGTCTTTGCTTAATTGGGCAGGAATTATTTGCATTTGTGCAACTTTCATGCTTACCTCTCTGAAAGAGAAGCTCCATCATACCCTTTCCTATTTAAAGGCTTTATTGTTATCCACTGCAAAAATAGCCAGTTGTTTTCTGAGAAAATATCATGCCAGAAGTTTTGACAATAAAATCTTGAAAAAAGGGTCATTAAACCCGACTAGATGAGATGTAAAATTAGCAAATCTTCTCAAAGCCTTTAATCTGCTAATCAACCTTGTAAGTCTCCTGGAGTGTCTTCTAATTATTTAATCATAAATCTTTATTCCCAATCAGGATTTCTGTTTGAAGGATCATTTTGAAAGATGTTAACCTATAGGAATCAATCTACATTGCTTTGTATGATATTCATAGTCTTTTGTTGTTGCCTCAAAATTAACTCCACTTTCTTATAAATCTTCCCTAGAGTCATATTAGGCAATGTATACATACCTTAAATATGTCTCACATTTTTTCAACGTCAAGTTTTGTTATTGTCTGTCCATAGTCTAAGAGGTGTCTCCATACTTTCCACTTACCAAATTCTAAATATCTTCCCAAATCTGCCCATTTTGAGGGTTTCTATAGTAAATAAGATATTTTGACATATTAAAATGTAATCATATCTAGTTTACTATTATTTAACTCTGTATATATGCATTCCTAAGAAGATAACTATTTGAGAAGAGAACTCATTTGTATTATATTTTATTTTATGCTCTACCTGAACTTGACACGACATTTTATACAGATATTGTATAATTTATTTATGAAGATTTGATGAATATTTAAGTGAATAAATGTCAATGGTACAACTTGAAAGAAGTAAACCCATTCACTAGCATTGACAGGGAAATCTGAGAGTCTCAGATACACATTTTCAAATTATAAAATGCTTAATATCTAATTGTGAAGCACAATAGAATGAGGTTCACAGTACTATCATTAGATGATAAGAGTAAAATGAGTCTGTCCAATACCTGCTTGTGGCGTGCAAAAAAATAACAGCTAATATGGGGACATGGTGTGGTTAATTACCCTTATTCCCACTCCTATATCACATCTATATGGGATATTTCAATGGAAAGGAGTTTTGGTAGTGCAAAATTTAAGCACTCAGCTGCTACTCAAGAAAGCAGATCAAACGCTAGCAACTCTTTCAAAGACCTGGTGGTCTGCTTGAGTAGGGCTAATGGCCCAGAAAACCCCACAGCACAGTACTGCTTCATCTCATGAGTTCACTATGACTAAAAATCAACTAGATGACCCCTAACAGCAACACCCCAATATTAGTGTGTGCCCAACTTGTTAAATGGATATAGAAAAGAAGTCCAGCCTCCCATTTCAGATGGTTGAGATTCAGCCAAACAAATTTGAGAAGTTTATTTTTTAGAGAATTACTGGCCATATTTCTCTCTGTATTTATATATTCATCCTAATGAATGCCATTTGGAATTTCACCATTCCGAAGAGTTTTGCATTGATGAGAATGAATTGTGGTTTTTTTTAAAGTTTTTTTTGCTTTTTAAAAAATTTAATAAATCTTTTTATTGGGGCTCATACAACTCTTATCACAATCCATACATACATCAATTGAGTAAAGCACCCTTATGCATTCGTTGCCCTCGTCATTCTTGGTTTTTTAAAGTTTTAATAAACTTTTATATGTATTTTAAAAATCAGGCCGCAGTGTGATCTCAAAGATCAAAGCAAGCTCCCATACTCCCTCCCAGTGATCAAAGTTTGATGACTTCCAAATAACAGAAAACACAATAAGTGGACTTTAGTTCACAAGAACAAAAAGATGCCCAGAAGCTACCCAAGTCACTGCTGGTGTTCTTTATTTAGGATCCTTTTCATGATAGAAGAAAAAAGCACTGACTGTCAAGAGACAGCGACTTCCAATCCCTTAGTCTGAAGCCTCAGTCTGAATAACCAAACAAATAGGTTATATGTATTCAGGAGAAAAGAAGTAAAACCATATGAAGTGGAGCAAGCCCCAAGGAGTAAGTTTGAAGAACAAAATAAAACCAGAGGTCAGAAGCAGAAATTCAAACTTGAAATGAGGTATGTAATTCATATCTTTTTATGAAGCACGCCCTTTTTTTTCAAAGCATCTCCCTACATTTATTTAATATAATTTCAGTTATCAGTTTCACATTGCTAACATCAACTTAAGCAAGTATCTATAAAGACAGTAGACTGTTTAAGCCCAGATATTAATAAAACCTAGGATAAATATTTCAGCACAGAATCCCCTTCTGATCTAGCTTGCTCAATTCTGATACTGTCATCGCTTTCAGGTGAAGCTCATATAGTAGCATTCTCTCACTCTTCAACATTGCACTTTGTCTACAGAATAAGTTACAAACACCTAGTGTAGAAGTTGAGACTTTTGCCCCACGGGTCTTTTTAACCCACTCTACCACCACCACTTGCCAATGGGTCTATGACAACGCATGGACATCTCGTGTGTGCTAGAGTAGATCTGGGTTTCATAAAGTTTGCAGTAACTATGTTTTTGAAAGTAGATTGTCAGACTTGTCTTCTTTTTACCAGACAGGTGCCTCTTGGGGAACTTGACTGTCCAAACTTTCGGTTAGTATCTGAGCACATTCATTTTTTCACCTAGAATAGAGGAGCATACAGCCGGAAGTGAGGGGGAAAAGCATACTATTTTACCATTTCCTTTCTTCATTATGGCATCTATTAATATGGTAGGCATGATTCTGCCATTACGAGTGACTGTTATTGAATGTTTTCCCCTCTGGCCAACCCCCATTGTTTGTGTAAATATTTTCCAGTCACGAGTTCCATCTCTACAAGTCAACAATTCAAATATTGCTGCTCATAGCTGGTCTACACTCATATAATTTACTTTTCTCTGCAGTGCTTTCAATTATATACCACCGGCTAAATTAATGACATCAATAGGATTACCTTATGTGCCAGGGGTTTGATTGACAATGCTCTCAAACATAAAATGACAACTATGTCTCTAAGGTGAACCAGAGACTTATATAAAATGTATAGTTTGCACTGAATTTTAGCCCCAGTCAGAAAATATTTCATTTTTATGACATGACCCTGCTTCATGCCCACCTTCATGAAGAGATCACTTAAAATATGGGTGCTATCGCAAAGTGTGGGGAAGAAACTGGATGGTGCCAGTTATCAGAAAGAATAGCACCAGGGGCCTTAAAGCGTTGTCTTCAAACAAGCAAGGGGTCAACTAAGCACACATGAAAGAAGCCTATGTGACCTAAGGATTATAAACAACAAAATCCAAATCTGAAGGAGGGAATGGTATCAGAGCTTAAACTGTGAATGTTATCAGAACATAAATTACAGAAGGCTGTGAATGACAGCAGAAGCCCAAAATCTATCAGCAGCGTCCACACATGGACGAAGCCTCCAGTGGAGACCCTCTGACCACAGTCGAAGGATGAAAATAGCCTTGTTATCAGACAGAGAGCATTGTACAGTGCATTATGGCAGGTGTAAATTAAGATGTTATATCTCGTCATTTGATTTCCCTTTTCATCCATTTAAAAGTTGTTTTAGTTTTGAAAAAGGGTGAAAGGGATATTCACTGGTGAATCCCCTCCTATCACAGACCAGGGATTTTAATAACCTTGCTATCATACAGAATGCATTGGAAAGTGGATTACTGCAGATGCAGCAAAATTTAACATCTTACCATTTTCCTCTTTGTGGTATATTTTAAAGTTGTTCTGATTTTTAATATTTTCTGTTTTCTTCTCAATTGAGGTTTTTATCTGTTTCACTTCGTTATTGTTATGATTTTTAAAATGTTTTCCTATATCTGAAATCTAGAATGGGCAAATTTATAGAATTAGTAATTAGATTAATGATTCTTTTGGGCCATGGCAATGGAGGTTGGGGGGAAATGGGTTGCTAATTATGACAAATACAATAATGAATAAAATGCTCTAAAATGCTCTAAAGCTGATTTTAAACTTCATTCTAATGTTATTGAACTATGATATTTGAATTATATGCCTGAAAATGTCAGATAAAAATAATTAAAAAAAAAAGAAAATGTCAGATAAAATTTTTTAAGTGCTATTTATAAAATCCTTTGGAAAAAATGAGGGCCATATGCATAACCTCCAGAAAATACAAACTAACAAATAGTCCTGAATTTTGAAAGTATCACTCATCAATAAACACATTCAGAAAAAATAACATATTTTCTTTTCAAACAAATTCTTCTCTTGCAATCATACAAATGGGAATTGCTTTATTTGTATATTTTATTTTTACGGCTAATAATTCTCTGACAGGTTGAAGTGGGTGTATGTGGAAGTCTGGGAAATCAAAATGTATGTATCTTTATATCAGCATATTTTACTGAATGTAGCATTTCTTTAGCTTAGTATTTATATCTAGCATCTTTTAATGTAAAGATTCAGATAGTCTTGTAATATAGATACAAGTTCAATGTAGATATTCTAAGTACTCTACTGCTTTAGTAACTACTCACTGCAACTTATAGGCAAATTTTAATTCAATAAAATTAACTTATATTAAAATAGGAATTTATTTCCATATAAACTTTACTTTTATCATACATATAAACTTTACTTTTAGGTAGGCTTATTGACAATATTTTTAGCATACAATTCAGACTACCTAGACATTAACTACCTGCCAGGGTCTAAAAATCTGTGCTGTAAAAAACTATGGACATCATTCAATAAAAAGGGCTTAAGTGGAGAGCAAATGCTTTGAAAATGATTAGGGCAAAGAATGTACAGATGTGCTTTATACAATTGATGTATGTATAGTGATAAGAGTTGTATGAGCCCCTAATAAAATGTGAAAAAAAAGAAAGTAAATGTCTAGAAAATCATGATGGCAATATATGTACAAATATGCTTTATACAATTGATGTATGGATTGTTATAAGAGTTGTAAGAGTCCCAATAAAATGATCTTTAAATTTAAAAATTATGAATTGAAACAATTTTTCTACAGAAGCAGTGAGCTGACATTCATTTTCCTAAAACTAACAATAAAATAAAATAGTCAAACAATAAAAAATTGGTGTCAATATGATGCTGTTTACTAAATTTCACTACAGATTTTGATGAATTCTTTCAGTCACCTGCTTGCTTGAAAAGTTTCTATGGTGGCTGTCACACGATTGAGGTTTGCTGAAATCAACTACTGGCAGCAGCAACTTAGGGACATCATTGAAATCATAGGTGTGGGACTGCAATAGCACTCTTCCAGAGACTAAGAACAGTTTGTCATCTGTCTGGTGAATGTTGTTTTCAACTCTCGACTCAATAATAAAACATTTTTTAAAAACCACTGCCATCAAGTTGATTCCAATTTCTAGTTACCTTAGGGAATAGAGCAGAACTTCTTTGAGTTTCTGAGACTGTAAAGATGTATGAAAGCAGACTGCCTCATGGGGCTGGCGCCACCATGAGACACTGTCACTGCCTCCCTCATGACCCATAGTGGTACGGTGGACAACACTGGAGACATGGTGTGGGAATTGTGCCCAATCTGATCCCATCACACTGGGGCGAAACACTAAGGGCATGCAACAGAGCAGAAAGGGGAGCAAAGCATTGAAGTCCTGGGGGAATACCAAAAATACACTTTGAAGTCAGAGTGTGACACTCCATCAGACTCAACTGGAAAAAACTCCTAAAGGTCAACAAACAGACCTGGAATTATTTTTAGTCCTTTTTTTAATTGTTCGTTTCTTTTTGGTAGTTATTGTTGCTGTTGTTTTGTTTTGTCTTCTTTTTCCATGTATTATTGTCTCTGCATGTCTATCTAGATAAGGTTCGTAGGAGAAATAGTGGAAGGGGAAGTGGAGAAAAGGAAATGGGAGTTAACAAACCCAGGGACGAGGGAAGAGTAAATGATTTAAAATTGATGGCAAGGAGGGCATAGAATGCCTAGTGGGGTTTAATCAAGGACAATGTAGCTGAGAGAAATTACTGAAACTCAAAGGAAGGCAGAATGATAGTGGGACAGGAGGAAGGAAAATGAAAAAGAGGAAAGAACTAGGAGGCAAAGGACCTTTACAGAGGTCTAAATACAGGCATGTACATGTGTAAATATATTTATATATAACAAGATAGAAATATAACTATGTACATATATTTATATGTTAACTATTAAGGTAGCAGACAGACATTGGGCTTCTGCTCAAGTACTCCTTCAATGCAAGAACACTTTGTTCTAGTAACCTGCCATTCTGTGATTCTCAGCTTCCTGACAGCTATTGAGCTGAAGACAAAATGCACACATAAGCAAATGTGGTGAAGAAAGCTGGTGGTGAGCGGCTATCAAATTATATAGTGTCTGGGATCTTAAAGGCTTGAAGATAAACAAGTGGTCATCTAGCTGAGAAGCAACAAAGCCCACATGGGAGAAGCACACCAGCCTGTGTGATCACGAGGTATCGATGGGATCAGGTATCAGGCATCAAAGACCCAGAACAAAAAATCATATCAATGTGAAGAAGGGGGAGTGCAGAGTAAAGACCTAATGCCCATGTGTAGATAATTGGATATCCCCTTACAAAAGGATCACAAGGAAGAGGCGAGCCAGTCAGGGTGTAGTATAGCTCTGATGAAACATACAATTTTCCTCTAGTTCTTTAATGCTTCCTCCCCGCCCAATATAATGACTTCAATTCTACCTACCCAACAAGTTCTGCCACACCAGAGCATGTACACTGGTACAGATAAGAGCTCATAACACAGGTATTCCAGGACAGATAAACCCCTCAGGACCAATAATGAGAGTAGCGATACCAGGAGGGCAAGGGGAAAGTGGGAGGAGAAAGAGGTAACCGATCACAATGATCGACCTATAACCCTTCCCAGGATGGCAAACAACAGGAAAGTGGATGAAGGGAGAGAGTAATTGGTGCAAGAAAGTGGGTGAACAATGGAGAGAGTAAGTTGGTGTAAGAAAGCAGACTGCTTCATCTTCTGCCCACAGAGTGGCTGGAGGGTTTGAAACCCGTGGATCTTCAAGTTAATGACAGGGAGCTTCCAGAAATTCAAATTGTAGTCAAAAGAGCATTTGGACCCAGCGTTATCATTGCTGACATAAGGCAGATCTTGACTGAAAGCAGAGAATACCAGAAAGATGTTTACCTATGTTTTATTGACTATGCAAAGGTATTTTACAGTGTGTTAGGCTGGGTTCTATAGAGAAGCAAAACCAGTGACTCTTATAGCGGTATATAAAGAAATAAGATTATAGAAAGGAAAATGTTGCAGAAGCTGTTAAATCCAGTTTGGTTCAAGTCCATTTGTCAGATTCTAAGCTGGACACTTTTCCTGGCTTGCATGAATGCAGGGGGTGCCATAAGATGAAGCTAGAAGGTGAACCAGCTGGAAATAGGAAGATCTTCTAATAGATGCAGAGGCAGATCAGTGGATCAGATGTTATGGCACATGTTCCCAGGCTCGACAGGCAATATGGCAGGCCATTGATTCAAGTCCAAAGAAGGAGGTCAATAGGACAGATGCAGGATCCACAACCGCAAGAAGAGAGAGTTCTCCAAAGTATCCATTTATCTATACATATAGGAAGTAGGCCACATTCCAAAGAGATACCATCAGGCTGTGACCTGAAAATTAGGGGTTGCAATTCTCCTTAATTTTCCCACTACTTGCTATGTTTTGTTAGGCTATAATACAGGGAAGGCTTTACTGGCAAACTGCTGAGAATCCATTCCAGCCCAGTTGACACAAAACCTAGCTATTACTATGTGCAGCATAACTATGCATAACACATTGAAGAATAGTAATTCTAGAAGACTTGGTTGTATCAAGAGGCAGTTGTTTGAACAAAACAAGGAAATAGCATGCAGTTTAAAACCAGGAAAGGTGTGTGTCAGGGTTGTCTAGCTTCTAGAAGCTAGACAGTATGGAGAAGGCATTACAATGTGGCATCAGAATGGAAGGTAGGTTCATTGACAATATTTAATGTGCAGATTACATATCCTGAACACAAAGAGGCTTGAAACACTTACTGATAAAGATCAAAGACTGTAACCATCATTATAGATTACAACTCAACATAAATAAAACAAAATCCTCACAAGTAGACAAAGAAACAATAATATGATATATGGGGGAAATGAGCTGGTAAATTTTAATTTACTCATATCTGCAATGAAAACTCATATCAAGAAATCAAACAGCATGCAGCAGTAAAATCAACAAACATATTGCACTGGGCAAATCTGCCCCACAAAATCTCTTGAAAACGGGTTAGCAGCAAAGGTGTCACTTTGAGTACTGAAGGGCGCCTGACCCAGGCCACCATCTTTCCAATTACCTCACATGACTGTGAACCTTGTCATGAGGAAGGCCACAGAACTGATGCATTTGACCTATAGTGTCACTAAGGAATGTTGAAAGTTCTTTGGACTGTCAAAAGGATAAAGTGATCTGTCCTGGGCTAAGTGCAGCCAGAATGATCCTTGAAAGAGAGAATGTGATGGCTTAGAACACCTACTCAGGAAAGATCAGTACTTGGAGGAGGACATCACACTTGGTAAAATAAAGAATCAATGAAAAAATAGGAAGTGTTTCAGTGAGATGGACTGACACAGTGGCTGTAACAATGAGTCCAAGCAGACCAACAATTGTGACAATGGTACAGAACAGGCAGGTAGTGTTTTGTTCCATTGTGCATAGGGTTGCTATGGGTTAGAGTTACCTTTATGGCACCTAACAACACGAGGAAGTAGTTTGACTAAACTATTCATTTTTTTGAAATTTCTTGTCCAGCATAGATGTATTTGATATAGTTTGTTATGATTTGGGATATTTACCTCAAGGTCAGTAGTTTGAAATGATCAGATCAGATGAGACTTTCTATTCCTGTAGAGATTTAGTGTCAGAAACCCACAGGATCAGATTTACCCTGTCTTATACGGTTACTATGATTTGGAATCAACTCAATGGCAGTGAGTCTGGTTTTTGTTTGTTGGTCTGCTAGGGATTTTGCTAGGTGCTGAATGTATGAGGTGTGACATGCGCCCCAGGGCACCCAAAATGTCAAAATTGCGTGGTCCTTTCTAAGTTCTGGGTGAGGAATCATGGTATATCTTCCTTGTGTGTAGACCAAGAAAATGATAGGAAAGATATTTGTTTTAACATGGGCTAGGCTTATTTTTAAAAATATCATGTGTATCCATCTTGTGTCCTATTTCTTTCTCAAACAACTTACAAGAACCAACCATAATTTAAAACCTTGAGGCAAATATTTAGAAATATCCTACTTGAAAAATATTAACATAGGAAATGTGTGCTTTCTAGAAAAAATTATAAGGAAAACTAAGAATTTATTATATATGACAAACATTCAAAAATGTTTGATCCCATGTACAAGTTAGAATTTAATAACTAATAAATGATATGAAAAAAATAATGAAGTTCGGTTTAATGCCATCTATCACCCATCAAAAAACCATTTGTGTTATAGATATTTCATAGGCATTGGGAAAGGCATTTGGATTAACCCAAAACTTTCCCTAAGTGCTTTCTCTCAGCACTGCAAATTTGCAGCTCTGCCATTGTAAATTCCTATGCCGCTATTTGCGTTCAAGTCTGCTTTGCTTCCTCAATGGGTACTTTTTCTCTTTTCTACTATGAGAGCTGACCAAAATGATTTCCCAGTGTTTCCTACAGGTTTGTTGTTCTGGTTTTGTGTGTGCGTTTTCTGAGATGGCAAGACAACAAATGCTTTAGACAAAAGGTCAATGAGAAGGAGTCAAGCAGCCTCAAGCAATGTAGTTAATTTATTATGAATTTTTAAAAGATAAATTATAATTATGAAACTACTTAAGTGGTTACCCCCAAAAATCTTGTGCCTGAGATATGGATAATGCACATCTATTCACTTATTAACATAAATTGGTATAAAAATAAAATCATGAAATTTTGTGCTGAAAAGATATGGGTTTAATCTTGGGTTTCACTCTTATTTGGTTGTGATGAGCAAGTATGAGCCATAGACTCTAAAACACAATCCAATCTGTTGCTGTCAATTTGAACTCTAAGTGATGCTATGGGACAATGCACAATTACCTGATAGTTTCCAAGGTTGTGGTCCTTATGAAAGCCAACTACCAAATCTTTTCCCCACAAACACCTGGTGAGTTTGAATTCTGGCTTTCAGCTAGCAGGCAAGTGCCTTAAGCACTGTGCCACCAGGGCTCAGGACAGCATAGAGATTTTAGTTACTACCTATGTCCTAATGCCACTTCAACTTTCATCTCCCATGAATACATTGCTCAATACTCAGCTGTCAATGGATTCAGTTTTCACCTTTCTCAATATTTACTTTACTAATTAATATGAGCCTACTGCCATTAAATGATGCTGCTCTCTTTTTTTGGAGGAAAAACACACACTCCTACACACACAACCTTACAAAATAAGTACTCTGAAAGAGTAAAGAAAATAATGACTGTAATTTATATACTTCTGAGTAGAAACAAAGAAGATATTTTTAGGTCCCTGCACCTTGATACCCAAAATTTAGGCAAATAACTGAAGAATGCCAAATTAAAATTAAAATTGGAAAGACATAAAATATTGGAAGACTGGTATAATTATCTAAATTGGGTTAGTTATAGGATACCATTATTCCTTTTGAACACATCAAGACATCTTTAGCCATCAATATCTCAGTTAATTTGAACAATGCCCTAATTTAGCGCAACCAGGAGGAGAACCCATCCCAGGGAACTGGTTCAGTTAGCCACCTTGCCTGGGAAAGAGCGCCACCTGCTGCAGCATGTCAAAATCCTTTGTACTCTGTACCAGACCAGCTGTCCATGGTGTTTGACCCAGGTCTGTCCTTTCTATTTTAGCTTTATCACCTGAAGACTTTCTCTTACATAACTGATATTTCACCAAAAAGTGTGATAATCTTAAATAAGCAGTAAATAGCAATATTTTATTTTTATGAAAGGTTAACAGATTTATTTAAACTTTATGTTAAAATAACATTGAAAATATGCTCATTTTGTTTCATGCCTTTCCTCTCCATAGCTCTATGTTGGCCATCTTGAATTTATCAATTTATATTTCTATATCTTTTGAATAAATTGACCATTTGATTTTCGTGGAGAAACAGCTTTAGCGTGCAGCTGTTGTAGACAAAAGTGTTTACATTAGAAATATTGGAGTCAAGTGGAACTTAAAATTATACAGGATGTCCCCACAGTTCAAATAGAAGACATCAGGATGTGCACTTTCGTAATCTCTGTTTACATTTTCTCCACATGGTGTTGTATGCGAAAAACACACCACTTCACAGCCTGAAGGAGATTTTCTTTCTTTCAGGAGAGTTGTAGATAAAGGGAGAGGTTAATTGGATATTAGCAGATGTCTCAAAATGATGTTTCCACTGAAAGGTGGGACTCCAATGGGTAGAGATGGAAGGATCCAAGTGTCATCCTTTCCTGAAAGTGTGATATTTGTCTTCGAAAATATCCTGTGTCAGAGGTATCTCTCAATATATGAAACTTTAAAAATGAGATTATCCAGAAATGTTAAATGATACTTGAACTCGAGTTAAAAGAATGTTGTGCTAATGCCACCCATGACAGAAAAACATGGAGGACAAAAGAGCAGGGAGACATTATCAACGTATCTTTAATTTATACTCTGAGGAGTATGTGCTTCAAGAATTTTTATATTCATTATTTAACATGAATATCAGCCATGATCAACCAGATCCACAAAAGAACTGTTTTGATTAGATCCTCTCAAGTTGTGACTCCAGGTGGGCTCCTACTTTGCCTCTTGATTTTGTGCTCCTCCCCCCCCCAAAAAAAATCTTAAAATATGACATTTACAGGTGCTATTCACATTATGCTGCTAACGGTTACACAAAATATCTTTGTTTGGGGACCTAATAAATTTGGTCATATAAAAAGGAAATGAGATTTTTTAATGCAAAATGAAGCTGACAGTGCTCTTCTATTACCAGGGTCTTATTAGGGAAAAATTCTCTGACATCTGTTTATCCCCTGCAGCCAACCTTGTATTCAGAATACAGTAATTGATTCACAGCATCCACTGGGGATCTAACTGGCTCACTTTTCCACACTGCACTACACAGGTATCTCTGCAGCTAATTCTGAATGTACATCTACATCGTTATCTCCTGGTGAACTGTGACCCTAAACACTTTGGAGGCCCAGATGAAAGTGCTTCCTCCACCCTCCAGTGCTAGGGGTGTAGCGGATTCTGCAGCATGGCAATTCACACAGGACATCCAATCAGAATCATCCCCTTTGAAGCCCTTCTCAGCTGGGAGACCATGAATGATTCATAGCTTCTCTACACAGAATAAAGAGGAAGAGCAAAGCTAGTGTGTATTATTCAGGACTGCATCCTCAATAAGTCTCCATGTTCAGCAAATTGCTACAATGTTTTTTTTTCTTCTGCTTCGTCCATACTTCTACACAACATCTCTTTTGTGTACAAGTTTTAACAAAGAAAGGTCTTCTGTTTAAACAAACTTGTTGATTGAGTTGCCCCCTCCCCCTTTAATGAACATTGGTGTAGACACAGATTTAATGCCAAGGAAAGTACCTGTTAGGGACCAGGGTTTCTAAGGAGGATTATAAGGTCTCAGCTTCACAATTAACTGGGGAAAAATGATTTTGGTGACAACTTGCTATGTTTATGTGATTAAGATCAAGGTAGTAATTTCAGTGTGTCCATGTGCAAATACAGCTTTCATAATGTCATGTGCAAAACAAATTGAAATATGTGATCCATTGGAAAGGCTTCTTCTGACAGGCCCAACTGCTCTACTGTCTAGGAGGCCAACTGCAGGTGCTTCCTGAGCAGCCACCGCACTAACAGATCATCAGTGATGAAGACTACGAAGCAGCTCCCCCCTTCCAGGATTCTGCAGCCACAAAAACTGGCTATTACACCCGAAAGAAACATCTGTTTTGGAAGCTTCATTATTAAACAAGTAGGGGCTTCCTTGTGTCATCATTAAGAGTTTCTCTTCCCAGCTGAAACGTAAGCACGAGGAGGAAACTTTGGAATTCCAACTTGAAGCAGGTCCTCTCACGCAACAGCCTGGTGGCTTTGTTCTACAAATATCACTCTTTCTTGCACTTCTGATAAATCTCCGATGCTATGTTGGTGGTTATATCTATAACCTTGACTTTTCCAAGAATCTCTGAACAACTCTGGATTTATATTTATTTTTGAAACACCTTTAATTTGACTGTGTTCACATTATCTGAGAATATTTCCAGAAAACAGATGTGCAAAGATTTTCTTACAATAAATTTAACTGCAGATTATTATGGAGTGTTTGGGCATAATTTAGTAAAAGGGAAAAAATTCCAAAATTTTATGTGAAAGGTAAACTGTAAGATGCTCTATTTATTAATATAACCAAATTATTGACTTTTAGAAATAAAAATGTTTATTCAAAATATTGCTTTAAAATACTTAAAAGTTTCATCCACCTTATATCACCTTACGTTTTTTTTCTTTTCCTTTGGCCCAGGATCCCCTGTGGGTTACCTGATTTACTCTTTGCTTCAGTTGATTGACAGGTATGGTGACACAAATGCAAATGATATGCAAATAGACACATTAGGGCAGTTCTTTGTAAATAGAATTGCTGGTTCTGTACATATGGCACTTTTTAACAATGGGCTTCTACATCTGTAAATGCAAAACACTGTTTCTGCAAATGAATGGCAATGAGTTTAATATGCTTTTTGTTTGTTTGTTTTTAATATATAATTCTCAGGCTTAGGTAAACTATTTTGAAAGCAAAATTGCTTCATAGTAGCTTCAATATACGGACATCTTCATGTATGATAATATTCACTTAAAATGTTCTGATAACTCACTGCCTTAGAGTCAATTCCAACTCATACTGACAATCTAGGCAGGGTAGAGCTTCCCCTGTTGATTGTGAGGCTGTAACTATTCATGTGAGTAGAAAGCCTCATGTTTTCTACAACAGAGTGGCAGGTGGATTTGAACTGCTGATCTTGTGATTAGCAACCTACCCAATAACCCACCGCACCACCAAGGTTCCTTTAGTATCCAAAATAACATCCACTTAAATCCTATTGCTTTCACTGTATCTTTATTTCTTACCATATATATATGAGAGATAAAAATATATGAGATGTACTTATACCATATACATGTATCTAATGCATCCCTGTATACAACGTATCTGTGTAAAAAGTATGTGTGGGTGTGTATAACTTATGGTGTTGGCTTAAAATGTAGTTATACATGCAGATCTTTTGTGATTGTAAAAGAAGTGGTTATAAAGCAGGCCATATTTACCTTTCAATAGATCTATATCGAATATAGAATCAGTTGGCAGTTATTATATTTTTCAGTTCCCAAACTTTCATCTGCTTATTCTGTATATTTTATATTCCTTTTCTAAGACTGTCTATTTTTCTATTGCCTTCAAGAGTGCTTATAATTGCTTGTAGCATTTTTATAATAACTGGTTAAGGCCATGCCAGGTATTGATAATATATGTCATGTTAGCACTGGTATCTGTTGATTGTCTTTGCACATTAGATTTGAGTATTCCTAGTTTTTATATGTAGTATAATTTAGATTTGAATCCTAGTTGTTTAGAATATTATAATGGTATGAAGTGATGGTATGATGGTATAAAGTATATTGGAGAATATTGGTTTTTCTTTCAGTATTTTTTTTAAGTTGGCAGTTAACCTGATTAGATTCAAATTGTAAATCCAGTTACCTCCTGTGGATTATCAGTTCCATTCTCAAGATCTTTGCATTGCTGTGCAGATCTGTCCAGCAGGTTGCACTTGGTCTGATATGTGCCCGTTGGTCTGTTAGTTTAGATTTCAGTATGCTAACTGGAATCACATTCAGACAAGTGAACCCACAGGTACATAAATAGCTTTGTAGAATTCTTTCACAAGCATCTAGTCCCTGTGATTTCCTCAATACTTTCCAGTTTCCTGAGATTCATCTCTTCAGTCTTCTTGATAGACAGTTGGGTCTTGTTTTAGGGTCCAAAGACACCTGAATCTTGAATATAATTTAAGGAGAACATTTATATAAAGTCTTACACAAGAAAAGGTAGACAAAGATATACATCATTCAGATAAAGTAAATCATTAGCAAAAGATAGTAATGGTATCCAAGAATTTGCAGAGGTTTGGAGCTTAAAAGAGACATGGGAGAGGGCAAAGGAAATTGTCACAAAAGCATGATTGGCAAAAGATCTATACATCACAGTTACAGGTGTGGTTATAGAAGCAGAAATGGGACCATGATTGAGACACATAAATTATGTTAGGCAGAGGTTCTTACCAGATTGGTTTAGGGCAGTGGTTCTCAACCTTCCTGATGCCCCGATGCTTTCATACAGTCACTTATGTTGTGTTGACCCCTGAACCATAAAATTATTTTTGTTGCTACTTCATAACTGTAATTTTTGCTGCTCTTATGAATCGAGCGACCCCTGTGAACAGGTCGTTCGACCTCCAAAGGGATCATGATCCACAGATTGAGAACTACTAGTATAGGGCCCTCCATCAAAGGCAGTCAGGATGTGACTCATGACATGATGCTAACCTCCCAATTTTCAAGTCTCACCCAAAGGGCAAGTCCTCAAGGTCTTTGCCTTCTTCCTGGACAGACTATGGGACTGGCAGTACTCTTCCCTCTAATGCACTCTGCCAGAGAGTAAAGCTATTTGATTTATCCATTAATGGTCAGAAGAAATTCAATGGAGACTGAATTTATATGTAAGATCTCATAAATGGATGTAGGACTATAGACCAGAGTCATTTGTAAATTTAATACTTGGAAATCACATCTCAAATATAGTCTTTACTCTGTTATTCTGTGCAGTACTGCAAATATGTCTGAAGCTGGGGTCAAATGACTGGAAAGCAAAAGGGAAAAAATTGAGTGTAACCATAATTCTACTATATATAAGGAAAGGTTCTCCTGCCTCAGAGTTTGGCATCCAAGGGCCCCCATTTCAAACTATGACCACTCGCACCACAGGTTTTCTGGGTGCTGATCTATGGCATTAGAGAATGGCTAAAAAATTAAATGGAGTATTCTCATTTCATTTTGTGTCCCAAGTTTCCATTCTACTCCTTAATCTAGAACTCAGGGATTCTCTTGGCATTCAGTAGGAATGTGTAGTGGGTTTAGTCTATCATTCCTAGAATGAGAACTCTCTAGAAGGTTTAAATGTGAAGACGTTCCTGGTGTCAATCACTGGAGTAGAAATTGGATTTTGTCATTCTGATAGGTTTCGTGTCAACTTTACTGGGTCAGAATTAATAACAGACTCAAACATAAAAATGATTGTAAGGATGGTTCAGAACCTGTCATTATTTTGTTTTGTTATGTACAGGGTCACTGTGAGTTGAAGCTGACTCATTGGTGTAACAACAAAATCCATACACATATGATATATTTTTCTATTTATGTTGATATATTTTGGTTTCTTGTAGTAATGTTTTGTTGCCTTCTTTATATAGGTCTTTTATTCCTCTAGTTGGATTCATTCCTAAATATTTCATCTTTTGAGTACCTATTGAAAATATATTGTTTCTCTTACTTCCATTTTAGAGCTCTCTTTGTTGGTGTAAAGGAATCCTTGATTCTTGTATGTTGGTCCTGTACGCTGCCACTTTGCTGTGTCTTTCAATTAACCTGAATAATTTTCTTGTTGAGTCTTTGAAATATAACATGTTACATGTTATATGTAACATGCTTTATATATAATGCCCTATTTTCTGAAAATAGGTATAATTTTACTGTTTCTTTGCCACTTTGGGTGTCTTTAATTTCCCTTTGTTTCCCTATAGCTCTAATACTTCCAGTAAGAATAAGAGTGGTGATAAGAGCAATATTGTTCATTGGTGTTGTATATAAGTGCTTTATGAGGTAGAGGAATTTCCCTTCTGTTCCTACTATGCTGGGCATTTTTAACAGGAGTGAGTGTTAGAATATGTCACATCTTTCCTGTGTCAATCAATGTGATCATGCTTTTTCTTTATCTTTTGTTTATTTATGTGACGTGTTGATAGTTTTTCTGACATTGAACCATCCTGGCATGAGTGGTATGAATCATGATGTTTTATTTTTGTCACATGTACTGGCTTGCATTTTGTTGAGAATTTAAAATTTATTTTACTTAGAGATATTTTTCTATAATTACTTCTTTTTCCCTTTTTCTTTTTACTAACACCATTTTCTGGCCTCGAAACAGGGTTATGTTAACATAAGAAAACAACAAGAACAACAAAAAACCAATTTGGGGTGTTTTATATACTTTTATATACACTGAAATAGTCTGAATAGAACTAGTAACATGTCTTCTCTGAATATTTGGTATGATTAATGAATAAAGGCTCTCTCTCTCCCTCTCTCTCTCTCTCTCTCTCTCTCTCTCTCTCTCTCTCTCCTCTTGAACAGCTGCAGAAAAGTGAAGCAAAACCCTTACCTCACTTCATGCATTAAAAATACCCTCAATGTGGACCATAGACCTTGAGGTAAAATCCCAAACTATTAAGGCCCTGAATGAGGGAATTGGGACAACCTGTGAACTTTGGTGCAGAGAACACAACACTACCGTAAACAGGGAAGGACACACACACAGAGGAAGAGCAAATTGACAAGTGGGATATACTAAAGATGAAACACCTGTGGACACTGAAAGAGTTTGTCAAGAGAGTGATAAAAGAGCCCATAGTTAGGGAAACATCTTTAGGCATGACACATCAGACAAAGGTCTTATAACTAAAATCTACAATGCTCTGCTAGCCTACAATAAGGGAAAAAATAAATATCCCATTGAGGAGGTGGGCAAAGGAGCTGAACAGAAGTTTCACAAGGGCAGAAATACGGAGGGGCAATAAAAATATGAGAAAATGTTCCCAATCATTCACCATCAGGAAATGCAAATTAAAACAACTATGAGATACCATCTGACATCCTCAAAGATAGCCCAATTCAAAAATCAAAAAGCATTAAGTGTTGAGGGGGTGTGGTAAGATAGGAACACTCATCGACTCCTGGTGGGCCTGTAGGCATGTGCAACCATTTTGGAAACCAATGCGGGGATACCTAAAACAAATGGAAATTGAGGTGTCATATGACCCAGCAATCTCCCTGTGTTAGTCTGGGTAGACTAGAGAAACAAATCCATGGACACACTTATGTGTACAAGAAAGAGATTTATATACAAGAATAGTTGAACATTGAGAAAACATCAAAGCATAGTCCAGATCAAGTCCATAAGTCTGATATTAGCCCATATTTCTGTTATCAATCTATAAAATCCCCTTCAGACTCATGAAACACATGCAGTGACACTGAATACAGAAGATCACAGTCCAGTGGGTAGAAAGTCTTTGGATCAAATGTCATTGGAAACATCTCAGCTCTGGCAGGGGTCTCTCTGTGGCTTCTCCGGCTTCTGAGGTCTGGTTGCGTCCATATGGCTTATCTTCTGCAATGTCTCCCAGGGAATAGCAGAGAGGGATGTCTTCTACCTCCAAGGAGGAAGTGCCAGATTTCCCAGAATTCTTAGGAGAAGGCCATGCCCACAGAAGTCTCATTGACTATCTCCAGATTGATAGCCTAGACTCCACCCTTACACTCTGAATCCTTAAATTGACACCAGATTAGTTGACTACCACACTCTCTAATAGGCATATACCCAGAAAAGGTAAGAAACAGGCCACACACTTATAGAGGTCTAGATAAAGGCATGCACATATACAAATATATTTATATATGAGGATGGAGAAATAGATCTATGTGCATATATTTATAGGTTTAGCATTAAGGTAGCATAAGAACATTGGGATTCCACTCAAGTACTCCCTCAATGCAAGAATACTTTATTCTATTAAATTAGCATTCTATGATGCTCACCTTCCTGACACAACCACTGAAGACAAAGTGGTTGAATAAGCAAATGTGGTGAAGAAAGCAGATGGTGCCCAGCTATTAAAAGATAAGCAGCTATCTAACCCAGACGTAACAAAGCCCACATGGAAGTAGCACACCAGTCTGTGTGAGCACAAGATCTCAAAGGGATCAGGTATCAGGCATCATCAGAACAAAAACTCTTATCATAGTGAATGGGGGGGTGGGTAGAGAGTGGAGATCCAAAGCCCATTTGTAGGCCACTGGACATCCCCTTACAAAAGGATCTCAGGGAGGAGACGAGCCAGTCAGGGTGCAGTGTAGCAACGATGAAACATACAACTTTCCTCTAGTTCCTAAATGCTTTCTCCCCCACCCCCACCCCCCACTATCATTATCCCAATTCTACCTTGCAAGTCTGACTAGACCAGAGGATGTACACTGGTACAGATAGGAACTGAAAACACAGGAAATCCAGGGCAGATGATCCCTTCAGGACCAGCAGTGTGAGTGGCGATACTGGGAGGGTAGAGGGCGGGTGGGTTGGAAAGGGGGAACCAATTACAAGGATCTATATGTGACCTCCTCCCTGGGGGATGGACAACAGAAAAGTGGGTGAAGGGAGATGTTGGACAGGGCAAGATATGACAAAATAATAATTTATAGATTATCAAGGGTTCATGAGGCAGTGGGGGGTGGGGAGGGAGGGGAGGGAGGGAGCGGGCAGGGGGCTACCTGATGCCAGGGGTTTAAGTGGAGAGCAAATGTTTTGAGGATGAGGAGGGCAATGAATGTACAAATGTACTTTACACAATTGATATATGCATGGATTGTGATGAGCCCCTAATAAAATGATTTTTTAAAAAGAAAAAAGAAATTACACTTGATTTAAAAGGAAAAAAGAAACAGACCACGGTCAGACGTTGACATCTATGATCATCATGGCTCGGTTCACAATTGCAAAGAGTTGGAAACAACCTAAATTTCAATCAATGGACGAATGAATGAAACAACTGTGGTGCATACATACAATGGAGAACTATGCATCCCTAAAATGTAGTGATGAACACATGAAGCATATCATGGTATGGGAAGAGTTGGAGGAAATTATGCTAAATGAAATAGGCCAAGCACAAAAAGACAAGTATAGCATGAATTCACTGAGGTAAGCTTAAAAAGCACAAGAGGCCTAGGGAGAAAGCCACCAAATGCACAAAGTTTGGGGTGATGCCCAGGCACGCTGGGAGGGCTCAGACCCTATCCAGGGATGCATATGGAAGCCAACTACAAAGGAGGGAAAGGGGAAAAACAAAAAGAGGACGTGGATGGTGGGGAGACAGGGCACTAATCCACCCACTGGGAGAATATTGTTTATGTCTCCACAGGGAAGCAGAGAGGGACCAGACCTCGCCCTGGGACACCAAGCCTTGAGGGATACACACCTCAAGAGGCAGTGAACTAAAAGGATGATCTGTGGGGTTGGTCCCAATCCCAGCTCCCTCAACCCCTTCCCCAGAAGATTGCACTTCAGAGGACAGAACTGAAGATCCAACTTGGGGAGAGTGGGGGGGCTGCCCATACCACATGGGAGCAAACTGAGAGGGAAAGAGAAAGAGAGGGCCTCATCCTAGCCCATCAAACCCCGAGGATGACACTCCCGTTCAGGGTAGTCAAGGCACAGGGAGGAACATAGGGTCAGCCCCACCATGAGACAGACATCTCCTCGCTGACCCACAGCGCTACAGGGGACAGCACTGGAGACACAGTGTGAGAATTGTACATGGTCTGATGCGCCCCCGCCCAGCACACACACCCCACCTCCCCATCCCACACCAGGACAAAACAGGAAGGGAGCACAGCAGAGCAACAAGGGGAGAAAAGCAACAAAGTCCCTGAAGAATCCCCGAAACAGACTTCAGACTTGGAGGGCAGGGCTTGGCACCTCATCAGACTCAATCAGAAAACATTCATAAGGGTCAGCAGACAGACCTCTTCTTCTTCTTCTTCTTCTTCTTCTTCTTCTTCTTCTTCTTCTTCTTCTTCTTCTTCTTCTTCTTCTCCTCCTCCTCCTCCTCCTCCTCCTCCTCCTCCTCCTCCTCCTCCTTCTCCTTCTATCTATAGATAGGCAAGAAAAACAACCCCGAGGAGAAAACAACAGGGCTGACAGTTCCAGGGGGACAGGGGAGAAGGGGAGGTGGGGAAAGGGACGGGGAGCCAACAAACCCAGGGAGAAGGGAACAGCAAGAGATCTAAAATAATTGGTGAGGAGGGCATAGTATGCCTGGTGTGGTTTTATTAAGTGCAATGTAGCCGAGAAGAATTACTGAGGGCTGAATGAAGGTCAAACATGATAGTGGAACAGGAGGAAAATAAAAGAAAATGGAGGAAAGAACTAGGAGGTAAAAGACATTTATAGAGGTATAAATATAGGCATGCATATTTATATACATTATTATTAATATATACCAGTAGGGAAAGGTCTATGTACATTTATTTATATGTTAAATATCAAAGTAGCAGGGGGACATTGGGCCTCTATTCAAGTACTCTCTCAGCACAAGACCAGTTTGTTCTAATAACCTGGCATTCTGTGATGTTCACCTTCACTAACACAATCGCTGAAATCAAAATGGGTGCATAAGCAAGTGCGGCGAAGAAAGCTTATGGTGCCTGACTATTAGAAGATATGTCTGGGGTCTTAAACGCTTGAAGTTAAGTAGCAGCCATCTAGCAGGGAAGCAATAAGCCCACATGGTAGAAGCACACCAGCCTGTGTGATCACAAGGTGTCAGCAGGGTCAGGTATCAGGCATCAGAAGACCCAAAACAAAATCATACCAATGTGAACAAGGGGGGTCAGAGTGGAGACTCAAAGCCCATCAGTATACAATTGAACTTCTCCTCACAGAAGGATCACAGGAAAGGACCACCCAGCCAGGGTGCAGTATACCACCAATAAAATACACAACATTCCCCGACCACATTATCCTGACCCCAGTTCTACCTTACAAATTTGGCTAGACTGGAACATGTACACTGATACAGATAAGAGTTCTTGAAACAAGGAATCCAAGACAGATAAAGTCCTTAGGAGCAATAATGGGAGTAGTGATACCATGAGGAGAGTGGGAAGGTGGGGGAAGAAGGGGGTAAAAGAAGGAACCAATAAAAAAGAAGGAACCAATCACAAAGATTGATATATAACACCCCCATTCCTCCTGTGGGGGATGGTCAAAAGAAACATGGAGAAGGAAGACAGTGGACAATGTAAGATATGAAAATAATAATAATTCATATTTAATCTAGGGTTCATGAGAGTGGAGAGTAGGGGAGGGAGGGGAAAAAAGAGGAGCTGATATCAAGGGTTCAAGTAGAAATAGCATGTTTTGAAAATGGAGATGGCAGCATATATGCAAATGTGTTTGATACAATTGATGTATGGTTTGTTATAAGAATTGTAAGAGACCTAATAAAATTATTTATTAAATTTTTTTAAAGGAAGAAGTAAGATCAGTAACAATGAGAACTTTTTTTTTAGGGGCTTTATTTTATTATTATTTTTTTAATTAGGTCTTCCTGCCTCCGGAGTTCATGCCCTTCTTTCTTTTGTTTTAAATCATTTTATTGGGGGACAACAAGCACTTCAGGAGTGGGGAGCCTTTGAACCCCACCCCACCCAGTCCTAATTGCTCTCAGTTGCTTTGCATTTATGAACAAGGAGGGGGAAACAACAACAAAAAGAGTCATACCAGAAAAAGGAAAAACAGCAGAAAAAAATCAATCCAAAAGAAAGC
This sequence comes from Tenrec ecaudatus, assembly GCF_050624435.1. Classification (NCBI taxonomy): domain Eukaryota; kingdom Metazoa; phylum Chordata; class Mammalia; order Afrosoricida; family Tenrecidae; genus Tenrec; species Tenrec ecaudatus. The sequence goes on along the minus strand of NC_134540.1, from coordinate 110,452,603 downwards.
AGAAAATAATAAAAACCAGAAAAAAATTAAAATTGATCAAAGGGAGGAAAATGATCACATGCTTAAATTTTAACTTAACTGTATCCACATTTCTCCACTTTCCGATGTACTCTGTCTGAGGGCAAGGCTATTCCGATCCCGGGTCAGTGGTTAGAAGGGATTCACCACCACCCCCACGCATCCTGTGTAAACTCGGCAAATGTATTTTGGGCTTTCAATATCATCCATAGCTTCCTGTAAACCAGGTGCTCAGAATGTAAGGTCTAATACAATTGCCTCTCCTTATCTTAGATTTGATTACTTGGACTTTGTTGATCACATCATCTGGTATGCTTCTTCAGTTAGCTGACACCTCTTTTAGTTGGTTGCGTGTGTTAAGACAAGTCTTTAATACCCAAATGCTATTGATTCTGATAGCCAGGCATCATCTGATTTATTTGCCATACATTGTTACAGCACCCGTCTCTTCAGTTGTTCAATTCATGAATGTTACCATCCAGCAATGCTGCCTCATAAGACTAGATTGTTCTTAGATTAGGGCTTACTACAGCTAAACATGAACTCAAAATCTATTTTGTATATTTAAGGTTTATACATATCTACATTCTTCTATAATGGCAACAGTTTCAGCTTCTTGAGAGCAAATATCAGTAACCTCCATGAAGTCTTTGGTAGTTGTAATGATAGTATCTTTAAACTAGCCAACGGTATACAATTTAAAACAATATTGAGACGGGTGTATTAGTATATAAGAAAGCTTTTTAGACTAAAATGCATGAAATGTTCACTTATACATATTAAAAATATTTAAAGTGGCTGAATGCCATTTAAGAAAATAATGAGAGAAGCTGAGCACAAAATTCAATTACACTTATTCATTACAACATATCTAGGTCTGCCGAACTAAGACACGTCATGACAAACTAAAACAATATGAAAATGGCAAATATATGGTAGCTTTATGCTGCCTCTTATTAGAAAACCCAATTACTTTCAAATTCACAACCTTGGGGTAGCGCCCTCCTCTTCTTCTCTCCTTAGGATATTATAGCCTTAAAGTTTATAGGAGTATTTTAATTCCTTTACCCTGCAAACGGTGTGTTTAAGGGAATGTCAAGTTCACTTAGTGGATTTCCAGACTCGGATCCTTCTGGTGTGACCTATGTAATGTACTGTACATCTCAAAACAAAATATAAAATCCAGATGGATTCTGGGCCAATAAAGGCTAAAAAGATATTCAGTTAAAAATACATGATTAGCCAAAAAAATATAGGGTGGATTCTTCCTATGGGGGTCCATATAAGCAATGTCAAGTGTTTCCCCTGTATCAGGCTGGGTTGACTAGGGACACAAATCCTGCGACACTCATTTATGTTTGAGAGAACTTTATATCAAGAAGTAATTATAAATCAAGAAAACATCTCAGCCCAGTTCAACTCAAGTTCGATACTAGTCCCTAAGTCCCTCTGCAGACTCATGCAGTCATATGCAATGATGCAGAATGCAGGAAGATCACAGACCAGTGGGTGTAAACTGGTGTGAACCAATATTGGTAGAAGCATGGCAGGGCTCCAGCAGCTCTCAGGTGGCCAGCAAACAGGAAAGTAAAGGTGGAGAGAGAGAGAGCCTGGCCTCCAGAGAGCTATATAAGTTGCTTTCACCTCCAAGGGAGGTCATCAGGCTGTGACCTGATTGACAGGCTAACACTGCACCATATCTTTTTACAGGTGCCATGTTGGCACAAGGAAAAACCCTATCACATTCCCCAAGGAGAAGTAGCCTCCAGCCTCTGCCACACTCTAACCACCAACAGAAGTTAAATGCTCTGGTGTGACAGACATAGTCTCCTCCTCCCCTTGATCATGAATCTCCAACAAAGTGTCCTACACACCAAGGCAGGCGTGTCCACTCAATTAGGATAACCACATGGCATGGATTATTTGATACTCTCCCACTTCCTCCACATAAGAAACTTTCCCCAGCTGAAGTGGAGGCTACCCAGGAGCAGCGGTCTCTATGATATGCAAATAAGGAATGATAAGTGGCTTCCAAGCCTTAGACAGTCTTACCCTCCCATTGCATGTGCAGCTGCATTGAATGACTGCAGGACCTGAGAGCCACTACCTCTTTGCCTTGATGATTCTCTTCATAGCAGTGGTGTCGCACAAATTTGTGTTTTGTGATTAAATAACTTTTCTCTACATAATGTTCACAGATCGACCAGTCTTAAGCAGCATTGTGGTTTCATCATTGCTTATTTAACAATGCACAGTATTCCACCCTGTGTAATCACCAACGTTTCTTTATCTATTTTTCTACTGATGGGATTTGTGGCTGTTTCCAACCTCTTGCTATCTACTGTAAACAGTGTTGTAATGAACATAGGAGTAAATGCACCTATTTGTGTTGTCTCAAACTTCTTTAGGGTGTACACCTAGCAGAGGTATTGCTGGATTGCATGGCATCATAATTTCCATTTGTTTCAGGTAGTATGAAATCACTTTCCACAACAGTTGTCTATGTTTACTGGCCACTAGCAGTTGTGAGACTTCCAATCTCTTTGCACCATCTCTAGCATTTATTTTCTGGTTTGTATTTTAGTTGGCTTGTCATTGTCAGTGTAAAGTGATATATCATCACTTTGTTTTGATTGTGTCTCCCAGATGACTAGCGATTGTGATGTATTTATGTTTTTATTATGTATGTGTTTATGAGCCATTTGAGTATTTTCCTGTTGTTGTTGAACTGTCCTTTCAAGTCCTTTGCTTACATTTTGATTGAATCACTTGGTCCTCTTGAGTTATTTCAGCGTCCTATAGATTTTTAGAGATTGGGCCTTTGCTGTGTGTGTTAGACAGGGTTCCCTAGAGAAACAAAACCAGGACACTTATAATTTTATATATGCTTATATAGATAGCTATATACAACATATGAAATAAATAGCTAATTAGTCTATAGAGCAGTACCAATGGCTCAGTGCAGCTCACTTCCGTGAGACAGCTAATACACAGGCAGTCCTTCAAGTTTTGAGGGCCGCCAGGTGCAACTCAAGGAAGCAGATAGCTGAGTCCTCTGTAGAGCAATTCAGGCAATCTGGCCACAGGCAGCAAACAGCAAGGCATGTTACCAACAGTCAGCCAGATGACAGGGTCTGACAGTCCCCAGCTCAAGCAATGTGTACTCTAGTAGCGTGGCGAAGCAGGTCTTGAAGGAATCTCAAAGTACAGTGACATGGTCCACGGGTTGGGTGCCCCACAGGTGTGTAGCTTTCAAGTTGAGACAGAGAACCAGCTAAGACAGCTGCACACTGTTCTGATCATCAAAGAGCAAGAGACAAGAAGGGCAAGGCTCACTGAACTATTTATCTCTCCACCCTTCAATTAATCCCACATGTGTTCATTGGCTAGGTTGGCACAATAAACCTACCTATCACACTGTGTCAGTGCTAAAATTTTTTTTCTATCTCTAGGCCCTCTTTAAAAAATTATTCTGCTTTCAGTGAACATTTACACAATAGATTAGGTATTCATTTAGCAATTTCTACTAGTTCAGTGACATTGGTTTCCTTTTTTCTTTTAATCTTAAAGATAGAAAATAATAAAAGGGTTAAAGGGGGAAATAGATAAATTTTAACCTAAATATATCTGCAATAATTCACTTACATATGTTCTCTGTGGGCAGGTTTCATATCCCTGGTCAATGGTCAGAGGTTATTCAATGAAGCCATATTCCCTGCAGGATCTCATCAAATGGATTCTGGCCTGTCACGGTCACACATAGCCTTCTGCAAATTGGGTGTCTAGAATTTAAGCTCTAAACCCTTTTCTGATCTTGGATTTAGATATTTCCAGTTCTTGGAACACACATACTACTGTGCTTTTCCCAAGTGGGCTTAGCTGTCACCTCACTTAGGTGAAAGCTTGCTTTAAGATAAGCCTTTAAGACACCAGACATTATTCTTTCTGATAGCAGGGAACCATGTGGTTTCTTCGCCACATTCTGTTATAGCACCCTATCTTTAGTAATCCCTTCAAGAGGGTAAATATTGAGCAAAACCACATCATAAGGACTGATTTTGTTTAGGTTAGGGTTTACAGTTGAGTGAGAGCTCAACAAATCAAGTCTCGTATTTAAGGTGTATGTAATTTAAGGTGTGTGTGTGTGTGTGTGTGTATATATATATATATATATCCTTGTTCCACTTTAGTGGTAGCACTATCCATGTTTTGAGTATGGTAGTTGAATTATTTTATGTAAACCTGAATTTATATGAAAATGTAGAGGGGGAATTCAACCTGTCAATCAGGTCACATCTTGATATTGCCTCTTTGGGGGCGTGGCCTTCTTATAAGGGAGAAACAGGAAATTCCTTTTCTTTCTACCCCTTCACCTTCCTGTTTGCTCGGATTTGTCTTGCCTACAAGGGTTGCCCCATGTGGGCTGCCAGACCCTGAGAGTTCTCGGTGTCCTGCTGAGTTTCCAGGGACTTTGAATTCACATGACTCTGCACCCACCAGTCTGGAATCTTTCTACATCTCACTTTACCTCTCTTCATCCTCAGCCTGTTGCTATGTGGATCTGTAGAGGGCCCTGGCCTGCATTGGATTTACAGACTTGAGTTAGACTGGGCTTTGATGACTTGATATAGGATTTCTTCTTGATATAAAACTATATCATATACATATGTGAGTGGGAATTGTCTAATGTATGATGCTTCCAGCAGGAACAAATCATAAAGATGGAGGTTGGAAGTTTGTCTGACTTAGGGAAATTAGGTGGAGTTGAATTTTTCTTATTCTTTAGATAGCTAGAAAAAGTCAGATATGATCACGTGGTTTGCTCAGTTGGTTTCACGAAAGGACATGGGAAGTGAAATTTTTGATTCTTTAGTGACAAACAAGTTCATCTCAAAGAAGAAGAAGGAGAAGGAGAAAGAGAATGAGGAGGAGGAGGAGGAGGAGGAGGAGGAGGAGAAGGAGGAGGAGAAGGAGAAGAAGAAGAAGAAGAAGAAGAAGAAGAAGAAGAAGAAGAAGAAGAAGAAGAAGAAGAAGAAGAAGAAGAAGAAGAAGAAGAAGCATCTGTCTTAGGCTATTCTTACCTGAAATTGTGTAAGTGAATATAATGGATGTAGGGTTGAATCTGACTTGGGAAAAATGCCTCTTAGCCTAAGATGCTTAATCAAAATGTCTGATGGAAGGTCTGCATCTAGTCTGATTTTGCCAGGGGGAAAAGATCATATTGTATATGAATGGTATAGTCTATATGAGAATGGATTCAATTTGACTGTTTTAAAAAGAATTGGGTTTAGAACGTGACCATACAAGAATTATATTAATTTCTCCTACCACCTGTTATTAATGGAGCCCTGGTAGCATAGTGGTTGCACATTGAATTGTGATCTGCAAAGTTAGCAGTTCCAAACTATTAGCAATTCAAAACCATCAGCCACTCCACAGGGGAATGAGGAGACCTTTTAGTCCTGTAAAGAGGTGAGGTCTCAGAAACTCACAGGGGCAGTTCTACTCCGTCTTGAGTTGGCATTGACGCAGGACAGTGAGAGGGTTATTAACATGTGTGTTAGAGATAAATATTGGAGATCAGTGAGAAGAGAGAGCCTGCAAGCCCACTGTCTTCAGCCTTTACAATGGAACAGGTTAAATGGGTATTAGGAGATGCCTGCAAGAAAAGACATTTTGTTGAAAAGGCTCGTGACACCCAGGACATTTGCTTTTCCAAAGAAATGCAACTAGAAACCTTGGGAGACTGAAAGGGGGGAAAAGGTGACTTTCTGTATGTCTTTCATTTTTTTTACCTTGAGCAAGCGGTTTGCTTTGTGACTGTACCTATACTGGAAGAGTCTGCACCCATCAGAGAACTGAAATGCTCCTTAGGTAACCACCTGGATTCACTTGTTGAGTGGAACTGGGAGAAATGCAGCATTGGAGAGATGGGTTGAGTTTAGCCACTGATACCTGAATCACAGGGACTAGAGAAGACATAAGAACTGTCTAGCTGATCTGAAATTTAAAAGTTGCATAGCCCCGAGACCTATGGATTGACATATTCTGAGAGGACTTGGTTGGAAATTGGTGAATGGGGCCATTGGTTTGAAGCAGAACAAGTGGTGTGGGGAACTCCCTTGCTTACTATGGCACCTTTGGCCTAGGTTGGAATGGCTAGGACTTAGTTGACCAGAACCTTCCCTGATAAAGAAGAGGATGTCTGATCCTGTGAGCTGGTGCACATTGCCTGCTTACTTGATGAATGGCCTGCCCTGATTTGACTTTGCTTATGGATGCAGACTCACGAGTTTCCAACTAGAATGAAGATTCTTCACATCAGAAAAAATTCTTGTTTCCTCTGTATTGTGAGTTGATAGAAATGAATGATGTAGCAATTGGATACTCAAAATTGGGGAGAAAAAGACATAAAATGGCTGGTCTACAACCTTTCATATGAGGGGAAAGATACTTATAGGAACAATGTGTAAGTGTTCACAATACTACAGTTGCTAGACATAGAACATTTTTGCTTTGTTCACTTATAGAACATGAGGTTTAAAGTGACTGGTACATTTTAAGTTGTATGAGTGTTAGTTGTATCATATTAGACACAAATATGATTTTACTATTGTCTTTGTTTTGAGATTACATATGGTTAAAAAGTTGCGTAAAGGTGTCAAGTTGACAAGGAGTGGGACTGTGGGACTTGGATGATTTCACGTCAACTTGAATTTATATTAAAAATATAGGGCTGGCATCCAACTTCAATCAGGCAAGAGTCTGATGATGTCTCCTTAGGGATGTGGCCTTCTTATAAGGAAGACAATTGGAGTTTTCCTCTCTCTCTCTCTCTCTCTCTCTCTTCCCCTCCCCCCTTCATCTTCCTACTTGCTGAAAGCCTGCTTGCCTCCAGGGGTGGCTCCATGTGGTTCATCTGACCCTGAGATCGATCAACACCCTGCCATGTTTTCACCAATTTTGGACTCAGTTGATTCTGCACAAACTAGCCTGTGATTTTCCTGCACCCTGCTTCACCATTCTGCTTCTTCAGTATGCAGTTACACAAGTCTTATGGTGATCCTGACTTGGAATGGATGTATGGACTTGAGTTGAACTGGGCTGTGATGCCTTTTGATAGAAGATTACTTGTTGATATAAAAGTCTTTCTATACATATATGAATGTCATTTGATTTATTTCTCTAGACAACCCGGCTTAACACATTGAGTGATAGTTAAGTGGCCTCCATAGGGACTTTAATAATTCTAATAATTGTATTGTTAACCTAACTACTGGTATAGAATTTAGAATAGTGTTGAGATAGAGCGAGTATAGGCAGATGGGAAATAATTTTAGACTAAATTATTTAGGATGTTCCATTATATATTTTAACAACTTGAGTGATGGAATCCTGTTTAATAAAACAATTAAAATTAGACAGAAAATCAAAATTGCTCATCCAATACAGCAGAACTGTGTTTGAAGAGCTGATATACCTTGAAAAGGTAAGAAAACACGAAAGTGTCAAATATATTTTTGTCTTAGTTAACTATTATTGTGCAACGTCAAAAGACAAAATGGGTGCATAAGCAAATGTGGTGCAAAAATGCTGATGGTGCCTGGCTATCAAAAGATATAGCGTCTGCTGTCTTAATGGCTTGAAGATAAACAAGTGGCCATCTAGCTGAGAAATAACAAAGTCCACATGGAGGTACACCAACCTGTATAATCATGAGGTGTTGATAGGATCAGGTGTTAAGCATCAAAGACCTAGAACAAAAAATCATATCTATGTGAATGAGGGGGAGGGCGGAGTGGAGACCCAAAGCCCATATGTAGACAATTGAGTATCCCTTACAGGAGGATCACAAGGAAGAGAAGAGTCAGTCAGGGTACAGTATAGCATTGATGAAACATATAGCTTTCCTCCAGTCCTTTAATGCTTCCTCCCCACCCCCCACTATCATGACACCAATTTTACCTTGCAAATCTGGCTAAACCAGAGCATGTACAATGGTACAGATAAGATCTCGAGACATAGAGAATCTAGAACAGATAAACCCCTCAGGATCAATAATGAGAGTAGCTATACCAAGAGGATAAGAGAAAGGTGGGGGGAGACAGGGGGAGACTGATCACAATAATAGACATATAACCCCCCTCCCAGAGGACAGACAACAGAAATTGGGGGAGGGAGACAGTGGTAGGTGTAAGACATGAAAAAATAATAATAATTCATAAATTATCAAGGGTTCATGAAGGAGGAAGGGAGGAGGGGGGGCATGAGTTGATACCAGAGGCTCAAGTAGAAAGAAAATGTTTAAAAAATGATGACACAACATATGTACAAATGTGCTTGATACAGTGGAGGATAGATGGATTGCTATAAGAGATGGGTTGTTATAAGAACTGTAAGAGGCCCCAGCTAAATGAGTTAAACAACAACAAAGCAAGATGCTTGAATGAAACTCCAGTAATGTCTTAGGGTGACATTCTTCTCTCCCAAGACGTGAGAGATTTAAGTCTACAACTGGTGTGTTTAACGTGAAGTCTAGTCATTGGGTGGGTTTCTGAATCAGAGATTTCTAGTGTGGCCTATTTATTATAGTGTACACCTTGAGAGAACAAAATCTATAAAGCCCAGGTGGTCTGTAATATGGGTCCCCGTCACCAGCAGCTGAAAAAGTAATTCATTAACTATGTTAGGCTGGGATGACTAGAGAAAAAAATCTAGTGACACTCATTTATAGGTAAGAAAGAGCATATTACATGACCCCCGCCCTCCAATAAAGCCCCCCCCCCAAAAAAAAGCTCCACTGAGTGGACCATTCATAGTATGCATTTTTCCCCACTAGGCAAGCATTGAGCAACATTCTCTGAATTAGTGCACCCAGTGGCGTTGTCTGGGAAGGCTCTTTCACAGCGAGTTTTTTTCATAAAAGCAGTTTCACTCAAACTTATATACCTATATTTGTGGTGATGACTGATTTATAAGTATGTGCAGCTGTGAGATTTTGTTTCCTGCTCTGGAAAAATGCTGCAGAAACGGTTGTGATATTGAACACAGCTTCCAAGGACAGCACTATGGAAAAGCACAAGGGTACGAGTAATTTTCTTGTGTCAAAAAAGTGAAATGTCAATTGATGACAAACCCCATTCTGGACATCCATCAACTTCCCAAATGATATAAATGGCACAAAAAGTCCATGCACTTGTGCTTGAATATCAATGATGGACCATTGAAGAGATGGAACAGAAGATCTGGAAATGAGAAGCGTCGCTGCGAAATTTGAGCCTCAGTTTCTGACTGACCAGGAAAAAGCATTGAGTGGAAAGCTTTGAAAGAAAAGCTCCATAGTCAACCCCCCAAGGTCATTACTAGTGCGAGATATGGTGCTATTCTTTCGGCCTCAAAAGCAAACATCAATGAAGTCAGTGGAAGACACTATTGTCACTGCACCCCAAAAAGTTCATCAAGCGAAATCAAAGATCACAACGATGTTCATTTTATGTCTAAATGCATATTTAAGTCTAGCTATTTATTTTAATTATTTTACTAGGTGCGCTTACAGATATTATTACAATCCATAATTCAATTCAATCAAGCACACTAATACCATGCTGTCACCATCATTTAAAAAATATCTTCTTTCTGCTTGAACCCTTTGGTATTAGCTCTCCTTTCTCCCTTCTCTCCCTCACCATACCACCCCCATAAACCCTTAATATATTATATATTATTAGTATTGCCATCCCTTACACCTTTCAATGTATCCGTTCACTGGCAATTCTATTATTTGCTCCCCTCGAGTGGGGTTATACAGTCATCATTGCTATCAGTTCCTTCTTCTCCCCCTTCTCTCTCTTTCCATACCCTCAGAGAATCATTGCTCCTGTTACTGTCGGTTTCTGAGGAGTTTAACCATCTTGGATATTTTGTGCATAGAACAATTTTAATTATACAAATGAACATACAGGGATAATGCATTTGGAGTTCGCTCTACCAGGTCAGACTATTAATCAAGTTTTCTACTTCTGAAAAGATTTAGCAGCAGTGTGCAACAAAAAAGGCTTGATTTATGGCAGATGGGGGAATGGTTTTGCCACCACCACAATGCACCCGCTTACACAACCATCTCAGTGCACCAATTTTGGCAAAGAACAGCATGCCTCACTTTCCCCACCCACCTTAGTCAACTGACTTTTCTTAACGCTACTTATTTTGTTTCTTCAAATGAGGAGGGAATTGAAAAGACAGTGATTTTATGATGTAGAAGAGGTGAAGAAAAAACCGATGCAGGTGCTGCCAGCCATCCAAACAGATGAGTTTGAAAAATGTTTCCAAGAATGGAATCACAGATTTAACAAATGTATTAAGTTTAATGGAGAGCGTTTTGAAGGTCATAAGGTTGTTTTGGAAAAAAAAATTTAATACATAGCTTTGAAAAAAATCCAGTTTTTTTTTTGGGGGGGGTGTCCGCTCAAATAACAAGAAGCAATTAGATGTCAAGAATACATCACAGCCTAGTCCAACTGAAGTTCATAAGTCAGATACTGGCCCATAATTCCCTCTTCAGACTAGTGCGGCCACACGCAATGACACACAAAGCAAGAAGATGACAGAATGGGTGCAGTCACATGGATCCAAGGTCAGTGGAAACATGGAAGGGCTCTCACAGCTCTCAGCTTTCCCAGCAAGTAGGAAGGTGAAAGGAGAGAGCCAGGGAGGTTTCTCAGGGTCTCCTTATGAGAAGGCCATTCTCACAAGAGACATCATTAGTCTCTGACCTGAATGACAGATTAGATACCATCTCTACACTTTAATACACCTTCAAGTTGGTATAAAGTTATCTAACTACCAGGTTACACATGCTTGATTAGCCATTTGATACTGGGCAGATTTTTACCCCTAGAGGAACCATAAAGGCAATGTAAAGGATTGTGTTACACCAGGTTGACCAGAGAAACAAATTTATGTATATATATATATATATATATACAAATTTATATATATATATATATCTCCATAAGAAAGAACTTTATATGAAAGGGTAATTGTATATCAAGAAAACATTCCAGCCCATTCCAGATCAGGTCCATAGTCTTATATTAGCCCATAAGTCCAATAATAGTCCACAAATCTCTCTTCAGACTCATACAGCCACATGCAATGATGAAAAATACAGGGAGATCACAAGCCAGTGGGTGAAAAGTATTGTGGATCCAATGGCGGTGGAAGCATCACAGTGTTGACACAAATCTCCACAGCATGGCTCGCTCAGGTCTCAGCATTGCTCCACATGGCTTGCCAACAGGAAGGTGAAGCAGAGAAAGAGTGTAACCCACCTCCAGGGAGAAAAAGCAGTTTACAGAATGCTCATGAGAATTCCACACCCCCAGGAGGCATCACAAATAGATTGACAGGCTAGACTCCACCTCTATACTTATCAAGTTGACATGAAATTATCTAACTACCACAAGGATTTTTCCCAAGGGCAAGCTATCTTCTCCCCAACAACATCAGTGAGATTCTCTTCTTTGTGATAGACACATCCTCCCTCTTCTTGGTCACAGATCTTCATCAGCGTGTATTGACCATCAATGATAAGTGCATACCCACATGGATAGCTGTAGGGCCCTGCCACATGGCATGGACTATTTGGTCCTCTCCTCCTACCCTCCTCATAAGCAGCAGTTGCCATCTGAGGTGAGACCAAAAAGAAGTGATCTTTATGCTGTACAAATAAGGAAGTAACAGATGTGTTAGAAGCATTAGAAATCCTTTTACCATTCCATTGCTTCTGAGGCCAGATTGAGTGACCCATGAGCCACTGCCCATCTTTGTCTTTGTGTCTGTGCTTAGCACAGTAGTCTAACAAAATATGTGTGTGTTTGTGACTCATCAGCTTCACTCAGCATAATGTTCTCTGGGTGATGAGGGGTTTCATCATTATTTTTCAGCTATGCATATTATTCCACTGAGTGTACATACAAAGGGTTCTTTATCCATTCTTCTACTGATGGGCTTTTGGGTTGTTTCTAACTTGCTATTATGAACAATTCTGTGAGGAACATGGGGTGTATATGTTGTCTTTTATTTCTTGCAGAGGTAGTCCTGAATCATATAGGATTTCCATTCTCCATTGTTTTAGGTAGAGTCATATTGCTTTCTACAATGGTTCTACCTGCTTACAGCCCCACCAGCACTTCATGGTTTTTCCAGTCTTTCTACAACCTTTCCAGCATTTGCTGTTTACTATTTGTTTTTTCTTTTTAATTGGGCTGCCGTTGGTATAATGTGGTATCTCATACTTTTTTGGATTTGCATCCCCTAAATGGCTGTGGATCATGAGCATTTTGTGTGTGTTTGTTAGCCTTTTAAATATCTTTTTGGGGAAATATTTATGTTCTGGGCCCACTTTTTCATTGAATCATGTGTTCTGTACTTTTTTGAGGTCTTACTATATGCTATAGATTTTAGAGATCAGTCTTTTATCCATTTTGTCATTGCTGAAGATTTTTCCCAGTCGTAAGACTCTCTTTTAACCCTTTTGATGAAGTCTTTTAGTGCACATAGATGTTTTATTTTTAGTAGGGCTATTTTGTCTTCTGCTGAGTGTTCTTCCTTCATTATTTTCAATAATATGTCTATATCCCATAACAAAGCACTTAAGTTTATCCCTATATTCTTATTGATAATATTTATATATCTGGGATTTACATTTAGGTCATTGAGGTTGTTTTTGTACATGGAGTAAGGTGCGTGTCCTGTTTCATTTTTCCACAGACAGAAATCCAATTTTGCCAGCATCCCTTGTTCAAAAGACTGCCTCTCATATAATATACATTTGCCTTTTGTCAAAGATCAGCTGCCTGTAGGTTGATGAATTTATTTATGAATTTTCTATTCTCTTCCATATGTCTATGTATCTGTCCTTCTACAAGTACCAGGCTACTTTGACCACGGTAGCTGTCTACTAGGATGTGAGGTCAGGTAGAAAGAGGCTTACTACTTAAGGAGCTCCTTTCTCATCTGATTCTTTTCCCGTTCTATATAAGTTAGTAGTAATGTTTTTTATTTCTTTAAAAGTGGAGTTGAGATTTGAATCAGTATTACATTTGTAGTTTGCTGTCAGTAGTATTGAACTTTCCTTATCCATGAACAAAGGAGTCCTGGTAATACAGTGGTTACACATTGGTGCTAAAGTTCAAATCCACCCGTTGCTCAGCTTAAGAAAAAAGATTCCTACCCCATAGAGTTAAAGTCTCAGAAAACCACATTTTTTATTTAATAAATCTTTTTATTGGGTCTCATACAACTCTTATTACAATCCATACATACATCAATTGAGTAAAGCACCCTTATGCATTCGTTGCTCTCATCATTCTCAAAATTTGCCTTCCACTTGGGTTCCTGGAATTAGCTCGTTTTCCTTTTTTCTCCTCCCCCTCCCTCCCCGCTCCCCTTTCCCCCTGAACCCTTAATAGTTTATAAATAATTATTTTATCTTATCTTACACTGCCCGACGTCTCCCCTCACCCACCTTCCCATTGCCCATCTCTCAGAGAGGAGGTTACACATAGATCCCCAAGATCCGTTCTCCCTTTCTACACCCCCTTCCCTCCCGGTGTCGCCACTCCTACCGCCGGTCCCGAGGGCTTCATCCGTCCTAGATTCCCTGTGTTTCCAGATCCCTACTGCATCGCTGTGCATCCTCTGGTCTAACCAGGTCCGCAAGGCAGAATTGAGATCATGATAATTGGGAGGGGAGGAAGTGTTCAAGAACTAGAGGAAGGTTTTGAGTTTCATTGTTGCTACACTGAACTCTGAGTTACCCATCTCCCCCCTACGACCCCTTTGCAAGGGATGTCTCATGTCGGTGAAGGATGTTGCATCTCGCAGTGTGGCCACCTGTATGGTCCTCTTTGTGTGATGGGCCCTTCGAGCCGGGCTATCATCTTCGGAGCTTGAGCTTGGTGGGCCCAGGTGTGCTCCGCTCCGTTCTTCCTCCTTCCTTTGCTTCAGCTTCCTTCTGGGTGTGGTGTGGTAGGTCAGTTCCTTTCCCACATCAGACGGTCTATTTTCATTTTCGGTGGTACTCCCTTCAAATGTGGGGGTTGGGCTAATTCTGGATTTGGCCAGCGTATTGTCCAGTCTCTTTTTGTATTCCTCCGTACTTTACGTCGCCCTCCTTGTTTGGTGTGTCATGGTGGGGTCTGTATGCATGTTCCAGTTCTGTGTGGACACAACCAATACTCTCCAGGGGGAGTTAGTGCCCTGTTCCCCCCATGCCATCCACTCGGTTCCCCCTCCCCCTGCCCCACTTCCCCTTGTTTATGCTGGGCTCTCATGTACCTCCCTAAGTGTGGCCTGCCCTCCCCCCAACTATCTATGCTTCCCCCCGTTTATTGTGGGATGGATGTTTATTCTTCTATTTCTGTCATGCTGATTGTACTTACCTCAGGGGACTCATGTTGTACCTGTCCCTTTGAGTCTGGCTTACCTCGCTTAACATAATTCCTTCCAGCTCTTCCCATGAAATAACGTGTTTCATGTGCTCATCCGTGCTTTTCAGTGCTGCATAGTACTCCATTGTGGGCATGTGCCAAAGTTTGCTAATCCACTTGTCTATCGATGGCAACTTTTTATTTGAGTAAGTTTGAGGGTTTTTATTCCACGAACATGGGATATTCCCATGTGTGTAGGTCTCTTTTGGTTTCTGATGTTAGTGTTGTATTGTTTTCTTTATACAGGTTTTTTGTGTTTCTACTTAGATTTCTACATAAGTATTTCATTTGTGTGTGCCTATTGTAAAGGGTATATTTTAAATAGGTTTTTTGGCATATGATTCACATACCATACAATTCAATAGTTCAGTGTTATCAAGAAGAGTTGTCCAATCATAATCACAATCAGTTTTAAAGCACTGTCTTCATTCTTATAGTCAACATTATAGCTCTCCATTTCCCTGGCACACTCTGAAAGAACCATTAATCCAGTTACTGTCTCTGTAGATTTACCCATCCTGGATTTTATATGGAGAAAAAGATTTTAAAAGTTAACAAAGTCGAACAGATAAAAAGAAAGCAGAAAATCCTAAAAATTAGAAGAAATTTTAAATGGATCAGTAGGAAAATCAAATGATAGGGTATTCATTTTAACCTAATTTCATTGGCAATAATCCACTTTCAATCACAGCAAGACTATTCATGTCCCTGGACCATGTCTTGATTTCTTATTGGCTTTTTCCAAGCCCTCTTCATCAAGCTCCATCAAGTCACTGACACTCATAGCAACCCTAGAAGATGGGGCAGAACTGCCCCTGTGAGTTTCCTAGATTGTCACTCTTTACGGGATTAGAAAGTCTCTTCTTCCTCAGACAGTGGCTTGTTATGTGGCCTACGCTGTGGTCTATTTAGAGAATTATCCCTGTGAACTAGAGAAGACTGTCTCCTGTGCTGTGCTGTGGACTGTTCTGTGGATGTCTATTGTTAGGTGCCGTCTAGTTGGCTCTGACACAGAGCAACATTACACACAATAGAATGAATCTGTTCCACCTTTATCATGACTCTTATTCCTGAGCCCATAGAAGGACCTACTGTGTCCATCCATCTCCCTGAGGGTCTTCCTCCTTTTTGCTGCCTTTCCACTTTACCAAACATGAATGTCCTTCTGCAGGCACTAAGCCTCTGTTGATACTATATCCAAAGTATGTCAGACAAACCTTGCCATCCTTGCCCCTAAGAAGCACTGTGACCTGACTTCTTCCAATACAGATCGGTTAGTCCTTTTAAGAATTCATGGTATTCACTGTGTTCTTTTCCAACATCACAACTCAAATGCATGTATTCTGATGTAATGTTCCTTATTCAGTGGCCAACTTTCACATCATTTAATACAGTGGAGAATGCCATGATTGGGATGAAGTGCATCTTAGTCCTCAAAGTAACACATTTCCCCTTACTCTAAAGAGGTCTGGAGAAGCAGATTTACCTGATGCAATAATCAACAACAACTGAAAAACCAACACACTCAAAATAGTATCCAAAATAGCACAGAAATATTGGAAGACAAACTAAAGCATGCCACAAAAGCACATACATTACGGTGACAGCAACAAATTCACATTGAACAATAATATCACTGAATGTTAGTGTATTTCATAAACCAATAAAAAAAATAGAGAGGAAAAACTGCCTAAGAAAACAAGACTCGGGGGGAGGGTACGAGAAGAAAAAGGAAAGAAACCAAGACTCACCTATACGTGGCTTATGAGAAACACACCAAACAAAGAGAGACAAAATTAGACTGAAATCAATGACCGGAAAGAAACTTATCAAATGAATGACAATATAAAGCAGGTGTATCAATATTAATCTTTGATTTAAAGGTGAAAAATATCATAAGAGACAACAGAGAACAGTACATAATGATTTAAAGAATAATAGAAAAGAGATTTGGCTATATAAAACATAGATCCTTTCAACAAAAAGAACTGTGAAATACAGCAAACTTTCACAGAACCAGAGAAGCAGATTTTATAGCAATAGTAGAAGACCTCAACAGTCAACGCTCTAATAAAGAGATCATCAGGAAAGAAGCTCAATAAAGATCTATAGGAACTAAACAACACAGTTTAACCCATTAGACATATACATTATTTGACAAGGTTTCAAAGCAATACATAAGGTTTTCAGCCGCTTATCCCTCCCCTGTGGAGAGGCAAGTCCTTCTTTGTTGTCTATTCTAATCTTCATTATATTTGGTAGTATATCTATGCCCTACACGAGGGCTTTTAAGTTTGTCTCTATTTTCTCTTAAATTTGTGTTTTAATTTCAATTTGTTCTTTGTTGGGGTTTTTTCTTACTTTTATTGGGGGCTCTTACATCTCTTATCACAAGCCATACAATGATCCAGTGTGTCAAGCACATTTGCACACATGCCACCATCATCATTTTCAAAACATTCTCTTCCCACTTGAACTCCTGAAATCAGTTCCCCATTTCTTCCCCTTCCTTCCCCCACCTGCCATCCCTCAGGAACCCTTGATAAGTTATAGATTATTATTTTCATATCTTACACCATCCTCCATCGCTCCTCACCCACCATTATTTGTCCCTCTGGGAGGAGGTTATAAATTGATCCTTGTGCTCGATCCCCCCTTTCTCCCCTACCCTCCACTAATCCTCCTGGTTAGATATTCATAGCATTGATATTTGCATTTTGGTCTTTGATTCATCTTAAATTTATTTTTGCTAATGGGATGAGGTATGGAGTTTATTTCATTCTTCTGAAGATGGGGACCCAATAATGCCAGCATCATTTTTTGAAGACAGTATGTCTTTCCCAGTAAATTTTTCTTTTAAATTTTGTCGAAGATCAGGTTTCTTTAGGTGGGTGCATTTATTTGGGAGCTTTAATAAGTTATTATCATGACAATAAAAGACTGAGTAATAAGTTCTGAGATCTCATCAACAAACCCCCAAATGTTGTTGTTCTTTAGGAGTTTTTGTGAGTGAGTGAGTGTGTGTGTGTGTGTGTGTGTGTGTGTGTGTGCTTATTCCAGGTCTCTAGACTCCACATAAAGTTGGTTAAGAAATTTTCCTTTTTTCTTTCTTTTTTTTTAATGAAGTTGAGATTTGGATCAAAATTGAATTGTGATTATATATTCCTTTGAATAGTATAAAAGGAGCTCTTATGATACAGTGGGTAAAAATTGGGTTGCAAACCAGAAGGTCAGAAAGGTGAGACTTCCTGATCCAGTAAAGATGAACAATCTCAGAAACTTACATAGAGTGCTTCCACCATGCCCTATGACATGCGCATCATCTCCATAGCCAGAACCGACTAACAGCAATGTGTTGGATTTTGTGGGGAAGAGGTTGTAGTATTGACATTTTCACAACATTAAACCCCACTTTCCACAAACATGAACATTTTCTTTTCACTTTTTGTAGGTTTATTTTGGTTTCTTGTAATAGTGATCTGTAGGTTTTTTTTGTTTGATACTGTGTCTCCTTAATTAAATTTTCTCCTGTATTTATTTTGTGTGGATTTTGTAAGAGGAAGAGAGAGGTGAGGCTTGCTAATCCTGTAAATAGTTAGTCTCAGAAATCCACAGGGACAGTTCTACCATATGCTAAATAGTCATTTTAACTCGATGGCAGTGAATTGTGTTGAATTTATTGCAAAAAATGTTGCTTTCTTGATATCTTTCAGAGCTCTTTTCAAGGGTATATAGGAATCCGATTGATTTCTAATTGTTAACTTTATACTCTGCCTCATTCCCAAATCTCTCAATTATTTCAAACAATCTTTTTATAGTGTGTTTAGCATTTTCTATATGTAAAATAATATTATCTGAAATAATGTGAGTTTCACTTCTTTGCCTAATTGTACTCCTTTGATTTCTTTGATGGTCTGATGGTTCTGGCTAATGGGCTAAAGGCCTGATGGTCTGATGTTGAATGAGAGAGGTGATAAGGGACATCATTGTCTGGTTTCTGTTCAAATGGGAAATGTTTACAGTTTTCCCACCCTGAGTTAAATGAAGGGCATTAGTTTTTCAAATATGGCCTTTATTGTTTTGAGACATTTCCCTTCTATCTATTCTGTTGAGTGTTTTGATCAGGAAAGGTTGGTAGAAATTGTCAAATTATTTTACTTTGTCTATTCATATGATCAGGTGCTTCTTATTTTTGTTTTGGTCATATGGTGGATTCCATTGCTTGTTTTTCTAATCTTGAACCATCCTTGCATAGTTAATATGATTCCAATTTAATCAGTGATTTTTTAAAATATACTGTTGAATTTTACTGGCCAGGATTTTGTCAGTGATTTTGCATCTGTATTCATGAGGGAAATTGGTCTACAGTTTTCTATCTTGGTAGAATCATTCTAGTTTTAAAACACTATGAAGTGTTTTGCTCACTTCAAAAAATCAGCTTGGGAATTTTCTGTCTTTTTCTATATTCTGGAATAGTCTGTGTATAATTGGTGATAGGTCTTCTTTGAAATCTTGGTAAATTTCCACTGTAAAGCCATCTGATACAAAGCATTTCTTGATTGGGTGTTTTCTCCTCCTCCCTCCCAACTCCTCCCAATCACCTCTGCCATCACCATAGGAAATTATGAATACAATTATTGTATTTATAGATTTAACTATCCTGGATATCACATACAGAAAACAGTGCAAAATAAAAGCAAAATGCAAAAGCAAAAACAAAAAATGACCAAATAAAACAGGAAAAAGTCAACCAAAAAGAAAGGAGAAAATATTAAAAACTAAAATGAAAATGAAATTAATCAAAAGAGCTATCAAATGATAAGGTGTTACATTTTAACCTAGCTAAACCTGCACTAGCCCGCTTTACAATATACTCACATCCCTGTTCCATGAATAGAGGAGTTTTCTTTAGGTAAATTCCACATGGAGAACTTTCTTTAAAGCAGATGTTCCTTTCTTAAGTCTTCAGTGGTTGGTCAATTTTGTTAATCCTTTATCTTGTTGATTTTCCCATTATTTTCCTGTTTTCCATCCATTAATTATTTATGACTTCTTTTGTCCTGTAGGTTGAGGGTTTATCCTGTTGCTTTTATTCCAGTTTTTGAAGATGTTGTGCTAAGATGTTGATTTTGCATGTCTCCCCTTTTCTCATGTGTGATATAAAAAATTGCCATCTAATAATTTTTGCTATCTCCATCCATGTTTTTACATGGTGTCTTTCATTCTCATTTGTTTCAAGGAATTTCTTAATTTCATCTCTTATATTATCCAATACCCAGACATTTTGTTGTTGTTCAGTCTTCCTGTGTTTGATTTTCTGCATTTGTTTTATTTTTGACTTCTAATTTTATTGTGTTGTTGTCTGAGAATTTCATGATCGTATTTCAATTTTATATTTTAGTTTTGAAGGTTTCTTTTTGGGCAAACATGTAGTCTTCTTTTAAAAAGTGATCCATGTGTGCCGGAGAAGAATCTCTCCTGGGCTGCTCTTGGATGGAGTGTTCTGTATATGTCTAGGAGTTCTAGCTGGTTGATCATGTTGTTTTGCTCTTCTATTTCTTTATTGAGTTTCTTTGCTGATGATTTATGTTTTCTGGCATGTGGTGTATTGAAGTCCCTTACTATTGTTGTTGAGCTGTCTATTTGTCTCTTCAACTGTGTATGGGCTTGATTAATGCATTTGGAAGGTCTTTCGTTGGAAGCATTTTTAAAAGTATGGTTCTGTTTCATTGTTCTTTTTGTCCTTTAGTGATTATGTCATGTCCTTTCTTATCTCTTGTAATGTTATATGCTCTGAATTCTATTTTATGTTGAATTCTATTAATATTACCAGTCCTACTTTTCTATGGCTGTCATTCCCTTCATTAGTATTTCTCCATCGTTTGACTTTCAGCTCATTTTTGTCTTTGAGTTTAAGGTGGGATTGAAATAGGCAACATATTGAGGAGCCATGCTTTCTAACCCAATTTGAGACTCTGTCTCTTGATTGGTGCATTTGAAATCTATTGAAAGTTCACATGTCTTTATGTGTGGTCTTGTTTCTGTCATTTTGCTGTGTGTGTACAAATGTGTGTTTTTAATGAGCTTGTTGCTACTTTATTCTTCTGCTTCATTTCTACATTCTCTTGAGCATTGTTTTCATTGTGTTATTTTCTGGTTGGCAGTGTCAGGTATGATGATCTCGGGTTTGTTTGCTTTGGTTGTGTATCTCTCCGTAGCTTTCAGTTGTTTATTTTGTGTGTGTGTGTGCTGCAATAGACTAGTGTAGGCATAGTGAAAATACATTTCACCAGGAAAAAGAGGTAAAGAACACAAGGAAATTGTGGGTTGGAGAAGAAAACACTTTAACAATTAAATAAGATTGAGTGTTCTCCGCAATAGTATGCTGCCCCATTTGGTTTACCCACCAAATAAAGTTTAGTTGCCGTCTCCAGGACAGACATGATCTCCACTCCATCACTTCTTGACTTGGTTTTCCTGTAAGGTTCACCAATCACTCATGTAGTATTGTCTGTTAGTTTAGGGTCAGCATAGAATAACAGTACAGGTCCACCTTGTGACAAACTGGCCCAGTTAAGGCTAGGCCTCCCCTGTTGAAGTGATATTTCGAATGTACAAATTAGAGAGTGACACATGGTTCCTTAACTCTAGGCAGGCACACTACCTCGTGGCCTGGGAGCGAGGAATCGAACATTAGAAGACAAGAACAAGAGCCTTCTTTTCTCTTGGTGTTTATTTTTATAGTAGTGGTCTCATTGCAATACTCTTCCTTCTCTGATTGGTTATTTTCACACAGCAAAATACTTTCCAAGTCCATTCATGTCAGGAGGTGTTTCATGGTTTCATCCCTGTTTTTTTGTTTGTTTGTTTTGTTTTCCATCACTGTTTTTTAGGGAAGTTTAATAGCCTATTGTGTGTATGCTCCACAGTTTACCATTCTTCTACTGGTGGGCATGTGGGCTACTCCCAGCTTCTTGCTATGGTGATTCATGCTGGCATGGACACAGGAAAGAATACTTCTGTCCATGTTATTTCTTTGGGGTACATGCCCAGTACTGATATTGCTGGGTCCTACGGGATTTCTAGTCCCAGTTGTGTAGGTAGTGCCATATAACCTTCCACAGTGGTTGGTTCCAGGCCCACCAGCAATGCATGAGAATTCTAATCACTCTATATCTTCTCCAATATTGTTTCTTTCTTTTTATTTTTCTTTTTGAATTGTGCCATCATTATGGGTGTAAAGTGGCATTTAATTGTTGTTTTAATTTGCATCTCAAAGATGGCTAGTGATCATGAACATTTTTTCATGTGCTCATTAGCCATTTTATTGTCAATTTTGGTAAATTTTGTATTTTGCCCATTTTTAAAATTGAGTCATTTGATATTTTATTTTTGAAGATATTGTAGAATTCTGTAGATTTTGGTAAGCATACCCTTGCCCATTGTGTCATTGCTAAAAAAAAAATATGTTCTCCAGTCTGTGCTGTCTTGTTTAACTCTTTTGAGAAAATCTTTTGATTTGCATAAATGTTTTACTTTTTAGTATATCCCAGTTATCTATTTTATCTCCCATTGTAAATGCTTCCTTTATTATAATTGGTAGTC